>NC_083463.1:18960639-19603139 GCF_030014155.1 Tachysurus vachellii | reverse complement strand
ATAGGATTTGGCACTCGCTGAGCAGTTTGTCAGTGCTACTGCCAAAAGCAAAGCGTTTCCAGAGACAGCATCTCAAGTTACTCTGGAAAGAACTCAATGAAAAAGGGAAGTGGATGATTTTTCCAACAGCAAAACTAAATTCCCAAATTCCAGAATTCCAAGAACGCAAACAATTCTCAGAGCACTCATAAATTTCACAAAGCAATGACATGGTTAACCTCTACTCCTGTTTAAAATTAAATTTAAATAACATTAAGGGTAAACTTAAATAGTCATATGAGCCTAAGACATTAAGGAAAATGATTTCGGCAGATTAAAGAGATGCTGCACAACTAAATTCCCAAATTCTGGAACACAAATGATATGGTGATATGATGAACACATGGTGGTGGTGTGGTGTATACTGTAACTCCTGACTTTTCTTATATGATACAGCAACTGCAACTGACCTTTAGCTGTCATCCAGCATGTTGGTTTGACTGACAGAATCAAATTGAACTGTTTGCCGATACCAGTAAATGTGGCCTAATAGTTTAAAAGCTAGAAGGAAGAGATTCTAAGTTTGGATTTCACTGCTCGTTTGTGTGTTTTAGTATTTCCATTTACAGAATTTAGCAGACATTCTTTTCCAGAGTGACTTACATTTTTCTTATTTCAGTTTATACACCTGAGCAATTGAGGGTTAAGGGCCTTGCTCAGGGGCCCTGCAGTGGCAACTTGGTGGACCTGGGATTTAAACCAGTGACCTTCGGATCAGTAGTCGAACACCTTAACCACTGAGCTACCACATCCCACGTAGTATGTGAGCGATAGAGAGTGAGAGGGAGATAGAAAGAGAGTGACTTTAAAACACTTTTCATTTCATATCTTTTAAGAATCAAAACCCCAATGCCAAAAAATATCACACCCATTAACTGACATATTTGCTTCTCTTGCATCTTTTAATGTTTCGAACAGTGCTATATTTCCAGTTTAATGGTATTATGTAAGCAATGTTAACACTTTCTACAAATGTTTCTACAAATACTTTTTAAAAGAACCAGTATATTAAGATTATGACCATAGTATTTACAGTGATTAGATTTTAGTATAGCACTGTTCTTTTTTACATTTACAGTGTAATATAAACACAGTCAGTGTACCTATAAAAAACATCTACTTTTATAGTATTTCCCAAAAAACACACAGAGGTGGCATTATGAGGCATGCACAGAAAACGATGATAAAAGTACAAATAGTGCCACGATATGAGCTTGTAGGTAAATCAGATTATAGCAGCCACCATACAACAGAGTAATGTCCAATTGAGATCCATAGATCTTTAGGAAGATGAGGTTGGTAGGCAGTTCTTCTGTTTAGTGCTCTTTAAAAGTGCAGATTTAACAAAAAAAAAAAGGAAAAGCATATAAATCTTTTTTATTTTTCCCATTAGTACAAAAATATACATTGATGTGCCAAAACATTATGACCACCTACCTACCCAATATGCTATTGGTCTTTCACATGCCACCAAAACAGCTCCAACAAGCTAAAGCATGGACATGGAATTTAGCAAGTCCTGGAAGTTGCAAAAAGATGCTATCCTAGATTTGACTTAGATTCATATCTGGAGAATGTGGAGACCTGGGCAACACTATGAACTTTTTGGGTGTCATGAATCAAGCTTGATATGTATGAATTTATCTCTAAATTATTTGTATGAGCATTTGATATATGTGAAAATCCTCCTAACTCAGGAAATAAAAAAACAACATTTGTATCTTACTCATGCTTCTATGTGTGAGTAAATGTACACTTAGGATGGCTAATGAATAGAGCCTCAAATTGATCGACTTAATTTCGAGGAATTCTGCACTTTTAAAAGTTGATTATACTGTCATGCAGAAATTTCTTATTTATAACACATTCATAGCAATTTTCATACAACCTTATACACAGCAGCACAATATATCAGAATATAATAATACAGAATATTCAATATATCTCAAAAACATATCTCATGCTAGCTGACTAGATCAGGGACTAAGAATGGTCATAGAATAGCATGTGTCATATTAACATCCAAATGAATAGCTGAATCTAGAGTTTCTCATCAGAACATTTCCCAGAGCATTACACTCCATATACTGGCTTAATTTCTGCTATAATTTCCCTAGGTAAGTAGAGTACAAAAATTGCAACAAGGTCCAGTTCTGATACTTGCATTTCCATTAGAGGTGTTTTTGTTGGTTTGAAGCCAACACCTTTCTTGGACCACTATTTGTATGTACTGACTACTGCAGACTTGAGGCACCCTACAGGCGTTGCCATTTCAATGATGCACTGACCCACTGGTGTAGTCATGACACTATGGCCCTTGTCAGAGACACTCTGGTATTCATTCCTGCCAATTTCTCTAGCATCCAACACATCAACTATAAGAACAATCTGTTTAATAATTGTCTAACATATTCCAGACCTCGACATACACTGTTATGAGACTCGTTACGAGTCATTGTTATTAGCTTAATCTGTGACTGGTCATTTTGATTTGTCTCATTTATGTATATCTTTGTATGTACTGTATGTAGTAAACACATATGACCATGAATGTCATCAATTTCCCAAGCTATGTATCTGTCTAAGAGGTTTTCATTAAAAACATCTATTAATCAAGAACTACTTCCCAATTTCTGGTGTATTGAGAAAGCCATACTCAGTCCTCTGAATGAAACCTCTGATTGCCATTCCAGGTTTTTGAACATGGGGAGAAAAATCCTTAGGGGAGTTTAAGAATGAAGGTCTTCTTCATGTATAGGAGTGTTGTAAGAGCTATCCACCAAGCTATGAAACCCAATTTTCCCATCTGCACTGTTGTAAGAGTTAGGATGGGCCATCATTCTGTCAATCACTCAGTTGCAGATGCTGCTTTTTTTTTGGAAAACTTGACAGTGTCTCCTATATTTCTGATAGAAATGGTTACATAGTCATCATAGGCTGTGAATTTTACAGGAATCATGACTGGGAAAATTTCAATAATAATTCCATGTAGATGTCTTCTAAGTTAACACAATAAGGGCTTAATTGAAAGACCATGTAACAGCCCTAGAAATGGATGACCTTAAGTTCTTAGAACAGAGCTATTACTTCTCATGTTGTATGTATATATTCTAATATGATTTAAACTTCTCACTCACTCATTTTCTACTGCTTCTCCAAACTACCTCGGGTCACGGGGAGCCTGTGCCTATCTCAGGCGTCATCGGGCATCAAGGCAGGATACACCCTGGACGGAGTGCCAACCCATCGCAGGGCACACACACAATCTCATTCACTCACGCAATCACACACTACGGACAATTTTTCCAGCGATGCCAATCAACCTACCATGCATGTCTTTGGACCGGGGGAGGAAACCGGAGTACCCGGAGGAAACCCCCGAGGCACGGGGAAAACATGCAAACTCCACACACACAAGGTGGGGGTGGGAATCAAACCCCCAACCCTGGAGGTGTGAGGCGAACATGCTAACCACTAAGCCACCGTGCCCCCCTTGATTTAAATTTTTGATATAGAATACAAAAAGTGCACCAAAACCAAAAGCCGGTTTAAATATTTACAGATAATCTACTATGTTGCAGTGTTTTTCTTGTTCTAAAAAGAGAAAGCAAGTGCTTTAGTCTTTTGTTTTACTTTTAGCATAATGTTTTAGCAGAGAAAGGTTTTCAAAATGATCCCTTGTGTGATAATGTATATCTAACACACCTGAATAGTATTGATATAATGTTTTTTAGTATGTTGGTCAAATCCTTTGACAATAATTTCCAATCTAGAGAAAAGGCACTTTGTTGCAGTGCTTTAATTTAAAAGCTTACCTATTTTTGGTAATTCCAAAAAAAAAAAATTTGCCCTCTGAAAACTCAAGGGAAGAGTCACGTGATCAATGTACTCTATTAGTACATGATAAAATTCCTGGGCAATTAAGCATCAAAAAGTTTTACTCGGCTGCCACAACATCCTGCCCGGGTGATTTTCAGCAAATGTCAGATGTCACCAGTTGCCACAAGTTCACAGGTCTCTGACTGAAAAAACTTAAAAGACAATCTCAGATGCCTGGCTTTCACATTAATCATTTGTGCCTATGCTGCCACAGAGTTTTTAAAACTAAAAAATGTTTCCTTTGGCTTGTCTCTCTTTTAAAGAATAGGCGGTATATGTATATACAGCATAGTTTTATATATTTATATTTAACTTTTCTATAGCTTTTTCTCATATACCACCACTGACAGTTGGGAAACCAACATCTTTTCTCTCTTCAATAGTCTCAGAAAAGGTAAAAATAAAGGAGTGATACAGAAGTAATCTATTATTAAAGTGCCAGTGTCAGTGACGAGATCCAGACAGTTGCTGAGATACAGTAAAGAAATAAAATGATAGAGAATTTGGTGACATAGAATTGCCAAAATATCTGCCCCGGGGTGCAAGCCTCTATATAAAAGTAGCCTAGGCATTCCTCAGACACTTTGAATTAACTTTCAATTACTTGCACTGTCTAACCCCTTGACAAGAGTCTCCCTACAGATCAATTAAGAACTTCAGAAGAATAAATGTGAGAACCCTTCATGGTTCCTACCTATATTATGGTATAAGGTACATTGAAAATCTCCTCCCAGTAAAATATTGAGTCCTAAGGCAGCTGGGAACGATGCTTCTGGGCAAAAATGAATAAATAATTTTATTAATGAATTAATTAATTAGTTTGAAAAACATGTTCATGTCCTACGTTTTGATGTTCGATGGCTGATGTGTATCTATACACACACAGACACATTCCTGAGTATGTATGTATTACAGTCATGACATAACCTACTGCTTTTTAAATACAGTTTGCTGAATTTGTGTATATATTTAAAAAAAAAAAAAAAAGAAACTGAAATCCCCAAGGATGCATCTTCCAGCAAACTGTATTTAAAAAGCAGCAGGCTGAGTATTTAAATATGATTAAAACCATACCACAACTACTATGTTTACAGAGTGATATCCAACTTGTTTGGTTATACATGTCAGTGTTAATCTTTCACAGAATAAAAAATGTAATTAATTAAATAATGCACTTTATTTCTATGTCCCTGAATACATTCATACATAGAGACCCAATGTTAAAAGATGTCATGAATGTAACACATACATAGTCATGAATGCGTGTGTGTGTGTGTGTGTGTGTGTGTGTGTGTGTGTACTGTATGTGTGTGATACACATCAGCCATAACATCCAAACCAATGACAGTGTGTTCCCAGTATGCAGTGGTTAGTGCCTAGAATGAGCAACTGGTGAACCAGGGAGTGAGTCATGGGTACCCAAAGATGTAATGCAAGTCTGATGCTCTGAGCAATGTTCTGCTGGAAAACCTTTGGTCCTGGGATGTACAGTATGTGAATGGCATCACCTACCTAAACATTGTTGTAGACCACATGACAATGGTATTCCTTACTATGGCAATTACCCTGCCTCATTGCAAAAAAATCTCAGAGAATGGTTTAAGAAACATGACAAGGAGCTGAGATGTTGACTTGTCCTCTAAATTCCCCAGACCGATCAAGCGTCTGTTGAACACACTGTCCTATGCCCATGGAGGTCCCACCTTGCAACTTTCAGAACTTTCAGGAAGCATTCTGCATTCATTCAGCAACATTCTTGCCTCACTAGGTCAGAAGCATTTAGGTGGTTCAAGGGGGACCTACACAGGCAGTTGGTTTTAATGCTAGCGTTGATTTGTCATATTTAGGTTTTGTTTTTTTAGAGATAAACTTTTATCCCTCATGGCGCTCATGAATGTTTGAACAAGTGTTGATCTCCAGCGTTGACTTTTTAGTGGTTAATAAATATACAGTATATAAACAGATTGGGAAGAGTTTGGGAATGACATTTTAAGGTTTAGTCTATACTGGCTTTTGATCATTATCTACAGTAGGATGTTATTTAGCTTTCCAGCACTTTAGTATCTTGATTTATCCAATGAATTTAAAATATTTAGCAGCAGAGCCTACCTGAAATATCTGTTTACTCACTGTCAGATTTTTTTAGACTAAACTTAGTGACACTTCCCTGAAGCTTCTCTAAAGATTATCTTCAAATGTGTCTGTGCAAAGAGATGTGTTAGATCCTAGTATTTAAAAACCTCTTTGGGCTCAGTCTCTTCTGCCATGGGTGCTGGATCAGCAGGTTCACTTGAAGCAGCAACTACAGCACTGCTTGTGGTCTTTATACTATAAGCCGCACTAGTAAGTCCTGGTGTGATACCTGGCATCAGCACTCAGCAGTGTTCATTGCGGTTTGTCTCTGTGAGTTGATTATTTCTTTAACCTTTAATTTCTGTAGCATCACCACCATTATTACTATCCTTATTTAGTCTCTCTTTGGCCAAGAGACAAGTCTTTGCAGTTTGACAGCAGTAGAACAAAAACAAATTCATCACTGATTTTAAAGAATGTTCCTCTAAATGACCAATGAAATACATTTTTAAAGAAAAAAAGACTGGTTTATTTATTCTAGCTGCCAAACAGTATGCAGGCTTACTGGGAACAGACTTTACTTTACAATGACTCTAACAGCATGCACTTCCCGCTTTGTCAAGCCGTGTCAATGCTGAAATACAACCCAAATTTGTCTCCATTGTTAGATATTTTTGCTGACAAGGTAAAGGCAACAAACCCTCAGGGACCCTAGTCACTATTTTAAACATTATACCAGAATGAAGTGGACCATAGAAAACAGAGTGCTCACTCACACACTTCACCCAGTCTTTTCACACATTCCCCTTCCTTCAAGGGCTAACATATTTGTGTGACATAATGTAGAGCTTAAAACTTTTGTCTCTTACTATATTAGTTCCAATGATGCACATCTAGGTCATAATATTTCACAATAATATGCATTTATTTATGTCTGATTTATAGCTATTCAAATATATGTTTATTAAAAAATACTGAATTATCACTAGATTAACAGTCTGTACTTTTGACTACAGACTGAGATCTGCTTAATAAATTCATATTTAAGTCAAAGAAAAAAAAAAACATTTAGTTTGAGCTACCATAGCCATTCATTAATATAAGTTTAATGGGTTTTTAAACCATAACTACCCTTTCTAAAATGCAGATTTAAAAAAAAAAGGTATGTCTTTTGCCATCTGTTTATCCAAACTGAAATGACAGGCCTTAGGCTATAGCATGTATCACATTTTGAAGAAGTACAGGACGTACCTGCTTCTACTGCTGTCACTGTGATGTTGTGCCAGCCTGCTGTCTCCCTGTCCAAGAGCTTCCCCAGAGTGATTGCACCAGTCACTGCATCAATGTTAAAGATCTGCTCCTGATCTGTGCTCTGATCTATTGAGAATCTAGGCAGAGGGCAAGAGATGTCAGTACTTGTATACATTAAAAAATAAAATACAGTAATTATTTATGTGAAACCTGAAAAAAAAAAATCACAGTTTATTTTAATTCAGTTATGAACCTTCAATTGATTAATTATTTTAAAGTCAGCCACAACATGAATCTGTATAACTAGCTACATTTTACATGTTTGAACTCTTTTGTACATAATGTACAGTATAATGAAGCTAAATTGAGGTATTTATCACAATGGCTTTTCAGTGTAGTTACATGTGGATTTACACTGTTACACTGGATTCTTTGACCTTTTTATCTGACTGCATCAGCTTATTCAAAAATGGTGGTTCCTGTAACAATACTGTATCAGAATCTAGACCTAGGCTAAGTTTATCTCTTTTAGATGACAGATAAAAATGATCTTGCCAAAGTCTATGCCTAAAAGACTGCAGGAGAACATGCAGGATTTATCCACATATATGAGAAGTCAAACTAATTGGAATTTCTGATTGCGATTTCAGATGTTTTGTTTAATTTGTGTGTTGTTCTGCACTAGGGAAAAGTTAAAAATTATGTCCTTGTAGGACTACATAGCTTCTTGGAACTTCTTGACTCATCGAAGGGCAGGATATCCATACAATTCTTGCATCTACAACTTTACTGGGACAGGAAAGGACACCTGGTACTAAACACCTTTGCTCCAGCATCTGTGGTACTTTAAATGTCACCCTATTATGCTAGGTATTTCCTGGCTCTGCAAACACAACCCACACATCTGCTGGAAGATACTGTTTGATCTTGGTATCAAACTAGGGTTGCCACCTTCAATACAGAAAAATAAGGGATGCCTGCCGCAGCGGGGGCCACACCCCTCGGGGCCACGATGAAGTCCCGATGGCGTGCCAGTGGTGGTATATCATAACTTAAAACATGTATTCATAAAAATATTAAGATTGATACCAATGGACATTATAATAAGATATCTGCTATTGAAATCAGTGTGAACAGATGCACTCAGTCTCTCACTATCACAACTTAAGTGGTCATATTGAATACACAGCTATGACAATAATAAATATACGCCAACAAAGTGTGACTGAGAACACAAAAAATAAGCTTTTGGAGGAACTTGTGAGATGTGAACCATATTTTATTAACTTATTAAATTAACAGATCCATAACTTAGTAATTCTGTCACTCTGACTCTGTCAAAAGAACCGACGAGGCGGCATCCCGCCCTTCTCTGACTCTGTTTGGTCGTGATTCACGGCCCGTAACCCTAAAACAAACCAATCAAACCAACGATGGCAACGAGTATTACTCAATCAGGGGCAGAATAGGACGCGTCTCCACACAATGTGGACCTATGTAAAATACGGGACAAATTTTTTGCCTGTACAGTAAATACGGGAACGATTCCGTATTTCACGAGACGAGTGGCAACCCTATATCAAACTCATGTCTAGAATAAAAAACTCCTAGAAGCACTTATGTAAAGTTCTTCTGAACAAACACCTGTTGAGATCCCAATACAATATCAAGATGTAAAAGAGGTTTTAAATAGCACTGTCACATATGTTTGCTCCATAATTCTAGTAAAGTGTGCTCTTCCAAACATGCTTTAGGCCATACCCTCTATCCCTGGTAGAAAATGTGGCCATGGAGTACATTTACAAAGCACTTGCACCGTGATATGTCAGACCATCCAAATTGCCCACTGTTCCTGGGACCTGTGGGAAGAAATCGGGGAGGGTTTCCTCCCTTGATTTGATTACAGGAGACTAAATAGCATTACTGTAATGTACCCTTTTCTTGTTTTTATAGAACCACCTACATTTGAACAGTCATTTGTTATGTTCATATTTCGCAATTGTTCAGACATTTCATCATTTTGTATCAACCAAGGAGTAAGAACATGAAGACAGATACTCTTTTTCAGCCATCCTACCCCTTTCTGTATAGTTAATGACATTCAATGGTACATTTATGAGAAAATTCAGAAGCACAGGCCAATAACTGTCTGGTCAACAAGACCTATGGACCCCTCAACCAGAATACCTTGTATTACCTTGTGTTACATGCATGAGCATCAGTTTGTTCACATACAGTATGTGCTTGTCTACTTGCTGCCTTGTGCTCTCTCTCTCTCTCTCTCTCTCTCTCTCTCTCTTTCTCTAAGCCTCTATTTCTCTGCAACTCTATGACCGATTGGTGAACAGGATGTCAATCATCATTACCACTGGAACAATTAATCATGGAGATCCAAAATGGAAAGAGTCTGTTCTTTATAGTGAGTACAATGGCAACAGCAAGCCAGTTGTTTGGCTCACACACACACACACACACACACTGATTTTATCTTTAATGTTTACTTTTGTTTTGTTTGTTAACACTTACATTTGTGCTTGATTTTGAGCTAACAGTGCTAACTGATATCTGCTATTTGTTCTGCCTGGATAATCACATTAATGTCTCTTATGTTAGTGTTATATTGTTATTTATTCCACTGCTACACATGACTTGGCTTGTTTTGTGGAAATGGAGCTGTATTTAGTTATCTGCAGGATGGAATTGGAGGCAGAGTAAATTCAATTCTGGGAACTGGAACACAGTACAGCAAAGATTGTATAGTCCTAGTATACTTTTTCCAATCAGACCCCATAAAGTCCTCCTGGTAATCTTCACTGTCTGGGCCACTTCATCCCATATTTCCTCCTTTTGAACCTAAGGCAGAGACATTCTACCACAGATACTAGCCACTGGTATAACTAGGCAGATTGTGTACCTCCATTTAAAGAAGAAAAAGCAGATACCTGTTTTAGTATCTTTGAACATATTGCAACTATATGTTCAAACTGAAAGCGACTGAAATATATTTGGACTCACAGATTGTAACGCAAGTTGGTAGGAAAAGCTCGGGAAGTTTGTGCTTCACTATCTTTTTATGAAATTGTCCATTATGAAACTGTTAAAATTGGCAATCCAGTTCTTACAATCTGGTCCTTGAAGCACATAGTCTGGACCATTAAAATGCAAGGTCACAAACATTGTGTGGAGTTTGCCAAAATATATATATATATATATATATATATATATATATATATATATATATATATATATATATATATATAATTTGATTAATGGTGTTTGATTTAAGAAAAGTTTAATTTGTTTTACTAAATGAATAGAAATTCTCTGCCTGAAGCTGCTACAAACATGTTTATTTTACAATATTTAAACAATATTATTATTTAAACAATATGTTTATTTTTTTGAACATTTACTTTATATGAACAGACCTTTTATAGAATCCATATGTTTTGTCACAGTCTTGGTTTATATAAGACTGCCTTTGCATCCAGTAATCCTGATTGCATACATTTTTAAAAAATTGCATACATTTAATCATTTTAATTAGCTTAGAAAATAAGTGTGGAATCTAATCCACTAGTTTTCTCAACCACCACTATTAGTGCAAAATAGCTCAATCTCTAGCAAAGAGGACATAATGCAGCTGATGTTAGTCGAGGACAGCTTACTCTGACTCAACAAGCTAATTCCAGACGGGAATTGGTGTTCTAGTGATGTTGCTCCTTACAAAGTTGCAGTTTTAATTGATAATGGAGTTTGTGTACATGGTATCCTAGTTTGTAGTAGAAGGGACCGTGATTCTGTTTGTTTTTACCATCTACATATTGTCATCATGTCCATGGGTGATAGTTACTTGGTCTGGAAATTTGGAAATACAGTAATTACTTATGTTTCTTGAGCATTTCATTGGGCCTGCTTTAAGGATGGATGTAGCTCATTATTACTGATCCATTTGCTCCATTATTTTCAATTCCATTGACAGGAGCATTTGCACAAGATTTAGTTACCTATTTAGGTCCTTTATTCAAGACAAAGTCTGGGAATCATTACCTGTTAACACTAATGTGTATACCAACTAATTTTTCCAAGGCCATGCTACTGCATAAGATCTCAGCTTAAGTTTGAGTCCAATCTCTGTTGAATTGTTTAATTTTTTTATTTCATTTTTTACTATAGAACAGGAAACTAACTTTCTGTGTAAAGTATTTTCTCAGGTTCTGAATTCTTTGATGATCCATCATTCATCGTTCAGAACTCTTTAGCCTGGAGACCAGATTTTGGTCCTTTTTCCAATCCCAGGTTCTTTTCTCAGCAAACTGAAAGACACAAGCTGTTATTCAAACTTCTTCACAAAAGCGTGCATTAACATGTTGCAGACTTATCATGCTTATAACCCTACTGCCGAAACGGTCATAACAGTCATGCCTCCTAATAGTGAACTAGAAGTCCAGATTGTACCTTAGCCTTGCGCTACACTGTCAAACTCTATGTTTATGAGACTTATTTTTACTTTTATCCCATGAACAGAAGAAGGACATTTTGACACAAGATCTCCCTTCCTAATTTAGTGATGTCCCCCTCAAACCAATGTTCTACAGCAAGATATATGGGTAACTGTAATGAAGCCTCTTAAATGGTACAGATATTGAGATAATATGACAAAAATAGCTGCTATGAAGATAAAAGTTGACTGTTTGTTGGAACATGACTTAACTAAACACAGCTCAAGTCCTTGGAGCTCTCCTTGTTTACTCATTCTCAAATCCAATTCCACATTCAGTATAGGTTCTGTACTGACTACAGGTGGGTTAATGAAATTAGTTTCTGATTGTTTTCCTTTGGCAAGATTAGATGACTGCATTGATAATGTTAGCCTTGCCCACTTTGTAAATAAACTGGATCTCCTTAAGGGCTATTGGCAGGTTCCACAAACTCCCCCTGCTTCTGAAATTTCAGTATTTGTTACACCATATGGTTTCCTGCAAAAGACAATAATGCCCTTTGGCTTGAAAAATGCTCCACCTACTTTTCACGGTTTGATAAATCAAGTTTTAGTTCATTTCAGCTAATTGCAGTAGTTAATTTTATTACTCTAGCCCAGTCATTGCAAAAGTTAACATAAACCAAACAAAATGGGGAAAAAGCTTTAAATAGTTACTACTGCAATTTTTGTAATATTATTTGTGAATGGTTGCTCCCATAAATTCCTACTTAGTCCTGTGTGGACCTGCCAGCATGCATTTAGTAGTGTCATTTTGATAGTGTTAAGTTATAGGTGGATGCTTGGTAAAGTTCCATTGGTGCAGGAGCAGTGCTGATCTAAGAGGACAAAATGGGACTTAATAAATGTTGACTAATTAGCATGAGATATGAAAATACTACTGAGTAGTCAAAACTATTGAGAGGAAATTCTAGACCAGTTACTAATGTTTTCTTCTAAATATAATCAGAAACAGAGACTTGGTTGTACTTTATTGTTGAAAATGATAACTTAGACATTCACCACAAATGCAAGCAAATTGGCTGAAGTGCACCTAGGTATTTGCAAACATGCTTGCTCTTTGAAGGTAAGCATTACTGTGTACATGTCTATATTTGTCTGCTTGCTGCTTTTTGCTCTCTCTCTCTCTCTCTCTCTCTCTCTCTCTCTCTCTCTATCTATCTATCTATCTATCTATCTATCTATCAGTATCTCTCTATCTGTTGCCTGTATCTGCCTGATTGTTGAACCTGGTGTTAATCATATTTATAAGGAGGACACACACCCACCCACATACACACACACACACATTCATATGCTTTACTATACTTCTGTGCTAAGCTTCTCTGCCTTTTTTCTAACTGTTTTATGCTTTGTTACTGTTATTATTTATTATGTTAGTGTTGTATTGTTGTTTGTTCCACTGCCACACACTGCTGTCATATACAGTAATATAACATAGTCACATAGGGTAAGTTGGCAGGCCCTACCACTTAAAATTTTGTTGGGGTTTGTTGAGAAGTAGCTAGTGTTGTCTTGGAACAAAGGTTAAAGGGTAAAATACAAAGTCGGACATAGAAATGTTTTTATGTTCTTTCCATTGGTGCATTCTGTTATCTCCCTATGAGGAACACCTGGTACATCAGTTCTCTTCAACTTTCCACTTGTTCAAAGTGTTTTATAAGGGCTCATCTGTGTATGGCTTGTGCGTACTGTAATAAACGTTGTGAGCATACACATACACTCACACTACATTCCTCAACTGCCCAGCTTTTCAACATCTCCAGTTCATATAACTAAGTGCACTACTCCTCTAGACCAAAAGGAACACCTTATCCAAGGGCCGTAATGCCTGAGCTCTCTGCTTAGTTTTGTTCAGGTCATCCAGAAGAGATCAACTCCAACCAGAAAATGATCCACACATAATATGTAGGATAATGTGTCCTTTGATATACATAGTTTTGTTTCCTCCTGCTCTATCTACTGTGGAGCCACCTCTGCTCTAAGCTAAGGTCCCAGAAACTGCTTACAGTCAAACATGAATGCCTGTGTTAAGGAAAACTGGAAAAAATTATGGCTCTTAATGAAAAACCTATAATTCCTGTAAGAAATCAATACACTTAAAAATGTCACATATGAATTACAATTTCTATCCCAATATCTGATTTCTATGTACCTTTGCTGAAATCTCACAGCTGAGTAAGGAGGTTCCAAAAAATAAATAGAAAAAAGGGTATGGGGTAGTGTTAATTTTGTCACCTATTTTTAATTTAGTCTTAGTCTTGTGCCAAATGTCCTTGTTAGTTTTAGTCATATTTAGTCATTCACATATCTTTTTTTGTTAGTCAAGTTTTAGTCGACTAAAAGTCTCGTTATTTTAGTCTAGTTTTAGTCAAAAGAAAACTCAAGGTATCTTAGTCAAGTTTTAGTCGACTAAACGTCTCTTAATTTTAGTCTAGTTTTAGTCAAAAAATTGTAGTCTTTTTTAAAATAACACATTATTACTGAGATTATTACTGATAAACATTTCGGTAAAAAAAGTGTTTCACATATCTCAAACATTGGTTAAATGTCATGACAAAATACACTTGTTGAATGATTTTTGTTGAATGCAAATGTTAAACGTGTCTGGTTTTCAATTTCTGATTTAGGAGACACATACACAAATGATTAACCTGTTCTAACCTGAATGTGTGGGTGGTTAGCCTTTAGATGTCGTTTAAGGTTGGTGGTGTTTTTCCCCGAAATTCTTTGTCCGCAGTGTTTCCCGTCAGTTATGATGACACATTCTGACTTTTTGTCAGTATCATTGTACTTAAAATGTGACCAAATATCGAGCATCTTCCTTCGACCTAGCATGTCGTCGTCGCTCGTCACTCGTGTTCGCTTTGGGTGTTGTGTGTTCAGCAGTTTCGTGTTGCAGCCACAGGCGTATGAGACCTGTAACTTGAGCAACAGCCGCAAACTCGTTCTGAATATTTTAAAGGCGTAACAGCTGATGAAAAAGCAGAGACAATTGTAGACGAAAATGAAGAGAGATTTTATCTTAGTTTTTATTTTATACAAAACATTTTCGCCTCGTCTTTTTTCGTCAACAATAATGCATGTTCATTTAGTCTTAGTCAGCGTTTTTGGACAGTGGTGCAGTCTTGTCATCGTCTCGTCATGAAAAAAAAAGGTTGTTGACGAACATATTTCGTCTCGTCTCGTCTGATGAAATTAACACTAGTATGGGGTTTGGGTTTTAGAAGCTGTCCTTTGGCTGTGAGTGTGGTATAGGGGAATGAGATAGCTATGAGCCAAAGTTCTTTTCATTTACATGAGCCCAATAAGGATAATTTAACTTTCAAGATAGCCATGGGAGCAATACCGTTCATGCGTATATGCTAGCTAACCTGCATGGTACTGCTAGAATCTTTACAACATCTGGAGCTCTTTTATCTCCATATCATGCATTTTAATGGAGCTGATTTACATTATGTACATGTACTGTATGTGTGAGTAATAGGCTTTGTGGTCAGTATTCATCTTTTATTCCATTAGAGCTTTACCTATCACTGACAGCTAAGTCAGAAAAAGCTGGGTCAATTGTATATGCCAAAGAAAAAAATACGGTTTATCATTTTTAATAAAGAAAGAATGTTCCAGAATAAAGATAATTGAAACTCATTAGCCTTGTCTTGTTGTCTTTAAGGAATGCATACAAGAAAAAATTTACACATATCTTACATCCCATTACACATTTACATGCTTTATAAGGTCCTTTGCTCAATTTGACAAAAAAAGTTATAAATGATTTTAATAAGTATTTTAAAAACAGACAAGTCATGATAAGTATGAAAATAAAATATGTAGCTAACCCAAAAACGATTTACTAAGAATTACATCAAACTGCACGTCCCAGACAACCAACTATGAGTACTGTATCTATCAAGTTATATATGTTGTGTTGTTGTTTTGTGTTCCATAGTCTTCCGTGCGATGAAATTTTTGGACCTCCACTGAGACAAGACTGACTCTGTGAGAATCCTGAGACTACAGATCTACCAGGCTCCAGTTGGACTCTGTGATACTTGTATATTTGTAACCACACCATCTAGTGTCACCCATATGAGGATGGGTTCCCCTTGAGTCTGGTTCCTCTCAAGGTTTCTTCCTTTACCAATCTAAGGGAGTTTTTCCTTGCCACTGCTGCCTGAGCCTCCTCAGACTTGCTCATTGGGGACAAATACATATACACACATACATACATTCATACATGCATACATACAGTACATACACACTGTGAACTATATATATCTTGAATTTATATTATATTAATTCTTTATACTACTCCTTATGTTTATCTTTTGTTCTATGTTTATGTTCTGTAAAGCTGCTTTGTGACAATGTCCATTGTAAAAAGCGCTATACAAATAAACTTGAATTGTGTGCGTGTACTTGATTATGAATCGGTAAACAATATTATGCAAGTAACAGACTTTTTACTATTGTAGGTTACAACTTATCACAACAAGAAGAGGCATTGAAGCATAATGCAACACCTACATGTACCAAAATTTAACATTTAGAATAAAAGTTAAAGTACAATAACTAGTAATAGTCATAAAACGCTAGATGCAAAAACATGTCTTGTGCTACAAATGTTTTGCCTGTGGTGTTTCATTACTTATATCACATATAAAAATATGGATGGCAATGTCATTATTAAAAGTGATCAAGCAGACGTAAATGCAAAACAGTAAATAGACTTGTCATCATTAGACTACTGTAATTTATTTTTATGTCTGTGTTGTTTTAAAACCCTTCTTAAGACCCTTGAACAAGTTAAGACTCAATTCTATACTGTTACATTTGTTCCATAAATAGGTACTGTTTTTGCTAATACTGCTACTATTAAATCGAGGCCTAGAATACAAATATTTTTGTCAGCTAACTGACAGTGGACATGATGATGATATTATTTGGTTAATACATTAGGTACTGTTTCCCTCCAGTCAGTATTGACACCAGTAGTGTCACCCCAGATAATATTGGAGTAGCTATGAACTACTGATTTTCTGTTTACTGTTTTCCCTGCTGAAACATGCCCATGGAAGGCTAATAGACATCATGCTATCATTCATACTATTGATGGACATCTAAGATAGCTGCTTATGTTTTTTCTGTCCTGGGGCTCTGAGACACACTTCCCTGTCTGTCAGTCACTATGCAGAGGCAACATGTATAAGAATAACAGAAAACAAAAATCAGGAAGCAAAGCACTAGCACTAGCAAACTAGCACTGCTTAATTGAGTAGAGAATAAGACTTGGTTTTAAGGTGGAAGCATGAATTTATCCCATGAAAGCAATTGCAGAAAAGACTGATGTTCCTGCTCATTATGATTGCATAGGTTTTTTGTTTTTGTTTTGTTTTTTTGAGAGAGAGAGTTTTGGGTGGAAGGCATGGAACTGAATGGAGGAGATGAACTCATAGGTGAGTAAATCTAGAGCAGGGAAATAGAATGTAAATGGACTCATGGATTAGCACTGGAAAACCCTGACTGATGTAGGGTATTATCTCAGTAAGCAGCTTGGTAAGTATACTGTATCTCCAATAAGGTGTCTTGTCAACAGTGGAAATATATCCTTATCTAAATGACCATGGACCAGGGGCAGGTCATAAATAAACACCGAACACACAAACACACAAAATAACAATTTCTGAATATATGTGTTTTGTTCACAAATAGGAACATTTTAACAGCTCTAATAAATCTGCTGAATTCTAAAAACACTACATTTATGTGGATTGATTTAATTCAATTCTAATTCTCAAAGTCTAATAATACATAATAACTAATGACTAATTGTTTGTATTATGAAGATCATATAATAGATAGATAGATAGATAGATAGATAGATAGATAGATAGATAGATAGATAGTTAGATAGATAGACATGTTTTTAAGTCAGGCACTACACTTCTCCAGTGAGATATATGACAGAAAATTAATACCTAAGAGGGACATTATCCACGTCTGGGTCCCTGGCTGTAACAAAGCCCACAAGAGCCCCTTGTTTGGCATCCTCTTGTACTTCCATAATAGCTCCATTGGGTGGACTGAAGACTGGAGGTTCATCCACATCTGACACGCTGACTCTGACAATGGTCTGGTCCCGGAAGGAGCCCAAGTCCACGAAGCGTGGATCCACATGCTTATTCACTGCCTCCAACACCACATTATGAGTGCGTTTCTTCTCAAAGTCCAGAGGCTACAAGGAACAGCAAACCAAAATTTAAAACCTTATGAAATGTGTTTAGAATGACACAATTGGGATCTAGGTTTAAATTACATTATGAATTAAATGCAGTGAGTTATTCAGTAACTAGAGAAAACATTATAGCTGAGCTATTTAGGTATAGGCATTAGGATTGAAAAAATACTGTAAGAAAATGTGATTTCAAAGTACGTATTCTGACATTTTTTGGCAACATTGTTATACACTTTATAGGAAAAACTGTATGCCTGCTTATACAGTTATCTATTCAGCCAATCATGTGGTGGCAGCACAGGTCAAGGTTCAGTTAATGTTCACATCAAACATCAGATTGGGGAAAAATATGATCGATGTAACTTTGATCATGTGGCATGGATTGTGTTGGTAGATGAGCTGATTTGAGTATTTCAGAAACAGCTGATCTACTGGGAATTGCAAGTACAACAGAGAATGCATTGACTGAGCAATGGTTTTGTGGGTGGAGCCACCTTGTTGATTAAAGCAGTCACAGGAAATTGAGCAGATGTTTGGATGTTGTAGCCCCTTCAAGCTCACATGTTTACTAAAGTTTGTTGACAGTGGAGTGTCTTGATGCTTTTTGTCCTAAGATGCCCTCATGTCTGCGTCACCTTCTGGCTCTTCCTTTTAGTAATGCTGCCATAGCTAATCTTGCTAGAGTCTCCGCTTGTACTCTGCACACAATCTACATTGTCTATAACGATTATGTGATCATGAGCATAACTAATATCCTGTGTTTATCTCTCTCTAAACGTACTCTTAACCTTCTAGTCTCTCTCTCTCTCTCTCTCTCTCTCTCTCTCTCTCTGTTTAAAACTACACATTCTACTCCTGAGATACCAGTGTTCCTGACCTGTTCTGTTCTCTGGACCTGACTGATCCATTTTAATGCCTTATATGTGGTTGGAGTCCTCATCACTTGGAGGTCAATCACTGAGGCTGAGGCTTAGGCTATCCATCTATGTATCACTTAGAAACCATGAAAAGAGATTTGGACTGCAATTGCCACAATCAGTTGTGTAATAAAGTCTCCATCAGGGAACAGTTGATGACTTCAACAAGACATATTTCAAGTTATTACTAGAATGAATCTACTGGTTACGCAATTGCAATTTTTGACTATATAGAACAGTTATGTAAGAGAATTCTTTTTATAATAGCAATCTCTGGTGTCACCCAGATGAGCATGGGTTGCTTTTCAAGTCTGATTCCTCTTCAGATTCTCCTCCTTACTGTATATCCCAGGGAGTTTTCTTTGACAACATTAACTCAATATAATCATTAAAATCAATACAAATGTTGAATGTATGTCCTAAATTTATATATTACTCTAAAGTTGTTTTGTGGCAATATCCGTTTTTAAACTATACAAACTTTAAACTATACAAATTAAATAGATTGATTGAGCTTCTGGTGAATTGGGGTACAATAGCAGATGACCAGAATCAAGTACAGCTTTCAAGTATAGGACAGTTTCTCCCCTGTCCAGTTTCCATGTGTCTGATTCCTGTTCTTGGCAGAGTGAGATTTGTGGTCTTCTGCTGTTGTAGCTGATCTACCTTAAGGTTGTTCTGAGATGCTTTTCTGCTCACCATGTTTTTTTTATAACAGTGTTTATTTGATCAGAGCTCATACTCTACCTATTCTGAAGTTCAATGTGAACATTAAGTGAAGCTCTTGACCTGTACTTGCATGAATTTATGCATAATTTATGCATTGTGCTGCTGCCTCCTAATTGGTTGATTGGATGTACTTAAAGGCAAAGGTTTCATTAAAGATCAGAAACAAATCTAAAAATACTTAGCATAGGCTGAGAAATCAGAAAAACAGTTTTTAACATGGGTTAAAGGATTGATATGCCAGATATCTTAACAGATTGCTCCCAAGAACGCCATACTATCAGTATGGGGGTCAGAGCAATGATATGACATGGAGCTGCTTCTCTGTAAAGGGTACTGGCATATTACATGTCATCAAAGGAAGCATGAATGAAGAGATGTACATAGACACATGTAAAATGGAGAGTTTAATTTCTTCAGCCAAAAAAACTGACTCTGGGGAGAAGATTTGCAAAGACAACAATCCCAAACATACAGGAAGGCCTTGTATGGCATAGTCAATGTCCTGACTTTAATTCCACAGAATATTTATAGAAGACTTTGCACTTTTCTGTCCATGAGGATTCCTCATAACCTTGGGGATTTGAAGACAATTTGCTAAGAGGAATGGGCCAAAAATGACCACAACACTGCAAACATCTATTTATATCTTAGTGTAGAAGCTGTAATTTCCAGCAACAGCTTTGCAACAAAGTACTATTGATGATAATTTGTTGTCTACATGATTTTTCCTTATCAGTTTAATTTTTAGTCATATCTTTATGCTAATGACTAAATACTTTTTTGTAAAGTCAATTGTCAAGTCCAAGTAGATGTATGCATGTTTTATGAATATAAAAAACTATGAAAAAAAAAAATCCATTCTGTATAAATATATAGTACACTATTCAAACAATATAGAAATGTTTTTAATACTTATACATTTTGTAGCCTATATTTAATATAGAATCCTAAATCTAAAATAGAAAATGTCAGTTCACCACATGTAGGTTTTTCCCACATCTCTAAAGATTTTTTTCTCCATATTGGAGTAGCTTCTCAGAGTGTACCTTCTTGATAATAATGATGGCTTCTTGTGTGTCTGTGTCAGTGGAGACTCTGAAGAGCTCTCCTCCTTCCTCGTCTTTAATCAGGTAGCTCATGTCCGTGTTCTCGCCCATGTCTGCGTCTGTGGCCATCACCCTGCCCACAGATGTGCCCACTGCCATGCCTTCTAGAACTGAAAACTGACACATCTCTAATAAGCAGAGGGAGAAAAAGAAACAGACAGAGAGCTATAAATCCAGTAGGCATACACATCTGCGTTATACATGTGAAGAATGAAGATGCCTTGTATTATCAGATATAATACAATGAAATTGCTTTTTTCACATATCTCTTCTTGTTAGGAAGTTTGAGTCAGTGTCCAGGGTCAACCATGATAGCACTCCTGAAGCAAAATGGTTTAGGTATTTTGTTCTATGGCCCAATAGTGTCATTTCTAAGATCTAAGGCATGAACCCCTGAACTTTTGATCAGTAGCCCAGAGTCTTAAACACTGAGCCACTAGTGCCCATTGGTATGGAGGGGACTGCCAAGCTGGGAGAATTTGTAAGGTGTGGGTCTTTATAAAGGCATAGCACATTCTTATATTAGTAGGAGAGCCCATTTTGTGCTGTCTTAATAAAATACCTTTTGTGCTTTAGAAATAACACTGGTCAATTTTTAAATGTGATGCTTTGAGGACATTATATTTCACAACACGGAAGTCACAGCTTGCATGCTGCTGCTTTGAATCGCACAAAATAGCAGTTTTATTAGTATTCGGTACAACATTTCTGGCTGAGTGGAAAAAGACATCCGTTTTATTTAACTATGCTTTTTAAGAATCCCCATGTAGCATAAACAATAACAAAATAAACAATAATAAATAAATTGAAAATAAAATTACAACTGTGCTTCAGCTATCCCCTCTTGGTGAAACACCTCAAGTCCTGTTAAGAAAGCTGCTATTAGACAGCTATTATGTATCATTCATTATTTTTTGTAAATGCTTTAATAATTATCTTAGTAATAATACAAACATTGCTACATATACAGTAAGTAACACTAGTACAATCCATAAAAAAAGACCTGTATGGATGTTAGAACATCAAATCTGTAAGAGTGCATCATGTACACTGACTGTCCTCTTCATTAGGAACAGCATTACACCTGCACTTTCATGCAGTAATCTACTGTAATTGACCATGTACTGTAGGATCAGTGCAAAGCAAAAGTTTCAGTTTGTCCAACTTGCATGAGTTTGTACCAATGATAGCCTAAGATTCCTGATCTTGGCTGACAGGAGTGGAACCCAATGTAGTCTTCAACTATTGTACCCAAAATATCTGAGATGCTTTTTTTGCTCACCATGTTTGTAAAGAGTGATTATTTGGGTTACTTTGCCCTTCCTGGTCATTTTCCTATCACATCTCTTATCAACATGGCATTTCCACTATCACAGCTACTGTAGTATTCTCATAAATTCTGTGTAAACTCCAGAGAGTGTCATGTGTAAAAATCTCAGGAGATCACTCACTCATTTTCTACCCCTTATCCGAACTACCTCGGGTCACGGGGAGCCTGTGCCTATCTCAGGCGTCATCGGGCATCAAGGCAGGATACACCCTGGACGGAGTGCCAACCCATCGCAGGGCACACACACACACACTCTCATTCACTCACGCAATCACACACTATAGACAATTTTCCAGAGATGCCAATCAACCTACCATGCATGTCTTTGGACCGGGGGAGGAAACCGGAGTACCCGGAGGAAACCCCCGAGGCACGGGGAGAACATGCAAACTCCACACACACAAGGCGGAGGCGGGAATCAAACCCCCAACCCTGGAGGTGTGAGGCGAACGTGCTAAACACTAAGCCACCATGCCCCCCCTCAGGAGATCAGCAGTTTCTCAAATACTCAAACCAGCCCAGCTGCTACTAACATACATGCCATGATCAAAGTCACAGAGATCATATTTTTCCCCCATTCTGATTTTTGTCTGATGTTCATGAACGTTAACTGAAGCTCTTGAAATGCATGCTTTTATACCTTATGCTGTTGCCACAAGATAAGGAGGTATACAGGTGTTCCTAATAAAGCAAGTGAGTGTCTATTCTATCAAGATTAAAATCTACAATATTACTTTGACGTTCTGCAGAGCAAAATAAGCATTCTCAATTAGATCGCCAGGAGGGAATGGCCTAAATGTGGGCTTCTCTGTGGTTAAGAGGAAAATGGAGAGGAAACAAGGGGGCTATTGAAAGGAAGAAGAAGAAACACTGGGGACTGGAAGCCTGAGTCACACACTCTCTTCATTGTATTAAATCTAATGAAATAATGACTAGTGGAAAGATAGGAGTCAAAGAAAATACCGGAAATGGGTAGAAAAAAAATACCCATGTGAACTTCAATGTGTTTAATATACTGGAGTCTGATTTGAATTTCTTTTAACAGTCACCACCCCAAAACACACACACACAAACACACACACACACACACAGAGCCATACATGCCCCAGTTTTCCAATGGCTTTAACTAATATTAAAAGCTTTGCCCTCGAGTTCCACAGTGATATGTAAGCATGTAAGCAATGAGATTTCTCACTGACTTTCCAAATCCCCTCCTCTTCGAGCTCATATTCCAACATCTGTCAGTTTGTAGAGCAGACAGACAGGAGTGTTTGTGATGCCATTAAACACAGACCTAACAATCTCTGTCCAAAGAGCTTTGGATTTGACAAGTCCAGATATTCATTTATTCAGCCAGTCTAATTGGATCAGGCTGCTTGGTCCATAGCAAGCAGCATTAAATAGTGTAGAAATCTGTAAACTTAATCACATAAAGGTAGAGAGAAAACCCTGAAGCCCTGAGGTATGCAACTACTGTATCACATTAAGTGTTTGAAATATTCATATCTGTATTCGGATTTAACACTTTTTACAAATCAACTTATCAGATTTTTTAAGTATAAAAAATGAATAATTTTATAGCCACAGGTCTGATAAAAAAAAAAAAAAGTAGTCAGGACGCTGTTGTATTTTAACATGAAATGTCTTTACCTCTATTTGGATAAACGTACACAGAACTTTATTGGTGGAAAGTAGTGTCTTGTCATATTTTAGACAATTTAATGTAATTTACATTAAATATATAAACATTTGTTTTTGTTTTAAAAAAAAAACTAACCATTATTTGTGTTGCTTATTTATGAATATATTGCCACTAATAGGCCAGGTAAAGATAGAAATACTTAAGAAAATCTATTGGTACTACAGTATTGTATCTACTGATAAAGAAAATAAAAAGATTTGAAGTAGCTGTAGTCTACAGTAGATTTGTTTTTACTTTTCAATCATTAAATATAAACCCCACCACTATGCCACTGGAAACACTGGAAAATACCAGCAAAAGCAGCAGGGTCTGTGAATTCTGGCCCTGAAACTTTATAATTAGACTTAACTACTGAGTGATCTATTCAGATTTTTTTCCCCATTCACATAGTTATTATTATCCAACAAATGTAGTTGTCTCTTTAACCTACAAAAAGCCTAATTGAAACCATCATAACCCTTATCCAGAATTTACGAAGGACCACTTTATTTGAGCTTTATATCTGATGACTCACTGCTGCCCCACATAACAGGAAAAAACCTTCAGGATCCCAGTCCTGATGTAAAACTCTATTCTCAATCAGCTGTCTTAAGGCGAAATTTAGTAAATCAGAATAAAACTACGTTTTGACCAGGTGTTTATGTTCAGACAAGCAATTTGTCTTAATTCCATTTTCAGATACTGACAGACAAACATGTCATGAAGGTGAAAAATCTCTGACATTTCTTAAGATTCTTGAAATTAGAAGTTTTAGGGTTAGTATTAGTCTTAGAATTAGAACAACAATGTAATTAACGATGAACCAAAAATGACCTTTTTAGCTGCCACATTTCTAGTGAAATTGTACTCAAAGCAAGTTAATATTTACTTAACTTGGACTCCTGACAAAAAACAAGACAATTTTTCTGAAAATAAGCTTTATTTTACTTTCTTAGTTTTCAGTTTTTGCACCTTTTATTGATATTTTAATTTACCTAAAAGAATATATGATCATATGTATACACGTATACTGGTATTCTGGAAAATTTGTTTGTTTGGGTCCAGAAACATTATACTGTATAAGTATACTAAGAATACGACAATATACTTAAATAAAGTTTGTGTTTATGATGTCTTCTTTAAAAAATAAGCTTATTAACAATAAAATCTGACTGAATTTAATAAACAGAACAGGCAGCTTGAGCCAAAAGAGCAGAAGAAACTTGTATAATACAGTGCTGGGAC
The DNA here is from genome assembly GCF_030014155.1 of Tachysurus vachellii. NCBI lineage: Eukaryota > Metazoa > Chordata > Actinopteri > Siluriformes > Bagridae > Tachysurus > Tachysurus vachellii. The sequence goes on along the minus strand of NC_083463.1, from coordinate 19,578,153 downwards.
ACTGTCTTTTGGCAGCTGCAGCAGTTTGGCAGCATGCTGAGTGATCTCTTTGATGGCTAATTATATATTTCCTTAGTGGTTTATTGATGGATCTGCTCTGTGTTAATGATTTCAATGCAGTACTCGTCCCCGAGTATACCTCAATGACAAAATGTACTATTTTTATTCCAGAGGGCCTCGGACATAATTGTTCTTTTTTTTTTTTCAACTAGAGGTTTAAGTCAACAAACAGTTACATAAATGTTTTAAAGAATTATGGTGCTTAGAGTATTGCATATTTAATTATTAATTATTTTATTTATTTAATCCTTTTACTGGCAAATTAATTCTGGCGATAAATAAAACATATTTTGCAATATGAATGCGATTTATGAGACGAGCTATAACCTTCTCTAATTTACAGAAAACTCCTAAAAATTCTCATGTTAATGCTAATTTTACAGTAAGTCTATTTTTATTTCTCATTTAGACCTAATTCCCAGAGGAACATTTAGTCCTAAAAGTAGGCCCTACAACTGCAAAAACAAGCGCAAACCTAATTTAATTTTCTTGTCAAGATTTTAAACACTGCATTTAAAGACTAAGAGTTTTTGAAATGTTGTATTTCACTGTTGAATGTGGATAGACTGTAATGATTGGGGAGTTATAATGTATAATGACACTTACCACAACTATTAATTAATAGAGACCAACTAAGATCAATGTTTACACAACTAACTGCTGCTGAAAACACATTTGTTTTATGCAGTGTTGTATAAAGTATTAGAAAGCAATACTTGGATAAAAGTACAAGTATCGTACTAGAAAAAGACTTTGGTAGAAGTTAAAGTTACCTTTTAGAATATTACTCAAGTAAAAGTCTTAAAGTATCTGATATATACTGTACTTAAGTATCAAAAGTCATTTTCTGATATTTAATGTACTTAAGTATTTGAAGTAAAAGTAAAAAGAAAAATTTCAGTGATTTTCTGTAGGAATAAGATCAGGGGTGGTTCTAGAATTTAATTTTTAAGGTGTTTAGCCCTCAGTGAGAATTTAAAACAAGAAGAGTTTTATATTATATATTATATGACTACATAGTAAGCCAAAAGTTATGGTATTATTAAATGGCAAAAGTGGACACCAAAATTTTATGCATGATGTAATGTTGCCAGTCTTGAATCAGATCAGTTTATGTATGTGTGCATTCTCTACAAACAGTGTGTCCGATGAATGCAGTCATTAATAAAAAAAAATATTCACAAGAAAAAGACCAAATCAATAAATGTTATTTTTATTTAGTATTGAATGGATTGTTTGCATTAATATTTTGTTTGTGCTATCAACTCTGGTAATAAGAATAGTGAAATTTCACTGCTTTTGGTTGCCGTCTTTGCGGCTTTCCGACGATTAACGTTATAGATAAACGCCTCCAGCTCTGACTGCGTGTGCACGCTGCGCGTGCCTGTGCTTCTCCGTAGAGCGCGCGGATGTGCGTAATGCAATCTAGGATCAGTGTTTCGCCAAACCTCCCTTATTGCAGTCACACACATTTCTTCTGATTTTATTTTGTAGTAACGAGTAAGGAAGATGCTTAGTGGAAATATAACGGAGTAAAAGTATACATTTTATCTAGGAAATGTAGTGGAGTAAAAGTGAAAGTTGACATAAATTTAAATAGCGAAGTAAAGTACAGATACGTGAAATTTCTACTTAAGTACAGTAACGAAGTATTTGTACTCCGTTACATTACAACACTGGTTTTATGCCAAACAGTAAATTCTTTCTCAATGAATAACATTTCAATCACTGCTATAGATATTTCGTAACTAAATATTGACAGTGACATTTCTCTATATTGGCTGATGTATAGATCTGCATTGGTCAGAAAACCAACCAGTCCTCTTAGATTATGCACTTAAATAAACAGAATTCAAAAAACTAAGTTTAATAGAAGTAGTAAGACATAATAAGGGGTAATAGAATGTGATGTTGTATGTAGTAGCATGATATTCTTGTCATTAATACAAGCATGTTTAATTCAATTTCTTAAGACTTAATGCATTGGATTTTTTTGTCTCTAGGTTTACTACACAACCCAATATTAAATCAGTGACCAATCACTTTTGTGAAACAAACCATCATCCATTTTGATGGGAGAGACTCCTCCCTTGGGAATGCTAAAAAGTTACTTAAAAAAGCTCAAGCTTTTAAAGCTTACTAAAATTACTCTCATCAGTTTCATGCCTAGGTTTTAAGAAGAAACTCCTAGTTAGGAACTTTCATTATAATTAAGCTTTTTTTTTTTGTAGCAGGATTTTATATCTTGAGGTCATACACCAGAACAAATGCATGAACAAAGCTGTTTCCATATTCCACTGGAAGCTTTTTGTTCACCACCAGAGGAAAAAAAGAGTCATGGAAAGGCCATTGATAATGACATGTCTGTTTTAAGGCATACTTAATAAGCACTCACTCTGAGGGAAACGTGGAGGGTTGTCATTAACGTCCGTGATCACTATGGTCACCGTGGTGGAACCAGAGAGACCACCCATTTGGCCTGCCATGTCTGTTGCCTTGACAACTAGCTCATAACGGTCCTGAGTCTCCCTATCGAGATCGGCCACGGCCGTCCGAATCACTCCTGTGAAGAGAAAGAGGAAAGGTCACTTTAGCTAGTGGCAGACATGGTGATGGTCATCTTTGGCATCAAGGGGAGGATTATCAGAGCCAAAAAAACAAGTGCAGTAGAGTCTGCCTCAAATCCCAAAGTGAAATATTGTGAAATTCGTATATATATATACTGTAATCTAGGAATAAATAAAACATGGCAGTGAGAGTAGAGAAAATTTTATCACTCTTCTGCCAGAATTAACATTCTGACATTCTTTCCAACTTATGTTCAAAAAGACAAACAAACAAACTGCCAATGATTAACATTCGGGTTTAACATTATTTGTTGAACTAGTTAAGAAACATTAATAAAAAAATAGCATGAATTGGGAGAATCAGTGCACCTACTGTAATATTTTAACTATAAACACTATGAGAGCATATAACTGTTGCCCCTGGTCACAAATAGATGCATTAAAGTCAAATTTATTATTATTATTATTATTATTATTATTATTATTATTATTATTATTATTATTATTATTATTTCTTATCAAGAATTTGGTTTCTTTAATGTGATTGCTATAAGACTGACAACCAAGTAGGCAACTGAACACAAAATTAATGACAACTAGTTGCACTTGGTTGGTTAGTTAAATTTCTTTGTTTACAGACTGTAATAAATCATGCAGAACTCTTTCTCTCTCTCTCTCTCTCTCTCTCTCTCTCTCTCTCTCTCTCTCTCTCTCTCTCTCTCTCTCTCTCTCTCTCACACGCACACACACATACAGTATTTTAGCCCCTTGCCCACATTTCTTTCTGCATCAACACACTGAGCAGATGATTCACTAACCATAACTCTTGATCATACTGTATATTTGATTAGAACTCAGATTAAGATGAAGAAGGCTTAGATGACACTAAAGAAGTGGAAGAGGATGTGTCTGAAATAGAGCACCACACTGAATATGATCCAAATCATAAATCAATTCATCGCCAAGAATTAGAAGATGACGACGTGAACCCTCCTGAGGTGAAAGTTTCTTCCTCACCCCCTTAAGGGTCCACTGGCTCATTGTGGAGTTGTATAACATCTTTGTAGTGTGGACAGAAAACAACCCAGCCTTGAACCAGGGGAAAATCTTCAGTAGAACGCTCTTCCTGAAAGACTTATTGAAAGCTTTGGCTTGTCTCCTAATATTGTAAGACAGCATGAGCTACCCCCAGGAAAAGAACAGACACTCCAGTTCTGTCCTCTAAAGGATGTGAAGGCCAGCATTGTATACACACGTTACATAAAATATTAAAATGAGTTCAATATATTTTATAATCTAACAGAATGACTGATGATTGTCATATTTATTTGTTTTTGTCTGTCATTTCTTTGAAAATAAAATCATAGTGGTCAGTTTTGACAGACAATTTAATCAAAACAAGTGTTTTGGCAAAACTTTGACACAAATTAGTTTTTAATCATCATTCAAATTGTTTTTCATTAATGCCGTGCAAACAGCATATTAAATCTGCTTATTTCACTCAGAAACAAGTGATATGATGTCAGGCAAATGAGGTCTATATTCCATTAGTTCCAAATAGAAGTGAAAAAGAAAGCTACTGGATTTGGCTAATGATATTGGCCAGGAAAGCAACTGGTTAGTAACACAAAAATTAGATGATTATCTGTTATTTTATCACTGCTTTATAATCTATAAATATAGACTGCTCTATAATGTATAATAAGGCCCCCAAAATTTTGGTGCAATTACTAAAAGTACTATGCTGACCCTAATACAAACTGAGGTATGATTGAGAGCAATGCTAGCCACTAGAAGTCCAGTCCCACTGATTTGGGCAGCAAGCTCCTCAAATCATATTCAATTGTGGTCTGAGAAAATTAGGGTTTCTGCTCACTGTTGTCATTTGGGAAGTTTCCTTTTTTAACCTAACCATCAGAGATTTGTTCTAGTTTCTACCAATCACGCAACAGGACTGCGGAATACATTTCTGACATTTGAATTAATAATGGAATACATACTAATTATTTTTTCTAATATCAGAACAACTGTGGCACACATCCATAGCCGGTAACCTTGAGGTTATTTAGAACTTATTTATGCTTATCAGCCCTTTGCTATCATACACAAGTGTTGAAAGTATTGCTAGACCTAAGAATGATGACATGTCAATCATCCTTTGCATGTGCGTGTATTTCATTCAGGTGGTGTGTGGTCTTTAGCGTCTTTACATAGTTTATTTCCAGAGTCCAGCATCTTTCTGGACTGGAAATAGTCTTGAATATGTGTGTTTTACATAGTCATCTCTATGCTTTGGTGAGAGCTTTATAAAGTGCTACTCTCTGTCTCTTTCTGACATATGTATGAGCGGTGTACCAAAGGAATAAAGAAAATGTTTGCATATACAGTAACAGCATATCTCTGTTCATCATGCAGTGGCTGAGACAACAGCTTCAAGCATCAAGAGCATAGGGGAAGTCAGAAATCACTTCCTCTGTGATATTAAAGAAGGCAAACAAATAACAAAACATGGCATTTGAAGATATTTGTACAGCTCTTTCGGTGGTGTATATAATGTTACAAATTCTATCACTTGGTTTCCAATATGTCACATATTTCACCCGAATATAATACATTATGTTTTTATTGTCCTCCTTCAACCAGCAGGTGAATGAAAATGACCTGAATACATTTCAAGACATTCCAACAAAGTCAATATATGCTGCTGTCACACAACTTTCTTCTTCTTCTTCTCACTTTGTACACATTTCGGGCCACTGGTAGCTATCTGCATAGCAGCTTGTGACTACGGTTGGAGCAACAGGTATCCTGTCTCAAAGTTTACACAGCATCTTATCTTCTGTTGTGGCGAGTACGTACATTTTTTCTTAGTTCCTAACAGCCCTTTTTGAAAAAACTAACAAACTCTATTATCGAGACGGTTACCTTTGTTAGAATTGCCACCGTTAGATTGACCTACTGTGCTGCTCATGAGTTAGAAATGACTGCTCTGTGGTGTCACTCAGTGACACAGCAGGCACCTCATTATTCTGCTGTGCTTATTTTTCCTTTGGTACCATGTTCTCCAAGGATTCACCTCTCCTGTGATGTAGCTAACAACTAGCATGATAGAGCCTGATAATACTACAGTATATGCAATTTCTAGCCAGCTAACTTACAGTAGCTATATGTCACTAATGCTTGCATTGGGGCTGGAGTTCTCTCTATCTCCCCTCAAGGCAGGTCTTTCCCTCAGGTTGAGTCTTCCTTCATTGTTGTTAGTTCAGATATTTTTTTCTATACTCACTCTGACATCTACCAACTGGTGGGCCTGTGACTAAGTGCTGCTAACACAGTCAAGTGGGATTCCTTTTCTGGGTTTCTTTTACATGTACTGTTTGCTGCTCAGACTGCTGGATCTGATAACACACATCACTGCACCTGGAATTGATTTTCCTTCATTTCACCTCACAAGTCAGTTCCATCCTCTGTTTTTCCACTCGGTTTTCAACATCACCAACCATCTGAAAAGTGGACCATTGCTAGTGTATTTGAGTCAATGTTCCTCTACTGTAACACACACTGTTCTGAGTTATCTGTGAAATAAGCTGTAGGACCTTCTCTTGTAGTGTGTGAACACCCTGGTAGCTAAAGAAAGGCACTAGCTATGTGTTCACTGCCTTGGTATTAACCACCATAAAGAGACAGTGGCAGACCAAACAATCTCAGGACTCACAACAAGATTGCCACTGTGACCCTAGTAGTCCTTTTTACGGAGGGCATGATAAAAAAGGAACACACCGGAGTTCATTAGAAAAGGGTTCAACTGAATGCACTTCTGTGTTCAGAAGAAGGAAGTTGTCCTTCTGATCCTAGATTTGAGAGGGCTCAACAGGTCATGGAAGGTCAAGGTGTCAAATGTACATCATGACATTTAATTACTGGACATTGGTGGATCTCAGTGGTGGATCTCAGTGATGCCTATGTCCATGTTCTCATCACTCCACATATGGTTTCAAAGATTAATCCTTTGGCTTCTCTTGATGTATCTGGGTGTCTAGGAATAGACACATGTAGGATGTTCTGTCACAGGCAACAGGATTCTGCCATATTTGGACCCTCCTTACTCAGCTCAGCCTCCCTAATATTGAAATACTCCAAATATTATATAGACCTAAAATTATATTTATTGATCATGATGCCTTCATTATCAGCCAGTATGTAGCGATTATTGTTCTTACCAAACATATATAGCTAATTATGTTCTATGCTATGTTCATTACTGGCTCCTGCTAATTGTGCTAGGATTGTTGACAACAGCTGCAGCAGTAGTTCCCTTGGGCTTTCTGAAGCTTAGAGAATTTCAGAAATGGGTTATATGCCTTGGCTACATCATATAAACCACAACCATGCCTTCATCTCAGAGAAGGGCACAGATTCTACTGTAACTTTGCTGAAGATGCAAGAACTGGAGTTACCATGGATATATCCTGGCTGGTGTAAGATAAGATCACAGAACAACCGGTGGGTAGGGAGCAATCCACCGGGCCCTAAAATTGTTTTTACTGACTCTGAGACACTGTCCCATGCTAGTATGTGAGGACAATGTCATGAAAAGTCAAATCCTTAAGGTCCCACCTAAGGTCCTTGTATGCCCTTAGGTAGAAACCAAGGTAGAATACTAACCAAGCTACACAGCAGCTAGTTCACATTTAATCTAATGTTGTATGTGGCAGCGACTGTGGCATGCCTCAACACAGTGGATGGTATCTCTCTGGGGGCTCATAAATTATAACCTCTGAAAAGGGCAAGGAATGAACTCAAACTCTGAGTTCCTTGTCATTAGGAGCCATTGCTGATCTGTCGATAGCTTCTCAAGGAATGGAGTCTGTATAACTGTTATATTTATTGCAATATATAGACTTTAGATTTCATCATACATCACATTGTGGCTTCCTTGGTTTGACTCAGCATGTGTAAATAATGTGTGCATAATAATGTAACCAGGTTTGCATCCATGATGTCAGCGACATGACTAGGATTCTTAGTTAGGCCAAATCAAGACCCTAAGCTTGTGACAGAGAATGTATTACAAGTATAGGGATATTCCTGAGAGGACATTCCTGACAACACACTGAAAATATGCTTATACTAGTGGAAGAGACTGAAGAAAAAGAGTTACAGCATGGAAAAATGAAACAAAAATATTGGCAGATGGGACACATCATAAACTAACATACAGTTTTTCATGTCTTATTTTATCCTATAAGCATATTATGAATTTGTTTATGGTTTTAAATGAGTCTGGAAGTAATAGAAGGTGATATATCTGTACATTTATGTACTAACTAGCTGACGTATCATAATCATTTCTCACTGTCTGTCAAAAATACTTATCTGAGACTGCAGTTTTATTATTTATTTTTTTATTTTTTTATTTAATGATAATATAGAAGCTGATATTGGATGAATGTCAGGAAACTGATGACCCCTGCAAAGGATTTTTATCCCAGAATTCCCACTGGCACTAATTTAGTCCCATGATAAACTTAACCTTCAACCTAAAAACTACCACTAAGCATATCTGACCGACTTAATCGTAGTGGTTTATTCTGGTTATCATATATCCTCCACATGACGGATAAAGACAGTTAAAGACAGTTACATCCGGAAAAATGGATCTGGATGTTTATTAGTATACATTTTAAATAAGCAGTAAGAAAGTGAAAAACCAGTAATGGGTGTATTGCCTGGCTAACAAAATGTAGATTTAATGAAAATGGGCTCATTTCTGGTTATCATATGCTCTCTGTGACAGTCTGCAGGCTTAACGGTTATATTCTTAGACGTCTTTCAAAGAAACTCCTCAGTAAAAATGTAGCCTTTTTGAATATGTCCTGCATTTAATTCTTAATGCTGTTCATTATAAAATGAGGAGTAAAAAACTTAAATGAAAAAAGGCTGCATGAAGAGAAGAAAGATCTAAAATGCACTGGATGTCTGTGACTTACCCGTCTGTCTATCAACAGTGAAGAACTTTTCTCCATCCAAAACACTGTATACTATCCTGGCACTGCTGCCGTAGGTCGGGTCATCTGCGTCTGATGCCATCACTTTCATTACTGATGTACCTGCCAACAAACAATTAATAAATAATGAGGAAATTGCCAACTGTTAAGATAAGACAAACACACACATAATCAGACACTGATGTGTTTTTGTTTAAATCCCTGCCTCATTAGTGCTAAGTTGTGTTTGTATAAATCCTGCTTTGTTGATGGTATGTTTGAATGAATTTTTTGTCCTGTGCCTCAGAAAACCCCAAACTCAGAGTACAAAATTACATTTAAACAAAGCCTAACGCTTATAAAACAAAATGGTGTATGGAAGGAGGTAGAGTGTGCATTCCTATATAATGACAACTACACAACAATTAGTTCTGGTCCAAGAAATTGATTAGTCAGGCATTGTACCAAAAGCATTTATATTTGCTATAACCAAACTGGGAGGACATTTCACATCATGTATGTCTTTTCTTGTGTGTTTGCCATTTAAAATTCCACTTCTTAGTTTAAACCATTTATTAATTCCAAACCTTTTAGCTTAAAACAGTTCTGCAGTTAAAGACGAAAAGGAAAAGGGGATGCTAACTTCACAAGAAATACTTTTAATGGAAATAAAATTAATGTGAGTTATGTCACTCGAATAAAATCTCCAAATCCCAGAATACACTATGGCCTACAAACTTTGCTGCACCAGACTCTATTTCCCATGACACATATACACATCCCAAACCTGAATACAGTCACCAAACATGCACGCACACACACACACACACACACACACACACACACACAGGCTCCCAGTCACTCTGTTGTGTCGTTTATCACCATGTGACCCCAAGCCTTGTTACTGTGTTTAATTACTCGCTGTGACCCTTTCTGTGTTCCTCATTTTCTGATTTTTGCACTGTTTTCTGCTCTCTTGTACTGTTGTTTGCTGAATGTCTGACCTCTGCAAGTCCCTGACCTTCATTTTGCCTCATGCTTTTTGGATCTGTCTGCCTGAACTTTACAAAACTGCTTTATCTGCAACTGCATCCTTTCAGCCTTTCCTCACCTGACAATACCTGACAACGAAGCTTCTTTGAGATCTATTTCTGCTAGCGGTGCAAAAATGAGCAGAACAATTGTCCATACTGTGCCCAATATGTCACATACTCTATATTAATTTCTTGTTTATAGAACTATTGTATAAAAGCAATACTGCACTCCCAGTCATACGCTTATTTATAACCTGTATGAGATAACCTGTGAAGAAACACAGTCACTCTGATATTCAATATAACCACACTCTTGCCTGTGGGTTTATACTTAACTGTTTGTGTGCAAGCTAAAACATATTAATACACACTTTTTTCATCTAGGTTGTCCCTAACAGACAATTTCACATTTTAAAGCATGCTTAGCATTGTTTCGGGTTTCAGACCATACAGTAGTACTGGGTAGTTTAACCCTTTTTACCAGTACATGGACGCTACATGGAAATCGACTAATGGGATATTTTTAATCAGTATAAACAAATACTTTATCACCACAAATCTTATATAAAACTAGTTGGCACACCACTAGTTGGGATTTCAGTTGTTTTCCCTCTGCTTGGAAAACCTTAGACCTTCCATTTTAGAATTTGCCGATAAAGCCTTAAAATCTTTGATACTTACGAACAAGCACTTCCTGTGTCTCTAAACAAGAACAAGATATTAACCACTATGGAATGTGACAAAGATTTTTAATGGTAACAATATTTTTGTTTGTTTTTGTCTAACTTGGACTGTTTCAAATGCCACAGATAGATTAGTAACTGGTTTGGTAATGGTACCTTTGTGATCTGTCAAATATTGAACACTGCTGTAGCATTAGCTTGAGGGACATATGTGAAGCAAGAGTGGCAGAGGACGCGAGAGAGAGAGCGAGAGAGAGAGATACAGAGCGAGAGAGAGAGAGAGAGATGGCTCCTGTAATCCAGGCTGCCTATAATTGCTGACAGCTGGCGTTGTCTCCAAAAAGGTCACCGTTACACTTTCCTCCCTAGACCTGTCACACTACTGTCCAGTCACACCATAATGCTATGCTAATTAGGTTAATTAAACAGAAGTGTCAGGGTCCTGTTTGTCTCCTGTCATCAGAGCTGGCTCCCAACAGGCAGTGAGGAAAAAGGGATGTTGTTTTATCACAAGAGTCGCTGAACTATCTTCACAAATCTAACCTTTTGACTTTAATCTGTTTGACTTTACGAGGCTGGTTGTCCTTCAGGTACATTATCAGTCCTCACATTCAATGCTGTTATGTGAAAGACTGTGTAAAGACAAGCACAACCTCTGAAAAACTACTACTTTTAAAAACTACAATTAAAACTACTGCTGATATTTTGGCTTGTTTTGTAGGACCTTATTTTTATTTTTTTTTTTCAAGCTGAAAGCATGTAATGTACATGTATACTGGGGGAGTTAATTTTCTGTAATATTTAATATTAATATTTAATATGTATGCACCAGATTCCATAAAATAGTCTTCCCGGTTTTCCAAAATTGAACCCCATCGGTCTGTTCATATAAAATTTCAAAATGCAAATGCTGAATTGTGTGCGTACGGATGACATATTGTATTCAAAAGCAGCTCGTGTAAGACTGCAGGGTTTTTATCCGCTCAGCAAACAGTCTCTTTTAAAGCATAGATTGTCGGATAGTAATGAAGAAGTCATACTATTAGTTCCTTATCTTCATTTTCCATGGGCAATATTCATGGTGATGCTTAGCTCTTCGCCAACATGACACACGTGGGTTAACACTACAGGTGAAGAAAACTATATAAATGCAAATGCTATTTCATTGTATTTATACTTTAGCAGGAACAGAACGCACACACACTGCTTCTTATTAATGCATTGCTGCAGATTCACTAAAAAGTCATTACTTACTAGTCTGTGTGCCTTAAGCTGATTTTATTTTTTTGGTGATTCACGGAAATACATAAAAGGAAAGAAAAAATCGTTGCAATTTTAACGCATGCAGAATTTTAATCTTTGAAATCGGAGAGTGTTTACCCAGAACTAGTGGTCTAACATTCTTTACTACGCTCAGGGACATAAAATGAGCAGAAATCCAGTGCCTACGGATGGGAAGAATTTATGTTTGAGTTCCCTCTGTGTTCTACCACAGTGCAAATATTGTTCTAGCGGAAAAACACATTTCTTTCGGCTTGTTTACAGAGTCAGCTCTTGCTCCTTTCTCCCCAAGTGCACTGTTGTAACCCAAATCTGGCATTTGTGCATAAATCCATATAACTACAACATTCCACAGGATGGGTTGTGAACTCTACATGGCACAACTCTACATTATTTGTATGTTCATTATACCGGTGCTTCAGGAACTCAACCACCATAAAGTCAGAGCGAAATTAGAAGTTTAAAAAAAAACAACGAACAAACAAAAAAAAACCTGACATTTATTACACCAACAAAAAGATGAGTCCTGGAACGAGAAACAAAATGATGTATCAGCCTGAGGCTGTTATCTCGATCACATCAGCGGAGCTCTGCGGATGTGCCCTCGTCACCTGGACTGTCTGGTTTTTTAACACATAGGGATGAAAGTTGATTAAAAAGCATCAGTGCTGGAAGGCCACAGGGAGACTTTGTTTCTGACTGTTGCTGCTAGAGATCAGGTAAGAGTCGCATAAAATATACAGATGGATTCATAAAAAAGTCACATGCTTCGTTTTCTTCCCCTCTTACACTTGTAGGCGTTAATTGTTAATAGATTTGAAAATATAAATATTCTTACTGAGCTCCATAATCCTGTGAACATTTCTATCATGATGCAAGTGGGATCTTTCAGGATGATAGTGTCTCCATCCAGTTCTGTAAATTCATACACTATGGCTGCTGACGTGTTACAGAGCACTTTTTACCACCTCCATAAAAGCTGCAACTGATGGCATATCGTTTGGAAGAATGTGCAGTTCCAGAGACTTGTAAAATCTTTGCCAAGCTACACAGGCACTCTTCTGGTGCCTTAGCACGTTAGTAGGATTTTTGTTTTTGTTTTTGTCACCTGTTTGTATGTAGATGTGAACAGACAGGAAGTCTTCAATGTTAAAATAATTTCACTGCTTCCTATCAGGGTCCGTATTCCACAAGTTATTGTTTTTCTTGTGTGAGATTTATGCACAGATGGTGTCAACAAAATCTGTTTCAAGCAGCAGATGACGGCTCTTTGGGGAAGGAAGACGGCTCAATTACAGCATACAGCGAGGCCGGAGGAGGTTGCCCAGTGTGAGACCCCAGACTGACAGCTATTTAAGAGTCAGTGTCATAAAAGAGATTTGCGTTTGTCTGGCTACAGTAACAATACAAGCACACAGCCAGACTCTATATCTCACTCATTCATTCTCTCTCTCTCTCTCTCTCTCTCTCACTCTCGCTCACCCTCTCTCTCTCACAGCCCTGTCTTAATCACCCAGTCTAAGTGCTTCCTTCCCAAATCTCTGTGCATTATGGATCATTTAGTGCTCCTATAAAAGCTAAGGTGTTTTCACATGAAAAGTTAATTCACCAACACTTCCTTCATGATTCATTCTCTGCTGGCCCACATAAAAACGGGGCAGTGAAGCAGTGAAATATGAAGAAAAGGAGGAGGAAAGAGTAGATGGGTGGAAAAAATGTCACATCATAAAAGTCAATGACCTGCTGAGATTCTAGATGAACTCCTACAGGGATTAAGCCATGACCGTTTTTCATTCAGAGACTCTGGCATCTATATAGATTTTTAACAATTACAGCCAATTTTTTTTTTTCATTTGTTTTTTTTTTTTGTGCAACCAAAAGTGAGTAAGAGTTTTTAATAGCAGGCACTAATCATTTTCACTACTGTCCATTTAATGATTATAAAAATCTAATGTGTTACTATTACAGTGAAATAAAAATAGCTGAGTGGTTTACGCCGATTACCTGAATCTGAAATGTGCTGGGAACAAAAATGAGGTTGGGCCTAGAGGAAGGTCATGTGATCAATAAGTAGTATTGATCATTATCAATTGATCGGTATTGATTATAAATATAGTTTATAATGACAAATGAAGTCATACTACTCTATAAACATTTAATTGTTGATTTATAATTGCAGGCACCAAAACCGTTAATATGCATTCTTTTTTAAAGTGCACTTATATATAGAAAGGTTATTTCTTTTTTTTTTCTTTGGATGACAAATTATTTATTAAATTTTTTGTGGACTTGATGGTTCCTAGTTGAAAAAAGAATATTCTCATATAGAGCTCCTTCCTTATATAACCTATCAGATTACACACTGGTCCAGGTCACAGAACAGTCACAGTACAACTTGCCACCAGAAAATAAATGTGCTAAATCCTGTGTTATGTAGCACTTAGAAAAGGTCTGAAAAAAGTACTGTCTGTCTGCTTTTTGAACCCATATGTACAATAATTGGCAAATAAAACTAGATTGTAGAGAAATAGTGTCAAATTTGGCATCAGATCCTCAGAAGAAAAAACTCTCCAGATGAAGCTGAACGAGATAGCAACATAAAGTGTGTGTGTGTGTGTGTGTGTGTGTGTATTTATTCTCCTTTTATAAAGCAGGAAGACATTTTGTGTATGGTTGTATATGTGACAAATAACATTTGAATATGAATATATATCAAATTATTCACAGTCAGCCTCTATTCATAATCTCTTACTTAGAAATAAAAAAGTAGGCATGTAATCATGTCATTTTAGCCACCATATCTGTTCCGGCAGCTCGTCAGTGTTTAATTGTGCCACAAGAATTTTATATAGCTTCTTTTGATTTGCCAAAGATGTTTGTCGGTGGCTGTTCCTCATTTGTACCATTTCTGGCAGATGAATCGTTGGGTCAGACAGAGCATTGTCAGTCAGCCTGGACAGCATTAAATTGGAAGTGAGACAGCATGGGCACGGCCTTCATGACCTAGCCTGTGCGGCTGCGGCTAAGGTCTCTGGCACAGTGGAGCATCAATCATAATGCATCCATTCATCAACTGTAGCTTCTGGCAGACACAACAGCTTTTTCAACATCAGAAGGAAATGGTATAACCATCCCAGCATCCATGAAGGCGTAATGTATAAATGAATAAATTCATTAAAAAATACACATGCATATGAAAGTACATCTTTTACCCCAGAAACACAGACATAATCTCCATACACACAACTGTACCAGATAACAGGCAGAAACTGCATATACTGTACAGTATAGTAGAGTCTTAGAAAATTCTAAATCATATCTTCTTTCATAAACAAAAGTAAACAAAAGTTTAAAAAACTACATTACGTACAAAAAGTTTAGCTCAACTTCGAACTGCATTTAAATCTGTTTAGCACAGTAAATTATTGAAAATATACCCAAGTAGTATCCCAATATACATTACATCTCAAATTAGTTGGTCACACCTTATCACAATATTGATATTACATCATCATTTCAACCAGCCCAGTTACTGCACACTCAAGTAGACCCAGTTTACATGTAACATCAAAGCACATAGTTGCTCACAAGTTAAACTTGTCTCAAATTCAGCATAAAGAACATAAATGACCTGAAATCAGAGGAGACTATTTTGGTTTTTAACCTTTGGATTCTATTTGAAACCTATTTGTGGTGTGAACATCATAGAACTGAGAAGTTCAGTTTGCTGTAGTTTGCTGTCACCTGACTTTGTAACCATGTTTTATCTAGAAAGCAAAATGGTAAATAGAAAAAAAAAATCTCGCATAGCCTGCATCATTTTTTCAATTATTCAAGAGTTTTGGACCAAAACAGACAGGCATATACAACATACATTACTATTTCTATTAAAAACACATCCATCAGCTTTTCTGGCTGTGTAAGATTTCCTAAAACCTAACGATGTGTATAAAGTGTACAGAAGTGTTTAACAAATACATAAATATAACAACTAGAAACAGAACACGTCAAAATGTATTCTGCATATTTTAGTGAAAAGCACTCAAAAGTTTAACCCATAACTGCTCGGTTTGTAAGCCTGCCTAGTTTGTCACCTTTCCTATTGGTTAAATATGGGACATAAAACCCATAAACGTTATCCATTTTAGTTATGTAACTTGAATGGATCTCAGCATCCGGTTTCCATATTCATTTCAAAGCTATAGTTCAAAAACTGAAACTGAAAGCATCCCTAGTGAAGGCTTTATGTCAGAACACTCAGTGTAATCCATTACTATAATAAATCAGTTACAATAATACATTGATCCACATGTTAAATTGTTCTGGAATACACTGTTGTACTGTACCTTAAGCTCTAGAGCATTACTTAGCTTCTGGAACAAAAAAGTGGCTCTTATGCTGTCTTTAAACACCTTGCAGTGAAAATGGATGGGACAAAATCTGATTATTTGAAAATACGTAATTATTAAATAAATAGTGGCATGAAAAAAATATATACTTACCGACACACTGAATTATTCTTTTATAAGGCCTTATTATATAAAATTGCACTAAGGCCTACGGGTGTTTCATCTTGTCTTTTCATGGCGAGACTTTGTAGCTTTCATTTAAATAACAAGCCAAACAGGTCTGAAATGTTGGTTTTCGAAAGCTGAAAGCTGCCAGTTCACACTGAGGGCCACAGTTTTCAGTGTAACTCTGAAACATGACTCTGAATTTGATGCATTATAGCTTGTTCAGAAGTGCTGAGGTCATTACCATTTTGTATGGGTTTACTTTGTACTTTTTCTACTCTTTGTGAAAGGACTGCATTCATTTTAGCGATGTGAGGATGTTAAAAGCTGTTTTCCTGATTCATTAAAGGGCTGAGAGGAAAGAGAGATGCTCATTTTTACTGTCTGTCAGTTCTGACATAAATTTTGCTTGAAATACACCAAACCTCAAATAATGTTATTTACTTGTGTGAAGAATAAACAGGACAACCATGAGCTTGGGATTGAAAAACAGAACAAAAAAAAAATAAATCTGATCTATCTGAAATCTATCCAATGTGACAGGTATGGTTTGTGTGGTGGATGTTACAACAGCAAGTAATGCATAATAATAATTTAAGAACAATATAATGTAATGTTAAGTAAAAAGACAAATTGAGTTGTTGTTTGTTTGTTTGTTTTTTTAACTGTAATTATTTTAATACTTAAATCCTTCACTAATTATTTTGCATAGTAATACTTTTCAATAACAGTACATGAAAAATCACCCACTAATACCTAATTAATACTGAATTAAATAGAAACTAATGATGAGTTGATGAGTGGAGGATAAATTTAAAATAATAATGATAAAATAATGATTTGATTTTTAGATCAAGTGTCCACACTGAAAAAAAAAATAAATCAGTGTATGCATTCGTCTTTGGATGTGGGTACATTTATAAGGAACGTAATACCTCTGTCTGGTACACAAACTTTCCATAGAGACTTAAATCTTAAATCTACTTAAATCTGAAGTACACTGCACTAGATTATATAGGTATACTACCACAAACAACATATATATTACTCCCACAAATATGAATTAAACTATGTGTATACATATAAATACGACTTTTATGTGGGATATTGGACTTTTTTAGGTGTTTACTGTTTAGCATGACATACAGAGTGTTATATATCTCAGGCCCATGCATGTTTAGGATTGAGCAAAAGTTCTTGGCACATTCATTACATAAATAATCTTGCGCTAATGAAGAGCTAACCTTAACTACGACATAACTACGAGTCTTATTATTTCATGCGTGAATAACAACCTCATTTAGGGTTTTTTTTTTAAGGTGTTTTTTTTATTTTTTTTTTTACAGTCTGGACATTTGATTGTCTAAAATATTATTAAATTTATTTTCTCCATTCATTATTCCGATTTAAATTGTGCTTAGTATAATGCTTATCGCTCTGTTTATAGTTAAAACAAGTTGGTATGAATCTGAGCAGAAGAACATGGGTAGACGGAGCACTTGGCTTCTTGTAGACTTTAATGCACAAATTCGATCCTCCCGAAAGGAAATCTGCACCTTGGCTGATAATTACTTGGTAATTCCATTAACAGGTACAGAGTAATAGAGTAGAGTGTGTGATCCAGGGTTGTATTTTTATTGCAGAGCTGTACAGCCCTCCAGACTGAGGAAATATAGCATATATTAAGTATCCACATACTGTACAGACAAGCTATACAACCAAAAATGTTCAACACTCAAATGACAGCATAGCAAATTATGCAATTATGAAAGTAGACTGTACAGAAATTACTATGCAGGCTTAGTAACTTAGTAAGTCTAAGATGTGAGTCTTCACATACATGGATGTAATTCAAACACCACATCTTTAAGAGTCCTGCAAGGTTTCACAGAGAAAATCACTAAGTATGCTCTAATACTGTGTGGGTGTAGGTAGGTCTGTGATGTGCTTCACAGATCTTTCACAGGTTTAATGATGGACACATACTTTGGCAAACACATGCTAATACAAATATACAAATACAGATTTAATTGTGGACACACACAACTACACAATATTTGGAAGAGCATGTAATTTTTCTTAATTGGAACAGATTTTTCATAGATTTGGGCCAAGATGGCATGCGAAGACATCACAACACACAGTGAGCCAATTTTGATTAATGTGCATCAAACGTGAGTGCAGCTATCATAAGAAAGTAATTACTTATGTGTCTTCCTTAGATTTGTTTAAAAAATGTTCACCAATTTCATCACAACAATTTCACCAATTCAATAGCTTTCCACAAAAAAACAAATCATTGCAGAAAAAAGAATAAAATTGCTTACATTAATTTATAAATGAAAATGAAATATTTTGTATTGTATTTGTTTTGAGTAACAACTCTTCTCAAAAGCATTTTAAAAGGTACTCTACGTGCTTGAGAGTCCTTTTGAATTATTATTTTGAACTATTGAATTATTATTCACAATAATAAATCCATGACCAGGTTTGAGTGTCCTAGACCAGACAAATATGTTCCCCAATATTTCTAGAACAATATTTCAGCCTTTATTATTTTAAACTTTAAAAGTACAATTAGTACAATTAACAACAAAAATTCTTCATACAGCAGGTGAGCAATGATATTTCGATGCCAAATCTGGCGATGATCAGTAACACAATCATTTCTTTTACAAACTCTGCCAAGTTCTGGCAGAATCTGTCAAGGTTTTGTTTATAGTTGCTGCTTTCTGCCACTGGCATAACTATTTTCTCCTATTTTCTATTAAAGATATATACACCTTTTTTGCTGCTTAAAATAGCCTCTCCTAAGCAAAAGCAAAATGAGCAGCTTCCTGGTTTTATTTGTTAATTGGTAAAGCGCTCTATTCATAAAATTAGTGCTTTATCATGACTGAATACAATAAACAAACAAACAAACAAACAAATAAACAAATAAATAAATAAATATTTTTAAAAAAATATATTTTTCTTAGTAGTTCTTTTCCATTTTCATATTGAGTGCAATATTTGCTCTCAACATTATTTCACACAATATCTTGAAAAGAATTTTAACTGAATTTTAACTGGCCCCAGCCAAAGGACCCCCAAGTCTACACCCTCAATGCCAGGCCCTGGGGTGAAATCCTTGCTTACTTTTCCCAGTTTTACACTTCAAACTCTCATGCTGATATATCTAAGAAGGATGTTTAAAGCAGTCTAAATCATCTACAATCAAATTCAACCGATGTTAGCTGCTTGGTAAAGGCCTGATACAGTGAGCAAAAGAGATAGTGTTAACAAGACAGAGCATGGCAAAGGAAAATAAATATGCTGTAGGCTTGTGTGTGATTATGCTTTTATTATTATCGCAGAGCATTCACTGCCGCAGTAATAAAACACAGTGGTGCTCATGCTCAGCCACTAGCTGTGATTAAATCTCATATTTCCACAGATCACTCAGTTTACACATCTGTAGGGTTCATTACAAAAGTGCCGATGCTGAAACCACATTATTAAATTAACTTCGGCTGTCATGTGACAATTAGCCTGATTAGTTGGGGCCACCGATGAAACGGTCATTTCTTTCAGTTTTTGTAGCAGTAAATGGCTGAAATGACGGTACTGTTTTTTGTTTTTTTTTCGTATTCATACGAGTCGTTGTTTGAAATGTTTCAGCACTGAACACAAAGATACTACTATATATTTTTATATACACTTTAGGCACTTCATAATGACACAAGGTAGGACCCCTGTCAATGGATTCCACAAGGTATTACTCTGTGATTCTGGTCCATGCTGTAAATCTTTCATTGTAACACATCTTAAATGTGCTCTATTGAATTTAGATCTGGTAAATAAGGAGGCCAATGATGCACACTGAACTCAGTTTAAGATGACTTGCATTTGTGTATGCTGGAAGTAGGCATTATAAGATGGGTAAAATCTAGCCACAAAGCAGCCTAGGGTCGCAAATTAAGGGTTGATTCTCTTTATTTACAGCGTTGCAAAAGAAACTCATTATCTCCTAGTTTGTTTCATTTACTTATTTTACAAATTAATATAAGAAATATCAAAGATTAATTATGTGTAATATTATTTATTCAAACAAGCTAGCATTTAAATGATAGGATGTTAAATGTATTATATTTTAGTTTTATACCACTATCCTGACATTAGAATTGGTAATGGTATTTTGAGTGGTATAAAATAAAAAGAGCCCAATGTCTGGAGGAAACATTCCCCACACCCATACAGTACCTCCACCAGCCTGGACTGTTGACAAAAGGCAGGTTGGGTCATTGGATTCATGCTTATTATAAATTCATATGTAAACAGATATACTGATACCTGTATATTGCAAGGAATGCTGGCTTTGGCCACAGACACAGACTTTAAATCTCGTAAACAGTCCTGATACCAAAGTTTAATAATGCTCACAATTTGCCTACTCACTTTTCATGATGATGGCCCGCAAAATTGCTGTCTTAAGTGGCAGCTACGTTTGCATAAAGATTAGAGATGTTCTACAAAGACTTGTTCCTATTTCATGTGCTCTCGACAATAAATAGTCAATCTGTTTGCTGTAAACACTAACACATTGTATTCTGTGTGAAATAATGGGTTCATTTTTAGTGGTTTTTGAACATAGTGAGAAAGCTTTCCGCTTGCCCGCAAACATTGTGTGGATGCGGCACACATACTCACAAGGGTGGTTGAAGCTTTAGACACCTTCAAATATGGCTGGGTCACCCATAATTTGTAGTCTACAATGCCACAGGGGATTACTGCAAGTCTGGTTTGATGGGCAGTGGGCATGAAGGGCCTGTAACTAATATGCCTAGGTGGAACAATGGTTTGTACAAAAATAATGGGGCTATCAACACACTAGTTTCACAGACTGTTGAATGCAGTGCAGCATCCACAACAGCTGCTCGAGTCCTGGGATTCGGCACCAAGTGACATCACTAGTAAGGCTTCTCCAAGCATTCACCAAACACACTGAACTTATGTATTTGTCTATGCACTGTCTCTACCAACCTTTAAGAGATCCTAAAAGTATGCAGGATAACTCACACAAATTTTATTAACCCTTTTTCCCAGTACAGTAGCATTCCATTTTACTTGTGGAATAGAAATCAACTAATCAGACATTTTTTCCGATCAGGATAAACAAATGCATTATTTTATCACCAGAAGTCACATATAAAATTAGACATGACACTGTTAGACGTTTTTACCTCTGATCGGAAAATCTTACACAGAATTTGAGTGGCTAAAGTTAATGACTTCCAATTTTAGATGCTTATAAAAAAAAGCTCTTGGGGCATCACCAAGATCAGAAATGGGTTTGGTATCAAACTAATATTTCAACAAATATATTTCCACATGAAAGCTAGATAAAAAGAATCAATTATAAAACTAAAATATTCTTAAAAACCTGAGTGTCTACATCCATTTAAGTCATTAAACACCACTGTGCAATGCGACATGACAAAGAAATTTGCTGAAAAGAAAATGCTGATCATGGACACAGGGGCAAATTCCATTTTTCTGGCCTCTGGTAAAAAGTTAAAAGCTGTCTTTGAGAGGTTGGGCTGATTGAAATCCTCGGTGTGTGCGCACCAGTGACACTCAACTTTGTGACCATTCAGGCAAAATGTTATGTGGCAAACATACACATTGTCAGTTCATCCACATACACATTAAGAACATCCCAGCCAGATGTAGAGCCAGATGTAAAGTCTGCATATTGGCCGCACGCAATTTCATGATTGCATCCATAATTGAGATGGCAGTGTGCTTCATCAAGAAGTCTCACATGGCATTGCCTGATGTCATAGAACAGCCTGCAAAAGAATTGTGATTGCTTTTTAGTCCTAGCAGTTCCACATGCACAATCAGGACACTTGTCTGGCTAAACACCTGCTGGTGGGACTGTCTGCACAGTAGCCAATTGTCCAGAAAAAAGTACACACAGGCCCTCTCATTGCAGGGGATCCAATGAAGCTCACACACAATTTGTGAACACCCTGGGTACCTGCGATAATCCAATGGGAAGGATATGTCACTCCACTGATGTGAAAGTGAAAAAATCTCTTACATACCACACCATGTGGAAATTGATCTTTCAGATCTATGGTCACACCAGTGGTATTATACTCAGAAAAATCAGGACGGAAGCACCGGCCAAATGATTACTAATATGAGATGTGGAGAAATTGTGGGCTTCTGTGGGGTAAGTTAATACAGAGTTCAATACACCTATACTACTGTCAGTCATTCAAGATTCACACGTAGGTCGATTCATTTATTTGTCATTTTCATTTGATTTTAAAAAATGAAGAATTTTTTTGTCATACTTTTGAGCGATGCCTCATGCAAATATGAAGCAGATATCTTATATGAAATCAGCATGGCTACAAAAAATGATTTTATGGAAAATATAATAAAGTAATAGTACAAAATATTCTTTTTTTTATTCAATGGAAGATGCAGGTTTTGACACAAAACACTATTACAAATGACACTGAGATTAAAAGACAATGCTAAACGTTGTCATTTCCAAAAGAAATTATTTACTAAGACTTATATGGTCAGGACACCAGTCTACCATCAGCAGATTTAGAGTTATTGAGTTACTGAGTTAAAACCTCAGAGAAGAAAAATCTAAAGGGCAAAACAGACGTTAACTTGTCAAAATGTCAGACAACCTTAGAAAAACAAACCAAATCTTAGACACACTGTGTACAAAAATAGCAGATAGCAGAACAAAGGCTTAGGATCATCACTGGTAAAAGCAGGATCAAGACTTTTCAAAGAACTGGTGTTTGCTGTGGGGATATAAATCTTGCCAGGAATTGTGAATAGGTGAGGTGAATCAGTTATCTGATAACTGTGAGCTGGGTTATGGATTGTGTAATAAGGTAAATAACTGGCTTTGCTACTGCACTGTAATGCTGAGGATCTTAGAAAATCGAATTTGTGCTTTCAAACGAATGACGAAAAGAATATAATAAAATACAATGTATAAAAATGAATGCAAAATGTGTTTAAGTACAACCTCGAAAAAATGAAGTCACCACAATGTAACTTGTGTAATGATTTGCATTGGTATGGTATAAAGATTAGACGAGCGCTACATAAATCGAAACTTGACTGGAGATGCTTTTAAAGAAGTTTATGCTGTTAATTTTTATAGACACAGTTAGTGTATCTAGTGTATACAAATGTCAAGGTAGACTAGGTTCAGGAATTATACTGTAGCAATCGTTTTACTATGTTGCTGCTTTGTGTTTAAGGAGCTAAAGAGAAACAAACCCCTCGCAATGTTACGTTCTGAAACGTATCTATTTATCTTGAAGTGTCAATGTAAAGTGAGCCACCTATTCTTCTTTCTGTCTGACTGGCCTATCCGTCTGCCTTGCGTTGACAGTGAGGCGTGACCTTATCATGGAGACGCTACCACGGACAACATTAACAATTTCTAGGCAAGAGAGTTAAACATTAAAATGCGAACAAAGCAGTGATGTTATCTCATTAGACTTGCTGCACAGTTTAATGTATAAAACATGAACAGGGCGCTTGGTTAATGTGAGAGGTGGAGAAACAAAGGGGAGGAGAAGTGAAGATGCCACAAACATTAACTACTCTCCTTCCCTCACTTTGTCTCCCTCTCTCTCCTTCTCGTTCGAGAAAGTGCTGCCGCTGGCTCAGCCGCCGCTATGCTGAGGAAGCAGGAATTAATTCCAATCAGTAAGTTCACTGTTGTAGAGAACGCGAGGACTGTAACCTGCCCCTATTTTATTCTAATAAACAAACAGCATTCAGCAGGAAATTGAAAGCAGAATCCCATGAATAAATATGTCTGTACAGACAGACACACGAGGCGATCTGCAATAAAAGTTTACTCAGCACAATTGAGCACATTCCCCACTTGTCGAAACAGCAGTGAGGAATCAGTGAAGCAGAAGTTCAGATGCTTACAGACTAACCAGCATGTTCTGGTCACTGACACAGGAGCTTTAGATCTATTTCAGTTTCATGTATAAAAATTCACTTCAAAATTAAAACATTAAAATTATTTAGACCAGTAATATATTTGGAAATGACTTAGTTTTAATCAGTCATTTTTCAAGAATTTGATTTCTCATTCTATTCTAATAAAAAAGTTTCTTATTTTTAGTTTTAATATTTTACTAGGAATTCACTTCTGGCCTTAAAATTAGTTGCAAGACTTAAAGAGTTTTCTCTTACCGATAGGAGACAGCTCGGCCACGCTTCCGATGTATGGTCCCTCCAGGAATTTGGGCTCGCTGTCATTGATATCCTGAACCTTGATGACAAACTCGGACTCTGGTTCGAGTGGGGCGTCACTCTGGCGGTCTCGAGCCTGTGCTCGTAACGTGTAGAAGGCTTTCTCCTCACGATCCAACCTCTCGGTGGCGTGAATGTCCCCTGTGACCTCATCAATGATAAAGATAGTCCCTGCGCCTTCACCAGATATGGTGTACTTGATGGACCCATCACCTTCATCGGAGTCTGAGTGGATCTGCCAGTCAAAAGGGAAATTGGTATAAGGGAAGAGGAGCTTACAAATCTCCGATCATGACAGTGTATGAAGAAAAATAACCTTTACTCAAAGTAATTTCTCCGATTTCCCAAGGACATAATATTACACAGATCAAATTAAAGCACTGATCTATATCACAAACTATCTACATTTCAAGAATTTTTTTTTTTAAAGTATAAAATAAATTCTGCCAGCAGATTTTTAGAAGGTAGATCAGGTAGAAGGTGTTTTTATATCCTAGACTTTAGGAGTCTAAACTTGCAGCAGAATTTCGGGCTAAACTGAAGAGCCTGGAATTATCCCTTTACTTTCCTCTGACCCCCTGCTAAAGGTAAGACTAAACATGTGAATGTAAGTGCGAACTTCAAAAGTCCTTATAAATCTGCCAGGACTTTTTTTTTTCCTAGTGTCACTGAAAGCCATTTTCCTTGATCTACCACTCTATACCACCATCAGCCATATCTCTTCCTTTCTCTCTCTCTTCATTATTATTCACCTTCTTTTGCAGCTTCCACTTTCTCAATAGACATGGACATGAGCTTTAATTCTCTCTTCTATATTAAATATTTTATAAATCCTTAATTAAATATAGGATTCTACCACCCCATTGGGTTTTTTCATTAAGTATTTGTCGTAAAACTGCAAGCTAAACCCTCTAGATTGCGTTTCCCTGTCTTACTCTTTCTGTCTCTTACTATAGGGAATCTTGCCCAAGTCAAGCAAAATGAACACTGAAAATATGATTTTTCGTGCATCAATATTTTAGCAGTAACGGAAAAAAATCTCAATTTCTGAAGAGGAGGCATATAAAAATATGAAGAATAAAGAAACAAACCTTTCAATATGAACCACTTAAAGACATACGTCTGATCAGCAGAAAACTTTGCACAGTCGTAAAACCTTTATATTGATTTAATCAAATTGAGAAATTTATTTCTTTTAAAAAAAGGACAAAAGGCAGAGATGATATATTTCTTTCTACAACAAGAAAATCGTTTCGGTTTTATATTATGTTGTGTTTTCTAAGTTCACTTAGAAAAGTGATCTTTATTGATAATAATAATCGTTGTTCTTTATTAATAATAGCAATGATCATGATATAGCGTTATACAGCAGCAGCAGAGGTGCTTTAGGGTATTCAGTAAGCTTGCCTCAGCTGAGCTGCTATACTATAAGAAATCAGTAAGATATGATGGAGCTACAGAACGCAGAGATTTGCATTTCATAAGCATGTGTAATTGAAGTAGAACAGAAAGCTAACATGAACCAAACACTACTGCTGCAACATGCTCTGAATTTCTTCACCTGTTAAGGTGTCAGGCTGCTACATTTTTGAAGCTAAGCAATGTATAATAATCGTACATAATAATTTTTCTACATTTTCTACATATTAAAGTGTGCAATCATTTTTCTTCATCTTGTAAGAGCAGCTCATGTCATACTGAGTGTGTGCTTTCTTTAATGTATATAGAGTTTTACATGTGTTACATCTAGAGATCTATCAACTACAGTTAGACTCTGCTACACTAAAAATATGTGAACTCCATGTGATCTTTTGCATCTATACAACATCTGTTTGTCTGTATATTTATAATCACACCCTCCAGTGTCACCCATATGAGGATGGGTTCACCTTTGAGTCTGGTTCCTCTCAAGGTTTCTTCCTTACCATCTAAGGGAGTTTTTCCTTGCCACTGCTGCCTCACCTCAAACTTGCTCATTGGGGATAAATACATACACATTGTGAACTAAATCCATCAAATATTAATCTTGAATTTTGCGTTCTATTAATCTTTATATTATTTTTATAATAACCTTCTGTTCTATGTTAATGTTCTGTAAAGCTGCTTTGAGACAATGTCAATTGTTAAAAATACAAATAAAATTGAATTGAATTGAATTACACTGGGTATTGTATAGTCGTACTGTATAGATTAAAAAAAAACCCAGAACAATCTATGTTGTTTACGTAAAAATATTACGTTTTATAACTTATACTAAAGATGTTTCTAAAAACTGGATTGAATGATGCAGATTGACCATGATCAATTTATGTAGTATTAATTATGTAGTAATATGTAAAGCAATTACATTGTGAAGTCTCATGAGAATGTTGGCGCTGATGGGAACAATAAATATAGTATAAAATCCAGTCACTTAAAACATGCATGGCAGAAAAGCACAGTGGTAAGTTGACTGTTGTTAAAC
The DNA here is from genome assembly GCF_030014155.1 of Tachysurus vachellii. NCBI lineage: Eukaryota > Metazoa > Chordata > Actinopteri > Siluriformes > Bagridae > Tachysurus > Tachysurus vachellii. The sequence continues at coordinate 19,551,265 of NC_083463.1, read as the reverse complement.
ACCAGCGTTGTGGGTTCATGTGTGAACACAGTGTTTAATTTCACTCACTGCTTTGTGACACTCTTAAATCATGCTGGATGTATACTAACATATTTTGTTAGTGTTACTCAATTCTATCAGGTGGAACCCATGTACACATTGGAATGAAATGAATTCCTCATCACTCCTCGCACTGCACATCGCACCCTCAGAGCTACAGTACCAGCACTGCTCAACTGGTCCCACCGTCTCTCAGGGTAAGAGGTAAGTATACAATAAGACTCTTTTCTGTTCTGGCACCAAGGTGGTGAAATGAACTTCCCCTAGGGGTCCGGACAGCTGAGACACTGGCTATCTTATAAATGACGGTTGAAGACCTACTTCTTCATGAAATACTTGAAATAGCACCTCTTCCCCTGTTTGTTGTATGTGTGTATTTAAAAAATACAAATTAAAATTAAAAAAAGAAAATGAAAGTGAAAATGAAAATGAAAATAAAAAATTGAACAGAGTTTTAGGCTCATGGTATCTTAAGTCTGCAACCTAGTGAACCAGAGTTAATATTTAATGATAGAGACTTAAAAGCACTTTTGTACGTTGCTCTGGATAAGAATGTCTGCCAAATGCTGTAAATGTAAATATAATTCAACAAGCTCTGTTTAGAATAGTGATATGGGAGACACACGACAGGCCGGCATCGAGGATTTAAATGTAGGTCTGTTGTTGAATCTGCCCAAGCAGACATGAATAATGTACAGTAATATGAATCTGATGTTCAATAGAACTAAATAAGAAACCCAGACTCAATCTAAAGCAAACAGCAGGATCATTATAGCTAGTGCTGTTTTGTGCTTGTAATCACTGAGAAACAAAGCTGTTGACCAGCCAAATTCCATAACCACTTAGACTTAATAGACGTGTTACAGTGAAAATTAGGAGAGGTCAAAATGAATTAATCTGGAACATGTCCTAACAAAAGACTTAAATATGGCTAGTTAGAATATCGCATGGGCTTATTGGTGGGCTTATTGATAAATCTTATTTACCAGCTCCTTTACACCATATTCTAAAGTTAATAAAACATTGAATAAGGAATAAAACATTGAATAAATTGGCCAGCTATTAAGGACTGTAGGAATCTTATTAATAAAGCAATTATTTGCTAATTTAGGTACTCTGTTAAAGCTGCTGGACATTTAAGCACAGATGCCCTTAGTAACAGAAATATGCTTTTGTGAGCTACTCTGTAGCATGAGATGTGTCTTTTTACACTGCACAGTAAGATCTAATGGCTGCAAGTGACTGTTCAAGGCTACATCTCAAACTGCACTTTCTCACAAAATAATACCGTACATCTAACTAGTAATGACACCACTGGTATACTGACATACTAATTATTATTGAGTAGGATAGTGTACAATTTGGAACACAGCCTAAGTATTTGAGACTGACAAGGTGTAATTATCCGCTGCTGTTTGTCATCTACTCAATATTACAGAAAGTGATACGAATAAAAAAACTGTGTACTTCAGTGTGACTGTTACATTCGCAGGATTTGGCTAGCAAACTAACATTATCCGGTTATCTCGCTCTGTTTGCTGGGTTTACTCTGCTCTTATCTCCCGCTCTTCTCCTGGTCAAGTATTGCCAATCGCATTGCCTGAAATATGATATAATGGTGTATTTGTATTCATGCTGTTGAAAGTGAACACAGCACAAAGCTCTCAGGGCAAGTAGGTTAAGATTAGACGATCAAATGGCTCGAATGAGGCATAGAATTTTTTTATTTAATATAAATCTTTCAAAGTGCTTTCACATTTTACATTTATATTGTGTTTTATTGTGAACAGGGAAAAACAGATATTTTATTTTTCATGTGATCCAACTCCAACACAACACAAAGGGAAATATCATTTAACTCCCGCTGATGTTATTTGGGCAATATGATATAAATTCTGCATTCCTGTGTACAAATATGTATTTTGACTACTGTACACAACCCCTCTGCATGCAAAATACTGCTACTAGTGTGTTTTTATTTTGCATAGTTTTTATTTTGTGTGTATTCTGGTCTGATCTGTAAATGTTGTTATTGTGTGTTGTCTCTTTAAGATAGCTCAAGTAGCAAACATTAACCAGGTAGCAAACAGTCTTCAGATCTGTGTGAAGCTGAATTCCTTTTTTCCTAAGACCGCAGCATGATGACGTTTGACGTATCCGTGTTGGCATATGACGTATGTGTCTGAAAACACCTGCCAACCTGACTGTAAATTACTATTGCAGGCTTGTCAGGGTGACTCACAGCAACTCGGGAGCATTATGTGTGGAGTTTTTTTTTCTTCCTAGGATCCATAATAATATAATAATAATAATAATAATAATAATAATAATAATAATAATATTAATAATAATAATACAAGCTTTAAATCAGAATCTAGTATTATTCTTGCTGCTTTCCACATGTTTGAAAAAGAAGTTTGCTCAGGCTGTAACGAGAATCTGTCGACACTAAATCCTCTCGAGTAAATCTGAAAAAACCCCTATCGCATTTTTCAGCTAACTTTTCACACTGTTTGAAGATATGTCGAGTTTTAACTGCAACATGAAAGGAATTTTGAGAGGAATTGTGCTACAGAGCCCACACATTGCCCTTGGTAATGTATTTAACCAACAATTGGTTGATATACTGCAAGGGTCATCAATTAGATTTGATCTGGGGCCAAATTCTATTGGAACAAATCCGGTTTGGTCCAGACTTCTCCAAACACGCCCCGTCTCCGAAAATAAACATTGCAACACATTGGCACACATTCTCCTTTGTTCATACTCCTTACTCTTAATTAATTGTTCTCTGTGTTGCATCATACATATTATTAACAATGCTATGTAAAATGCCTGAAAATAATACTGTCATTTAGAGCTGCAACTAATTATCTAAATCTATAAAATTTGATCACAAAAAATCTCTAGTGAATTGTTGGACAGCTGTGATGCAGGATTTGACACATCACTTCAATTAGACTAATGCATTGTACAGAAATGGTGGCGCATACTACAATAGAGAAAACAAATGGGACTTGTGTTTTTATCATTAGTTAGTGGGAATAAGAGAAACAGTGGCAGTGCTGTTGAACCATTCTTTATCATCATATTTTTTTAAAACACAAAATGAATGATGTATAAAAATGAAAGATTGGTCAATGAGTGCCCATTTTTCTCACTTCAAACCACGTCCTATGGCATAAAGCATGTGCATTATGCAGTGTTAGGCAGTAGACTAGGTGTAGGCGTAGGCAGTAGGCATGTCATTATGTACACAATGTACTGTGTTTGTTTAATAAATCAAGTCATCATGTCGCTATTGTGCTTTCACATGAAAGTCAATTTCACCATTATTTTAGAAATAGATGCCAATTTTTAGTTACCTAGACAACTACTGGTTGGAATTGAAGTAAATTGCTAGTTTCAGTCACAAAATGCTTATAGCAAGTGCCAACATTTCATTGCATTCTATTGCTATTACATTTATTTAAAATTGTGCTCCTAATGGGTGCAACAAAAACGAATATCTATCATCCGAAAGAGATAGCGTTTGAATCCAAGTGATACCGTCCAAGAGAGCAACACTGGCCTTGCTCTCAGAGTGGGAGGAGTGGTACACTATCACAGTGACACTAGTTGATCATGGGTATCTGTAAGGGGGCGGATAGCGCTTTCCTTAGCGTGTGTTACACCTCCTCATAGCCCAGCATGAGCTGAAGTTCTAAAGGACGTGGTGGGCGGATTCATGTGTCTCGGAGGAGGCACGTGTTATAGCCTTTTCTGTCCTGCATTGGTAGCTGTCGCATGATAGGAGGGAGCTGGCTGGTGGGTGGCAACTGGCCAAGACTAATAAATGGAGGGATGAGCGGATTATTAGACCTGTGTTGTATGTTATACACACTGCTGCCTTTCAATATCCAGCCACAAAAAAGTTGAGAAAATACAGAGCCAAATGTGATTTGCTAAAAGTACATCTACTGTAAAGTATGTCTTGAGTAACATTAATGAACATTCGAACAAGCTAACTTTGGAAAAAAATCTTTGCTGGTTGACACATTTTACATATTTGCTTAAGTTACAGCATGAGAGATTATCATCATTATGTAGCTGGAGAAGATTTTGATAGGACCATATGCAAAACTTGCACCATTTGATGATCCTGGATACACTGAATCATTTGGACAGTTTCTGGAACATTATCTTAAACTGCTTCATTGCTTCGCTGTACATCACATTTTGCCAACTTACACAATATATATTAATCCAACAAATTATTGCTGTTTATAGCCTAGGGATGTAGAAAAATAAACAAATAATACAAGACAATATAAAACAAAATGGAAACAGATTGATCTTGAAGATGGATTTTGAATAGCAGATGTTTCAAACAGTCTTCTTTTTCTGCAACTGTGTATCTGTGATCATGAAAGGTGTTTCATCAGTTTCTGAGTTGAGTTTCTAATATATATATATATGTATATGTATATATATATATATATATATATATATATATATATATATATATATATATATATATATATATATATAAATATATATTACAGACTACACTGGTGTAGAGGTCACATCCCTAGGATGTTGAAGTCAGAAAGTACAAGATGCAATAAAAAAGGTCTTGTTTGAACTTGAATGTATATGAGAAAATGCACAGAGCCTCCTGTCTCAACATTTTCAGATACACAACCAGACATATTTCTTTCCTTTCTTCATCCTATCAGCATCAGCCTGAACCCTGGTTTACACACAGAGCTGAAAATATACTTAACTTGCAATTAGCTTTTAGGAGGACTGCAAGTTAGAATGTCAGGATGTCAAACAAACTCTAAATCAGCTCTCTTTCGTGTTCTCCCTGCCTCAGGCTGCCATTTGTGCAAGCATTCATCTATGCTAACTAGAAGGACAAAAGTCTCGTCTCTGTGTGGAGTTTTAAAATGAAAGGTCATGCAGAAGGCTAGTCAATTTTACTAGTTGTTAGTGTACAAACCTCACAGTCTGCTTATATATATTCATTTTCATCTCTGCTATTCTTTATCCACTATATTCATACATTATGATCCAGGTTGCTGAGCACATTTATATGTTTTTATTACTATTTTCTGATTGCAACTAGTGCTAGCTAAGCACAACATAGAATAATTAACTGCATTAACTGCAATGAACACTTAACTTATCAGTTATTAAATATGTGTATAAACGCATAAATTGTTTTTCTGCTGCAAGTCTAATATAAAATTTGTCAGGACACTGTTGGCTTTTAGTGTGGGAGGACTTGACCTCTGCTGGGATAAGTACTGTAAATTCTAATGGCTGAAGAAAATGTTTGGTTCTTCTTTAACTGGCACCTCAGAGATCAGAAATGGGTATGATATCACTGTTTACTTTGAAGATATAAACATTTGTGTGGAAAAAATCATTCTTGTATTTTTCTTTGAATATATTATCCCTAGTAGAACATGTTTTCCTACGTAAAACAAACTACAAAAAAAAGACACAAATAAATTTTTATTCTTCAGGTAAAAAGTGTTCAAACAAAAGTTAATAAACAATACATCGCTGTGGAATTTCACATCCTTTAAAGAGCCACATATAAAGAGCCAGGTTACATTTACTAGCACCAGTTTTTAGGAGAATGGGATACATTCTGTTATATGGATTGAGCTCATTCATTCCATGCCGCCATATTTATAATTTGCGCTTGGGTCTGTGAACGAATGTGTGTACAAGGTCCCACTCCAATGGACTGGCGTCCTATTTCCCTCAGTCTGTTCCTGTATCCTGTCCACTGTTACCTGCATTAGCTCCAGACCTCTACTCTGATCAGCATAAAGCTTTAAATAAAGCTGGATGAATCAACTTATTTCAAATCTTAAGAATAGATATCATATATGAAAAAGTGAACATATCTTGTTCATTTATCTTGCATAACATATAAACAGATGGGAAAACATGCAAAAATTGAAAGATTAAAATGAAATGAGAAAGTAATCTCTTACAAACAACATACAATAAACACCAAATGCTTGGTTCAATTTACGAGAAGATGCTGAACATGGAAATGATATAATTCATACAGTAAAACCAGCATATTAATATACACACAATAAAACAGCAGATGTTTGGTTTGATTAACTAGTAAATACTGTTTATAGTGTGATTAGATGACAGATTTGTGTAATGATGATGAGTTTACATCCTGTTGTGTATGAAATTCCCAGGAGATCAATAGTTTCTGAAATACTCAAACCAGCCCATCTGGTACCAGCAACCATGCCACGTTTAAAATCACAGAGATCATGCCTTTGCTTCATTCTGGAGTTCGATGTGAACTGTATGTGCATCTGCATGATTGTATGCATTGTGCTGCTACCACATGAACTGTTGATTAGATACGTAACTGCATGAATGTGCAGGTGTACAGTATGGTGTTCCTAATGAAGTCAGAGGGACCCACCTGTCCCTCTGACACACAGTTTGCCCCTGTTGTCGACATACTAAGAAGAGATGCCAACTACATGTGATCTTTTAGGACAACAACCTTCTCATCAATACACAATTGCCAGACTGTACATTTATAATCACTCCCTCTAGTCTCACCCAAATGAAGGTGGGTTCTCTTCTGAGTACGGTTCCTCTCAAGGTTTCTTCCTTTTTCATCAATACAAACACATTTAAATATATGTCTGATATTAATCTTGAATCATTTCTATTACATTAATCTTTATATTAACTTTTTGTTTTATGTTTGTGTTCTATAAAGCTGCTTTGAGACAATGTTCATTGTTATAAGTGCTATACAAATAAATTTGAATTTGAATTTGTTTCCTTTCAGTCTAGCAATCACATATCTCAGAAATGAGCTTCAGCTTTGAGAATTTTTTTTTTTCCTACAAATTTCTTTATCTGCTCCAATTGAACCACTCCATCGATGTTAGAACTGTAATCAACAACAAGTGCTTGTACAGTAATGAGATCAGATGCTCTAAATATGTTTAGATCCTCCCTAGAAGTGTTAGATGAAATGAAGGAAACCTTCCTCTCATCACAGCTGCATGCTATTTTCACTGTGACACAATTTGATGCTTTCCCCTCTCTTCAGATTTTCACTTCTGAAGTTTAACAGTAAGCTTTTCTTGTTCTGATGGTCCCACTGTAGCATGTGTCAGAGTGCAACAAATCTCTCACCACAGGAACAGCTGAAAACTGTCAGCATTGAGATTATGCTGAGACAATGAGAAGCTTTAAGTGCCTGACAGTGTAATACAGACACTAAAGGCAAGACTGCATCCACTAGGGATAAAACGATCTGATGATATGAATTGATGCATTGATTTGAACAGCCCCTTTAGGACTTCATAGAGTTTTTTTTGTGATAGCTGCGAGCAAAAAATGTTTGATTTGTGCAGTGGTGCTTTTCAAAATTTGTGATGCAATATGTGGAGATTGTTCTTAAAAGTCCATTATGCATATTGTCTTTATCTCGACCCAAGCAATATAGATAACATTTGTGATTAATGCTTGCAATTGCAATAATAATGAAATTATTCCTTAACAATGTAACAATTAACAATTCCTTAATAATGAAAGTATTGTTGAAATTGTTTTGTGCTAAAGTTAGAATTTGTGTAACAAAATATAATATTCATTCATTCATTCATCTTCTACCGCTTATCCGAACTACCTCGGGTCACGAGGAGCCTGTGCCTATCTCAGGCGTCATTGGGCATCAAGGCAGGATACACCCTGGACGGAGTGCCAACCCATCGCAGGGCACACACACTCACACTCATTCACTCACGCAATCACACACTACGGACAATTTTCCAGAGATGCCAATCAACCTACCATGCATGTCTTTGGACCGGGGGAGGAAACCGGAGTACCCGGAGGAAACCCCAAGGCACGGGGAGAACATGCAAACTCCACACACACAAGGTGGAGGCGGGAATCGAACCCCGACCCTGGAGGTGTGAGGCGAACGTGCTAACCACTAAGCCACCGTGCCCCCCAAAATATAATATAATTATGATTAAACATACAAAAGAACTTGGTGCCATAAATCTAAAAAAAAAACATTCAAAAGAAAAATTATGTTTAGTATGTTGAACTGATTTATCAAATACATTTGAATAATAGAAGCACAAGAAAGAAAAGATTACTGTAGTTACTGGCTATAAAATACAGCTCTCAAAAATGCATCTGCAAATGTGGATGATTTACAACAAATACAAAACACATTTAGTAAAAATATCAAACGGGTAAATTTTATCCGAAACACTACATAATTGTTCAGCTACTACAAGTGAAGACACATATACAGTTTCATTATTCATGAGAAAGTTATACTCGTGCTTAATACACATGAAATCACATGAAGAGGGTTTTGGCCTAATTTGCATATTTGGGCCAAATATGTGGAAAATATGTGGTGATTTTTAAAAATTGCAAGCTTGCGAGTTTGTAATTCCTAGAGGAACTGATCCTAGAGGAACTGATCCTGGAGGAACTGATCCTAAAGGAACTGATTTGAAAGGCAGCAACTGAAATAAATTGATGCATCAATCGTAAATCAATTGTTACTGATTATTAATTATTTATTAGTCACAAAATACCACCAACTGCTTTGTAAAAAAGAATTAATATTCTTCAAATATCCACTCCAGCTTCTGAACAAATGTGGTCACATATTAATCAGCGGTTACTAAAATCACTTCATATCGTATTCTAGCATAATTGGTGGCATCCTCAAAATTTTTCAAATTATAATCAAATTATTACTATATGAATCTAAATGTTATGGTGTGTTTTAAGAAAGGAGTGGCACAGTGGCTTGGTGATTAAGCATGTTTGCCTCACACCTGCAGGGTTAGGAGGTTCATTTCCAACCTTTGCTATGCATGTCTATAGAGTTTGCATGTTCTCCCTGTGCCTCAGGGGTTTCCTCCAGGTACTCCGGTTACCTTCCCAGTCCAAAAGCTGATAATTGGCATCTCTACATTGTAGGCTAATTGGCATCTCTAAATTGTCCTTAGTGTGTATGCAATTCCACTTGTCAATAAACTTGACTCCTGTCCAAGGTTTACCCTGCCTTGTGGAATAGGCTCCAGACTCTCTGGGACCCAGTAGGATAAGCAGTATAGAGAATGGATGGATGTTGTGATAGTCTGAGTTTAACCCACTAAGTCACAGTTTGTCAACCCTTATCTAGGTTCAATCCATGTCCTGTTGTTGCTATTCTTGTTTTTTCAGCAGCTCCTTGTTCAGGGTAACTACAGCAAATGACCTGGTCTACATATTTGATTTGACACAGGTTTTAATAGATGCTCTTCCTGACATAACCCTCTCATTTTGGCATTGGTATGGGACTGGGTTGGCTGGGTTGGTTTCCTACCCAGAGCTTGAATCTGGAGGTGTTGTTGGGAAAACAGGTCACAATGCTGGACCACCAGGGGACACTCCTTTTTCTGTAATATTTGTAAAGGTTTTTCTTGCTTAAATACATCCACTTTAACTCAGGAATGACTGTTAATAAGCTCATTAGTCTAATCTAGTGTCTTGGGAGTCATTAAAACAAGAAGATGTTCAGGACAAAGGGAACACCAGGACCAGGATTACACAAACACTACAGTATATTGTGATTGTCTATTTTACTGTTTCATGTTTCTTTGTTTGTATTTTGGGGTGTGTCTGTTTGGTTAAGCTAAGCTAAGTAAGTTGATTTGGGAAATTTTCCTGTTGCACCCCAAACTGTAAGACATTTCAAGACATTTCACTTTGGTTAAACAAAGCTTCACCTGCTGCTGTAAAAACCTGAGTAAACTCAACTTGAACATACCCTATATTTCAATCATATCATGTTTCACAGTGCAAGAATGAACAGATTTTTTAGTTCTGTAGCGCTGGACTGTGGTCAGTTGTACTGTTGGTACTTGTACAGTAAGCACTGTTGCTCAGATCAGTAACATCAATCTGGCTATATATAGACCTCATAATCCCCCATCAGTGTTCATCTGTCAGCACAGGAGCACAGTGTGCATTAGAGATTATATTAATTCCCATAAAAGCTATTATTTCCTCCAGTGCTGTCCTATACCATCCAAAACAGAAAAAAGGGTCAGTAATATGAATGGTGCATAAGGGGGGAAAATAACAAATCTAATTACAACCTATTTGAGCAGCCTGTGTAGTGTTGGTTTTGTAATCAGTCTCAGTAGCCACATGATGACGGACGTTTTATTACTAAAACTTCGAGCTAAAGCGAATTAAGAATCATTTCATCTTTTTAACTATTAAGACCATCCACCTGCTCAACACACTCTTCTGCCTCCTCTCTCCTTTGCCGTTTCACTAACAACTGAAGTAATGGATGTGCTACAGGAAAGAAGCATGGAATTTATTTCATTTTTATTTTACTCTAATTTAAAAGTTGCGATCAAATTTGAACCATGAGCTGCATCTTCTTCCTGAAAGAATGTAAAAACCTCGAACATCATGAAGCCCAGGTGGCAGTTTGCAACGAGATAGTTTTAATGACTGACCTCACGCTGCTTGATTTTTTATTTATTTATTTATTTATTTATTTGAGAAAAGACTGCAGTGAAACATCATTTCGGTAGCGTAGTCTCCCGATCTTATATGTAGGAGAATAAAAAAGATTTCCAGCTGGTGTAAATAAGCAGTTATATGTATGATACAAAAGAATAGACGGTACAGTATTTTTTTCTCACAGCATTTACTAAAACATTCTAAGGGGAGTGCTCATTCTTGCTTTATTTCAGACGCAGCAATCAAGAATACTGAACACCTGTGGACCATTCTGGGAAACAGTGAGCTATGGGTAGTCTAAGTTGAATAGCGAAACACAGGTGTATGATTACATGGGCACAAAGCGTTATTTGATTAGACATGGGTTGATTAGGATTGCAGGAGTGCAATTTGTTTTGAACAGACAAAATGACAAACATGGCATCAAATTTCCTGAAAAAAAATTATTTGCAAGCACGATCAAAAAAACTAAATCCAGTTACTGAAAACTTCTCGCTATATGAACCATTAGTGAGGAAGTTTTTCTATTTTATATATCAAACATGGTGCATAGTACTGTGCATACTGTACTTCTGAGGCTGCACAATGCACTGTGATGTGTTAGTGCCCAAAAGTCCAAGCACAGATATACTGTACAGTCTGTAAGAAGTCATCATGGAAATAAAGGCAGTCTTATTTTGAAACACCGGTGTTGTACTTGCTTATATCATATCTTAATAATAGAGCATAAATAAGCATTATGTTTTGCCGCACGCAAAGTGTGATGCCTCGTGTTGTACTGTATATGTAAAACCAAATCAGTTACTGTGACTTAACATAATAAACTGTGACATAATAAACTTGAGCTTATAACACAAGCCAGTGGTATGTGCCACTGTAATAACATGTATTTTTTACTCTATTAAAAATTTACCTGTGAATGAATATAATAATATACTGTAAATTAGGTGATGGGGGGCACGGTGGCTTAGTGGTTAGCACGTTCGCCTCACACCTCCAGGGTCGAGGTTCGATTCCCGCCTCCACCTGCCTCAAGACATGCATGGTAGGTTGATTGGTATCTCTGGAAAATTGTTCCTAGTGAGTGATTGCGTGAGTGAATGAGTGTGTGTGTGTGTGTGTGCCCTGTGATGGGTTGGCACTCCGTCCAGGGTGTATCCTGCCTTGATGCCCAGTGACGCCTGAGATAGGCACAGGCTCCCTGTGACCTGAGGTAGTTCGGATAAGCGGTAGAAAATGAATGAATGAATGAAAATTAGTTGATGGATTAATTTTCTTTAGATTGTAGGGTATGACTTCAGGAAGGAGCAGTAAGCATACAAGCACTGTAGGGAAAAGAGCAGCTGCATGACCTCACAGTGATATTTATTTCTACTCAGCTCACTCTGCGTGCTCTGAAAACAAAACACAAATCTGAGATTAGCTAAAATTCAATTTGATGGCAACATGAGCTTTAATAAGCATGCAAATGCTAATATTACAGTCAATGATTTTTTTAACCTTCTCACGCGTAACTAGATGAAGGTTTTGCTAAATTTCGTGTTTTTCAATCCTTCAAGAAAAAGTGTGTAAAGTTGCAGTGCTGCAGGCACCAACTATGAGTTCACTTGGTTTAACTGTGTTTGTGCCAAACACACACACACACATTTACATACACTTCGCACTTCTATTTAAAGGGTACTACAGTACATAAGTGCCCTTACATAAACGAAGAAATTTTGTTGAGAAGCAATCCAGCCAATGAACAGTTACAAAATGATGCCTCGGATATTGTGATATGATACAGAATATAATACAAAAGAAGCAACAAAACGTATATATGTGTGTAAATACTGTTCCTGGAGCAAAACAGTCAATGTGAAGATAATGTAATGCAAAAGTGAGAGGATGATCTAGTGCAATCATTATAAATATTGATGTCTACATTACTTTATTTACATGTTGTGGAACATGTAGGATGTTGATGGTTTAGTGCTAGAACTAATATTGCTAGTGCTACCATTGTGCAGGATGGTACATCAACAGTGACAATGAGGTTTGGGTTTCATAGGCAGGGTGTGCAAAGGAAAGGGCTCGGTGCTTCAAGTAGAACAAATAGTCCAAACAGACCAGCTCTGATGAAGAGGATGTTCCTTAGTCTTGATGTTCATGCATGGATGAATCTGTAGAATTTTCCCAAATAGCAAGGTGGCAGACAGGGAATGTCCAGGATATGATGAGTCCCTGATGATGCTGAAGGCTTTCTTAATGTAGCAGCTAGTGTAGATTCTTCTAGGTCCAGGAGCTTCACTCCAATGATATGCTGGACTATCTGCACCACCCTTTCAGACCAGTTCTCTCCAGCCAGCAACAATGCAGCTTGTAAACTATATATAATGCTATGGTAGAAGTTGTCCATTGAGATGCTGCGTTAAATTCAGATCCCTTTTTCAGGTGCTTTTGACCCTTTTTCATGATGTGGGCTGTGTTTAAAGACTAGCAGATGTCTTTAGTCACATACATTTCCAGAAAATAGATTCCAGCCACTTTCTGCACTTCTACGTTGTTTATATAGAGCGCAGGCTGTTGCTATGCGATTTCTTGAAATGTGTGATTTCCTGGCCAGATGAATTTTCTTCATAACACCTGGCCATGTCTCACTGTTGGCTGAGATTAGGCAGCGGAAGATAGTGTCATCTTTTTTATATAGTGTCCGTGTTGTGAATAGGTACAGTACACGGTCATGGGTAAAGCAGCAATGTTGTGCTCGCTCAGTTTTGTTGGAAAGATGTGCGTATTTTAACTGTTCATTCTTTGCTCTCGAGCTGGCAAAATTTCCAGTATTGTCACTTTTGTTCCTGTCCAAAATGGTTTATATATACTATATATGATATGATGATATAATAATATATACATATATGAATTGTTTGTTTTTTTTAATATCTTTTTTATATTTTGATATTTGATTAAATTTTATATTCATTCATTCATTCATTCATTCATTCATTTTCTACCGCTTATCCAAACTACCTCGGGTCACGGGGAGCCTGTGCCTATCTCAGGCGTCATCGGGCATCAAGGCAGGATACACCCTGGACGGAGTGCCAACCCATCACAGGGCACACACACACTCTCATTCACTCACGCACTCACACACTACGGACAATTTTCCAGAGATGCCAATCAACCTACCATGCATGTCTTTGGACCGGGGGAGGAAACCGGAGTACCCGGAGGAAACCCCTGAGGCACGGGGAGAACATGCAAACTCCACACACACAAGGTGGAGGCGGTAATCGAACCCCGACCCTGGAGGTGTGAGGCGAACGTGCTAACCACTAAGCCACCGTGCACCCTAAATTTTATATTATTCAATTTTTTTTTTTTTTCAGGTAAAATAAATAAATAAATAAATAAATAAATAAATAAATAAATAAATAAATAGGTCATAACGTCGCTTTATCAAATGACACAGCATTTTCTGGATACAAAATAAAAGAAGAAGAAGAAGAAAATAAACTACTTAAGTAATGTGAGTTCAATTCATAGAAATTCAGAGCAGGGAAATTCATTATCCAAATGTATGTAGCAAAACTGCCAGTTTATAGCACAGACAGAGGCCATTTAAGAAGTGAAAAAAAAAACATGTTTCATTAGTAGAATAATAGTCCTATATTCTTGGCATCCGTGCTGAGTTAGAGAAGATCGAGACACAGGGAAAGGCGGAGGTGAAAAAAAAATCCTCATTTTAAATGGTTACTGGTGATAAAAAGCATGCTGGTCGTATTTAATCCTATACTGCCCTAATTAAAGTATTTGATACCTTCAGCGATAAATGGGTCTAGCAACACCAGCAGCCACTATTAATTGCCTTGGCTTGTTCTACGGCTTCATGGTGTGCAATAATTCTGGGTAATTTTATTAATAAAATCATCTCTCTCCAGACATCCAACCCCCACCTCTTCCCCCGTGCCTGATTTCCCATTTAGACATCAGCTCCTATCTTGTCCGGTGCACACATACTCCAGAATAATGAATCATTCTGAAATGGATGTGCCTTCCTTTGCATTGCCACACACACATGCACACACACACATGCACACACACACACTGAATCCCAATGGATTAGACTAAAATTAAAAGGAAATCCTAAACATAGTTGTAAGTGTATCTGTTCTAATTTCTCTGAATATATATATATAGACCAGTGGTGGAAATATTTGAGTAATTGTACAAATCATTACAAATCTCTTTTTTTTTTTTTTTGCTTATCTAGGCAATGACTATATGCTATACATCAAACCAGTTCAGTTTAATACACAATCTTTTTAGTTTATCATCCAGTAAAATTCATCAATGCAGAAAACAAGCTGTATTATCAGTCATGACCTTGCTAAATAAATACTGCTCAGAGTAGTTAATTGTACAGCTACAGTGTCTGTTTTTCTGTCCGTCTGGGGATGAATGAGCCACCAGACCTCATTTGGAACACGAGGATGAGCATCCCAGCCACATATCACTATAATGTTTCAATATGCTGCACTAAACAAGATGCTTCAATATGCTGGACTAAACAACGAATTTAAAGGCATTTATTTTGACTTGGAAATGGAATTTGACATCGACAGCATCAACTGAGATGCCTCTATCTAACCACTAACTACTTGACTAGGCAAATTAAGGTAGAAAATCCTAGCTTGTAAATATTTATAATAGCAATTATAAATATTAATTGTAAATATTAAAGAGTTATAGTGATTGAAAGATTTTTTTTTTCAGGGCAAAACTACATGAAATACACTTTCCATCAAAATGCAGTGACAGACATTTAAACAGACTTTAAGAAATATGTACATAGAGCAATGCAAATAAAATACATCCCTATAATAATAATAATAATTTAAAAAAAAATATCCATGTAAAATGAACATACCTTTCCAACATAAAGTGGCTCTGTTCCCGTGTACTCTTCCACCACAAAGAACTGGTTCCACACCCATCCTCTCTTCACTCTTTCATGGGTCACTGAGTGCTTTTCAAGAGATTTGACTTCTGTGAGAATGCTAGTCCTCTGATCATAACAGGATCCCAATCCCCAGCAGTGCAGCACTCCCAGAGTCACAACCAGAGCGTTTGTCCTTTGTCTCCACTGTGCAGCCATTTTGGACAACTCTCAGTCTTCTACATGTGGCAAAGATCGCAAACACGATCAAAAACAACTTCTCTTTTCAGTGTTGCTAAGGATTGTGTAAAAAAAATCTGAGAAAATGTGCTTTAATGAGAAAGATTTTGGTTCAATAAATCCAATAACTAGTTCTTCTTTTTTAAAACCTACCGATGCTAGAAAAAGACTGAGGCATCGTTTGGAATGTGGAAAAGCAAAATAAGCACACAATTGTTCATTAGTGCTGAAGTGTTGGGAAGACGTGTTCACTCTGCTGTACCGGGTGCAAGGCCACAAAGTTCTGGGTCTGCTACTAACACTAAGGAGAGTTTGGACAGGGAGATATGAAAGCACAAAGACATCTTTGGAAATCAAGATGGCCAAGTAGAAAAAGGTTTTATTTTGTTGTTTTTTTTTTTTTTTTTTCCAAGCTGAAGCTCAGTAATCCCAATAAGTCTCTTCCAAGTCAAGGAAACAGAACCGATATTAAAGTTGGTTTAGTTTTTAGTGATTTTTTTTAAAAGTATGTTAAAACAGTCCATTTGTGTTCCATGCCATAAGTACCAGCCAGAGCTCACTCTTCATCCAGACAAACAATTAGCCCTGAAAGCAGCTAATCATTTTAGTAAATTCTTACACAGGCCAAGAGATGATGAATTTCTGGTTGCAGGAAACACATAATGTACTGAATACAGAGTAGGATTTGTTTGGTGTTGTGCCATAGCTTTCTTCAGTAAGGCATTAGCTGCATCCACAGTAGACCTCCTACAGTCTCCAAGAGAACATGATGAACATTTAGAAAGCCATCTGAAATAAAACACACACAGAAATAACAGTTAGTTTTTATATATCTTGGCTGAATATGGTGGCCAGTACCATATTCAGCTTAGAATTTTTTTGTTGATCTCAAATTATATTATTTAGTAACTGTGACAGTAGCAGGGAAGGAATGTTAGAAGGAAGAATGTTAAATCTGAAAGATTATGGGGTTAAAAATGTGACTGATGCAACCCGTTCCCCTTTAACACAGTGCTACGTCACAACCAAGTCACTGTAAGAATGATTCACCACCCAAATATCATTTCGCATCATCTATCTCTTTATCTCTTGGGGCAGTGGTGTCTCAAGTGATTGAGGCTCTGGGTTGTTGATTGAAGGATCAGGGTTCAAGGCCCAGCACTGCCAAGCTGCCACTGTTGGGCCCTTGAGCAAGGCCCTTAACCCTCCCTGCTACAGGGGTGCTGAATAGCTGCCCTTGCGCTCTGACCCCAACCTCCTCAGTTGGGGTATGTGAAGAAAAGAATTCCACTGTTCTGTAATGTATATGTCACAAAAATAAAGGCTTCCATGGCCCCCTCCTAAATTATATGATGCTCCTTTACACTGATGGACAGTTTATGTGCCGAATCTGATAGGCTACACTCTTAGAAAGAAGGTCAGAAGGATCATATGTATATATATATATATATATATATATATATATATATATATATATATATATATATATATATATATATATATAGGTAGAGAGGTTGCTCTGGAGTTTATGGAGAGTGGTGGAAAAATCCACCAGTGAGCAGCAGGTTTGTGGGTAAAAATGCTTTGTTGATGATTCATTTCAGAGGAGAATACACAGTTTTGAGCTAACAGGAAATCTCCAGTAACTCAAGTAACCAGTCTTTAGAGCCATAGTGAGCACAAAGGCATCACAGAACACACAATACATACCAAGCCTTAAATCAGATGACACACAACAGCAAAAAACCACATCAAATTCCACTCATGTCAGCCAAAAACAGTATTCTAGGGATAGAGGAGGCATATGTTTACCAAATAATCTTTTGGTAATTTTTCGAACTTCTACCGTCCAGTTTTGGTAAACCTGTTCCTACTGTAGCCTTGGATACATCCTCTTTACTGGCATGTGTCATCTGACATTCTTGCTGTTTGTATCCTACGGCCCTCTGACATTTAAGTGTGTTCTGTATTCTGAGATGCTTCTCGGCTCATTACATTTGTAAAAAGGAGTTATTGGAGTTAATGTAGCCTTCCTGTCAGCTCAAACCAGTCTGAACGTTTCCCTTTGACCTGTTTTATCAACTGCTCCACATTGGATGCTGTTGTTGTTTTTTATTCTATGTAATGTGTTGTGCATAAAAATGAAAGAAGATCAACAGTTTCTGAAATCCTCAAACCCGCCCATCTGGCACAGGAAACCATACCAAGTCAAGTCAGTAAGATCATCGATTTCCAGTTTCTGACTTGAAGATTAATGAAAGATGGCAGCATGAATTCACAGCCAGACATAAATTCAGAATTCGTAAGCTTCCCGACACGCTTCTTTTTTGAACCAGCTTGACCTGCGTACATACAGTATGTCGTACTGACCCCTGTTTAACCTGCCGATCAATGTCATGCTGACCCCCTGTTTGACTTTCCTACAAATGTCATTCTGACCCTTTTTACTTCTACTGTTATGCAGCATTAAAAAGGTAAACTTTATTTAAGTTATTCCAAATACAAGTCTGATTTTTAAAACCATGCTACCATATCCTGTTGGCATGCTAATTAGTCAATTTGCAGGTTTTATTCTAAAACAAAAGTCTTTACACAGAAAAAAAAAAAACACTATTCCATTCCCTATAAATAATCAACCTACAACAATTTTTTTTTTTCATGACAAAATGTTTAGACTCAGCAAGAATCAGAATAAGCCCAAGAGCCCGATGTGTGAGTTAGTCAGGTGTGGCGAAGGTGAGAACTGTGAGGTAGGGAGACAAAGGGAGAGTTATACATCACAGACGTGGTCTGGAAGTCTCTGACTGCCTAGCTGTGACCTACAGCATTGGATTTACACTAGGGGGTATCTGATTAATTGCATGAGGGAGCACTAATTGGATAAATGCATTCATCAATTAATTCCATCCATCAAGGCAGTTAGGCTAATGCTTCAAACAAACAGTGGGCCAGGAGGTGTAGATAAGCTAGAGCCCTGCTGCATGCACAAACATACAACTCTGGCTAATGATTAATGGTCTTTTGAAGCATTTTGAATTTGTAGAAAAACATCGTTTTAAATGGCTGAGGTATCACAATCTCAAGGCTAAATGATCATGGCATCAGCTGTATTGAATGCATACAGTAGCTGATATGTCGGTATCATACAGAAGGCAACGATGAGGAAAGAATAAAAGCTCAGAAAAAAAAGCAGAAAATTTCCAGCCAAGCCAATATATCAGATAATCAAGATTACATATATTCTGTGCATGTTGAATATGCATTATTAAAATACATGTTTGCTAATATGAGACATTTATATGATCAGCTCATTTACTAGAACTGAAGGTTAGAGGAGCGTGACTATTCCACACAGGCAGAGAGCGAGTTCCAGCCAGCAATCCGTGCAATTTCAATATTACACTTGCTGCATAGTGAGCCAAAGTATTAAGGAAAGTCAATGGAGAAAATCACATGTCAATAGTGGACATGGTGGCTTAGTGGGACATTAGTGGTTAGCATATACTTTATGTCTTGCACCTCAGGGAATGGGGGTTCGATTCCTGCCTCCACTCTGTACAGTATGTGCAGAGTTTGCATGTTCTCCCTAAGCTTCCTCTGGGTACTCTGGTTTCCTTTTCCAGTCCAAAGGCATGCATTGCAGGCTGACTGGCATCACTTACATTGTGATTTCATTGTATGGCACTCAGAAAATGCACATTTGTAGTTGTTACTTTAAATGCTTTCACCCAATCAGGGTCACAGTGGACAGAGAGCACTGTATCATACTGGGTTTAAGACGGGGATACACCACAGTAAGTCATCACACACACTTCCTTCACATGCTCATTCACCCAGAAGGATTATTTAGAATCACCAAGTTTGAATCCTGGCTTGAAGTCCAAAAAAGACATTGGATAGGATGGTGTTACTCTTTCCACTGACAGTCAGAGAAACAACAGCTGATCGGGGCATCTGCGAGCTAGCGTGATTTAGCTTGAGCAGCAGTTTGTGTGTCATATGGCTTCATGTATCACACAGGGTCAATGTGTTAGCCTTCACCCTCCCCAGGTGAAATCTGTTTTGCAATAGTCGGTGGGAATTGTTAATGACAAAATTGGAAAAAAGAGAAAAAAGTTCTGATCTCATATCTGAAGTTCTGATATAAAATACTGGTGAATGAAAACCTTTTCAAATTCTCTGTTTAGGCATCAGTGGGATAAAGATGCTGCGTAAATCTAATGTGAAGTCAAATTTATAGCATTATTGTGACAGATTGTCGGAGACAGAAGGTGTAAAATCCATTTTGCGGTATATTACAAAAAGGGAAACAATTCCAAATCTGGAGAAAAAGGTAAAGTCGGTACAACCAGCAAAGAGTCCTAAGACACAGTATAGATAGTCCAGGAGGCAACCAAATCCGAAAAACACAAGGGAGAGATAAGCGTCAACGTAGAGAAAGAGTAGCAACACAAAGCCAGTACACAAACAGGCAAAAGAACAGGAAAACAGAATAAAGGGCTTGTTATGCAGAATTAATGCAATACTTCGCACCGAAGTCAGCGTGAGTCCGGCTTAAAAACACAAAAACAAAAAACACAAAAACCTTTCACTATTCAATATTCGGACGGCGGCTCCCTCTGGCAGGGCGGAAAGGGAACTTCATTAAAAGTAAGAGTAAATAATTCTTTTTGAGATTTTTTCCAATTCTTAGAACTTAACCATAGTAAATTCCTTCACATCAGTTAGAATTTTTGTCTACAACAAAAAACACCTTCCGGGTGTGCGCAAAACCAAATCAATTAACCAATTTCCTCATGTGAAAGACACAACCCTCTGTAAACAATGTTTGTCATTCAGCACTCAGACACAAACATATTTACACAGACAAAACTTTAGTAATTCAGGGTCTCTGAGTTTTGAATGAAACGGTAGTTTATCAGCTCCTTTCTGGCAATTCCTTGATAATTGTCGGTCACGTTTAAGCTTTCAGAAGTAAACACTTCTGATTTTCACTAATGCTGCATTTTCAGCCCCCTAGAGTACACATTTGAATGTCTTTCTTTTCCTCTTGTCTGTTTTTATTTTCCACTGGCCTTCATGAATACGATCATAGTTTGTTGCTCTATCTGCAGGCAATGTTTGATCAAAAGGAGGTATGACATGTGGCATTTAAAAGAAGACTCAAAAATGCAGAACTTTTTTTACCTCAGATGAAAAAAAATAAATATCAGAAACCAAAGATTGTAATTAATAGTTTTCATCCTAACAGGTTAACAAGTGTCTTATGACATCCCATCCTACCCCAACACACTTGCCAATATATTTAAATAAATCGGTTGAACCAAAGCCAACCAAAATCACCAACAAGCTCACTTTGCACTTATTTGATCAAAAGTTTCCCATGTTTGAAATTAGGCTTGATTTGTGTCCCCTACAGAGCTCACTTCAAAGTTAGCACATGTTGTTTGTTCCATTTTTGCCAGAAAAAAAAAAAAACAGCTCATGGGAAAGCAATTCATTCATTTCAGTGGATCTGCAGATCCCCTGTGTATGTTTTAAAAGCACACTTTTTTTAGTGGACCTCACCATGTGTTTATGATTAATTAGAAACCATTTTCATCAAATAGTTGTATGAGGGAATTTATCTGTGAAGTCCTTCGTGAAGCTGTACACTCGCTCTATGTAGAATCACAGTATGTTTTTTTTTCCCTTTCAAACTCTCTGCATTTCTGTTTTCCTCTCTTCTCTTAAAACTCTTTTTAAAGGAACACAATTTGTGTCTAATTAAGGCTGAGAATGTGGTGTGTTAATGAACTGGCACTGGGAAAAAGAGCAGTTGTTGCTGGTGCAGTTGGACACACTCAGGAGTCACAGGCTTAAGTTAATTATTACGATGTCAATTAGCAAGAATCAAATGTAAGGGGTGGCAGGGGTTAGCAAGCCATCAGCTGGATTTGATATAAATGTAACGCCTCACTTTCTCCATGCAAAGCGTTATTGGCAAGCTCGGGTTGCTCATTCGTGACCTATTAGGTCGTAGATTGATTAAAAAACATGGCTGCTACTTCTTATCAGTTGTTAGTCCGAGAGCAGATGCCATGACAGCTTGTATCCATGGGCTGAGAGGAGACAGATCACCAGAGAATGATGGGCTTAGGGCCAGAGCTAGAGACTGACAGCCTTTCAGTCAAGTTCGCTCATCTTTTATCTCCCCTATCTCCCTGTATCTTGATGCGCACTCTGCAGGCTACTTTTCGGCATCCATCTATTTAATGTGAGTAGCAGGATGTCTATGGGCCAGGTGTACTTTTCTCTGTCCAACAGGAAAAAGCATGGCACTATTACAAAGATTTTATTTTACTCACAACAACTATTCAGGAACAAATTTTGACAGAGATTAAAAGTTTTATTTCCAATGTTTTACTAGACTCTGCTTGCATTCTTACCAATGTCCTTATCTTGAATTCTGTGACTCTGGATTTCAGATAATAGATTAGATGTGAGTTTTAGCAGGCTTTACTCCAACATAAAGTCTTTACTTTATGACACATGTTTATTGAAGTGTGCCTTTAATTGAGCTACTGAGCTTCATATTGAGTTACTGATGCTTACCAGGATGGAAAACAATTGCTAAAGAGTTTGTACTCCACCAGTATCACGATTTGTTCACCATTCAATTCAGCACCACTGTTTCTCTCCAAATTAACAGAAGTACCTTCTATAACAAATAATATTAATAATAATAATAATAATAATAATAATAATAATAATAATAATAATAATAATAGCATCTAAGACATCAATGGACCACTCTTGCATTGACTGATGCCATTGTTCTCGAATCCACCACAACGCATACAATGGACAAGAACTATGCATGGCAAACCACAACTCTTTAAAAAAGAACACTGCTGCCCAGCTGACATGTGGACAAGACAAAGGTCTAATGATAGAATGGTCTGTGGACAGATGAATACAAACAAATGAAAGTTTTTGGTTTAAATACTGAGAGTTATGTTTGGTGAAACACTTTGGTGGCACTACGGTGGCAGCATCATGGTTTGGGGCTGCTTTTGCCTCCTAGAAACTGAGGATGGCTTGCCTTTATTGATAGACCCATTAATTCTTCACCAGCAAATTAAATGGGAAAATGTCATGGTATCGTGAACTGAAGCTTAACTGTAGCAAGACAATGATCCTAAGCATACAATTAAGTCTTCAAAGAAATGGTTAAAGCAGAAGAAATTTACCATTTTGGAATGGATAAGTCAAAACTTTAACCCAATAGAAATGTTGTAAAATGGCCTAAAAAAGAGCGTAGACAGGTATATGGATGAAAATGGATGGATGGATGGATGGATTAATGGATGGATACTTTATAGTTTTAAAACTAAGATAAAGAGCTAATTACATTGCTGAGCAAATAAATGCACAACATTTTAAAAGATTCCCAAAATTCTAGCAGCTATGTACTTGCATCCTGTCTTTAACCATCAAACCTTTCCTTAATTGTCTTCTTATTAATTGCTTTTGTACAACTACTAAATTATAACAACATTGGTTCCTAGAAACTCTGATCATAATCAATCCAACTATACAACATGTACAGTAGGCCTGGAAAAACATCATAGTTATGTGAAACCAGGTCAAAGTTTCTTGCAAGGAAAAGCAAAATCCATCAAAGTGCTCAAACAGCTCAAACAATCAGGGTGGAGATGAAGGCAAAGCAGCATTTGAGACACTGGAATACAGAGATCATGTAGATCATCTATCATGTACAACACATTATCAAATCATGACCACATTAATTGGAAAAGCTAATATCCCAGATAAAAGTTCTGCCTCAGTTTCTTTAAGTAATAATAACTAATTATTTGGCATGATTGTTCTACTGTACTTCCTCAGCATGTCCTAGCAAGTGAAACAGTAACAACAAAAAGACTGAGATATCAAAAACAAGACATGGATACCAAAAAAATGGACATTGACTGTATAACCTGCGTGACAATTAACCCTTAATAAACACTTCATTTGTAAAACTCTCTGTGTTATAATGTTTTGCCTCCAAGACAGCTAAGGAAATGTACATTTTTGTAACTGACCTACTTTCAAAATTGTTCAGGGTATGGAGCTGTAGCTTTTAAGCCATTTGCCTCTAATATTAATAGGTATGACAATTGCCTATAGTTATGGAGAAAAATGGCACCTGGACTTGAAACAGCCATTAGAAAAATATTTTAAGGTCATCAGAAGTAGGTCAGTATAACCAGGAATGGAGTTAATATGGACTTGTGTAGACAAGTCAAAGAAAATGTATTCCTGAAAAAAGATGTGAAAAATGTGCATGAATGTTGAAAAAAAAAAAGAAAGATTGAACAAATGAATGAATGAATGAATGAATGAATGGATAAATGAATGAACGAATGAATGAATGAATGAATGAATGGAGTATTATTTGTCAGTCATTTTAAAAGTAATTTTGAAATATAGAAACAACTACAACTCAAGTCTGTCAGGGATCAGCCCGGACTTCTGGCCATGTGCTTAGTATTGTTGTTGTCATGTGTCTTCCCCGCCTTCGTCTGTTCCTCCCTGTCTCCACACCTGTTCCTAATTGTATCTGATGGTCTTTTGTATTTAAGTGTGCCGCGTTGCCGATGGCAGCGCGAATCATTAGTTGTGTGTGTGGTCACGTCTAGTTTTGTTAACCGGTGTTAAGTGTCGTCATGTGTATTGTTTATTTTGCGTATTTTACCGTGTTGTCTTTATTGTTTATTAAACCCCTGTCATTTGAAGCTATCCTGCGTATGGATCTGTCTCCCTCCTACCCAGACTGTGACAAAGTCACGTTACATTTGAAAAACAAAAGACGAAACCCGGCAAACTCATCAGCACAGCCATTTTGTCACTGGCTCCATTATCTGATGTTTTACTACTAACATATTAGTCACACAGATTAATCTGAATCTTGTATTTTTCAGTTAAAGGTGAAGATGTTTGTATACATCAATATGCAAGCTCTAGTAATCAGGGAACCAGTTTTGTTGTCCTAAATAACTTTACTCTACAGTATATGTTTTGATGTGTGATAGGTTGGCACCCTGACCAGGTTGTCTCCCACCTTGTGCCGTAAGTCCTCTTACCGTATATAGAATCCCTGATCACCATTATCATGTGTACAATAAGTGCTATGGAAAATTAATGAATAGATGGATGGATGCTTTGATCTTTGTTAATCTGTAAAAAAATAAAGAAATAAATCAACTGTATCAACTATAGTGCACACATTAACTGATAGATGGACACAAGCAGTGGGTAATGTGTGTGTCTGTGTGTCACATCATCACACGTCACAGACTCTGTTTCATCATGGCGTACAAACATGGCCACCACCATCCACCTGCACTCCCACGCTTCCAGTCACAATCCTTCTGATTATTAGTCGTGGTCTAATGGTTAGAGTCTGACTCTTAACCCTAAGGTTGTGGGTTTGAGTCTCGGGCCGGCCACGACTGAGGTGCCCTTGAGCAAGGCACTGAACCCCCCAACTGCTCCCCGGGTGCCGCAGCATAAATGGCTGCCCACTGCTCCGGGTGTGTGTGTTCACCGCTGTGTGTGTGCACTTTGGATGGGTTAAATGCAGCGAACGAATTCTGAGTATGGATCACCATACTTAGCTGTATGTCACGTCACTTTCATTTCTTGTTCTTTTAGAACTGTTCTTGTTATTTGTAGATTTGTTTTTATTATTTGAGAGGTATGTTTTCAAACCTCTTGCATCCATGATCTTTATACTCCTGTGATCCCATGTTTTTTTGTTTTTTTTGCTCTCTTTTTGACCACTTTTCCTAGCCTGTTTGGTACCAGTTTATATCCTAATGGTCTTGTACCTGTTCTTGCCTCTGTTCTCTCCCTAATGTATATTGGATTGCTTGGCATTTTCTTATTTTCAAAATGTTTCCTACTTTTGTTAAACTGTTCTTATTTTTTGTTTTGCCCCAAGCAAACATCTTGCATTTGCATGCTTATCTCCAAGCGTCTGTGTTTGTGACAGTGTAAAGCAATGCCACACTTATGCAATTACACAGAAGTAATTTATTTAAACAGTTAATGTAAATTCAGCATAAGAAAAAAAATATGTTTTTATTGTTATGTTGTAATATGAATATGAATCAATTGAATTCCAGGAAGTGATGTGATGAAATAGTAAAATTTTACTGTGCAATAAATCCATCAACTAAGATATTTTATAGCTGATAAACATCTCGTAATCTTGCTAATATTTGAGAAGGCGGCAAAAACATGGGAAAGGTAAGTAAACGAGTAAAAAACGATTATACATTTTGATACAGAATTTTGCTATTTGAAGCAAGCTGTAGCTTTTTGTCTGCTTCACCAGAGAGAACGGTAAGAGAGCTTTTTGCTACGTTGTACTATACATTACTGTTATAGTTCATTGCCACAACGATAAAATAATCCATGGGTCCAAACTGGCCAGATTACTGTGATCCACTCCTGCATCCGTATCTAATGTCTCACTGCTAAATTATAGAAAGCAAACAGCAAAACCATCAGTGTGTACATGTGCTCTGTTTCTGACTGTGAGTTTGTATTACACAGTGGGATTATTTGGCATTAAAAAAAATAATAACAATAATTACATTTGATTATATAATGAATGATAATTACGAGGCTTACATCTGGTTGATGTGTTTTTTATGATTCGAAACACATAATAATTCAAAAACGATGCTTCAAATGAGTGTACTTTCACAAAGAAGCATTTGTAAATAAATAAATAAATAAATAGATAGATAGATACATTTGGAATACTGAAGCAAGCACACATTTGGAAAATCATTCCAAGCCTACAAACTGTTTACGGTTGGCAACCCAAACATTTGGAATACAAAGTCAATTAGGCAACATTAACCAAACACCTGGACTGGCATCAAATCCTGTGTTGTAGCATCACCCAATTCTTGCATTTGGCTGCAGATGGGAAGCTCTTGAGATGGGTTATTATGATGTGGGATGAGGAAATGCTTTAATGCAGGCCCTGTGCTGGAGACTTCTCATCTTGGCAGAGTGGATAGTTACGGGTGAGTGAGCCTCAGAGGGGAGTTGTGTGGATTGGCAAAGCCATGTCTCTGGTAATGGATAGAGCGTGGAGAGAGAGCATGTTGCCTCACATTAAGCTCTGAGTTTGCTTACAGGATGTAATGAGGAAAGACGTATATTGTCATTGCCTTAGTAGAGCAGGTTGTCTAATTATGCTAAATGCCGCCAGCTTTGCACACTTTCCCTATCCTTTTACTTATATGCTGGCTTTCTCGCCATCGCGCTCTGATCCATCCTCTTGCCAACCAGGAAGTACTTAATGACAGATCTGCTATTTTAGTGCTCACTCTGTTCCTTTTTAAGACACCTTTCTTTGCCACTCCACCTCCTATTTGCTTTTGACATTTTACCTTTTCCTCCACTGCCCAAATCTCTCACTCACTTTGTTTTCTCTCACAGGATTGTACACCATGCTGCCCACCCTGCACTCTGCCAGATGCACAATTATTCAAGTGTTCGTCTTATGGGGTGCTGGCACAACAGAAACTGGCCAATGACAGAAAGTGCAGAATAGGATAGTGAGTGAGTGAGTGAGTGAGTGAGTGAGTGAGTGGGTGGGTGGGTGAGTGAGTGAGTGAGTGAGTGAGTGAGTGAGTGAGTGAGTGAGTGAGTGAGACATGCAAACTGACAGACAGAAAGACAGACAGACAGAGAGAGTGAGAGTGTGTTAGAGAGAGAAAGACAGACAAACAGAGAGAGAGAGAGACAGAGAGAGAGAGACTGCTGGACACCTGACAGCTGGGAGCTATGATGCTTCGGACTGCATAGTTTTCCATGCCCAGTGACAATCTTCCAAGCCAAATTTAAACCTCAGCCTGCAGGGTCAATCATCTCCAACAGAAGTGTGAAGATGATACAGAACCACAGACCCAGTAGAGATACCCATGCACATAAAAATTTGTGCTAGGGCAATTAAACACAGCTTGCTATCTAAGAGCCTCTACTGTGGGATTTAAAAATCAGAATTTCAATAAAGAAGAAGATGAAGAAGTAAAAGAAGAAGGTAAAAGTCATTAGGCTGGATGCACATACAACCCATCAAGATCCTGGGAGTTGTTTTGGTTACTTTTGTTGATGGATGAGCTGAAAACCTGCATAGTGATTAGCACTAACTGACTTGAATATTGACGTGCAACAGAAGCACAAAGAATCCAGCAAAGAGGGTTGTGCTTTAAAGAACATGTGCTTTAAGCATTTATGTTTGATGATCACTTAAGTATGGAGTCCATTATTCTCTCTCTCTCTCTCTCTCTCTCTCTCTCTCTCTCTCTCTCTATATATATCTATATATAAACATATATATCTATATCTATATCTATATATATATATATATTGTTCCAACACAAATAAGCATGTATGCACCTACATGTCTGCACGTAAGTATGCACCTACAGTATGTTGTCAAGTGTTTACAGAGGCTCAATCTGAACTACTTAAAACTTGGGGACTACACTGCAAGAAAATAAACCAATCCAGAGCCACTGCCAAGACACAAGCATGAAAGGCTGCAGAATCAAAGGCATGAGATGAGCAACACCTCGCCTCTTCATCATAAATCTCCTGGAGTGGCATTTTGCCACAGACCATACTCTGCTATTCTCTGCTATCTCTTTTATTCCTATCCAGCAACACCCCATCGTCTCACCCTCACCCCTGCACCACACCACCCCCCAGCCCCGTCTCGAACATGGCTTTCCTGTTCAGAGCACTTAATTTTCTCTATGTCAGTGCCACAGCTGGAGCATGGATCTGTGCATCCCTGCTGAGAGGCTCATTCAGCCAAAGGATTCCTATTAGGCCAGGCGGTCATCACTGGGGCAAGCTCTACTCTAAGTTAACTCTACTAGAAAAAGGGTTAAGGCAAAGGACACTCACTTCAGAGGACACAGCTAAGACCATTGCGATTCTCTCCAGTATAGACTGCTATATAACTGGAGAGTCTGCACATGTCAATCAAAACTCTGTTCACTCCTTTCACTGGATAAGTATAGTATTTGTATGATGATAAACATATTAAGATTGTAGCGGTGGGGTGCCCTGCAATGGACCAGAGACCTGTCCAGGATCCAGTAGATCCTCAATTGACACAGTTAACCGAATAATAAGAAAAGTTGTTTTCAATACAACAATACCAAACAATGCTAAACCTATACTGCCATATGCACTCACTGTTCACTATATACGGCCTCATTCACCACAGAATGGTACGAATAACAAAAACATTCTGTGAACAGAGTGTCAGGAAGCTAAAACACCTTTTTAAGGAGGTTTGGAATTTTAGTTAGTCTGTGCCCATGACAGATTCTTGTAAGAATAAAAGACTGGAACCCAGTTTGGTCTTCTGCTGTTCAAGGTGAGATGTTTTGTGCATGCTGAGATGCTTTTCTGCTCCTCAGCTACTATATATTTCCTGGAAGCTAGAATCTGGCCATTTTTCTCTGACCTTTCTTATCACTCAGTGTTTTTTTATTTATTTATTTATTTATTTATTTTTTAACAATCAGTGTGAACTCTAAAGACTGCTGTGCATGAAACTCCCAGGAGACAACAATCATGCTATAATGAAAGTCAAAACATCACTTGCTTTCTTCATTCTGATGTTTGATATGAACACTAACCAAAGCCCTTGCCCTCTATCTGTATGATTTTATTTGCACTGTGCTACTGTCACATGATTGGCTGATTAGATAACTTCATGAACATTTACATTTTACATTTACAGCATTTAGCAGACACCCTTATCCAGAGTGACTTACAACTGAGCAACTGAGGGTTAAGGGCCTTGCTCAGGGGCCCAGCAGTGGTAGCTTGGTGGACCTGGGGTTCGAACTCATGATCTTCTGATCAGTAGCCCAACACCTTAATCACTGAGCTACCACATCCCCGCATGGAGCATGAACATGGAGGTGTACAGGAATTCCTAATAAAGTGGACGGTGATTGTACATTATTGGATAGATCATTTTCATTTTTAAAATAGGTTTTTATAATTGCTAACAAGCATTTATCACTCAAAGTTTGTCAAAGCTTTTCATACATGTAGCTCTATGTGGAACATTTTGAATTATTTTAACATAAAATTCTTGCAGACACTTTCCAATATTATCATTCAGTGATCTGATGTGATAAGCTGGGTTAGGGTTCAGAGTTTAGGTTAAGGTTAGGGTTAGGGTTAGAACATTAAGAGAGGTATGAAGAGAGGTATGAAAAGTTTCAAATGTAAACAAAAGTTTAAATATTAGGACGAATCTGTCTAATAAAAGTTACTGTCTAAAAATTACTGTCTAGTAAAAGGGTTGTAAAAATTTGGACCATCTAGACGCAGTATACAGAAGTCTCTGCACTTATATAACTGTCTTCATACTGTTTAGTATTTCATGTTCAGGGTCATAAAAGCTGTGTGATAAATATGATTGTATTTTCTATTACAATTTGTTGTTTTATAAGACTAACAAATAAGAATTTAATAAGATTTTACCATGTACCTGTTTATTTATGAGATCATTTTTACTACTCCAAATGCATAACACCATACACAATGTCAAATTTTAGCATTTCAATCTAAACCAACATTAATAATTAGATTTAAAATGAAACTTATCTTAATAAAATGACGGGCATTTTATTGCATTTCAAGCTTTTTAATATTTACATTTATTTTTGCATTACAATGCAAGCCATACAATCCTTCTTTCCTCCTCTTATGTTTCACTTCCTGCCTTCACTTAAATCTTCTGTAACGTGGTACCGACACAAATACAAGGCTTTATAAAAAATGTATAAGATCTATGAGGGTAACATGAGTTGCATTTCTAATGCAGTAGAAATATTCAAAGTTAAAATGCACTAGATATTACAGTGTAAGTCTCTGTCCCACTTTCTCTTATATAAGCCACACTGTCCTGTTTAGCTCCACTGAAATCTGTGTATGTCATAAAGCACTGTAATTAATATTAAACGCTATGCAATAGGACATTACCAGAGAGTCTGCATGATGACCTTCCATCGCCTTAACATCGCAGCGATCCATTACATAAATCACCTAGCTTGTGACGTTGCCCTGTATATCCATAGCCCCTTTTTCACAAGTGTTATCCACATGAGAGGCCCCAGAGCGTGCTGTGTGTTTTCTTTTTTTGTCCCTATCCAGCATTTTCAAACCCTATAAATATTTTGACAGCATCAACCTGCTTCTAACAAGACCCTTTGGACCTTGCAGGAATGTTGAGATTGCAAGCATCCCTTAAAAACCCACAAGTCCCCTGCAGATATTGGAAAGCAAAAAAAAATAAAATAAAAAATGTAAAGATATTGTACAATCTAAGATAAATAATTCTGTCCAAAGTCTGTATTTTCAAAGAAATCGTTAATATGTTTCTGACTCGGTCAAGGCCCAAGGCTGTCTCTAAGAAAAAGCAATATGACCCAGTGCTTTTGTTGGTAACCTATTCCAACATCATACTGAAAGCTCACAGGAAAACATCCTGTCAATTATTTGTTTATAAGTCAGGTATAAAGCAGAAGGTGGAATGCTAACAAAGGAAAATTGGCACCAAAGGGGAAGCTCCAGTAATGACTGAAGGCTTATTACTATTTTCAAGATGACACAATAACAACACGTCCTACAGTTTCTACCTCTTATAAACGATTTGCCTAAGCAATTTACATAACAAGTTAGTACAGTTAGTACAGTTAACTGTTTAGAGCTACATTTAACATCCACATGACAGGTTTGGTTTTGATATCAGATTCGAATTCAAATGGACATATAATACAAAACATAATACAAAAAGTTTCATATTATACAGAAGCTCAAGCTTAATATTAGACTTATATTTGTATGTGTTTGTATTTATCCCCAATGAACAAGCCTGAGGTGACTGAGGCGACTGTGGAAAGGAAAAACTCTCTTAGATGGAAAAGGAAGAAACCCTTGAGAGGAACCAGACTCAAAAGGAAACCTTACTCTCATTTGGGTGACACACTTGGGGGGTGATTATAAATATACAATCCTACAAAAATATCACTTCTAATATAGCAGCTATAAAGAGCAGTTCCCTCACCAGTTTCTTCATTTTTTTCAAATGTTACAGAGAAATCAGAATGTGCAAAATCATCTGTCCTGCTGATAGAAAACCTAAAGTTATAGCTTCATCTTTGAACCTTTAAATGTTTTTGAAAGGTAGGAGGAAACCCACTGGCATTTAATTCCTTACATTATGTCAAGCATCAGCTGTACAATTTATTGTTGCGATAGAAATGGTAACTATTAGAATGCAGCACTTTAATATAAACCTCTTTACAGTTGCAGAGCTGCTACAGAAAATTAACGAACATCTTCTAAACCATAAGATTTGCGAATTCAACAGCGTTGTGGCGAAAAATAAAAAAAAATCACTATAACCTAATGTTCTTTTAATCCCCTGGGCTCTACGGGTCAAATCAGAAAGAGCAGAATACAGATGGCAACAAGGCCAAATGCAACGTCTACGCTCAGAATGTCGGCATCAGATAAGGACGCATCTGGTCCGTGAAATTTTGTCATTTTTATGACCTCTCAATATGATGACAAATCCAAAACAAAGCTGCAGTGTTGCCACTCTGACATCTACTTTGTTTCATTAACAGCACACCTTCTGTCGAGGCCATGGAGCGCTAGGTTTTCATTTACCCCTTGGTCTCTCACACATGCGAGACTGGTGTAACATTTATTAATAACTTCCTGATCTCTACCTAACGTATTTGCAGCCTTAGTAGTTATCGTCTCTCTTAAATGCCGAATAGCACTGTCCGTCCACGTGGCGCACGCACTGTTGCCTCCGTTCTCCAACACTGACTGACATGCACATTACCCTTGTCATGATTACAAAATTGCCTAATAAATCTATTTGCAGGCATTCTCCCCAGGGCTGGAAATATACAGGCTCTCAACAGCGGTAAGTGGAAATAAATAAATAACAAGAAAGCTGGGGTGAAGAGGAGTTATAGATTATAGATGGAGGCCCGACAAAAGAGGTTCATGGACTCCACCATCCATAACGCATTTCGAACCCTGTAGAAATGATGGTTCCATGTTTTATTCTTAACAATGAAGACCGACTTGTGCACCATCGATTGTATTATGCAGAAAATATATTCCTTATGGCTATATAATATATAAGCAGGAAACAGAAGGCGTGTACTTGCAGTTTTGTTTAGTTTTTTTCCGCTTGATTTATATTCTTAGAAATAACACATATTGTTATATTTTTCGTCCCTGTATGTGCAGAAAAACAATCTCATGAATCAGGCCTTCACATCATAAATTACTTTTGAGCCTCTACGTGTGGAAGCTCCTAGTAGAAACCACACACCCTAACAAGCAATGTGGGACAAATAGCAGCACTGTTATAAAATAGTAACTCTGCCCTGAATACACAATTAGCTCTCCATCATTCACTATCTTCCTCATCTACTTTCTCACCTTAAAAGATCTACTGTGCAATGTCAGCAACAGCTTGTTTAAACGATGCTGGCCAACATACTCTTCCCTGGCTTTTAGTATAAAAAAAAAGAAAGAAAAAACTTGTTTAAACACATGCAACAGCACCTCTTGAACCGTGAGAGCTATAAATCCTGACTTTGGGTAATGCTGGCATCTTGAGTCGTGCTGTTGGAGTATTTGTTTTGTCAGGTAAAGGATGGCAGTGTGTATTGGTGTGCAATATTACAGGGTGGCAGTGTGTCAAACCCATAGGCACTGTCAGAACAAGAAAGGTGAGAGGTACACAAAGCAGCCTCTGGGTCCACATATATAACAGAGCATGTTCAGTAGGGGACACTAAAATGAATCAACCGTAGAGCTGACGGTGACGTCCATGTCTTTGCCGGTTCCTAGTATTTCTGATTTGTTACACACCTGGATGCCTTTTTTTCTTGTCATGCCTACTGTTCACGGCTACTTTATACTAAGCATGAGACTATGCGTCTCTGAGATGTCTTGTATTTTGTGAAATTATAAAATTTAAACCACTTGCAAATTTAAACATTGTAAAATTGAGAAAAACATCCTGTTGTTCAGAATGATGATCAGACTAAAATAAAGCTATATGTACGAATGGTTATTACAGTATTTCACTGGTAACAAATAAAACACCAAATGGCAAAGTGTATCAACCAACTTGGAATACTTTGATTACTTTCTTATAACCAAAATATTGTAAAGTGTTTTATTCCTCTTATACAACAGCAATTTACTAATGTTTTATAAAATATTTTTTTCAATCTGCACTTTTCTCTGTAAAAACAGTAAAAACATTGTGGTATATCTGCAAAACAATTTATCACTTGTCAAAGTAGCTATAAACAGACATTATCTCTCATTTTAAGTTGTAAATACAAAGACTTTGTAAAGAACTCTGTCTTCTCATGCTAGGAAACTTACTGACCTTTACAAAGCATTGAAACCTGAGACTCCTTCCCTAACTGCTCAAAAATCTTGCATTGCTATAAATGCTTCACAGAAACCTTCACCACATGTTAAATAAATGTTTTTATTCAGTTTATTGTTCAAAACAGTTGCACTTCATTCGATCTGTTATAAAAAAAAAACAAAACTAAGCACCAGCACTTGCTGACCAATCAGATTTGAGAATTTAACAGCGCTATGCTTTAGTGTAATATATGTTCAGTTGATTGTTTACTTAATGAGTATTTTGAAATACGACTCCAAGAGCATGAAAGAGAATAATATATGTCCTTGCTTAGTCACTGGAAATATGTGTGTATGGAACTCACCTACAGAGACATACATATGTTTCATTATAACAATGTAACGTTAGTACTAGACCATAACAGTATATATGTGCATCTATGTAAACCAACAAACTCAAAACATATCAAGATTCATACAAACACACATCATATTACATGCTAAATAAGACATATTTTTACACACACACACACACACAAACACAGGCACACTCACACTCACACAATTGGATTCCACACTCGAGCGAGCCGAATCATGGAGCTGAACATTGAGAGTCTTGCGACCCGCTGGGACAATGACAGAGTAATCTTTGCACGCAGAAGACCTCTGCGCTACACACGATGAACTACTATTACACCGAGCACTGTCATTATTTCAGTATTACTACTATTATTACCATCATAAACAGCATTACAGGCATCATTAGACCTCCCTCAGTGTGCTCAAATGGCACCTCTGGACCTGTAGATTTCAATTCAGCAGCAGGATGATTCACATAGCTGTATGGGACCGTCAAACTGCTAGATAACAGTGTAACTGCTACATGTTGCTTTCTGAGGCTATGCTTGATGGAGATGTTTTCCCTCACACAATATTAGTGCATTTATTACTGCAAAGCAACAACATATTCAGAATGACTGTGATGAAAGCAGGTCAGGTCAGAAGCATTAGCGCAATTATGTGTGATAACCACATGAATGATATTGTTAACTTAAAATCTTTTGATTTAGTACACGATTAGTGAATCAGACCGAATATGCTGCAGTTATTCAAAGCTATTTTATGACATGCTGACTGTCCTCTTTATAAGGAACGTCTATAAACCTGCACATTAATGCAGTTAGTCAGCCAGTCAATCAATGTTATATCATATCATTATATCACATCATATAAAAGAATAACGAAAAGGTAGGATTTCTGTGACTTTAACTGTAGCATGGAATGTTGGTTCAAAGAAAGGCTGGTTTGAGTATTTCAGAAACTGCTGATTTCCTGGGATTTTCACACACAACAGTCTCTAGAGTTTGCAGAGAATGATGCAAAAAAGTTAAAAAAATAAATAAATAAAAACATTGTGTATGCAGAGGTTCTACAGGCTGCATGGCTTGTTGATGAAAAAGATAAAGGGAAAGAGGAATGAGTATACCGGTCTGAGCTCATAGGAAGTCTATAGTAATTCAAATAAATGCTTTGTGTTCAGCAGAAAAGCAACTCAGAAGACACAACATATTAAACCATGAGGTGGATGAGCTACTGTACAACAAAAGACCACAGGATCCAAGAATCTAAGGCTTCAATGGGCATAGGCTCACCCAAACTGTATAGTTAGCAGAACAAGGACTGGAAAAAGACCAGGAATTTTTTTCCTCATCACTACGGTTGGAAATAATGATTATTTAAGTCATCATCCTTCCTGGCAGCTCAATCTGGACATTTTCCTGTGTCTTCTCTCATCAATAAGGTATTATCACCCACAGAACTGTCACTTGCTTGTTTCACTCAAAATGTTCTGTTTCTAAAACATGTAAAGAATGGGGGGGGGGGGGGGGTTATAGAAGCCTTTATTATCGCCACATATACATTACAGCACAGTGGAATTAGTTTCTTCACATACCAAAACTGAGGAGGTTGGGGTCAGAGTACAGGGGCAGCTATAATACAGCACCCCTGGAGAAGGAAGGGTTAAAGGGTCCAGCAGTGGCAGCTTGGCTGTGAACCCTGATCCTCCAATCAACAACCCAGAGCCTTAACCAGTTGTACCACCACTGCCCTTCTGGTACAACCATACCACAGTCGCATAGACTATGCATTTTCTTCATTCTGATGTTTCATCTAAGCTTTAACTGAAGCTCTTGACCTGCATCTCCATCATTTTGTACAGGTTTTTCTAATAAATGGAATGGTGAGTTGCTGTAAGTAGCCCAGACACTGTGTATCCTAGAATCTATAATTCAAAAAGGTTCAAAAAAGGTTGCTTAAATCAAAAGTGTGAGCATTGAAACAGATAATAATTGTTTTATATGTTATTTGAACAGAAAGTAATACAGGTACTAACCACTGGAGAAAAAACTTTCAGAATATGAAAGTGTTGCACAAAGATTTCCATGTGACTCACATCCCTACAACTGTGCAAATTTTTAAATATTATTATTAGCATTCACTATAACCTATGAATAAAGACAAAGTCATTTTTGGTGTTTTATGGTGTGTTAAAGTATGATTCAGTGCTCCATTAAAAGTAAAGTGGATTGTTTTGTGGAACCATTAACAAAAGCACTACCAATGATCGCAGTAAAAATACACCGAATGATATGAAGTAGAGTTTGGGAATGATTTCTTTCTAATCCAGCAGTTGAATTCACCCTGACTGACAGCCTTCGACAGCCACACGAAGGGTTTACACATAGTGAAACTGCCTGTTTAGTCTATTTAGCTGTGAAGGTGCATTTGAAATAAAACAGCAGGTACTGTATAATGAACATAATATTGACAAAAAAAAAAAAAGACAGCTTACCAACTAAATCATTGATTTTTCAATATGCCTTCAGGGAAGAAACTAGAAGTAAATAAACTAAGCACATATTGTTCAATGAAACTAATTAAACAAAGGGACAATTGGCAGAACTGTAAATTCTGGGCGTTTAAATGGAAAATCTGATGAATGAAAAAAGCAATTGCAGCATTTCTGTTCACCTTGTTATTTGGAAGAGATATGGGTATGTGGTAGCCAAGTGGTTAAGGTGTTAAGATACCACTTGGAAGGTTGTGAGTTTGATCCCAGGTCCACCAAGCTGCCACTGTTGGGCCCCTGAGCAAGGCCCTGAGTTTTAAAAAAAATGTGATAATGTAAGTCGCTCTGGATATAAGGGCGTCTGCCAAATGATAACTTGCTTAAAAACCTGACCTAAATATAGGGTGAGTAGTCAATCGTAATGGTTTCATAATATAAATGTTGAATTTCAGATATAGAAATACTTTTAGCTGTTCATGTCTTCACAAGTTCTTGATTTCACAGGTTACACATGTAGAAAGTTGTAGAAAGCAACTATTCCTACTTGTCTCATCCTGAAGAATTCCAACCAAAATTTCTACATTCAATGCGTTTCATTCACACATTTGTAAATTTTATATTCTGTCATCTGGATATCTGAATTGTGCAAATATTTTAGATGTTGCCTGACAGAGCTGTAGGCTGAGTAGCACTCTTAACAGGCATTGTTTTGTGTGGAGAACATCACTTAATTTGGTTGACCAGAAATCCTTTGAGATATCTTGTAAGCACAATCAATATGCTACAAACTCATCTTGGAAGAAGCAGAAGTCCAAATTGCAATTTGTAGCTGACTGTTACCTTTTGGAGGGGCCATCAATGTGAAGAGAGAACAAGCTGATTAGAATCAATTCTGTCAATCAGGGGGGAAACAAAGACGCTTAAACATTATAGAGTTTTATTTCTAAAGTTCTGAAGGAGCAATTCAGTGCTCACAATGATGTGTAATTTTGAGAAAAGCATATATTTTATCCTTTTTTTTTCCCCACCACAAAATCCGTATTTCATTCATCACATGTAGGATGCAGCGGGTCATAGAGAAGACAGTTACAGATGGAGAAAGGAAGAATGGAGAAAGAAGATAAAGAGGAGAGGACAATTATGAAGCATGCAGTAGCCTCTATGTCACATCCATTCATTTTTCTTAATTACAAGGAAAAAAAATCTCCTCTTCTCTGCTTCATTAGCTCTTTTGTTGAGCAGTTACTGGTGTCAGGGAGAAGATGGAGGGATTCACCAGCAGAGAGACTGGGGTAAATATAATAAATTTAAAGGAATTGTTGGCCTCTCTAAAAGAATCAAGCCCTTTGCTGGATGAGGCAATAGGAGGATATCAAAAGTTTAACTTGTTTAGAACTTGGCATGCAACAAGACCTGACAAATGAAATATTCCATAAGACAAGGCTTACATCTGCCAGATTAAAGTATAGTAGAACAAAAAGTGTATACAATAAGAAAAAATAACAACGGATAGTAAAGACAAGGCTGTGTTTTTTTTTATTTTTATTTTGATTGAACATTGATGCCTGCTATCATATAATGATTGGAAGGCTAACATCTCATATCTGTCAATAGCTTAGCAATGAATGTATTAGGAATGAACAATGTATAATATAAGGTTTAATTAACAGCACAATAAGAATAACATGAACTATTGCACACACACTTAAAGGTTGGTGAATTAAAACCAGTAATAGCTTCATGTAATAGTACATACAGTAGTAATAGTGTTTCCTCTAAACACCAAACACAGTAAACAGAAAAGTTGCAATGATTACAATAAAAAACAAAAAAAATTGAAACCTAAATGTGTCTTTTCTTATCTGTTTTTTTTTGTGTAATTAATTACCCAATATATTTTTTCTCTCCAATTGCTTACTGTAAACCTGCCACTGTATTTCAAATCTTCTCCTGAAGACATTATTGATGTGTCAGAAAAATATGTACGGAATAAAAAATATATATCAACCCAAGCAAAGAGCAAATCCCTGGGATATTTCCCTCTGTGTAATCACCTAAAATGCCTGTCATTGCTAGACTTGCAGAATCTATAGTCTGGGCTGGTAATAACTCAGACCCAGCCTCGGTTCTTCATACAATTCTGTGTATTTTTCTTATGAACACTGGTGATGCTATTGTGCTTGGCTTCACAAATGTATGTCAAACATGGCACTTTATACTGATGTCTTTTTATCTTTGAAAGACAGCCCAGCTAGCCTGTTTATTCTAGCTCACCATGCTATGGAATTTTAGCCTGCTAGCATGGAACATACATGATATATTCCTTCAAATCACTAGAACTGGACCTACCTCGATTGCCTCCTTAACTCGTATGAAAGATGCAGACCTACACTTGTCAAGTGTAATTTGTCTGCCATTATCTTGTTTGCCTGTATTCTGCCCACTTCAAATCCTCCACATAGCTGAAGAGGTCCTGGCCTTTTGAGGACCACCTTCTTCACTTTCTAATGCAGGTACTCGATGAAATATCTACTAGAAGAGTGAAGGATCGTAGGGAGCTCACTGGAGCCAGGAACAATGACAAACGAGGCTTTTATACCTTTGGTGTC
This sequence comes from Tachysurus vachellii, assembly GCF_030014155.1. Taxonomy (NCBI): domain Eukaryota; kingdom Metazoa; phylum Chordata; class Actinopteri; order Siluriformes; family Bagridae; genus Tachysurus; species Tachysurus vachellii. The sequence continues at coordinate 19,511,550 of NC_083463.1, read as the reverse complement.
TTACGGTCTGCTACAACAGTGTTTGGAGATTTGTGTTTAGTTCCTATTTTCATTTTAGTTAATTACATTATTTATAAGACAGTTTATTAGTGGTCATTTGGCACCAGAGATCTAAAATAAGAGTATACTGTACAGTATATGGAATTTTCTCTATTAAACTGTGGCTAACAACCTGTGAAACTTCACTGACCTGGACCTCAGGTTTTTGTAGATATAATCTGCCTGCCTGCTTCTATTTTTACTTCAGCTGCACAGATTTCCATGGTTTAAAGGATAATTAATGCAATTATTAAATTGTATTTTCAGATTTTACATCGCTACCCTGACCCAAACCTGACCCAACATACCTAGCAGTTACAGCCTACTTGTCTAATTAGCAAAACATCTATAGTACAAACTGCAAACATAAAAAGGCCATCAAAATAATGGTTGGTAGATGCAGTACCCTTTATTCTGGTTTTAGAAGGTTTTGGAAATGTCATGCCAACAGCCTCATGAGTTCAATCCCTAACTCCTGAGTCCAGGCCTGGGTAAAATCCAGTGCCGGCATTAGTTAACTCTCATTCAGCGAGCTTCAAAATGGGGCAGGTGTTCTTCATCATAGAAATTAGACTTTCTATATACCTTGATTGCCACTCTTAGGGTGTTTTCACACCTGGCTTGTTTGGAGCATTTGTTTTGGAAGCTGGTGTGTTGTCTCCCTTGGTTCGGTTTGTTTATACATACATGAACACAGGAATCAGATCCCCACCAAAACAACTGGGTTGAGACTACTTTGTTTAGATTGAAATCAAACTGTGCCGAAAAAGCAATCCGATACCAAGGGAACAAACAAACCAACCTGTATAGCAAAGGATGTTGGAAAACATCAGGAATCTTGGATTAACACGTCTGACAGAGTGATAAAGAATTCTGTGGGTGAGCACATCATGGCAATTCAAAACCAAATTAATTTTAAAGTGACGAATACTGACTCTTCGCCGAAACTGGAGAATCGAAATAATGTTGTCCAGCTGAAACCTTGATCCCACGATCAAACTAATGAATTATTAGTGTAAAATGAATGAGTTCATTAATTAACCACTACAGCTAAAAAGAAAGCTGCAATATGCTTGCAAAGCTGCTGACTATCCATCTTGATGGATGACTGCTATGAACAGAATACTGGAACATAAACAGGCACACTCTGAAAAATGAGGGGACAAATTACTCACTTGCATGAACACATTTTGGGATGCTTTAAAATTTTTAAAGCATTAATGTAAGCCGTGCCAAAGAGAAAATTCAACAGTTTGATTAATTGATTCAACAATTTAAGTCCTCTGTATTGGAACAAAGCACAGATCACTCTCTAACCTTGCAAAGTTTTGTCACTGTGTCCATTCTGTATGTCTGTGTTAAGTCATATTTATATGCTAAACATATCTATCCACACTGTTTGTGTGCTTCTGATTTAGTTTTTTGCCTGACTTGACTATGAGTTTGGTTCATTGTGTTGGGTTTGATGCAGCAAACGGCTTGCTTTCCCCAAAGTTTGAATCCCAACAATGATATAGTCCTCCATGGCCAGAAGCCAGAGCAAAACTTTCCATTTTGTCTGGTTGGAGAGATGGCAAATTCTCACCCCATCAATCATGGAGAAACTGGCCAATTAAAGGTGTCTGAGAGTTTAAATATGCTGAAGAGGGCAGATAGCACTCTCTGCCTAGTGTCTTATTATGTCCTGTGACACAGCTTGAGCACATAGGTTAGATAGGCTTGGCTGGATTCACATTTCTCAGAGGAAACATATTTCAGTCTATCCTCTCTGGGTTGTATAGCCGCCATTTGTTTGGGGAGAGCTGGCTTGAGTTTGGGAATTGAGAAACTGAAACAGAGGGAATGGGAATGACTTGTAATTGTTCCCTTAGTTTTAACGATTACATTAAAATAAATAGTTTCTCTGTTCTGCTTATTGCTAGCTAGCAAATAAATAACTTAATACCCTAAACTCAGAGAACCCATCAGTCCCTTTTGCAATTACAGACCAAAATTCTATTAGATTCACTGTATTTAACTTAAAAATATGCTGATTATTATTATTATTATTATTATTATTATTATTATTATTATTATTATTATTATTATTATTATGTCAATGTAAGTGCTTGACAATATTATATCATTACAAATTGTAGAGTGTAAAATCAATCTAACCACACAAGCATTCACTACAAGCTATTTTGATGGGTCTTATCTTAAAATCTGTCAATTCAGGACCACTAAAATGAGGGGGGGCACGGTGGCTTAGTGGTTAGCACGTTCGCCTCACACCTCCAGGGTCGGGGTTCGATTCCCGCCTCCACCTTGTGTGTGGAGTTTGCATGTTCTCCCCATGCCTCGGGGGTTTCCTCCGGGTACTCCAGTTTCTTCCCCCGGTCCAAAGACATGCATGGTAGGTTGATTGGCATCTCTGGAAAATTGTCCGTAGTGTGTGTGAGTGAATGAGAGTGTGTGTGTGTGTGTGTGTGTGTGTGGCCTGCTATGGGTTGGCACTCCGTCCAGGGTGTATCCTGCCTTGATGCCCGATGACGCCTGAGATAGGCACAGGCTCCCTGTGACCCGAGTTAGTTTGGATAAGCGGTAGAAGATGAATGAAGGACCGCTAAAATGGTGAAAAACAAAAAAACTGATCTAAACAGTGGAAGCCCAACAGTTTTCATAGGGATAAAAGCCTCAAAGTTTTTTTACCGGAAACCTCAGGCTTTCCCTTAAATTCTATGAAAAAAATGAATCATGTTCCAATCCCCAAATTCTAATTAAACATAAAGCCTTGAGGAATTCACAAGCCATCAAGCTCAATGTTATATGTTGTTTTACACCTTGCCATCAGAGCAGAACTGCTGGTCAGCATGTCCTATATGAGCCAGAAATCCCTCTGCCATGGTACTGATGTCCCTGTCTGGTCCATTACACACTGATTTGTGTGTGTACCACACTCTCTGTGTACTGCATCCGAAAAGAGACACTCACTGCGCTGCTCTGTCTTGTTACATTAATCTTTACTGGGTCAAGGTGAAGCGCATTACAACAGTGGCCGTTTACCCAATGAGCATGTCTAAAGGTTTGTCAGGGCGCTAATGCAATTTAAGACGCCTTCTCGCTGAGCTCCACATCAGCGGCGACGCCCTCATAAAGAATTAAAGCTGACTGCCTCGGCACTCCATGGCTCCTGCAGGGATTTGACAAGCGGGCCACCTTAACAAAGGCATTAGCTTTCCAGGCACAAACAATTAACAAAGCAGTAACACTGACATGCGGGTAGACAAAAAGAGCAGATTAGCAGGATCAGTGCGCAACTTTTTTCTCTCGCACACATGCAAGCTTTAGGCTACTGTGAGATAGGTAAATCATGCATCAGAACGTGCTGACTTAATGAGCAGACATGAAACATTTGCTGTTATTTTTTCGCTTTACGCTTCTCGAAGATTTTATGCATTTGCTGGGTCGTGAATAAGAATAGTGTTATTGTCCCAGCCAAGGCTGATGAGACTGAATGTCTTTTCATCATTGGAATGTATAGTGTTCATCAGAGGAATATATAGTGTACAGTAACTTGTAAAGTATTGATTATGGAAATCATAGTGGTGTTAAATTACAGAAATGAGATGAAGGCATCCATGTCTACTTAGCATTCAAAGTTTCATTTAAAGTGTATTAATGCCCTAAGAGTTTAAGTAATTATTTGCTACACTGGGAGGTGTGTGTATGCATGGGTGTGTGGGTGTTTACTTGGGCAGACTTATATATGTTAATGATGCTACAACACAGCCTAGGTTTTTTGGGGAAATAAGTAAATTGGAAAAGAGAGAGAGAGAGAGAGAGAGAGAGAGAGAGAGAGAGATTTCATTCATACTCGTGTGTTTAGAAAGAAAGAGTAAGCCAGCGCAGTCTATTCATCAAAGTGAATCAAAAAAGAATTGCGTCCACCCCACTGTGAGCCTCATTATTAGACCTGTTGTGGCACAACTGAAGAAATGATGCATTGAAAACAACTGAGACCTGAATAATTTGGCAATGCATTAAACAAGACACTAACTATTGCGATGTAAACTGTGATTGACTCTCAGGCAGGTTTTCAAACCAATTAGCCCAGGGACAAACAAACACTTTTTATGGTGGAACACATGGATAACAATGCTAGAATTATTGGCTATTTTTTCTCTGCATTCCTTAAATGCCATTCTCTAAAAAAAATTTATCTTCTTCTTCTTCGTTTTTTTTTTTCTTCTTCTTCTGAACACATTGGCTTGAAGGTGGGTATGTAAACAACGACTGTGTTGCCATGTTTGACTTACCATACAAATATTTGCAATAAACAGACCTTAAACAAAGGGCTATTATCTGCGGGAAAGGTTTTTTTTAAGGAATGTGATAAATATGTAATTTAGATTGGATATCTAAATGAAAATGATTTACAAACAAACTATTAAACTGGATTTATATTATATGGAATAATGGTGTGATGGGAAGCTGGTGCGACAAAGTTTCAGGCACAATTCCCTTGTGCATGGGTTTCCATATGTGAGGATTTTTTTTCCATTTGTCTGGGTCGAGTGACTTCGGTAACTCTTTTCTCCTTGTGAGGTCCAATGATGTTACCAGGATAAATCATTTACTGAAAATAAATAAATGAATCTTCTTTATCTTCACTGAGGGTTAAATGTGTATGAAAAAAACTTCACCTAGAAACCACAGCCAGGACATTGTACACTTGAGACTAGAGCCTACAAAGTGCCCAAGCATGAGCCAAGAACTTTGTCAAGGAGAATGCCTTAAACAGACTGCACATACCTCATTCCCCGTCTCTCTGTACAAGCAGGTGTGGATGACAAAGAATAATCTTACTAGCAGCTATCCTGATAGTTTTCATAAATATTTCTGTTTATTCACGAGCCTGCTAGAAGACAAATCTTCATAGAATTGCTCCAAAAAAAAAAAATAATGTTTTCTTTTCCACACAAATGTTTATATCTTCAAAGTAAAGATTGAAGATATCAAACCGATTTCTGCTCTCTGAGATGCTTCACAGTTAAAAGTGTCTCACACTGAAAAGCAACCATATCCTGAGTGATTCTATATCTGACTTTAGGACAGGGGTCGGCAACCCGCGGCGCCGGAGTCGCAAGTGGCTCTTTCATCCCTCTGCTGCGGCTCCCTGTAGATTTGGAAAATAAATATTTAATTTAAATTTATTTTATTTTAGTTAGATAGTTTTTAAAACAAATGTAATTCTAAATTCTAAGATTATGATGCTCTTGTAACATTAAAATAAACCGTGTTTAATTTTTTTGTACTTCAAAATATGCGTCATAACTGCCGACTTGCGAAATCCGACACGCATTGGCAGACGCATTTTTGGTTTGCTGCAGCCGGCAAGTTAAAATTTTGATGTCATGAATACGAAGAGGACTCAATTAGACATTGAACATTTTATTTGAAAGTAACCTTCAACACAGCGTTAACCTTTTTTGTTAAGGTTAGTTCAAATTGTTCAAAATATTTTTGTTTGCTTGCAGAAATAAAATTTCGTTTACTTGGTAGCAGTTCATTCATTCATTCATTTTCTACCATGCATGTCTTTGGACCGGGGGAGGAAACCGGAGTACCCGGAGGAAACCCCCGAGGCATGGGGAGAACATGCAAACTCCACACACACAAGGCGGAGGCGGGCATTGAACCCCCAACTCTGGAGGTGTGAGGCGAACATGCTAACTACTAAGCCACCGTGCCCCCCGGTAGCAGTTCATTGATTTCACAAATGCAACACACTACAGTTTTTTCTATACTTTCCATAAAGGTAAAAAACGATATATGCAGTGTTCTCTTCATTTTAGATGTCAAAAGGGTTTTGTGGCTCCCTGTGTTTTTTTTTTTCTGTGGGAAACGGGTCCAAATGGCTCTTTGAGTGTTTAAGGTTGCCGACCCCTGCTTTAGGTGATAAAATAATCCATTCATACCAGTGTACAGGTAAAAACAATTAATGAGGAACCAAAAAGCAAGTGGACGGATAAAACTAATGTTTTCTCGCTGCTCATTCCTAAAAAGTTTTACATATCACAAGGTAATACTTTTAAAACTCTAAATAAATAAACTTGATTCAATCGTTAGTATGGGAGCGGCAGCATGGCATCAAGGATCGCCGCTATCAAAGGGTTTACATGACCGCGATTACCATTTAAAGTGACCACTTGGTTGATAACAATTGTAACAATACCAAGCCAAGGTTTACGTGACCATGATTAACATTTAAAGACATCCGGCTAGACAACAAGGTGTATCCCAGCCATTTGGGAGACACTCAGTTCTTACACTCAATACACACTTAAAGGGAAACCTCATTTGAACTACAAAGAGGAAAAACAGTATAAAATGCTTGTGCATGATTTGTCTTACTGTTCTTACTGACTCCGATGAACCCAAAGTACTTCATGTATTTTGTCACTGCTACGTTTATACTGTATATAGAATAAACATCTTGTTCTTCATTAAGATCTTCACCCTAATTGTCTTGTTTTCTTACATTTTTTTATTTCTTACAGCTGTGACCACTTTAGTTGGAAGAAGTAGCTCAGGCTTTAGGATTGACAATGTCTGTCTCAGTCCAAAAGAGTGCAATAGCAAGAACAGCGAGTATACCATGCAGCACCCTCACTAAGGTACCCACCTTTCCATGTGAGCAATAGTGTGTGCTGTATATATTAATAAATATTTTATTAAGCCCAAGAAAGTGCTGCACTTTTATAATGAATCTATAAATTATTTTGCCCATTGCCTTAGTCCCAATATAGTAAAGGAGCAGCCATATTCTGAGAGAAAAAAAAAACAGCACATGCCTCATCCTGTGCAGATGGAGTTGTGTACTCTCAGTATTGTGGCCCTACTGAGTACTTCGGTCTATGTGATGGAGATTTGCTGTGTCATTCCACACGCGTGGCTAGATTGTTTTGCACGCATGCTCTTTTTTCCGGTTTAACCCTCACATACGAAGATGTTTGTGAAATATTAGAAAGTCGCAGAAGTACAAGACATAATGAAGCAGAAGAAAACAATCCCACTGAAACCGCTAGTGAAAATGTCTTTAAAAGCAAAATACACTTACTGTATTTCTGCGTCACTGTCTTTTAAATGGAGTTAATTTCCTGGAAGTCTTTCACTCAGAACGTATTTGAACATTCTTGGTGCTACTGTCTTCATGAACACTTTGAATAGCTAGTCTTTGAAAAATCATGATTTAACAACTAACAACGAAAAATTCTTGAATTCAATTCTTTTCAAGATTAAGTGCAAATTGTTAAATTACAGCACTACAGAAATGCTTAACATTTTTTGTAATAATCTTTACAAAAGCTGTCCCTTTGCTCTCTGCACCATTGTCACATTCAAATACAATCGGTAAATTGGTGTCATTAACCAGTCTGCAACCCCTGCTGGATTTGAACATGAGCACCTCTTTCACATAAGCACTTTTTTTAACTTTGGATTATTGGATTCTTTTTTCTGCTAATTGTTTTGATGGTATTGTCTTTTTCACTCATTCCTTTTGCTAAATCAATGACTAATTGACTGATTCTCACTGATAAAATGTACAGTTGTTATTTATGACATATCTGTCTTAGGGGGTAGAATTATGAAACAGCTGAAATCCAGCTGTTGCCTGTCCATCAACAAAGAAAATAATAATCGTTTAAAAAAAAAAAAATTATGCTTAAGTACTTTACAATTTCCGACAGGTATTGCTGGAGTCGTGAATTTATGTGACTCGATCTGATACGGCATTTAATTGGAACTATACAATGGATATAAAAATGTCAACACATCCCTATTACAGTGGAAGGTTTTTGTGAAGCAGAAATACACACACATACACGTGTGTATGTGTGTGTGTGTGTGTGTGTGTGTGTGTGTCTATTTATATATAAAACTAAGGTAAATCATATCAACTTTTTCCACCCTCAGTGTGAAAGTTTACAGTTTTTTAAGCTAAAACTGGAAGAATAACACAAAAACTAACAAATAGTCATAATAACCTGGTTGCATAAGTGTACACACCCTTTTATAACTGTAACCTCAAATTAAGATCAGCTGATTCTGTAGGATTTACTTTACATCTTCTTGGTTTTATCTGACTGCCTGAGCCATGGCACAGTGCTTACAGAGCATGTACAGTATCTCACTTGTTGAAAGCCATCGATCAGGAGAGGGGTATAAAGGATTTCAGAAATATTAGATATACCGAGGGACACTGTGAAGACCATCAGCATCAAATAAACACGGAGCAGCGCAGGAAATAGGACCTTCAGTAAGAAGAGGCAAACGCTGCGAGGATCCCGAGTCACCAAGACATGCACCAACTCCATTGGATACCGCTTCATGAAGATTTCAGACATTCAAAGAGGAAATGTCAACTACATGTGGTCTTTGAGGACAACAACCCCCTAATCAATACACAATTTTCAGACTGTATATGACTGTAGAAAGGACATTATTACTTATTATAACACTCTGGTGTTTATAACAATTTATAATCACACCCTCTAGTGTCACCCAAATGAGGATGAGGTTCCCTGTTGTGTCTGGTTCCTCTCAAGGTTTATTCCTCTTCCAAGTAAGACTGTGGCAAGGAGTTTTTCCTTGCCACAGTCACCTCAGACTTACTCATTGGGGATAAAAACAAACACATTGACTACTATATTTCTTATGTACTGTAAAGCTGCTTTGAGACAACGTAACCATTGTTAAATGTGCTATACAAATTAAAATTGAAAATCACCAAGAAAAGGATGTCTGTGATGGAAAACCTGATGCGGTGGATAAAGGATCCATGTGCAGAGATCCAAATCCAGTGGGCAGAGACAGTGTCGCTCAAAACAGAGTCGATAAAAATAGCAAAGAAAAAGTCTGACAAAAATCTCAAAACACAGAATCAAAAACCAGAAAACAGAAACGGGTCATATACCAGATAGCAAATATACAATAGAATATAAATGGCTCAGAATTCTAGCATAACTGACAATACTTTGGGTCATGCGTGCGGTTTAAATGTCCTGAAAAATGTTCCCTCTGGCGGACAACAAAACGTACCCAGGAGGCTTCCATAAGACTCACAACAACATAAAAGGAGCTGCAGAAGAATCTGACAAGTACTGATTTCTCTCTGCATGAGACAACAAGCTCTCACATTCGTCACATTCGTCTGGGCTATGTGTTAAGGTGACTAGACAAGAGCCCTTTCTCACAAACAAAACATTCAAGCTCAAATAAATCACCCCAAATATAAAAGCTTTAATAAATCCAAAATTACAAAAGGTATGTTTGGTATCATGCTTTAGGGCTGCTTTTCTTTAGTCAGAACTGTAGCTGTTATCAAGGTAAAAGGAATTCTGAATAGCCACAAGTATCAGTGCAAAACCTTCAGGTATCTGCTAGTAAGAATTTCACCCTTCAACACAACAATGACGTTCAAATCTGCAAAGGAATGTGTGTAGTGACCCGAAGCAGGCTGTGCACAGGAGCTGGCCTTCCAAATTGATTGATTTAGAATGTTTTTTTGTTAGAAAATATTAAAATGCTGACATACTCTTAACCGAAAACCACGAGTGGTGTAATAAAATCAAAAGGTGCTTAATGTATAAGACTTATATTGTAAGGTTTTTGAATACAACGTAACTTAAGCAAAAAATATACAGTTACAAACCAAAACACGAGCACTTGGAAACTTAATAGTATTACCAGAACAAATCCACAATCATATTTACACATTACAAACAAAACCCGAACACGACTGCACACAACATCAGGAATCGTGAGCATATTGTGGACAATGACTCTACAAAGAGTCGACACAAAAGGAAGCGTATAAACAGCAAAGCACATTATGAGTAAACAAGCACAGCTAAAGACATACGAAACATGATCACATGACATTCACAATAAACAGCAATACACCTGCCAGCGCCCCCTAGTTCTCCCAGTGGAATTGTCCCAGTCTCTGACACTTTTCCTGTTCTTTTTTCCCTAACAGAGTTTCTGATTGTTTTTCAGTTTATTTTTATGTTTTAATTTCACAGTTCTGATGAGGAAAGAAAAAAAAAGTTCTGGCACGATTTTTCTAGATTTCATTTTTTTTTTAAAAACCTGCCATTTTAACAGGGATAAGATGAGATGAGAGATGAGATTTATTTTATTAAACCCCTGTAGGGGAAATTCAAGTTGACAAAGCAGCACAAAGAGGAGAAACATCAAAGAAAACTGTATATCAAATACAATGTCGTATAAAAGTAGAGAAAAATAAATAAAATTCATAAAAATAATAGAAGTCAGTGTGTATGTACAGTAATCTGTTGTGTGTGTTTGTGAGGTGTGTATGGTAGACTTGTTCTATCCTACTTTAGTTACAGGCATAATAATGTTTCTTTTTCTAATAATTTATAATATAATAATAAATCTTTTTTTCTCCTTGGTTTGATTAAGTGGAATTAATTACATTCACAGCATGGGGGGATGTAGTAAGTTCAAATCCCAGGTCCACCAAGCTGCTAATGTTGAGCCCTTAAGCAAGGCCCTTAACCCTCAATTGCTCAGGTGTATAAAATGAGATAAATGCTGTAAGTGAAATTAGCCTGCATTAAAGCGTAGTTTTTTCTTAAAATCTATGAGAAAATACAAACAGTAATTTCTCAAGGATGAAATTCTGAGGGTGATCATTATCATTATCTAGTAAGCAATACATAACACTCTTGTTATGACTATACACATGAATAATATTCTCTATTTTGTTTTTTTTTCACAGATCTTGATGCTTTCTGTTGAGGATGCTATTTAAACAGCACACAGAAAGTGTGAAACACGCAGTATCAGTGTGCTGTGTGAAAAACACCGTGGCTGCTGTTAGGAGCTGCAGAAAATGTGTGGACGATTCTGTGTGACTTATTTATTTAATAATGTCATATTTGATTATTTAACATTTTCGCTTAAATATTATGCGATCGTTTTTGGGGTGTGTTTATATTGCTCAAAATGTGTCAGGTCATAGCAGGAAAAATACAGCTATAATAGGTGTGAAATGGATTTATTAGTCAGTTAATCAGACAGCACGCTGGGCTACACTCTTTACATGCAACTCAGCAGCCTTAAAAGCCATGAAAATTTCTAGGTACCGAATCGAATACCGATGTATGATCATTTGGTTAGAAACTCTTAAATACTTAAGTAAAACTAAAAATTAATATTGAATACAAGACAAAGTATACAGGAAGCTTTTTTGGGGTTATGCCTGTGTTGATGGGGATTAATAAAAACACACATTTAGCTACATATCTACGGACAAACCTCATTACTATTGGTAAACAAATACACATTTATTTGGAGGACTGAATTTTATTCTAAAACTGATTTGTAATTTCACCATCAAGGTTTTACGCAAGAACACATTGTTATGATGTGCTAAAATAATATACTTTTTTTATTGTTATTGTTCATAAGTGTGTGTCCATGTGTGTGAAAGTGTAAAGAAATGCTGATTATGTAAATTAGTTAATTATCGTGAAATTAAAGACGCGAGAAGACGCATCTGCTTAAAGACGTATTTTTAAGGGAACTTAAAATAGAGTGCTTTAGGCTTTGTAACAGAGATGAGTCCCTCTAATTTAAGTACAATTCTGAAATTCATAAACTAAAATAAATACAACTAAAATAATTAAACTACCGCATATATCAGGAATTTTTCCACAATTTTTCCACTCCATTTTTCCACAATCCTGAAATGTGATTTCAATCAAAGAAATGACAGAACATTTCAACCTCGTTTGTATTTTGTTATTTGTTTGATTGTTTGACTAATTGCTAAGCCACAAATTGTCATTTTTGGTTCACTGGAACATCTTTCCACATGCCTTCACTTCCTCTTACCTTACTCTATGTTGTCATGCTGAAAACACTGTGTGTGAATACACAACAGCCATGAAACCCAATTAATACACAGACATCATGGTTTATCTGTTTCAAACGTTCCTGTTCACACCAAATTATGAAATATTGCAGTTTACCTTATATACAGGGACAAATTTGAAAGGTATGTTTAGTGAACTGGAAAAGACTTTTAAAACTTTTAGCAAACTGGAAAACTTTTAGCAAAGCAAAAGAGCCAGACTGAGAGGAAGAGGAAGGAGACGACAACGACGACAACAAAGAAGAAGAAGAAGAAGAAGAAGAAGAGAGGATGTTGTCAGGAAAGTGAAAGAAATGATTAGACAAGACAAAACATTAGCTCAGAGATTACTATTACTGTCTATTACTAAAGCCAGACAGCGTTACAATAAGCCGAACAGAGCTGAACTGCTCCTATGTAAGATATAATTGCAACGGAAAGACTCTCTGTGACTCTGTCTTTCATTTACATTGTAAAAGTCAAACATATACACTATCTTGAAAGAATAGAATTTCTTCTTTTTCCTTTTTCCCCATTTATTAAATCTCATTTTCTTGACTATCAGATTCTTGTTTCTTGTTTCTATTTTTTTTTTACCTTGTTTAATTGTTAATCAACTGATCAGCATATTTGTTGCAATATCAGTGTTATTCATTTCATCTCACTAGTCTAGATGATAGTCAGTAGTGACTTTTGCTGCATTTGTCTAAATTCCACGCTTAACTTCCAACCACCTCACAGCATGAGCAGTAAACAAAGCAGTACTTCTTAACTTTAAATCAGTTCTGCAGTACATACAAGTACTTTCTTTAGATCAAACAACATACAGACATAGCAGCATTTTAAATCAATTGCATTGTATTGCCTCTACAGTTCAGCTGTTTTGATGAGGTGACTGTGCATCACTAAGCCGGTTAGTTTGTTGCCAACAATACGAGAACATGGAGGCGTTAAACGTTTTTTTTTTCCCACTTTGTATCTTGAATGCACTGAGGTTAAAAATGATCCAGTACTGACTTTCTGCATTCCAGTTCAAATAAGGAATGTCTGTGTTTCTGGTGTAACCTTATGTAATCCAAAGGGTTGACTAAGCTATCTATCTATATATAAATCTTTACCTCGGACTAATTTCAACACTAGACCCAAGAAGCAACATTATACAGCAGATTTTTACTCATAAGTTTATAAAGTGACTCCAAATTCCCAGTTGTTGTCTATTAAATATTAAGCAGACTCGACCAGGTAGAAGGTAGAGCAAGCAGGTCACTATGGGTTTTAAACTGTCAGCTGCTACTAGATACTAGATCTGTAAGCTAGACCTTAGAGAAATGTTTTTAGCACCAACATCCTCTCCTGTGCTCCCTGAACAGTCGCCTCTGCTGCAATACCAGCAAGTGACTGTGGCTCGGTTTAGTGTTGGTGTATTTGTGGGCCAGGCTTGTAAGAAGATGAAATATGAATTCTTATGAGTGCTTTATGCTTATTCTTGACTGCAGAAGGACAAAATTACAGACGTCATACAGACAGTAATAGCTTTCCTCTCGAGGTCTGGGTAGCGTGTATGAGAACATGATTTCATGTTTCCTAAAACAAGAAAGTAAGCTTAAACAACATAAAACAAATAATCACCATAGTACAAATATTTATTTAGGAAAAAAATTAAGCTGCTTTTAGCTTTATTTTCTTACTTGGACAAATACTTGACTGCATGGTTGTTTGTGTATTCTAGAAGCAGGAATCCATCTAAGTGCTCGGATTTTATGGCGTTATTGTCTCGGTAAAATGCTTTGCTGATGAATATCATAATTTGTATTCGGATATGATCACAAATATCATTACAAAAAAGTCAGTAACATGTTGCTGTGAATCACATTTTGTCACAGTTGCGTTAAAGTCATATTACTTTCTGCCACATTTGCTATATATACCATGACGTCTATGTTTTCCCTTCTTGTTTTCTTTCTCCATTAATGCATGCAGCACAATATGAAGGATGAAACCATTCAAAACAAAACAAAACAAAAAAAATCATATTATTATGCACAACAACAACAAAGCAGGACGATCTCTGAGTGATACAGCATTGAAATGATAAAAGGCATGAGTTGGGTCTCAGATCTAGTGTAGTGGTTATGTTTTGTTTGGGAGACAACATAAGCCTTGAGGCATTTCCCATGTATCTTCACTTTGCTGCTATAATCAGTTTGGCTCAGTTTTCTCCATGCCCTGAGTATAATTCAAAACAGTGAGATGTATGTTGAGGCAGACAATTCCTGCATATAGTGCGTGCACTTAAAATGCTTGTCTCTCAATTTCTTTTCATAATGTCAAGTGAATTTCTAAAAGTTTTGGGAAATCTGTTGGTAAAACAATATTAACACAGAATTTACTTCCAGACTTAATTGGATCAGGGTCCATTGTATTAAGACTGGAACTAAATTCGGTAATAAGGCAGAACTCCAGGAACAGAGTTGGCAATGATCACTTGTTTGGATATTTGACCAGTCTACAACTGGGAATTTCCAGAAAGAATAGATTTTTTTTCTATGAATTTAGTCAGTTAGATAATATGGCTAGCATACTGTATGCTTCCTCTGAGATGTAAAGTCAGCTTGCGTGTTTTAAAACTGCTATGTCTCAGGGAAACTGAACACACTCAAAACTACTAACTGTCCTCTTCCGAATAACAGAGATTACAGACTTCTCAATCGCTAATGATGCACTGAATTACAGGGAAGAGTAACGTCATTCTTCCCCTGACTGTTGGAGAGAGTAATGCTTTCACAGACTCCTGGCCATGGACGGCTGTGTCATTATCGACATTCGAAATCTGCTTCTCGCTTTCTCCTGATGACAGGGCTGAAATATTTCTATTGCACCATTTAGGTTCCCAGCGACCAATTCTGTTGAGGTGCCTGTCATAAATATGACTTTGTAAAAGACAAAGAACACTATTTCATAAATATGTACCGTTGAAATTGCGTATAATCATCTAGGGCATTCAGAGGGAGAACTTTTCTGTCATTACAATATACTTTATTACATTATTCCCAACTTGCATTTGGACATAATGTTAATGGAAACTTGTTATGTGGACATTATTTAATACAGTTATATATGATAATACACGTTTGTTTTGTACCTCTGGGGTTAGGGTGTTCAATTCCCAAACACTGTTCCAAGTTGAGGAAAAAAATGGATATTTTCAAAGCGTATGAATTTAATACCATCCCAGTATCTTAAGGCATAAAAATAATTAGGCTTAACCTTTCTTACAATCTCTACCTGCATCGGAAAAAAAACATTGTAATATGGAAATGGGAAAAATATTATTTAAATATTATTTATATAGTGGTTAGCATGTTTATCTCACACCTCAAGGTCCTAAGATTTCTTCCCCTAGTCCAAAGACATGTGCTGTAGACACAATCTGGCATCTCTAAATTGTCCATAGTGTAAGAATAAGTGTGTGTGTATGTGCATGTGGAAGAGCACCTCATCCAAGGTGTCCCCCACCCGGACCTGAAAAGGCTCCAGGTTCCTCAAGATCATGTGTAGGATAAGCGGTTCAAAAAAGATAGATGAATAAATATATACTTAAAGTACGTTAGCATTGGGCCAGTAATGGGTGTCACCCGATAGTCAGAGCTCTGATGTTGGGAATGTATAAAAAAAAGATAAGTGCATTCCCAGAATAAACAAAATAAGGAGTATTAGAAGAGGAATATGTGATGAAGAGTTTGATGGTTATGAAAAGGATGCAAATCATGTGTTACTGTCTTCACACTCACTAGATCTCAACCCAAATGAACACCTTGGGGAGATTTTGGATTGATGTCTAAGATATCAGTCTCTACCACCATCACCAAAACTAAGAGAATATCTTATGGGGGGGAAAAATGGATCCAGTAAATTTCTAGTAACTGGTAAACTCGGTCATTGTGCAAGGGTGCTGTTCTGGAGGCTTGTGATGGCCCACACCTTAATATGTAACCTAGTTGTTTTATACTTGTCTGTAACATTTACACAGGATCCCTGGGACTTCAACAGATGTTGAATATGATCTCGCAAATGCTGATGTGGGTGCGCATTACCTTTAATCTCTGTTATTGACCACTGATGAACAGGCTCTTGAGTAGCACCTAGGTGTTCGTATGTGCATAGAAAGAAGAAAGCGCAATAGTCTCTGTTAATTCGCTCAGGCTGCCGTCTTTCGATATCGCGGACAGATGATTGACAACAGAAAATTAAAGGTAAACACAAAACAGAATAAATCACTGCGTCCTCCACAGTGTCACCAGCGTATGCTGAGCCCAAGCATACAGCTGAAGTCAACATGGCAGTCGAGACCTGAGCCGTGTAGCCGCACATCCATAACCTTTATTTATACATGCCATAAAACAGACAGGTCAGGGGTGAAAAAAAGCACGAGGAGAGCTCACGCCAGAGCTTAGCCCCGTTGGCACAAAACTCAATCAAATCATTCGCATTCTTCTTTGCGTAGGAGTCGAGCGTGGGCCGTCCCTATTTCATCGCTTCAATTAAATGCCTGCTTTCACGTAATTAACAGCTGTTTTGTCTACAGATCGATAAAAAGTCATTCGATGAACGTCCCTTGGCTTTTTCACCAAGATCCCCAGGCAAATTTCTTTAATGATATAAAGAGCTGCCTACAAAAAACTGCTTGTGCTGAATACAATTTGAAAGTGTTTATAGGTTATAGAGGGAGGAAGGCACAGAGAGACATAATATAGTGAGCTATAACATTCAGAACTGCAGGACAATTCCTCTGCCTCATAACATAAACTCAGGCTGCTGCTCATCAGTATTAAAAAGGCAGCAGGCTATAATGTAGACAGTCCGTGTACCTTGAATATCAACAGACTTCGATTTGTTGGCCTACCAGCCAGCAGTAATACCTTCATACTATATACACAGAAGATCTAATTTATGGATGGTCTTGTAGTGACAAAGAATATTTTATGCATGAGCAAGCAACTAACAGTAAATATGCTTGTCAAGTTGCCAAGGACGGTTCATTATTTATATATATATATATATATATATATATATATATATATATATATATATATATATATATATATATATATATATACATAAAATACTTGACATTAGTATGACATTAGTATTGCCACCATATTTAGGAACACAATAGAACACAGTCAGAGGTATAAATATGCCACCATTTTCATCATGAAGTGTGAATTATTTATCAGTTCTTCGGGCCAAGTTTAATGTCCTTTTTTTAATCTCAGTGGAGTCATTATTGTATTTTCTAACAAATTTTCTAATTAATTCAGTTGATTCTATTTTCCAAAATACAAACTTGTAACTTGAAATCATTGCACCAGGCAGTTGTTTCAGGCACTGCACAGTGCCGCACACATGTGTTAATGAACACAGTCTTTCTTTGTGCAACAAGCTTCATATCTGACCGCTTGCTCAAGCCAGCATGAAAGTACAAATCTCTTGCTGGCACGACTTTTCTGAATCCCAAGTCCTAATCACATCCCTAATGAATACACACACTTCTAAACTTCACTTGCTTATCCCGATCCCCTGTTTCCATTGTTTATAACTGTTCATATCTCCGTTCACATTCTGCATCCTGCTGTTCAGCATGCATAATGTGAATGAGTAAAATCTGTCTTCAGTGTCAGCTATTATATCACCTCTTGTTTTACTATGCGCTGAACACTGCTTGTAGCCCTGTTGGGAATATTCCTCCTTAAATTACAAGCCTTTGCGTTATTATATCTAATTCTAAACTAGAGCGTCATCTTTTATTTGCCCGCTGCACAATTTTTCAAAACCAATTTACAAATATTCTGTCTGGTTCAGGCCTGCGGTTGGATTCCCTGATGTGCCATTTGGGATCCTTTCAGCTGCCTGCGCTGTTCTTGTATTTTAATGTTTACATCGTAAACTACTGTAAAAAAAAGCCTTTTTTACTGCTCTGCATAAGCTTTCAGTCCTGGGCTTCAAGTCAAAAAGCTTTACGTTGTGTAATTATGGCACTAAATTGTATCTGCATGAAATAAAAGACCAAAAGCTGCAGTCATTGTACACAAAGTTGAGGAGATGTATCCAGCTGACCTGAGCTCTATTTCCCAGATGCAAAAAAAAAGCATAATGATCATCATTATCTGGTAAATGAAGCACATGTAATGATACTCAAAAAAAGGTTTTAAATAAATGTTTATCTATAGCCCTGCCTCACATATTTTCATTTCACCATTCTCATTTCAAATATCACACAAATCTCTCCATCTTCCTGCATAAAGCTCGGCTTCAGCGGAGTGGATTTGCACTCTGCAAAAACTGACATCTTTACCAACATACTGCATTAAGTCAAATGTATCTAGAATTTTCTATTATAAGATTACATTGAACCAACCAGCAGATTATTAACCCTACAACTTTACTCATTGTTGGCTTTACATTTATACAGTATAAATGCTAAAAATTAGCCAACGGTTTATGCTATAATGCTATAATAGGAATACTAGGAAAGTTTTACTATATTTAACATATATTCACTTGGTAAAATGTTTTCTGTGGTGTGTGTGTGTGTGTTTATATGACTCAATGTTTATTATTCATTATGACATTTAAAACTGTAGCTTTTACTATAAGCTATATAGTGCTTTTATTTTACTCACTTTTGGTGAATTGGGAGCAAAAGTTATGTCATAAGTAACTATGAATTTGGTGTAAATTAACTGTTTGCCAAATTCACATTTGGGTTATTTACACTTGGGTGCTTTAGTCAATTTTAGGAGTGGGTTGTTCCAAACGCAACCTACATCAAAGAGCAGTGTCTGGATTTTTATAGTACATGGGGCACTACATTAAAACACAAGCATGCACATAAAAATTCCTGAAGATCAGCACTTCCTGAAGTACTCCGTAGAGTCCCAACTGACACCAACAACCAGTTACTGGATGACGTGTCCCAGTTCAGATGTCTCAAAGTTTGTTGCATGTGTTGCACCTACATGGCTGATTGGATAACTGCATGACTAATGCACTAATATTCCCTTATAAGTGGCCTGTGTGTGTGTGTGTGTGTGTGTGTGTGTGTGTGTGTGTGTGTGTTTGTGTGTGGAGAGAGAGAGAGAGAGAGAGAGAGAGAGAGAGAGAGAGAAATAGATAGATAGATAGATAGATAGATAGATAGATAGATAGATAGATAGATAGATAGATAGATAGATAGATAGATAGATAGATGGATAGTTGCATATGTAGTGGGTATAATTCATTCAGTGTTATTCAAACATTGCTTTCATATAAAACATGGCACACAGAGAACATAATAAATAGACAACCAACCATTTGGGGTCCAATCTGATGATCCCATGCCATTAGTCATCCACAACAGAAAATATGAAATTCTGTGCAAATCTTATTTAGCTATTGCATAAAATATAAATGTGTGCATTTTATGGACAAATCCTATTTTGTGAAATCATTTTATTAGATTACAGCGGTCAGGACAAAAAAAAAGAAAGGAATGAACAGAATGAATGAACAAAATAAAATAACTCTGATGTCAAGCTGCAGTGTTGCTAGGAGCCATCACATTATCAACGTGCAATCCATCTCAACAAATTGACAGATGGTGCAAGCAAATTCTCATGCATAATCTTTAAGCTTGGAGGGTGAGACGCAAGAGAATATATACCATACTATATTAAAAAATCAGCTTTATTGGCAGACATATTAAGCCATATTAATGAGGTTAGGGCCATAATCCCTTTGCGTCAGCAGAATATGGCCTTGTGCTAAGCTGAAACGTGTACATTTATTTGGAGGGTGTGTGTGTGTGTGTGTGTGTGTGTGTGTGTGAACTCATAATGACGGAAGATACAGCTCTAGCAACAATGGGATTTTCCAGCAGTAAGCCACTCAACCCACTGCCCCATCTATCCATCCCCTGACTTGGTTCATTATGGTAATCAGGATTGCGAGCACCTTGTGCCTATTTACGCATCTGAAATGAGTTTTAATGGAGAACTTCACCTTTGTGTTATGCTCTGCCACCTGTGGCGTTCTTTGTTTTTCTTTCATTGTTTTTTCCTCGCAAGATCCGTTGCAGACGACAGTGTACAATTAACGCGTGCAGTCGCTTAAATCGTGCATATTAAATACTCAACAATAATTTAAATGCTCGACTGCAAGTGACAGTTTGTGGTTCAATATTTAATTGTGGCATTAATAAGGTGCATTCACTGTTGCTGGGGAATGACTGGAATGCTGATCATTATACACCACAGAAACAAAGCTGTTAACTAGGAAATGAATGACACACGATGCTAGCAGCCCATGACACACACGTGGCTTGGTTGTTATGTATTCATAAGGAATGAACCTTAGGTGCCACCTTATGACCTTTGACCAATGTTTTTAACAGTAAAGCTATTAACAGGCATGACTGTGTGGACAGGCTCAGCCATCAGCCTCAGACAACACAATCCCACTGCAAAAAACTTACATAATATATAATATAATTGATATAATATATCAGTCAAACTCCTACTAGGATATCAACCAAAATCCTGATTCAGCAGCACCTATGTTTTTGATCACACTGATGCTGGCCGGAGGAGCAGGGCTGGGTAACAGCACACTAAGCTAGCTCACAAGAAATAATGCTTAGAAGAGAAACGCAAATGCCTTACATTCTCAAACATGGGAAAACACAAGTTAATTGAATGCAACTTGCCTTTTTGTCCATCCGCTCACCCCCCCTTCTCTCTCCGACTCACCCTCTCTCTCTCTCTCTCTCTCTCTCTGTACAGGGTTTGAACGAGACTGAGGCAGCACCTGACCAACCTGAAGCATCACTGCTACACAACTATAGCAGACCCTAACAACTCCTGTCACCAATAGAGTCCTCCTCCACCTACTGCATTCACAAAACTCCTTCACTTTCTTTCTTTTGTTCCTGTTTTCCCTTCTCTTTGCATTACGTCCTGTTCTTTTCTCACTACATTTCTTAAAACCAAAAAAACTTGCATTTTAACGCTCATTCTAATCTCTGGATCTCTAATTCTAAGGATTTTTGGGTGGTGATGTTCAGCCATCATGGGTTTCAGTTGCCCCCCATCTTTCTTCTAAGGACATTCTATAGAATGTATAATTCTACAGAATTATTAATGTAGCCAGCCAATGCTATGCTACACCCAAACCTAACCTTAAACTGAACATCAGTAAGCAACAGGACTTTTTTTTCTTTTTGTTGTAAAAAAATATAGTCTTCTGTCCATCGAGCTATCTTCACAAGGTCAGATATCATTCTATAAAAGATATATTCTATAACACTTGCCACACAAAGACAGAGGAACTCACACACACACACACACACACACACACACACACACATACACACACACACAGAGCCAACTTAATTGTATTCAAAGTAAGCGGCAAATTAATTCTCAAGATGTATATCTAATCACAATGTTAGAAGGGGAGGTAATTTGCTAATGGACCAAAGAGAAATTGTGAGATGTGAGATTGCTTGCTCTCTCTCTCTCTCTCTCTCTCTCTCTCTCTCTCTCTCTCTCTCCCTCTCTCTCTCTCTCCCTCTCTCTCTGAGATTTTGTTCTTGCATCACACACATTAGCTGTTCTTACACAGACAAGCAGAAGTAGGTTTAAAAAAGCAGACACTTTTGTCTTTCACTCTCAGGCTACGAAAGTGACAGAATGAAATAGAGAACGCGAGCACTTTGTTCACCCAACACATTCAATAACCTGCAAGACCATTTAATTACCATCTCTTCCCTCCTCAGGACGCTCCCCACATCCCCTGACACAGATTCATGTCTACTTAAACGCTTTTAATTACTCTTTAACTGTGGCCTAATCACACAAATGTAGGAGAGCTCCACCCTATCTGGCTATCGCTGCGGGCCATGTAACAGTCAGTGCCGAGGCTCAGCTCTCGAGGGGAAAATTAATTGTGCGGCTATGTCAGGCATGCACTGGCCCCCTTGTCACACTTACACACACTAACACAAAGTACCGTCATCCCCGTGTTCAAGCTAAGCACTAATAGGTGAATGTCTTAGCTTCAAAAGCAAGGCCAGCTCATGCCTGCACAAAAGACCTTCCCCAAAGTCACCATGGAGACTGAAGTCACAGGGATCTTTTCCTTTGCAATGAGAGACAACAAAGGCAAGCGTGGAAGTTCTGTTGTGCTTTAATCTGAGCTCTACCTCTGAGTCTATACCGACAAAGGAGCGAATAAAAGGTGGACAAAAAATTTTGACAAACGCCACGTTGCTCACATTATGAACATACAAACTGTCAGGAATCAAACCCCAACCCTGGAGGTGGGAGACTAATGTGTTAACCACTAGATAAATAATATTTTTCCCATTCCCCTATTACCATACCATTACTGCTGCCGGTAGAAATTGTTAATAAAGGTTAGGTATTTTTAGGCACAACTACAGTTAGGATATTAGGCTAGTATTAAATCCTTGCCACAACATTTGTTAGGAGTTTAAAGAAAATATCTATAAAAATAAATGTGTTTATTTTAATATAATTAATGCATACAAAAGGCAAATAGCTGTATAAGTAAAAAAAAAAACAAAACAAAACAACAAGACTTTTCCAATAATTCCCTGATTGGTGGTTTAAGTTATAAAAATAATAATAATAGTAATAATAATTTAATCCTCCAATGGCATTAAAACTGTTACAACAGCTTGGAATTAATGAGCCTCATTTCACAGAGTCCGGCAGTATCACCTGCTGCATAGAAATAAAACCTGTCATGAGTACAGCTGTGGTGTGCTGCTCACAGAGCCGCAGTGCTTCAGAAAATATACAGTAATTCTCCCACAAATGACCTTCTCCTACTGTCTACTTACAGAATCAATAGAGAGAGAGACAGAGAGTGGGATAGAAATTCCAAGAAAAACATGAGCAAACACCAAATGACAACAAATGACCAAAGCACTGCAAAAAAAAAACCCTGAGCGAATAAAAAAACCCTCAAATAGAGTAAAACGTGTCTAGTATTTTATATTACCTGATCACAGCAACGTAAATAGAAATGTATTATACACATTTTTATACATTTTTCAAATTTCAACTTAGGGGATATTTATTAAACCTTCTAATCTCACTCACTCACTCATTTTCTACCGCTTATCCGAACTACCTCGGGTCACGGGGAGCCTGTGCCTATCTCAGGCGTCATCGGGCATCAAGGCAGGATACACCCTGGACGGAGTGCCAACCCATCGCAGGGCACACACACACACTCTCATTCACTCACACAATCACACACTACGGACAATTTTCCAGAGATGCCAATCAACCTACCATGCATGTCTTTGGACCGGGGGAGGAAACCGGAGTACCCGGAGGAAACCCCCGAGGCACGGGGAGAACATGCAAACTCCACACACACAAGGCGGAGGCGGGAATCGAACCCCCAACCCTGGAGGTGTGAGGTGAACGTGCTAACCACTAAGCCACCGTGCCCCCCACTTTCTAATATTTATTTATTTATTTATTTATTTTATTTTAT
Source organism: Tachysurus vachellii (assembly GCF_030014155.1). NCBI lineage: Eukaryota > Metazoa > Chordata > Actinopteri > Siluriformes > Bagridae > Tachysurus > Tachysurus vachellii. Next base: position 19,488,011 of record NC_083463.1, on the reverse strand, counting down.
TTTATTTTTTTAAAGAAAATACCAAAAGTATGTGCCAACTGAAAAAAGAAGTTGGCTTAGTGGTTAAGGTGTTGGACTACTGATTGGAAGGTTGTGAGTATGAATCCCAGATCCACTGAGCTGCCACTCCTGGGCCCCGGAGCAAGGCCCTCTGTTTTATAAGGTAAAATGAAAGTTTTCTTCCATCTTAAGGTGCTGTCTTAAGGTTTCTTACCGTCTTTAAGGCCGTCTTCCAAATGCCAGAAATATAAATAAATAAATAAATAAATAAAAAATTGAAATAAGTAAAATCATCCATAAAAGTGAATGATATTAAATTTTATTTAGAATATTCTCATAATAAGAAAAAATAGAAAATTAGATCCATGTTTACATATTCAGGACATTTTTTTTTTTACATTTTTTGCAGTGTGCACAAAAACACAGCTTGGATTTTATTCAAACACTGATCAAGATGCAGATGAGAAAACACACACACACACACACACACACACACACAGGCTGGAAGCTACTAAAAGGTTTGAGCTATATTTGAAGGTAATATAACCTCCCTTATCCCTGCATTTACAACTCAAACATATGCCTCGTTTAATTAAAAGGCATCAGCTAGCGAACCCTGCCGAGACCCCACAGAGTTTTTCAAAACACTACACATTAGAGGAGGTTTGATATCAGGTTTGCTTTTCATTAATAATTCATGTGCTTATGAAGAGGGCTTTAATGAAATGACTAGGAAAAGGCCATGCTAGCTTTCTATGGATTCGAGCTGGAAATCAGATAAACATGACGGATCTGGTTCGCAGGGATCGCGATGTACACAGCTTAGGCCTTGCTTTAATGAAGTTTAACCATCTTTTCAACATGTCTTTTCACTCAGCATGTAAGTCTTTTGTTTAATGCACCCTATCTAAGATGTTCCTTATAAAACAGTGAGTGTTTTTAGATCTTGCTTTTACTAATATTACTAATAATATGAATAATGAGTGCACAGGATCTGGGCGTAAGTAACGTGAAATTCGATTTTGACAAAGCAAATTCCCCCAACATTTTGAATCACATGTGTTATACTGTTGTGCTATAAGTGTAGTGTTTTTCTTATATTAAAACAATTTGCCTACAATATTGTTTCTTTAATGTGTCAAATGGCAGATCCAAAGGGTTGGATGCAAAAGCAGGGCTTTAACAACAAAAAAGTCACAAAAGTAGGGACAGGGCAAAATATACAGAACAGTCACACAATTAGGAAAAGGCAAAATATTGGGAAAGCAAGACAAGTTCAGTGGATAATCCAAATCGTCAGGCAAAAACATTAGCCAAGGAAGGCAAAGTTAAGTAAAGGAAAAAAACCTTAGCAAACATGTAAACGACCTGGACCTTAGGAACTGAGCGTATACCTCGCAACAAGGAACTGAAATTAAAGAGCTTTAAAAAGGTGAGAAACAAACATAGATAATGAGAAACATCTGGTGACTGTGAATGTGGGAGTGCTGGTGGTTCCTGGGAGTCGGTGTGCACGATGAACGTGTTTGTCAGTCGCATTGAAACGGACCTGTGATGTTACATGATATGACTTACTGGAAAAAAATCACATCATGTTTTTTTTTTCCCATTTATAATGATGTGTACATTACAGAATATCCAAAAAAATGACTAACTCAACTCATTTTCATCAGTATTTTGTTAAATGAAACAAAAACAGTGCTTTTTATATAACCAAGAGCTTACAAAGCACTGACACAGGATACTCATTCCTAAATGAACGCTAAATTAGCATGTCCACACAGAAAACCTCATTTTACGACTTAAGAATGAACGGGAGATAAAACCAAATAATACTCATCACTACAGTTATGTTTCCCATAGCTTTACTCATCCAGTGTAAGGTATCTGTTGCACAATGCAATGTTACATAAAGGCTCATCATTAAACATACACTACAGTCACAGAAAAAGCCCAACGGCTGACTTTTGCCTTTGTCCATACACCATTTCCCTGCCTATATCTTGCATATTGTAGTAAAATGTTCAAACGTTTTCCCATCACACAACATACACCGAAGTGCAGAACGTCAATCAGATTGCGACCTTCAGACTCCAGGAGCTTATGGCCAGAAATGTATTTGATATATGCATCAAATAAAATGTATTTGATGCTCTGTAGTCCCTTAGTGGAGCATTTGAAACCGAACACCAACCACCAACCATCTGTTTTGTGTTTACTTCAAGATACCTAAAATTGACCACTAAACAAAATCCCTGAATAACTAAATATTCTTTTTTTTTAGACATTTAAACACACAATCTGCATTACTGCTAATGAACAGTCTCTGGCTGACCCCCAGACAAAATAATGTGCAGATGAAGAGTGATTTAATCTCCTAATCAAGGCAGGAGAGTCAGTGCTGAATACGATTTGTAAACAACAGTCAATACGATCCCCAGGACTCTATCTTCAGTGTGTGTGTGTGTGTGTGTGTTAACTGTGGAAGAGCTTATGTTTAAATTCAACATATTTGAAAGTTCTCAATACTAACTTAACATTTGTAGTCACAAAAAAATAAGAATATTGAGTCAATTCAACTAATTGTTATTTAACCATATTCTGATTCGGAATAAATTGTGCGAGACTTTATTAACATTCATTTTGATAAGTTCCTATGATAAGGAAGATCCTCTGAGAATAGCAGTTGTGTCCATCTTAGATTTAGTAGACGTTAATCGGAACGAAATAGGACCCACTTATAATGGAGGTCACACTCCTGATCTCATTCTTACATTTGGATTAAATGCAGAAAATGTAGTCACACTTCTGCTATCGGAAGCTATCTCTGACCTGTATCTCGTTTCATTTAAAATGCGTCTTGGACACGTTATACGCAATCTGCCATGTCACCGTGTTAAACGTACATCGGCTTTACCAATAGTCTACCAGCATTAACATCTATGATTGGATCACTATCTGACCTCACAGAATTTAGAGTCAGTTTTTCTACACCCTAGAAGTTGTAGTGCCACAGGAAAACAATTAAAGAGAAAAGACTAGCAACCTGATAAAATGACCATACACGAACCTTAAAACAATCATCTAAGAAATTAGAATGTAAATGATGTCAAACTAAATTATCAGTATTTCAATTAGCATTGAATGAAAGCTTTCTGAGCTACAAAAAAATCTCATTAGATGTTTCATTAGGAGCATAAACAAGCTCCAGTTAATACAGAACACAGAGTCCTAACTAGAACCAGAAGATATGAAGACATCAGTCATATCTTATCCACACTGCTTTGGCTCCCAGTCAAATTTCACACTGATTATATATTAAATACTATTACTGACCTATAAAGCACTAAATGGTCTCGCACCACATTTCCTGAGCAATCTTTTTTTTTTTCCACCATGGATCCACCATGCCTACTTTGATCAATAGGTGCAGGCTATTTGGTAGTCCCTCAAATAGTAAAGGCTACAGCAGGGGGCGGAGCTTTTTCTTACAGAACCCCGCAGTTATGGAACAGTTCAGGCTAAAAACTTATTTGTTTAGTTTAGCTTTTTCATGAATAGTTTTTCTTAGGTAAAGGAGCCAATCTGGTGGGTTCATGGGCATAGAGTGTTTGGTGAACAGGGATGTTTGGATGCTGCCACCTTACCACTCTTGCAAGTCGCTCAGGTTTGCTGATTGTGGAGTGATGGGACACATTTGCCCCTTTTCCACCGAGGCAGGTTTGAGTGCTGGTTCGGAGCCAGAGCCTAACTTGAAATCAGTTCTTTCTTTTTCGACACCTAAAGCACCAGCTCTGAACCAGGAAAAGTGGTTCTTAAGTAGCACCAAAACGTTGCTGGTCTAGACTTAAGAACCGCTTACGTCAGGGGCTGGGGGCGGGGCTACTGTTAGCGCATTTGATAATGTACCTTAAGTATACTAATGTTTAACACACTTTTACTTTACTGCAATTTGATCAATTATCAGCACACATGATAGTAGTTACATGCTAAGGCTAACTTTATTTCAGTGTTAATGATAAAATAACGTTATGTACTTTCTCGATTGCAACCTCCGTTTATACAAATTACAGTACATGGAGCTGCACGTACATGTTGGATTTGCCGCGTTTGGATGCTAATGTAGGTTTGCAAAGCCATGAGAATTAACAGTAAAGCAACACCCGCCATTGTTGATGTTGTGTTTGTGTTTGCCGCTGCTGCACTAACATTGCTGGGAAAGATGAGACGCATACAATGACATCAGAGTCGGCTCTGTGATGGCTCTCTAGCGCATGGAAAGGCAAACCAGTTTTTAGAAGGCTCGCCAGTGGAACCAACTTTGAATCAGCACCAGCACTAGCTCTGTACCAGCACCCGGGTCTTTCTGGTGGAAAAGGGGCAATTATGTCCCAGGAAGCCCTAGTGTCTGTGCCTTCTGGCTCTCCCTCTTGGTGGTGCACTCTGCTGGAGATAGATCTGAATGAACAGCCCATGTACAGTATGAGACTGCTGTGGATAGAATCACATGGAGACTATCAGGCAGTCTTTGAGCTGCTCGGGTCTTCATCACTGAAGAGGAAGGAATTGTTGTTAAGACTGAATTCCTCAGAAGCTAACTTGACTAAAAACTGTTGTAGAATGGACATTATTTACATTTACATTATTTAGTGTCCGCTCTCACCCAAATGAGGACAGTTTACCTTCTATAGTCAGTCTAGAGGATAATCAGTCAAGTTCCTCTTAATTTTCTTCCTCATATCATCTCAGGGAGTTTTTCTTTCCACTGTATGTTAGGGATAGATTCATTCATTCATTCATTTTCTACCGCTTATCCGAACTACCTCGGGTCACGGGGAGCCTGTGCCTATCTCAGGCGTCATCGGGCATCAAGGCAGGATACACCCTGGACGGAGTGCCAACCCATCGCAGGGCACACACACACACACACACACACACACACTACGGTCAATTTTCCCCCGAGGCACGGGGAGAACATGCAAACTCCACAGACACAAGGTGGAGGCGGGAATCGAACCCCCAACCCTGGAGGTGTGAGGCGAACGTGCTAACCACTAAGCCACCGTGCCCCCCGTTAGGGATAGATGTTATATATAAATAGTAATTCACTTTAAACTTTCTGTAAAGCTGATTTGAGACAATGTCCATTATTAAAAGTGCTATGCAAATAAATTGAACCAATTGAATTTAATGGCATGTGCAGCAGTTTGTGCTAGGTTCCACTGATTCCTCTGCTCTAGGTCTTGCTCCTTCCATCACACTCAATGTCCTCCACTCCTGTTTTCTTCTTTTCATTGTTAGTCTGCTTCTCCATTTTATTCTCTCTCTCTCTCTCTCTCTCTCTCTCTCTCTCTCTCTCTCTCTCTCTCTCTCTCCCTGTGAGCACTCTCTCTCTGGATTTATCGAGGAGTTGCTCATGGCAACAGGTTGGAGAATGTGTTCGTCCCAGTGAACAGACATTACTGTATCTCTCTAGTTTATACATCCAGTCTGTTTTCTGACAGCTGAGCAGATTCAAACTGCACAGCCTTGTCTTGTGTATTCAACAACTCCCTGCAAAACAAATGTGTATACAATTATTGAAATGGGAAAGCCACAAAGACTGCAGAGGTATTTCTCTACTGCTTTTTTTTTTTTTTTTTTTTTTTTTGGCTAAACAAAAATTCAAATGAGAGCAGCTTCTTTACGATTTTAATAAGTTTACAAATCTGATTGAAAACATAGAAATGATTATGCTTCATTTGAATATAGTCATAGACAACTTTCTGCACCTTCCATAAGCATTCCCTGTGACGGACTCGCATCATATCAAAATAATACAGTCACTGAAGTTGGATAAATAAATAAATAAATAAATAAATGATATTCTGCATCTCTTTTAAAATGAATGTGATTACTGTGATTTTGTCAGAAACAGGTGGCTCCACAGAGAGGAATTACACCCAAATGCAGGGATAATCAAAAACGGGGGTTTATTTAGAAAAATACAAACACATCGAAAAACACCGGAGAAGACAAAGGAAGTAAGATAACAAAAGAGAAAACCAGGACACATAACAACAAACCAAAGACAGCAAACCAAAAACACCACAGACACCTGAACACAGACACACAAGGACTCAGCAGAAAACGCACAAAAGACAACTGGTATAAAAAGGGAAGGCAATTAGGAAAACACAAGGGACAGGTTTGCAGAGGTGGGAAGGGATAAGGATAGGGCTGAGCTAACACACGTCAATAAAAACAAAAGCACATGGCACCAGACTAAATGTCCCCCTAGTGTTCAGACATCGAAAAGGTCCAAGCTGTTCCTGACAGATTCTTTTAGCATGTCAATATCTCAATCCTACAGCCTTTATACAGGACACCAGAACTATCATCAATTTATAGGTGATATACTAAAAAAAGCACTTTTATCATGTGAGTCAGGACTTTGCAAAACTATGCTTTGCGCATATCTTCAAGAATACCTAATAAAAAACTATGCAAAAAAAGCATGATGTCAATATTCATAGCTAAAACAACTGAAGTTCTCAGAGTGAAATCTCTAGTGCATTCCGAAAGCCAGATTTGAAACATCCAGTATATCAATGAACTTTTTATTCCCTTGCAAAGTTCTGCTTCAATACCACTTTTGTAAAGTCACCTTGGTTAACACTCAGGGAGATAGAATATGATCCACAAAATCCATTTAATGCGGTAATACACCTGCACTACTCCAAGTCAAGAAGGAAAGGAAAAAGGAGAAAGTGACGGCATACTTAGTTTGAGAGGTTTTAATTGTGAATATCAGTGTGAACAGGGCTGAGAGGCAGGAGATACAAAACTTCGCTGACTTCAAACGCTTGCGTGATTTTCATAAAGCATTTCCTTACGCATAGGACAGTAGTGGAGTTCGAGATGAAAACGCATTATTTACCAGCAGAAAGGAATGCAAGCACAGGAGAATGAAAACAAATTCCCTTTCGTGTCTCTCAGAAGATGGAGAATGAGCGTAGGCAGAGGAGACGAACAGATCTACATGACAGTAGCTGAGAACAGACGGAATAATCTGAAGACTCGCGGTAGTGTAGCGACAAGCGAAGGAAATAGATACCTTCCTCACATTCCATCTTACTTTTTTTATGTATATGAATATATATTACATCATTTTCCATTCAGATGAGGTAATTGGACTGAAAGGGAATGTCAACAAACAAGGAAAGAAGAACGTCTCATTGTTGTGTCTACTAGATATTGGAATTGGTAATTGAATTCCTTTTCCATGATGTCATTTTTGCACTTGAAATTTTCATTCATTCCGACATTACGATATGTACGATATATAGGTATGATATTGTGTTATAATTAAATTGAACAGATTCTAAATGGGGGGGCACAGTGGCTTAGTGGTTAGCACGTTCGCCTCACACCTCCAGGGTTGGGGGTTCGATTCCCGCCTCCGCCTTGTGTGTGTGGAGTTTGCATGTTCTCCCCGTGCCTCAGGGGTTTCCTCCGGGTACTCCGGTTTCCTCTCCGGTCCAAAGACATGCATGGTAGGTTGATTGGCATCTCTGGAAAAATTGTCCGTAGTGTGTGAGTGTGTGAGTGAATGAGAGTGTATGTGTGTGCCCTGCGATGGGTTGGCACTCCGTCCAGGGTGTATCCTGCCTCGATGTCTGATGATGCCTGAGATAGGCACAGGTTCCCCGTGACCCGAGGTAGTTCAGATAAGCGGTAGAAAATGAATGAATGAATGAATGACTGAATGATTCTAAATGGATAGAAGTACATATACTAATAGAAGATTTTCTATTGAAAAGCCCGCCAGGTAATTAGGTCATGTGATTGGCTGTGTTTACTTTCACACAGTAATAAGTGCTCATATATAAAGCTTCTGCATCACTGTATGATACATATACAACTTCCTGGTCAAGGTTCCTAGTGCTTTAAATTAGTTCGCTTTACCGAAAATGTCTTAGATAACAAAATGTTTAACCAAGTTCACATACACAGGAATCACAGCCCAGTTCCTGTGCAACCGAATGGGACCAACACAGTATTCTCAGTCTTCTGCACATACCTAGTTGACACCACTTATGAACTGGAGTGATGAAGACTGATCAGTGCCAGAATTCATGAACAATGTTAGAATTCCCATCCATCTCTGGCTTTTCTCAGTGTTTCCCAGTGTTTCTTGGGCATAATGATATGAATCATAATAATAAATAATAGTAATAAATAATAACATGAAGAGGGGGCACGGTGGCTTAGTGGTTAGCACGTTCGCCTCACACCTCCAGGGTTGGGGGTTCGATTCCCGCCTCCGCCTTGTGTGTGTGGAGTTTGCATGTTCTCCCCGTGCCTCGGGGGTTTCCTCCGGGTACTCCAGTTTCCTCCCCCGGTCCAAAGACACGCAAGGTAGGTTGATTGGCATCTCAGGAAAATTGTCCGTAGTGTGTGATTGCGTGAGTGAATGAGAGTGTGTGTGTGATGGGCTGGCACTCCGTCCAGGGTGTATCCTGCCTTGATGCCCGATGACGCCTGAGATAGGCACAGGCTCCCCGTGACCCGAGGTAGTTCGGATAAGGGGTAGAAAATGAATGAATGAATGAATGAATAACATGAAGAGGATTTCACACTAGCAGTTTATTCCAGAAACTGAGCACGGTTTGCACTAACAAATTGGTAATGTGAAAGCTGTCACGTGGACCGGGAAGTGCAGTGCAGTACTTGAACCCGAGACTAGCTGTAGGACGTGCTCAGAGTACAGTTGCACTGGAAGTGTCCCATGATTCACGTGAATGTGAATAAAACTTGTACTCAGGTCTGAAGTAACATAACCTGCACATGTTTTAGCCAATGATGATGACACGACACACGTGAACCACGAGTGGCACAGGAACGTTGTGGGACACAGGAGAGGTAAGTCACTTCATGTTCCCCATGTGCTGATGTGCTGACGATATATTGAGTCCTGACCAACGCTGAGAACATTCATGCTTGGATTTGGACTAAAAAAACCCACCTTTTATGGCTCGTACTAGGACGTGACATCTGAAATTTGCCAGGGCTGCAAAATCCATAGTGTTGATAGAGAACAACTTGCTACCGCATATTACCTAATGCCTGTAGTAAATCTTGAAAGGCTTCATCTACACCAGAAATCCCCTGCAGTCTCAGAGACTCACTGCACTGCCTGCACAGTGAAATGTGTAATGTTGTGTAGTGCCTGTGAAATGTTTCCATACTCCCAAATCATGAAAGGTTTACTAATTAATGGATTATCTGGATGAGGCACGATGAGAGCAGAGAAAATCTAAAACTGTGTGGAGCAGTGGGTCTCCAGGATTAGCTCTTGAGAACCAATGTTTGCAGCTTTTTTTATATGCAGCTTGCCGGTTGAACAAATGGACGTCCTTCTGTTTACGCATTAATAAAAACACATCTTCCCATGTTAGTCAGAGATTAATACAATGCTTTTAATAAAATAAAACCTTGATCCTGTGCAGAAAAGAAAAAAATATTGATTGCTTCATTTGGAATAACAACACAGACATTCACAGAATTTAGAGACTGTGTATTTTGTGCTATGGTAACAATGCTTTTTTTTTTTTTTTAATTTAAGAAACAAGTGTGATTCAGTGGCTTTGTGCACATTATCTAGCACCTGCACGCCAATAAATTCTCATGGGTTAGCTAGTTAAATGAGAATAATATTGAAGTGATCAACATCATATACAGAACCAAGCTCCAAAAATGCTTAGCAGAATAATGATGAATAGTGAATAATATTTTACAGCCTTTGTTGTGTCAGTTTCCTTAAACAGTGGCAATGTCTACACCAGCTTTACTCACCCAGTCGTCATCTCATTTATACACATTTTAAATTCCGCTTTCTTACGGTAAAAATGGGCAAAATCCAAAATGATGGACTTACAAAAAAATGTGAGAAAAACACTATAAGAGAGATTTTATAAAAAAGATTCTACACCGAACACTTTTCCATGTAGTATAAGTAGTGTGAGTAGTTTCAGCAAGAACAGTGCATTCAAGAACTTGGATGATGCACTTATTATCCCGAAAAAGTGGAGTGTAGAATGTTGGACACTTCATACGCTCAACACTCACAGCTTTTCTTACGTAGTGAAAGAGGGGCAGGGCTACCAGGTGCTGCACTAAATTAGATGGCCAATGACACTAAGGTTAACAAGACATCTTACCCTCACTCACTCACTCATTTTCTACCGCTTATCCAAACTACCTCGGGTCACGGGGAGCCTGTGCCTATCTCAGGCGTCATCGGGCATCGAGGCAGGATACACCCTGGACGGAGTGCCAACCCATCGCAGGGCACACACACACTCTCATTCACTCACACACACACTACGGACAATTTTTTTCAGAGATGCCAATCAACCTAACATGCATGTCTTTGGACCGGGGGAGGAAACCGGAGTACCCGGAGGAAACCCCCGAGGCACGGGGAGAACATGCAAACTCCACAGACACAAGGCGGAGGCGGGAATCGAACCCCCAACCCTGGAGGTGTGAGGCGAACATGCTAACCACTAAGCCACCGTGCCCCCGACATCTTACAAATGTCTTTTAAATTACCCCACATTGGGTTATTTTTGTAACATTTTGAAAGTATTCTGCTAAAGCTAGTGGCAGCACAGTACATGTATTTGATAACATATGGCATTGACTGGGAAACTTTGCCAGTTAAATCTATTAGTGTTCCACCTGAGACGACACTAACCTTCGAAAAGTCATACAGTAGATGGTATAGACCGTAGTTCATAGTGTAAAGTATGTCATTAGGGATGCAGCAGAGGTTTGCGTTCCAAGAAGCATTTTTGCTGTCGTTCACACAGGCTGCTTTAAGACTGACACGACCCAAAATAGTTCTGATACAAAGTAAGTTGCTTTCAGACCTTTAATTTGTTCCACATGGACCTCCAAAGTGATGCAAGATTTAGAGCTCCATAACTGTTCTCCAGCTCGGACATTAATGGGGTTAAATCAGGCAATAATTAAAGTATAATGGCTAAAAGTTCTTTAAGAGGACGTATCAGATCAACCCTTATAACACCAGATACTACCAGAACAGTCCTTGTATATTAAACTGTGTATGAATGTACATTTTTAAAAAGGTCATTAAGGCCAATAAAGTCAATAAACCTTTATTATTCTTATTTGTTTATTTTAATACTTCAGGATTTCTCCGCTCACATTTATATCGATTAGGTCATGGTAGGTCATGATGATGTAATTCTTGTGGCGCTGTATTCAGTATTGTCTAAACTCAGTCTGTTGTCTCTCTTCCTGCTGCATCATGTAGTGCTCTATGTAGAACAGTCTAAATAGTAAATAATGAATGAGTGAGTGAGGAAACATTTTTAGACACAGCGATAGAGGCCATTTTCACTGTGGCTTGAACAAGAACACTTGTTTATCGGTTCAGTTCACACAGCGAACAGTTGGAGCTCTGGATCTGGAATTGGAACGATTCCAAATAAATGAAAATAAAACGAATATTAGTGAATGTCCTGTTTTAACCTTTTACCTACATTTTTGGGGTTATAGAATGTTAAAGTCCTATTAAGTATGATAGGAAAACAAATGAGTGCTTAAATCGCTCGAACATTGTGGCAGGGATCCAGATATTTAATTCCCTGGAGTGAAATATGGCGTCTCGTTCTGTTTTCTTTTTTTTTTTTTTTTTTTTTGCTAATTAACTTTAAACCGTGTGTCACAGTGGAAACTTTAGTGCTCATCTTTCTTTGAGAAGTGTCTGGCCCCCGCAATAAGTTTTATTTCTACGCCATAAGTCTGTAAAAAATCATTCATCGTTAAAAAGCAAGCGGATATGTACAGTATTCCACTTAGATTTCCAATTAATTGCGATAAGAAAGGTCTTATATGTTCAGCTGATTATTCAGTTGTTCATCTTAAGTCGTTCATAAATGCAGTAACCCTAACAGCAAGCATATGTAGTTATAAAACGGGTAGAACATAAGTTGTTTATTTTGTGTAAAAGTGCCAGATTGAGCTGAATGATTAATTATAACTGAATGCAATGTAACAGACTGTCATACTGGTGAGCCCAGCCTAGTTTTAAATACAGTGTTTATGGACTTGCGTGTATTAAGTCCTAAATTCTCATTTACATGTTTAATTGGTCTCATGCTGTGATGGCATGTTTATTTAATATGTCGTATATGTTTGTGTTTTATTTGAGTGTTAATATTTATCATTAAGTAGTTACACACAATTCATGCAAATAAGCCTTATGGCTTTGGTTCAGTATTTATACGTTAGAAGGACCAGTGGATGTGTAGATGTGTTACTTATGTACTAGATGCTAAAATCATAAACTGTCTCGTCGGCTAAAAAATGCTGATGAGCAATTTTGATTTCAATATCGAGCAAAAAGTTGTTATCGTTGTCATTCAGCCCTATAACTTATCCAACTGAACCAATGTAAGGACCCGGTCCCCTCAAGCCCGTCCGGAACAAAATAAATAATTAATAATACAAGCAAGAAGTACTGTAGTATAAAAAAAAAAAAGATACCGACACCCAGTTAGAGCTGCATATGACATACATAATTCATGAATTGAGAAACAGGATTCTTCTTTCAGACATGTTTTGTGTTTAAGTAGATACAGGCATTACAGGAACAGCTCAGCTCGGTGAGCAAAAGAGAAGCTAATAGATTTGAGTTTCTACAGACGTGTTACTACTACTAAATGAGGGGAAAAGGCGACTTCAACAGAACATAAGTCAGTGCGTTTATCCGCCGCGCCGCACGCCTGCTGACATTTTCCACGAAACACAATTTTCTCTACACTACTTTGCTTGCCTCTTGGGTGGTACAGAAGAAATCTGAAAACAAGACTCAAATATTCTTGTGTAAATTCTTATGATGATACGAAAGGAGAAAGTCCATTCAACCAGCCGTATCGGAAAAAAAAAAATAAAAAAATAAAAAATCAAACAACCACATTTCTACAGAATACAGCAAGGGCATTGCACAGCTTGCTTTTAAACATGATTACAGCTGAAAATAGGAGAGATCGTTCTTTGAGAGGTTATTGCAGCTTGGGCATTTTGTAAATCCTGAAGAACAATTTTCATTTTTATGAGTCATTCTATGTGAGATGATTTTGGATACATTTACAGAGCAGGTTTAATCAAGTCTGTCTTACACTGGACCAAAATAAAGGTAAAGAGTTGATGCAAGCTGACATGAGGTTTAACTCAGAATGTGAGGTGAAGTGATTCATACAGGAAGCCATGCATGACAGTCACTTGTTTGAATTGAATGTTTTATTGTTTAATGTGTAATAGTAGAACAATTGGAAACCTAAAAAGGAGGAAGAGAAAAATGAGTGAGAAGAAGAAGAAGAAGAAGAAGAAGAAGAAGAAGAAGAAGAATGAGGAGGATGAGAAGAATGAGAAGAAGAGGAGGCAGAGGAAGAAGAAGAATGAGAAGAGGAGAAGGAAAAAGAATAATGATGATGATTATGATCATGATGATGATGATGATTGTGATGAAGAAGAAGAAGAAGAAGAAGAAGAAGAAGAAGAAAATGAAGAACACTGATGGTGGTGGGGAGGAGGAGAAGAAGGAGAATAAGAAGAGGAGGAGGAGGAAGAATGATGATGATGATGATGATGGTAAGGAGGAGGAAATGCAAGTTTCAATACATGTGCATATTTTGTGTGTGTGTATGTGTGTGTGTGTGTGTGTGTACTTGTGATGCCCTGTGGTAGACTAGCCCTGAATCCACCATGGTAAATGTATAAAATATAAATAAATAGTGTTGAGAGAGTAATCTGATGGCTAAAGTCAAATAAACATGTCATTCAGTGTGACACAGTAAACACAGTCAGCTCAGACTAGGAGGATGTGAGTATTACATGAACTAAACATACTGGAGAAGCACTTGAAAGGATTGTGTGCTGCTCATGGCTGGTCGTGGATTCACAAATGTTGTATTTTTTGGGGAGAGATGAGCTGCTGTATTAACTCAGCTATAATAGTTTGTGTGTGTATGTGTGTGTGTGTGTGTGTGTGTGTGTGTGTTTTACACTGTTTCATCTCTTGGGATCAAAGAAGAAAATGAAAAAAACCTCCATAATCACATCTACATAATTGTGTTTATTCCGTCTGTGCACTGAATGTTCCTGACTTCCGCTTCTAGGATTCTGATGCTCCAAAACATAATCGATGTGAATTGGCTGGACAGACTGGAACAGACTGGAGTGTCTGAAGCAAACACATCTAATGCATCTAATGCAAGTCACACTTTGAAGTTCTTATTCATTATTTCATACAGAGGCAGCATTCATCATCCTACTCCTCAACCATCCCCGAGCCTCATCTCACCGATCTGTGCCTCTCGATCGACTAGCGACTCGTCGGCTTTAAGTCTGGAACTGCTGTTATTGACTCGTTCGAGAATCGCAGGTGATGTCTAGCGGAGTGTGCCGAAATGCAAACAAGACATGTTAAGATAAAAAAAACGTACTTGCTGCACTCTTACTCATTTAGTTAATCAACTGCTGTATATGTGTGAGCACAACAGGCCTCCAGACACATTGTTGTGCGAGGGGGACATGTGTATTTATTTACTCCCATGCTTGGAACTCTGGTCACGCACACGGTGTTAAATCTACGCTCTAAATATCTGAAGATCGAAATTCTGTCAACATGACACCTGACCGGCTCTACCTGGGCAACAGATAATTCCTTTGTACCTAACCTTAATGCTATTGATCCATCAACCCTGGTTTAGGTAAACCAGACGTCCTGCGTTGAATTCAGCAATTCCTGCGTGGTGTGTTTCTTAGACACTTCATTAGCATAGGAAGCAACAGAATGTGAAAGTGTCTCAGCCTTTTTCAAACAGCTTAGTTCCAATTATTCGTTAGTTGTGATTGGTTAATTCTGAGACCAGTCACATACTCCAATATAAAAGAGAGAACACAAACACAGATAGCACACACACACACACACACACACACACACACACACAAACACACATATTGTTGTGTTGTTGTTGTTTTTCTTTTTCGTTTAATGTCATGGGTTCATTTTGTCATCAACAATATTAACAAGATTCATAAAGACTTACAAAGAATAAAAAGAATTTTTCACACACACACACACACACACACACACACACACACACACACACACACACACACACACACACACTCTTTACATTGAACCCTTTATTGACTATTTATGCACAGACACTAATTACAACATAATTACAATTAGAACTAGATTTGTAAAGTTTGTCACAACAAACTTTGATGTTGGCTTTGACAAAGCAAGTATTTGCAAAGGTCGGTGTTTTTTGGAGGCGAGTGGACATAAGGATCAGTGTTACGTTTGGAGGTAAGTGGACAGAAAGCTAGGGTGCCAAAACATTTGGGGGCAAGTGGAGACGAGCATGTGAAGTCATCCGAATACTCTTGAGGAAGTTCCCCACATTGGACTGAGTGTTTTGATATATTTTCATGTGACGTCACGTGACGTCATCAGAATACACGTGAGGAAGTTCCCCTCATTGTTCTGAGTGTGAGATATGTCACATGTTGTAAAAAGTTTATTGATTTTGCATATTTGGGGGGCGGGGCTGCGGCACAACTGAAAGGCCAGTCGGTACACCAATTTAAAGGTTTGTTCAGAGTATCACCCTAAAGGAGCTGGCCGAGTTTGGTGTAGATAGTTCAAAAGCTTGCAAAGTTGTAAACCTCCAAAGTTTATAATGGGAGTCTATGGGAAAAAAGGCCATTTTGAGATCCGGTACCGGAAGTACCGGTACTCTAATCGCTGAGAAAAGTAACAGCATAAATCATCGGACCAGGGTCTAAAACTCGAAAGCCCTAGGAGGAGTTACTCTTGATAAACTTTTGTCTAAGCTTAAATAGGAAAACAATGTTGGCTTCTACAAAGCCAACATAATGAGTCACAGGTGTGGAAACCTTACTTTAATAGTTGTTTAAACCTCTGTGTGTCAACCGGTGTGTTTATAATGTGGTCAAACATTCAAGGATATGTAAACTTTTGATCAGGGTTGTTTAGGTGATTTCAGTTATCCTTAGGTTTTAAAAAGGAGTCAAACACCTACAGTATGGGATAATTAATGACTTCATATTACGACTATCCTTAAATAAGAAAAAATCCTTTTGCATCATCAGTCACATTTTCCAACAATTTCTTTCAGGGTATGAAAACTTTTGAGCACAACTATATATAATATTGTATTATTAAGTGCACACTCAGTGTCATTCAAGTCATTAAAGTACATCCAGTTTTACTTCATAAAAAAAAACTTGAAGTTCTGAAGTTCCACCAGAAATGTGTCTCTGCTTCTCACTACTCACACTTCCATCTCTTACACTCTCGATCCTCATTGTTTTTCTGACGCTTGGCCTAACAGCACATTTCTTCTCTCTAACAGCTAATAATAGCTGTGTTTTTGGCTGTTCACAATCTAAGCTTCCGTGCCGCAGTCCTGCTCTGCTGATGTCACCTCCGTTCACACCCACACAAGTCTACAGTGTGAGAGACTGCTGTTATTCATGGGTAAAGCAATTTCAGTGTCATACTTATTCGCGATCTTTAAGCTGTTCTTTTATTGCAGCCCATCACAATGGGTTCATTGTGAAAACTCACATCACCGTATGACAGAAATATGATTGACTGTGCAGCCCCGCTCAGGAGGACTAGTCACAAAACTACAAACTCTCAACAAGTCACATGGTCGCTGCTGTACTCTGTACTCTGTAGACGGTCGAGTGTCGATACCTCAAGATTGCCGGAGGATGCTGTAACGAGGACGAGTTAAGTTTGAAGGTGAAGTAAATGTTCAGTCAAAGGATGTGGCGTGACTGCTAGAGAGCTGTAGATGCTGTTTAAAATGAGCATTTTTGTTCAGAGCTGGTGTACAATATATTCTAATCACAAGAATTCAACACTAGGTGCTCGTAAGGTTTAAAAAAGCGACTTACATTGAATATAGCATGGGTGAAAAGATATAGCCAATGGAGGCATTCAAGGCTTTTTAGAAGACACTACAGCTTTTTGAGATTTAAACTGCAGCAATTCATCGAATCTATCAAAACACAACAAAGAAAATAAAGTTTATGTCACAACTTTTTTCCTTGAAGCTTAAGTACTTCGATTAAGCTCCGCCCACTTGGCACAATATAGCCGATATAGATCTTATACAATATAGATCTTGTTTGATCTTGTCAAAGTTTGGGTCTAATATCAATCTAATACACAGTATCAGTCAGTTTCTTTTATAAGTCTGCTAGACCACACGTAGTAGAGTGAAAACAAATTTAAACGTCATTTCAATATTGAAGCCATTTTTCTCAAAATCAGTTTTTGTCTAAATATCCAAATATCAAGATCCTGTTTAATCATATCTCTAATTAGAAGGATATCACATAGCTTTATTATAATTTTTTATTATTATTATTATTATTTTTAGAGTTTATTCTGAAAACATTCCTTAAATATTTTAGTGCATATAATAATAGTGCATGGTATGATCTTGAGAAAACAATTAAGAAAACCTTCCTGTTGCTCCCTTGAGAGAATCATCAATAGGCTGGATTTTGCTTTAATGTTTGTTTTAATAATTATGCAAAAATTAGCCGTATTTAATTAGACGATGCTACATTTGCCTAAATAAATGTTCTAATAATAACAAAAAAAAAATCACATGCACATGCTCATGATCTCTTAATAGCTTATCCTCAAATAACTGTGCAGAGCGTTGTGGTGGTTGATTAGTTTGTAGGGCTTGTTGTTGTGTTTGAAGAAAAAAATCGCTGACAATCGTTTATACTTGATGGTCAAGACTGGCAGCCCATCCTAACGCACACTTATCGATAGTATTGATTTTCCATTTGAGTAAGCTCTTGTATAGTGTGTGAAAAATTGCCTGTTATAGTAGAACTCACTAAGTGTAATCTAAGAGCACTGCAGAGTAACAGCAGTTACATCGGAGAATGAAAGACAGCTGATATCTGGCTTTGAATGAAAACCTGATAGATCATGAGCAATGGTGCTTCAGAAAGCAGGTCTGGCATCCTCTTCTGTTTTGAAGGTTTATCTGGTTCCCACTTGTTTGTCATGACCTCGGGTTTAAAGGTAAGTAGTTACCCTGGTGTGCACTTGTCTTGTTCACAAGCACAAAGGTAGTGCCAAGATGAAGCTTGGCACCTCCTTTGGCCTTGCTAGCATTAGCTTCAGAGTGAGAGTGCTGCACTCGGTGAACCTGACATCTAAAAAAAGGATCTTAGCCGCGTGTTCCCTAAGAATGCTTTCTCACTTCAACTGACCTTATCATCAAGCGCTATCGAGTGCCGTATTTATCCCTGGTGTATATTAGAACGAACAAGCTAGCGAGAAGGGTGAGGAGTTAAAACAGAGGAAATTGTTATTATTAGACATAAAAAAAAAAGTACAAAAAAAAAAAAAACACTTGCAATTCTCAGACAACGATTGTTTTTTGGATAGATAGTTCTCAGAAAAGAGAGAAAAAACATCCAGGAGAGATGAGAGACAGCAGAGAGACCACAGAGCAAAGACAGTAAGTGTCTATCAGCCAGAGTGAGATGAAGAGAGATATTGATCAATCTCTACTTTGAGGACCAACTCAGGAGTCACAACAGAATCCACAAAGCACAAACAATAAAGCTCATCTTCCATAAGCCTTGTCTCTTGCCTTTTCTACCATTTCCCCCATCCTTTCTAGGGTAATAGTACTGAAGTCAAGTCAAGAAGCTTTTTTTTTAAGTGTAAATCTTCTCATATTTAGAATAGCCTTGCTCTCCAGAGCTAAAGCATGACCGTAGGCTGTGTGATAACTTTACTGAAATCAATCATCTAACCTATTCATCTGAATGTCACTATTTTTTTCCCCCCTGTAAAATCAATGAGACATACAGCAAGTGAAATCCACATCTATGATATTTTGGCAGCTCATGTCAGTGGATATATTCTGCATCTCTTTAAACGTGATTTGCAGTTTTACTCTGTTTTTAATTTTAGCTTGTGTTTAAATCTTTCTCTTCATCTTTTTCACATATTTAAAGGAAAAGCATGAGTGCACTCTCAAAAGTACCTGAAAACAGTGAACTGAATTTCTTTATCATGTCACACTCTACAGTGTTGGTGAATAGAAAGTTTGAAGAATTTGAAGAATTTTGGAGTATTTCTCTGTTTTCTGTACCTGTATTTCAGTTTTTACTTAACCTACCATAAGATAAGATAAGATAAGATAAGATAAGATAAGAATAGGTACAAAAAATGTTAGTTGTTTTTTTGCTCTCTGAGAGTTGTGCTTGTTCCTAAGCATCTAAAATTTGAAGAAATTAACTTCAACCACTAAAATTCAGTGTAATCTTATCCAATGGTAAAAAATAAATAAATAATAAAATAAATAAAAAAAAAAAAAAAAAAAAAATCAACTCACACTGAAAGCCAACAATGCCGGACTATACTGGACTTATGGCAATATATATAGAAATATAGAAATATGAAAATGCCTGATAGTCTACTGGTCTACTGGTAAAAAGAAAACATTTATACTTCAAAAAAAAAAAATGTTTCTTTTTTTTTTTACAAAAAAACAAAGCACGTTGTCCTACATACAAATTTTTTTCTGTTCCGAGGTTAAATAAACATCTTCTACAAATAGACAATAAGGTCTTAAGATCAATTCATAAGTTTGTAAGAATGCAATTTTTTAAAAATAATTACAAATATAATGACAGCAGTGTAACAGCTGCAACAAATTCAATACTGCCTACTTTACATGTATCAACATATCATCCTTTTATTTATTTATTTTTTTAAGTTGGAATCATCTCCTGATCATTGATTTAAATGTTAGTATCATCAGATGTGTCTGTTTATTTACAGTCACTGTCCATTAACTGTGATAAGATAATCTAATTGCTGGAAAGAGGAAACATGAAGCATTATTTAACATGGAAGTGAAGAAAAGCAACAAAGATTTCAGTGTGCAAGAGCTGGAGGTTCTTACTGAGGAAATGAATACAAGTTCTCCTTGGGAGGATGGATAATTATGAAATGATGCAAAATAAGGAAGGGTGAGAAGAGCTGCTCATATTCTTAGAGGCCACATCGTTCTCTGTCCGTGTTGACATCACGCACTATTTCTATCAGGAACACAAACATCTAATAAGCCAAGTAAAATATTATAGTAGTTATACACTATTCATTATATGTTACAGTATTTCTTCTAGGTTGTAATATTTTGTAATGTATAAATATTTGAAAGAACCTAATAGCTCTTTCAAATTAAAAACTTGATCCTTTACTGTCATGGATGGCTTGGACTATGCCATGCCTGAACACCAGGGGGACTTTCTGGATGGATTTGTTTGTGTTTGCCCCACCCTATACTTTACCCATTCCCAACACTGCATACCTGTTCCTCATGTCTTCCCAATTACCTTTCCTATTTAATCCTGTTGTCCAGTAGCTGTTTTTTGCTGCGTCCTTGTCGTAGCCTGCCTTCTGTTTCTTGGATTTGTTCTCTGTTTTATGCTTGTTTATGGTTTTGTTGTATTTTATTTAGAAGTTTTGCTTAATTTTATTTTTCTCTTCCCTCATGTTTCCCATCCCTGCATTTAGGTCTGATTTAGGTCACGTTTTCTGACATCTAAAACAAATTGGCAGTTATCTAACTTTCATTATTTAAATGAAATTATTCTTGAATTATTTTCAAGAATTTGAATTTTTCATAAATTTTGTGAATCTTTATCTTCATTTATAAAATAAGAAGAAAATTGTGCTTCAAAATTTAATTCTATAAGAATTTTATCCAAGATGCCAATAAATGGAATTTCCTCCATTCAGAGATTTAAGAATTTGTAGAATTCATAGGTAAAATTCTTTTTCTGAATTTCTGTTTTTACCTAGCATTTAGGGCTAATAACCTTAATAGAAACGTTAATTAAGTCATTATCATCAACCATTAAAAGATAACAGAGGTAAAAAAAAAAAACTCTCATACTGAAAGCTAACAGAATCCTTACTACTTTTATATCTGACTTATGTGTCAATAACATAATTAATTTGCTTATACTGTTTAAAAATATTCAGTGCATAGTAAAATAAAAATCGGTGAAAAGCGAAAGAGTAAAAAAATGAAAAATGAAAGAACATTTGATATTGTTAACACCACGCTATCATTCTTTATAGGCTAATTGTCTTTTAGTTATTGATGTCTGGGTTAAACACACTCATAATTATATAACATAGCTCGTTTGTTTAAAGTGTTGAAAATATCCAACAAGATCGTTTCAGTTCTGTCGGCACAATGGAAACTCAGTGCTCTGGTAAAAATAGTTAAGAAAATTCGGTGAGCCTGGCCACTGGTCTGTAAATGTGAATGTTCACACCATGTACCAGGCTTAAAGTGTAGATGAGGAGAGGTTGACTGTAGAGACAGAAAGTACACAGGACACACTGAGATGAACCCAGTGTAGAAGCTTGCAGGAAACAGCGTGTAACTAGGGTACTTTAACACCTTTTTTGACATTTCCCTTCTTACTGTAATAAAATTTAAATGAACGGTAAAAGCAATAGCTCTCTGGTCTTCAGGTCCTGCTGATTTGCAAGAGTATGGGCATAAAGAATGATGCACATGTCTGTATGGATTATATACCAATACATCAATGGCAGAAAATAAAAAAGCGCCTAAAAAAACCGAAATGCATTTACACACCCATCTGTTTTCCTTTAAAAAGCTTCAGAATGTTTTAAAGAATATTTTCTCGCAATGTACAATAGAAATGGCCACTCCATTAAGTGCATGTAAAGGTTTGTTAATTTTGCTTCAAAATGAAAGCAGAGAAATAAAGAAGAAAAAAAAAATCGCAAAATAATCCAACTGCTACAGACTAAGTGTGAAGAAAAAAAACGGGACTCGATGTAAAAACAGGTGTGAAATCAGCTTTCTGCCAAGCAGCAAAGTAACTTTCTACCATCTACAAGCTTTTCCAAAGCTTGCAATATTAGCAGCACAAAAACACAGTGTGACCTTATCACATGCAGAGAACCCTTCATGGTCCTGCTTTCACGCCTCCCACTTCACTAGTATGCCGACCCATAATAACAGTTGTTCTTGTTTTTTTTTTTTTTTTTTAAATCCAGATTGTCGCCACACTTATGGAAAGAGGGAACCAATTTAACCTTTATAAAAGAAATCCATTAGGTCAATACAGCTAAACAACAAAGGGAGAAAAAAAGTCCTCGAAGATACAATGGCATTTTAAGAAGGCTGATGTTAGGCTCTTTCTCTACTGCATAATGATTCACCATAAGAGCACAAGAGGAGAGGCAAATGTGACACAGTTAAATGAAGTGATTTGATTATTAAAATGTATTTTGGGAGAAAGGCTATAGTTCGGTGCCAGAAGAGTTGTTCTTAAAATAATAGCTCAATACATATCTACATATTTAATACATTCGATACACACTCACACACAAACACACACACACACACAAACACACAGGTCTTCTTATTCAGGACCAGAATTCTGATACTTTGCCATCCAGATTGAAAAAAAAATGCTTCTCTTCACAAAATATGCATTTTATGGAAATAATCCATCGATTGAAATCAGCCGCATTATTTAAATGTGTGTGTGGCAGCAGGATCGTGGTTGAGCTTTGGCTATGGACAGAGAGAAGGTGGGTTTAACCAGCAGGTGAGGCGTGATGATTCTCAACTGTATCTTATTAGACTGAGGTTACTTATATGAGTCTCTTTGTGCCTCAGGTTTCTCCTTGGAACAGAAAAGAAATAGAGAGAGAGAGAGAGAGAGAGAGAGAGAGAGAGAGAGAGAGAGAGAGAGAGGGAGAGAGAGAGAGAGAGTGAGAGAGAGAGAAAGAGAAAGAGAAAGAGAGAAAGAGAGTCAAGCTGAGCAGCACAGAGCGATGTGTGTATGTGCATAGTAAAATAAAATCTGTGAAAGAGGAAAAATGTAAGAAACCATTCGAGTTGTCCCAAGCCTGCCTTCCATCTTCTTCTTCCTCTTCAAGCCCAAGAGAAGTGTGACAGTATGCCGTACTATTTTGGCTATTTATCAGAGCAACAGCACATAATGTTTCCTGAACTTTTCACTGACAGAACACATTACTGTAGGTCCAAGCTAACATTCTTTATAGTCTTTCAGTTATTGATGTCTGGGTTAAACACACTCAATTCTAGTGAACAGTATTTCTTACTAGAAGTTGAATGTTAAAAATATAAAAGATTATAAATAATAGCTTGGGTAATATAGTAGATTGATTTCCATTAATAGCTGCGATGCTTCATGAGCTCCTTGCTCTAGGAAGCCAACAAAATCAGAGCATGCTTATGATTCCACAAAGCAAAAGAGCGAGTCAACGTCCGTAAGTCTGCTGTATAGTGCCTTACTAAGCACTAAGGAACATTTATTTGGAGGCGGTAGTAGTTATTACTAGGAAGAACATATACAGTATAGACATATATAAATCTGTGTCTAAGAAGTTGTTCATTTCATAAATACAGGAGCTCACAGTAGCATCACAACATGCAATGATATTAACCAACAGCCACCATTCAGTAGTCATACTTAACCCAGTACACCTGGTGTTACATTCTCAACATTTTCTATCAGTAGAAACAAATGAATTATTTTATTGAGACGATCTAATAAACAATTATTCAGGACATTCGCAGGATAAACCGAATTTTTGTGGTTGAATTTTAAAATTCTAGATGCTTTTAGATGCTTTTAAAAATATTGCCCCTAGTAGCACATCAAACATCAAATTATTAAAGCACCGAATGTGCCTAAAAGTTTCATATGAGTCACTAACCACCACATTGCTGAACATGGCCATAGCAAATTCTATGTTTTTTAGGCTTTAGTAAAAAGACTTAACTTCATAAAGATCTTCAATGCTGATGCCCAGCTAACACTAGCAGCCCACGTCCGAACCGGTGTCATTTTAACACTTCATTAAAGCTGCTCGATAAATAAGTACAATACTTTAGCTTTGACAGTTAATTAACATGAGCGGTTAATTTAAAATAGAGAGCTTTTACTCGCTATAACTCCATTTATTAATCTACAATGTAGCTAAAAAAAAAAAAAGTGAAGTGAAGTGGCAAATCTACTCAGTTTGAATGATTATTTGCAGGATGATTATTTCTCTAATTCCTCACTCACCTATTTGAACTCTTAGCAACAGGTTTTTGAAATCGTGGTAGCCATCAAACACAATGTGTAAAACACTCTTCAACCTTTCATCCCATAATTTCATCAAAAATATTATAGGCAATTATATTTTTTCATGGTGTCATGATTTTTATTTTATTTTATTTTTTTCAAATTCTCACAAAGCAACAGAAAACTGCAAGGCAAAAGACAGTCATGACCATTACTTTCACTAGTGCTTTTCTCTTTACAGAAAAACCACTGACTCCCTTTCTTGTTTTTTTATTGCCTTGTTTTTCCAAATTTTATATATAGAAATTGAATCATAAATTAAAAAATAAAAAATAAAAAACTCTTTCGAGTCCCACATGCTTTCATGGTCAATGAATTTGCTTTTTGACAAAGTTAAGTTTATGTGCCTTCACTCTGACAGCTGTTTTAATGTGCTGCATCATCAGATTCTTGTAACTGATTGGTAACCTTCCTCATAGCAGATGTTTGTCATAAAACCTCACCTAAACATTTACGTGGTGCGGCGGGGCAAATTTATTTCGATTTGGCGGATTTACTAATGATGGCGGTATCCGTGGCCAGATGGGTGTGCCTGCTGGCTGCTGCTGTTAGAACACACACGCACAAGCCATCAGTGCGCTCGATATTTTCTACTGCTTTCAGCTCCACTTTCTCATATGACTGATGATTTTTCAGTGGGTGGAAAATAAGCACAATAACAGACTACAAACACAGACGCGCACGTACATGGTTTTTACTTTGGCTCTCCTATACCTCACACATACACAGAGCACGTGCTTACCGACACGCATACAGCAAAATGCACACCCACATCATAAATCCTATAGAGGTCCGTGTACTTATTCACTTCTGACAGACCAATAACTGCAGAGGATCTTGTCCGCTACATAGGTTTTGTGCAACCCATTAACTTTTCTGTTTGCCTTCTTTCAACAATTAACTAAACCCAGCCTGAGTATGCATTCATTACTGAGCCAATACCCATGTAGCCTTGGGACGGGGGGCGTCTTTCAGTCAATGCGGCCGCATTTACCCAAAAGTGGGTACTCAAATATTCAATCAAGGAGGAGAAAATTGCATTTCACCTTATCAGCTGCAGCTGCTCGGCCAAGAGGAGGGACGAGTTAATCGCAGACCTTCCCTACCTCCTTCATTCATCTCCCATAATCCTCTTTTCTATTGCTTTGCCCTGCTGTAATTACACACTAGGACTGATATTTGCCATTATGGCTAAATGGGCATGCAGCACAAGCAGGATCATGAGCAGAAGGAGATCGTGCGGAACTCTGCACAACTTCCACAGCCCTCATAAACACTGGCTTGATCATTGTCAAACTGAAAAAAGAGACAAGGTTCTTTTTTTTTAACATTCTACAAAATAAGTATAGTTAATTATAATTTGATAAGAGCTTGCCTACTATTTTTGCGATGAATACAGTGAGAGGAAAAATAATGATAGTAAATATTGGTTCATTTTAGGGCCGTTAATTTCATGTTTGTAATTATTACGACAGGTTTTTAACATGCCTCCAGAGACTGACAGATGCTTTACTGAAATTTCCATTTTGATTTTACAGGAATTTAATAGGCGGATTGTTTGTTAGCTCAGTACCTCTTCAGTGAAAGAATCTGCCAAGCTTTAGATGTAGAAGTAGCGTTCGTACTTGATCCGTCTACAAGAAGCTCCACTCAGTCACTGTAGTCGGGAATTAGATTGTGTGTAATCTGTATACATGCTGCTGATCACAGAGGGATTTTTTGACAACAGATTATGTTGCATTCCTTCCAAAATAAACCACCAGCAACTTTTAAATACCAGAGTGAACTCTGGTTTTTGGACTGTGTACAATGAGTGTGAATAAAGCAAATGGGCATTTTGTGGAACAAGCTGCAGTGCCTTTGGAGCAGATTTTAGGCAGAGTGGGTTTGTCGTGCCGTGGCAGTAAGCTGCATCTCATTTGCTGATTAGGCCTTTGTCGATTGACTGGTGGCTCCCCCGATCCAGAGCACATGGCCCTCTCTCGCAGTCTGCCAAGCCCTGCCACAATCACATTTGCCTCCCTGCTCACCCCCAGTTCTGCCTGCCCGTGCTTGGAAAAGAAGAATTAAAACCCGCCTGTTCTCTGAACAAGGGCTCCCATGATAGCTCTCCACTTTGAGTAGCAATTAATGTGTTTTCTTGCTCAGTGGCTTGTCAAACACATTAATCTGTGGCATGGGAGAGAGGAGGAAGAGAGAGGAAGAGCGAGCGAGCGAGAGAGAGAGAGAGAGAGAGAGAGAGAGAGAGAGGTTTGGGAGAGGATCAGTGTATTTCTAAATAATTTCTCTGAGAAAACAACATAAATACAACACAATCGTTTTAAGCTGGATAAAATGTCACTAAAAAGTCTATGAATGTGACACAGTGCAACTAACACAAAAAACAATCCAGTACACTACTGTATTTTGTAACTACACACACATTAACTTCCCCCACACATATTTTCCTCTAGGCAGAAATATCAATATATTAGAAAAAACACGTATTTGTATTTAACTGGCTAACTTTGCAATTGTATGCTAAGGATGGTACAGACCCCTGGCTTTAATTTAAATCATTTTTATTGTTGTTTTATGTTCCAGTGCCACACTATGGATGATTTCACACTTGGCTTGTTTCAGTATTTCAAATGGTCTGTGATCGATGGCATGTGACCTGCAGTCCGTAGGTAACTGCAGTTTTTTGTCACCTCACATAAAAACCAAGCAGAAAAAATAGTAATATGAACAGTTGTCTTAGCGTACAGACCCAGCAAAGTGCTACAGTAGACAAAACGTAGAGCATGAAAACTGTGTGAACTTCAGAAAGTCTAGTTTTTAAAGTACAGGGCTTGAGACAATATGAGGTATTACAGACTTTTCTAAATTATTGATATTTATTAATTAATTAATTTATTAACCCCTCTGGTGTAGCAAACGTGTATCGTCTAAAAAACAGCAAAGTTGTCAAAAAAATATGAATAAGGAGCAAAATACAGGGGTTAAACAAAATAATGTGAACACTGATGAAATATGTAATAGCTCTTTGCATTCAATACAGCTTCCAACCTACCTGGACTATATTCCTGCAATTTTAAAATATCTTCATATGCCCTTATCCAGAGCGACTTTTTTTTATATACTGTACAACTGAGGGTTCATGGCCTTGCTCAGGGGCTCAGCCATGGCAGCCTGGTGGACCCAGGATTTGAACTCACAACCTTTTGATTAGTAGTCCGACACCTTAGCCACTAGGCTACCACATTCATCTAGCAGAATATCTTCTAATTGCATTAGAGATCTTGGAGCAGGGAAGCTGCTTCTCACTCTTCTCTCCAAAATATCCTACAGTGGTTCAATGCTATACAAGTCAGTTGATTAACCATTGAATGGTGTTCATATTTTTGTTACTCAGCCAGTGTTCGTGGGTCTGGTGGACCCGCTGCATTTTTGGGTTTTTAATTCAACAAAATCAAAAATTTTATGTTAAAATACTCTACAGATGTTTACTTCATCCCAATTACAAGCAATATAAACAGCATATCGTCGCTGTCGGGCAGAATCCTCATATCTCCAAAACCGTTATTTTTCAGGAAATGAAAAAAGCGCCGTACCTTATCTGAGTGCATAGGGTTTAGTCCGCGTTGCAGTGGATTGTCTTGCGTTAAATTCCTGTCCTCAGACGAGCACCAGAACTAGCGGGGGTCAAGATTTTTTTTTCTTTGAGCCCAGTGTTTTTAAGACATTTACCTCAGAAGACGTGTTGATTCGTTGCGACTCTTATTAAGGAGAAATCTGCCGCGAATCTCTCCCACGGAGTGAGGAAGAGGTGGACAGTTGAAGTGTCCAATGGAGTTATGAGATTTGTGCTCAAGCTATTTTCAAGACTTTAGATTGGTTAATAACTTGTAAAAATAACAGACCCACATGGGGACTGACCAATAGCATTGATATGTGAAAAAATATGAAATTGACCAAATTTGGACATACGAGGTTTCCGCCCGACAGCGGCGATATATGGTTAACATTTGCCCTTTACCTTTATTACATCACATTTTTTTAATTAAAGTGCTACTCGTTTTTTGTTGTTTTTTTAATAAAATGTATTTAAAAAAAGAAAATCAAATTTAATCAAGTTATGAGTTGAAAAAAATCAACAAATTTACAAGGAATCAAAGTTTTTTAAAACTATCGATGTTTATGAATATGGGTCCCACAGACCCGTACAACATACAAGGGTTAAACTAGCCAGGGCAGATGTTGAAGATGTTGCATTTTTGCACTGGTGTCTGTAATTAATAGTTTATCAATTGCAACTCTTGCATGTACATTGGCTTTATTTTTACACAAATAATATTAACCCCTATAAAAATAGGTGTTCACCCTATGAACATTACTTTGTCCACCCCCTGGATGTATTTATTTACCCCATGTCAAATGCAGACCTGTCATGGCTTGGTTGGAGCTGGATACAAGTTACAAGTGCCGACTGTCTTGTTAAAAGTGAAACACACGAGAACGGGACTAAGATGACGGACATCTGTCATTAATTATATAATCATTAATGTTTAAGTAGGGGGCACGGTGGCTTAGTGGTTAGCACGTTCGCCTCACACCTCCAGGGTCGGGGTTCGATTCCCGCCTCCACCTTGTGTGTGTGGAGTTTGCATGTTCGCCCCGTGCCTTGGGGGTTTCCTCCGGGTACTCTGGTTTCCTCCCCCGGTCCAAAGACATGCATGGTAGGTTGATTGGCATCTCTGGAAAATTGTCCCTAGTGTGTGATTGCGTGAGTGAATGAGTGTGTGTGTGTGTGCCCTGCGATGGGTTGGCACTCCGTCCAGGGTGTATCCTGCCTTGATGCCCAATGACGCCTGAGATAGGCACAGGCTCCCCGTGACCCGAGGTAGTTCGGATAAGCGGTAGAAAATGAATGAATGAATAATGTTTAAGTATTAAATTAGATATATCTGTTGAGACAATTAATCAAGTTAGTTGCGTGTACCATTATAAGCAAGAAATCTATGGTGAGTCTATGGCGTGAAGCATGAGTTGCTCACCTCACTGCTCAGTAATAAAATGTACTCAAAGAGCACCCACTTACATTGTGTGCACTGAAAGTACTGTGATTATTTGCAGTCAGTTTCCATTCAGTTCCACTTATAAGGCTTATGTTTCATTTAAGAAGTCTATGTGAACCTAGAATAGAAGACACTGAAACTAGTGTACAATGAAAACAGTGTTTCTGTGGCTTCAATGCGTTTTCCTTCAGTGATTTCAATGCAAGTAGATGCTTCTTGCCTGAAGCAACAATAAGACGGAGAACAGACTCCTAAACAGACATGTCTACTACTCTTCTTTTGGGCAAAAGGAGATTTTGTTTGTAGATGGGTGCGCAAAAGTTGATGACCCTGTGCAAGGACCTCTCAAACTGTGCTGCGCCAGTTGCTGAGCTCAGTGCAGAGAAAATTCACATCTGCGTCCCTTTACAGATAATGTGTTAGCAGAAAGTGCAACAGTGGGTTTTCTGTAAATTATGTAAAAGTCACTTACTATGAACGGAAAAATATCAAAGATGAGATCGATGATTTCCATGAGATTGATATGAAAGAAATCTGTTGTGGTGACAGAAAACTTTTTTTTCATGCAGGGTGTGGAAGCTTTAAAATAAGCGAGAGGTGTTAAACAAACTTTCAGAAGTTTCTGATAGTTATCATAGTGTAGCTTGTACCTGTAATAATGAATCATTACACATACATATATAATACATAAACATACAAATGTATGTTATACAGTATGCATACAACACCCAAGACCATGAAAACATATATGAACCTGAGTTAAAGTAGCAATCAGTGAATATCTGCCATCATCTCTTCCATCTTCATTTTTTTCACTTCAAGTCTCTCCTTGGACATGCTTGTTTTTGCATTTAATTATGAAATCACAAACAAATCCCTATGATGTACAGAAATAACCCAGTATATCTTTACAAATAAGAGAAACTGAGCTGAGTACACGAACAGAGCAATATCTCTACAGCCTGCTGCTGATAGTCTCCTTATTTAAAAAAAGAATTAGAGACGAGACAAAAAACAAAAAGGCCCATAAGGCTTTAGCCAAATGGTATGAAAGCATTTTGCTGATAGAGAGATGTACAAAAAAAAGGAAGACAAGACATATGAGGGAAGTGATAGAAAGGAAAGAGATAGCACTATTTAGGACAAGACGGTGCTTGAATTCACCACAAGGGACAATACATTTTGTCTTTCATGTAAGGACACTTGTTATTACAGCTCCTGAACTCAGAATTAAATTGCACTTCACTATTTTTGGCATATGACACATGGCTGAGCAAGACGAGCCTCAATTGTAGTATTTTACAACTTCTTCAGTCCCCCCACTTCTTGTGTAGCTGGTTTGAGGCACAGGTCTTTTTCCACTTCAGTAAAGCAGTGTTTATACATTTCAGTCAGGAGAAAGAAGAAATTGGACAGGTAATAATAATTGGTAATTAATAATTTGATAATAATCGTTTAATATACTTCCAGTGCCTCTATCCACTTCAAATTTACACATTAATTTTCTTGAAACAAAAATACATGCAATGCAAAAACAAGCTGTTGCTGGCAATTACGGCTTCAAGACGTCTACAAAGAGAATTAATTTTGCCGCATTGTGGTTCAATTTTAGCCCATTCCACTTGGCAAATTATATTCAGTTCCCCAAGGTTATTGAGGATCCCTCTGATGGACTCGCAATTTCAAAATCCTCTATAAATTTTCAATAGGATTAAACTCAGGAGATTGACTTGGCCATGCAAGGCCTTCTTGATTTATTTAGGCTGTATGCTTGAGATCATCGTCTTGTTGAAACGTCCATCTTCTCCCCGGATTCAGTTTCTTGGTGTAGGAGATTACATTGTCCTCTAATATATCCTGGAACATCGCTCCTTTCATGCTTCCTTTAATGACATGTTATGCCCCTGTGCTGTTTGCGGATTCTCCCGCCTCCATACTTCACTGAATGTATGTTATTCTTGGGATCATATGTGCAACCCTACTTTCACAAAGCTGGATTACTGCCAAAAGATTTTTATTTTTGTTTCCTCTTAAGCAGAGTAAACCCTTCCAAAATAGTTCTGATTTGTCTAAATGCTTTTACACCACATCACTTTTAGCAGAGGAGTTTTGCATGGGGTGTTGGAGTGGAACGGATTGCACAGATGAAGTATACTGTTTGTTGTTTGTCTGTGTAACCATTGTTCCTGCTCTTTTCAGGTCATTTTGCAACTCGTTTTCAAGTGACTACTGGCTCCTTCTCACCTTCCTTATCATTAGTCTGAGAGCATGTGGTGAAATCTGTCCGAGGACGATTAGTGGTGGTTCCATGAACTTTCCACTTGCATATTATCACACCAATTATACTAACAGGGACGTGTACGATCTTTGCTATGGCTATAGAGCTTGTTCCCATTCATGTTTTGTTTAATGAAAGAGTTGTCATCTCCTTCACCTTCACCATGATTGCTACACTATACGATACACTAAAGCACCCATGTGTGCTTTATGAACATGCCATTTTATATTTGCTGTTATAATAACCTCCACTCTTGTGGGAAAGCTTTCCACTACATTTTCATGCATGGTTTTGGGCATTAGTGATGTCAGATGAGGAGTCCTTGTCTCTTCTCAGAGGTCCAGCTCACCCCAAAGGTGTCCAAAGTGGTTCCGGTTAGGGCAGGACACTCGAGTTCTGATTTGGCAAACAATGTCTTCATGGACCTTGCTTTGTGCACAAGGGCATTGCCATGATGGAACATGTTTGGACCTTCTATTGATAGTTCCAGTGAAGTGAAATTGTAATGCTACAATATATAATATAATGCTTTGTGAAACCACATATAGGTGTGAACTGTTGGGCATACAGTATAGTGTGCATGTGTGCAGTCTTCCCAAGCAATGGCAGCATTTTATAATGACACCAAGTGTAATTTGCACAAGATATCTATAACATATAATTTATTTTTATGTAATCTTTACAGACATATTTATATGATATTGTATATGTTTATCTGTCTGAACCCTTTTTTTCCTGTGAATTTTGTTTTGAAGCATATATTTATTTATGCTTATGAATACTTCTTTTTTCAAATATGAATAGAAAACATCAAAAGACATTATGTGTGCCGAATTGAAGTGGATGTATGGACCGGAAGTATATTAAATTACAAAAAAAATAAATAATTCCCTGTCACTGAATATCCCTGAATAACCGTTCTGTACTATTTGGCATGTTTCCAATCCATTATGTATTATTTTAGCATTCATACACAAATAACTGTAGACAGCAATATGTAACACATCCAGTCCAGCTGATCAAAGAACCAGTCCGCTGGTACTTGGATTCAAATCCCCAAGGGCTGTTCTGTGCTCCCGAAGACGTCTTCATTAAATACCAACCAGAGACTTCAGAACCAACCTCTGAAGGGTCTTGAAAGCTTCGTCTATACTGACAATGTCAACGTCAGAAATGTTGTGCCTTCATAGCTCCAGTTAAATGACAGAAAACAAGGACTAGGGAGTATGGGGTTATAGAGAGAGCTGGGGGGGAGAGAGAGAGCGAGAGCGAGAGAGAGAGAGAGACAGAGAGAGAGAGAGAGAGAGAGAGAGAGAGAGAGAGAGAGGCTTCAACGCTGCAAGGGAAAAATTCCTGTGTAAAAAGTCCTATTTATCTCTTACAATGGAGCAGGCAGGGGCACCATTTGAATGTGCTGTAAATGGAAGCTTGTTTATAAGCTTGGTGAGTGAATGGACATACACACAAATGCACACACGCATGCACACACACATAAATGCACACACATACCGCATTACATTCAAATAGTCATGCTCAAGGGCCAATTATGGTAATAAGCAACATAGTGGCTGCGCGCTGGTGGAAGTCACAGTTGAAGATCGATCTGGGAGATATAGAAAAGTTTTTCCGTCTTCTTCTTTTCCAGTTCAGTGACACAGAACATGAAATTAATGTGAAAGGTGATGGCCCTCAACATGATTTATTATTTGTTGTGACTTCACTGGCAAAGAACATTAATAATGCAATTGGTTTGAAATATGTTCCGTTTATTCTTCAATATCCCAGGCCTTTATAAAATGTTTTGGTTTTAAGGTCGTTTTTGCGCAGTAAATCAGGTAGAACTTGAGAACATGTTGGCATTTTTGGAAGAGGGAAAAAAAAGGCTGCATGCTGTATTGTATGCTAAAACAAACTCTTTCATGATGCTTTAACAATAAAACAGTAAAAAAAAAAAAAACTGATTATTTTCAGATACTCCTACTCATGCTGTAACATGTATCATGATGTAAGCTCCTCTGGTCTAAGACAAAGAATCTCAAATTCAACTTCAAATTTTATTTGTCACATCCACAATCATGCACGGTAAAACAATGCAGTGAAATACTTTTTATGTCTGGTCGGGTTAGAAAACCAGAGTCAAAATAAAAATAACATCCAAAAATGGAATTTAAAAATGGAATTAGCTATACACAGAAAAAAATATAGCATATGAATACAATGAAATGACTGAATATATGAATATAGTACTGATGTTTAGGTGCATATGAGTGAAATGTGTGTCTAGTTTTGGTGCATATTTGCACTGAGCTGTGCAAACATTCCAGTTGAGAGATTGGCTGTTACTGTATAAGACAAGTCCAGAAAAGTACAGGTTCTGGGTGTTGTCTTGGTTGAAGGAACTAATAGCCAGCTGGAAGAAGCTCTCTCTCATTCTTGCACTGTTTTGTCTATGTGTCGATTGTAATTGTTTGTAGCGACTGGGATGTACCTCCAGAGAGCATTAGCTGGCAAACAGTGTGTGATTGGTACTTTCAAGGGCAATTGGAGTTGGTTTACATCTCTTGGAACTGAACACTAGAGTGGACTATGCATACAATGGCTCATTGACCATCTTATCTAAGTACATAATGGAATGTGTATTCTCACTGGTAGACACCCATGGTACAGTTCTGGAGTCTTATATAGACACCATATGGGAATAGACTTCAGTTCATTTTGTTCAGTGTGCACAAAGGTGTCCTAGATTTGTCAAACCTCGAAAGTAAGGTATATATGTTGAGGTATAGATGTATATTCCTGCGTCTGAAACTGCATAGTCAAGGGACCTTGGGACACAATGCTAGAATTGTACAGTACACGGTCTGTATGTGTGTATGTGTATGTGTGTGCTTGTGTGTGCTGGCCTCTGCCTCCAGATCTTTTCAGGGTAATCTTATTGTACGTATGTGCTAGGTCAGTGATCAGGGTTAAGTGATAAACGCATGGCAGACCCAGAAAAGCCTTTACATTACATTTTTCTTCACCATATTCTCTCATATATGGTTAGGAAATCTATAGGTTCTCTTGAACTGAATTATGTTTTTCTTATACAACCAATACAATATATTCTTTGCACATCCCAGTTTGTTATCAGGTTAGGGACAGAGCTCAGGGCTGATGCGGTGCTCTGAAAACAGCTAAAGTTAAAGACCTTGTTTAAGGGCTGATGATGGCAGTTTGATCGTTCAGCTGTTTGCTCAGTAACCCAGAACCTTTAAACGTTGAACATCACTGCACAATAAATTCCAAACTGAATAGGTTAGGCTTAAACCTGTTTCACTATGGCATATAGCTATCCAGCAATTTGATTGACATTCACTGTTTGAGGAAATCACACTCAGCTAGCAAATGTTTACTGATGAAAACTGATTTAAAAGATTAAATATTTTTTGCTTTCTTTCTCTTTTTTTTTAAAACCTGTTCAGTCACACTGACATCCAATGAATTTTGCCTGCCTGCCATAGTAATAATAAAGGTTCCCCAAAGCCCATGCCCCTGGGATAGTGAGACAGGTTAAGGCCAGAGTGAACCACATCACTGATGGGCCATTAATAGGCCCTGTTTCATATAGTTGGCAGCCTTGACATAAAACACCATTAGCTAACTGGGCACAAATTGCATGTTAAGACAGAGCACTAGAGTAAATGGATGCTCTGTCAAGTAACATGAAAGAAATGTATTTTTAGAGACAGTATGTATTCTGGAATGTTCTCGCTCTTCAAGAAGTCTTTTTTACCCCACTGTACCCTATCTGATATAATTATTATATTATAATTATAATGGACTTCAGCAGTATATGAAAGAAATTACTAAATGGATAGTTTAATGCACTGACCTCATTATTCAGACAAAAGCAGCGAGCAACATATCCTCTAACAACAGCTTAAACCAATCTGAAGTGAAAAAAAAAGCCTCCAAAGTTTCACAGATGTCTGAATTGTAACATGGTCACCAGACTCAACAAATAGCCCACAAAGCATCCTTTTTTTCTCGTTTTTTTCTGGCCACAGAGATCTCTCTGATGAGTGCCCTTCTCTTTATGGTCCTGGCTGCTCTTGTTAGCAATTTGTCCATGATTCTCTCCCAATGGAGCAATTGAGGGAGAAACTATCCGTTCGCCGATGCGATATTTCAGCTGAGAGGCAGTGAGGGAGCTGTGAACATGGCAAATTTAAAAATACATGCAGCAAGGATTGTGGATGAGCACCAATAATTATTTGAATATTTACACTGCTTTTGTGTAGTGGTTGCATTGTTGAGCAATACCTGGGTGTCTAAAACAGGAAACTTTTTGATAATGCTTTAAACCCTTTGATCATACCGAAAGATGTATCTGTAATGAAGTGTTTTTCATCGTTGATAATTGTTTATCGACTCAAATACAGGATAAAGTCAGTGTGATGGCTGGTTTATCCAGGGAATAAAGCCTCTTTTTGTGGTGGCATTTGACATCAGGGAGCTTAGTAGCACCTGTTCAGTGCAGTTTGGATTGAATTGCTACAGCACACAGATTAAGCAGTAATAAGTCAGCGTGCTTTTTTTTTCATCACACTGCGTGACTATCTCCAAATTTCATGCAGTTTATCAAACATCTGTGTCATTAACTTTCATATGAAGCTGGCTTAGAAACAATTCAAAATTGGGTCTCCTGGAGAACACACATGGGAATTTTAGTGCACCAAGCCCACACAAACAAGGGCTGAAAGGACAATTTAAGTTATGTCAAGTATGTTTTATATTTAATGTGGAAAAGTCTCAGGGATTTTGTATGTGACATGGACCTGGGTGCCGGGAGGCTAGTTTTAGTATTTCACAAAGTGTTGATTTCTTAATTTCCATGCACAACATTCCCTGGAGTTTACTCAGCTTGAGTGAAAACATCCAGTGAGCAGCATTTCTGTGGGTGGAAATGCTCTGTTGATGAGAGAGGTCAGAGAACAAGAAGTTTACAGTACCTCAAATAACCACAACCGTGAGCTGAAAATCTCAGAATGCACAATATACAGTATATACCTGTACATACAGTATGCACAATTGTGCAGTTATCTAATCAGAAATACAGGTCAAGAGCTTCAGTTAATGTTCACAGCAAACAACAAAATGTAGAAAAATTGTGATCTCTGTGACTTTAAATTTTGGTGCCAGATTGGTTTTTTTTACAAACTCCTTGTGCAAGACACAAAAAGGTTGAATCCTCTGTTGATGAAACACATCATAGGAGAATGAGCAGTCTGATCTATTCTGACAGGAAGATCTGTAGTAACTCGAATAAACACTCTTTACAAACATGGAGAGCAGAAAAGCATCTCAGAACAAACCTTATGGTGGATGAGCTACAACATCAAAAGACCACATCAGGATCTACTCCTGTCAGCCAAGAAGAAGAATCTGTGGAAATAATAGGCACTTACTCACCCAAACTGGACAACAAACAGCAGGTGATTTTTTTTTAAATCTTCTAACTGTCCAGTTTTGATGATCCTGTTCCCATGATGCCTCAGATTTCTATTCTTTGCCAACAGAAGTGAAACCTAAATGGGGGTTTCTGCTGTTTTGAGATGCTTTTCTGCACACT
Source organism: Tachysurus vachellii (assembly GCF_030014155.1). NCBI lineage: Eukaryota > Metazoa > Chordata > Actinopteri > Siluriformes > Bagridae > Tachysurus > Tachysurus vachellii. Next base: position 19,450,750 of record NC_083463.1, on the reverse strand, counting down.
TTTTTCCTATTAGACAATAATAATAAGGATAGGAGAGAATACTCCTCGTGTGTCCAGAATAAAATTGCAGCAAATTACATCAAAAAATGTTCTAAAGCCTCAGAAAATCATAGAACCATCAGTTTTTTTGGAGCTAAAGCGTGCTCAGTGTTTCACAAAAGAATCTTACACAAAACTCACAGGAAATCTTATAAGTGCAATGTAGATTTGTTTGGAAGCTGACTAGCAACCCTGCCCTTCACCCTAACCTTAACTTACACAAATATGCAATCATGACACAATGCTGAGACTTATAACGTGCTAATCTCACACTCCATTCTGCCTTTCATTGTCACAGCAATATAAATGCTGTCTTAAGTGATGACTAGTTTATCAGCATAGAACAGACAGATTTAAAAGTAAGTTATCTACAGTAAACAGGCTGGATCCTTGGAGTTACACTGCACCCTGTTAGATAACAGTATAATTAAGCCCCAGCTCTTCTCTTCATATAGCGCAATTACTGTCTCATTTATTACGCTGTCTTTTAAAATAGGCAAATCAATTATACAAAGACCTGTATATGACGCAGTCAAAAGTTACTGGACAACAGAGAACAGAGAATTGTGTATCTTGCTATCGTTATTTGATTAGAACATCAGTCACTGAAAAACAACAAAATTAAGCAGGCATCTGAACAGCAGAGTAAAACAAAATAATGTGGTATTTTCATTCCCTCATCACTTTGTTGTTATATTTATATTTGTGTGAAGGAACAACGCTGACATTAATATTCAGGAAAGCATTTGGGAAAATGGCTGAAACTGGCAGACATTTACATGGCAGAACTACAGGGGGATGTGGTAGCTCAGTGGTTAAGGCGTTTGACTACTGATCTGAATGTCATTAGTTCGAATCCCAGGTCCACCAAGTTGCCATTGCAGGGCCCCTGAGCAAAGCCCTTAACCCTCATTTGCTCAGGTGTATAAACTGAAATAAAAATGTAAGTCACTCTGGATAAGAGTGTCTGCTAAATGCTGTAAATGTAAACTACCTATAACTTTTACTGAACTTTTTCTTTTTTTTGTGTGTGTATACCTAACTTACAAGTCATGTTATACCCTTTTAAAATCTTGCATTGCATTTAGAAATTTCACACCACTCACCAATATGCTAACTGTCTATAAAGAATACCCAAGGCTAGGACTTACATAAATATGGCCATAAGACCAGTGTCTACCTATGGAGCAACATTGATTCATAGCATTAGCTAGTCATCAATCAGTCATTCCAGAGAACCCTCATTTTATTTATTTGTGTTTTAATGGCAAATAACTGTTAATGATTATCGTGGCATTTATATTATAACCTTTATCAATTACTATTATCTCATATGAAATTATCATTATCATCAGCTGTCAAAACTATAGCAACAAAAGCACACTACAGTTGTAAACTGAACTATTTATAACGCTGTTGTTATAGGTTATGAGTTTATAGAAGACATCTTTCATCACATGTCCCTCTATCATCTCCTGAGATAAATGTGTGTCAGAGCATCTTACAAACAGAAGCCTCATTGTCTTGACTCAACAGATCCCAGTCTGCTCTTATAACAGTACCAATATAATCGCTGAATACTTCAGTGAGTTTTGTTCTGCTGGCTAAATTTAGTAATATACTGTATCAGCATTGAAACATTAAAAAAAATTGTCAGCTGCTTTCATCTACGGTGTCTGTGTGCGTTTGTGTCGCAAATAATTGGACAGATGACAGCAGGTACCTATTTGTTACTTATTTTGTATTTGTCTGCCATTTTGTTTCAGTTTATTTTTTATTATGGACATTGAGACTTGGTAAACTGGAATGTTTTGGCGCTGTCGCCCTCTTTCTCCACCTCTCTCTCACACACACAATCACTTATGTCCCAGGGTGCCTGTTTTACCTTCTGGCTCTCCTTTTTAGTTATGCTGTCATAGCTAGACCTTCCAGAGTCCACGCTTGCACTTTGATCACAATATGCATGCTTTTAACCTATTCTACATTCAGAGAATTCCTCATGTTAGGCGGATACTCATCCCACAGCCATTTCTAAATAAAGCTGCTTGTAAGTGGCTGTGTCTTTCCTGAACCCCGATACACCATCTAGCCAATGAAACAGGAGAGAACTTTATGTAAATCTCCAGGAAAGTACTGTACTGTATGTGAATTCATGTTAGAGGAATACAGTGGGAAAACTTGTGAATAACAATAAACACTTAACATATCATAATGCCATTTGCAATTTAAATGGCCCAAGGACCTATTCACAGTTCCAAAAGCCTTCATTTGTGAATGTGTGTCTGAGGCTGTTCACAATTGGGGTCCAAATTTCAAATTTCCATCTGACAAAGTGAATCATGTCCAGGCTTGGACATGTTCATTACGGAGCCATGGCCAGCCTCCCAGCGCTTCAGACTATTCATATGTGATTGACGTAAAGGTCATGAGATTGGACACAGCAAATGGGCATCTGGCTGAAATTAGGCTTGCAAAGGCCAGTGCATCTCAGCAATGAGATCTCCCAGAGAATACCAGCCATATCAAGCCAGTGTGATTATCACGAAACCAAACAAACAGCTCTATGATTGGAGATTTCACTCGTCCATACAGCCACTTTCAATTTTACTTAGTATGTGAAATGCTAGCAAGGAGCTGTCACTTACCACTGTAAACAAGAGTTCAAAAAAATGTGAAGGAGTGAGAGAAAGAGAATAATAAAAAAATCTCAAAAGTAGGAAGTCTGGCAACTCACATGGCCAGGAGATCTGTCTTGTTTCTCTGGTATTATCTTGCAAGGCCTGTTGTGCAAGTGAACCAAAAAGAAAAATACACAGAGGAGTGGCTGACTTGTCACTTTATGCCACTTGGCTTAATCTTTACAAGATCTGCATCATCATGGTAAATTCTAGTGTGTACCTATAGATTCAATTCCTGTATGCGAGGCTTGCTGTGCGCCATTAAAACAGATGGATTACCGTCATTTCATATTGTATCTGCATTCAGAGGCATAGCTTGTGATAGGTAAGAATATGTCCTTAGAACCACTTGCAGAATAAACACCCTACACCTTTCCTAGATAGATAGATAGATAGATAGATAGATAGATAGATAGATAGATAGATAGATAGATAGCACTAATACTATACTACATATACTATACATACTATTACTTGTGTGCTATTACTATATGATTTAAGTCAGGAACTTTAATCATGATTAAGTATTTATTTAGCCCTAGACTTATCTATATGCATGTATTTAAAGTATATCGGTAATGTATCCACTTTCTAAGATTTTATTTATGTCTTCTGAAGTTTAAGTTTTTGAAGAATCTACAGCAACAAAAAGTCACTGCACATTTATAGCAAGTAGCATCATATTCTGCTATATAAAATATTTAGAAATGCAGAGGGGGGCACGGTGGCTTAGTGGTTAGCACGTTCGCCTCACACCTCCAGGGTTGGGGGTTCGATTCCCGCCTCCACCTTGTGTGTGTGGAGTTTGCATGTTCTCCCCGTGCCTCGGGGGTTTCCTCCGGGTACTCCGGTTTCCTCCCCCGGTCCAAAAACATGCATGGTAGGTTGATTGGCATCTCTGGAAAAGTGTCCGTAGTGAGTGATTGCGTGTGTGAATGAGAATGTGTGTGTGTGTGTGTGTGCCCTGCGATGGGTTGGCACTCCGTCCAGGGTGTATCCTGCCTTGATGCCCGATGACGCCTGAGATAGGCACAGGCTCCCCGTGACCCGAGGTAGTTCGGATAAGCGGTAGAAAATGAGTGAGAGTGAGTGAGAGAGAGAAATGCAGAGTAAAGATTCGGTTGTGGAAATGTAACAGTGTTTACACTGTTCGCTAAATGGGGCACGTGTGAGGAGCAAATCAGACAGATTGGGTGCCTGTATATAAATAAAAGGTTGCCAGATTGGATGTGTTTCTCGTGTTCACTATGAAACAGCACTGATATATAACTTTTTATCCTTCATTATTGTGATGAAAACATACAATCCCAGGGAACTCAAACTAACACTGAACATGTCAGCGGCTCTGCTTGGACACATGAGAAATAAACGATGCAGGACTGCAAACAAAATAACATCACTACCACATTCTTAGTACTGTATATTCACACATTGGATCAGAATTACTTTTTAGCGTTGTAACCTTTTCAGACTCCCACCGAAGTGTTGTTTTTTTATAATTTTCAGTGTTTGTAAATTTCACGCATCCTTGCACACACAATTAAATGACCACCCTATCATTCGTTAGCTTTCCATAAAGTGATTTACATAAATCCACATCCAAGCAGTCACTCTACCACCATGCTCGTAAATGTACCCGTATATCTGAATATGTATGTGCAGTCCGTCTCCACCATGTCTAACATGATGAAAGATTCTATGATCTAATCTCCTGTTACAGGCTAGTATTCATGCTGTTGGAGCACTGATTTAAGAGCTAAACTTCATCATTTCATTTCACTGCATGTGTGATGGAAAGCAAAGAGAATTCTTGATTTATGGACATGGACATTTATAAGGCTGGTCTGTACACATTTTTCTCTTTTGTACCAAACCTGGTAACCTGGTAACACTCAAAGAAATCCAAAATCAGTTCATTAGCTTCCTGTTGTTAAAGAGCCACACTCTCTTTCTCAGCCTTCTCTTTCAACATCAACATCTTTTCAGGTTTTTCTAACCTGGATGCAGATCAAACAGGCAGGTGAAATTACTGCTGAGGACAAACTCTACTGCTTCCAATAGCACCATCACAAATAATTCATAAAACCACAATATCATTAATTACAAACAACAGGCATTTGTTAGCAGGTATATTGACTAAACTGTATTTTATTGGAGCGTTGTAATGATTAGAGCTCCACCACACAGTGCAGTACACTTCAGCATGACCAAATTATACTGAAGATTGTTCAATTTATAATTGTTGCTCTTTCCGCTTCCATGCAAGCCGCACGATACCTAAGTAGCCATGACAAATTTCTTTACCCTTCATCCTCAGGTAGCATGCAAGCCAAGCCACAATATACAAATGGAGCTCAAAATAGTGCAGGCCACTGACTCATCAAACGCAACCATTACTGAATTGTCCTGATTTATCCAGAAGCCTTGCTCTCTAGGCATGAAAACAGCTTCAGTAGACTTTTTCAAAGTCCCTTTTCTGATAGCTTTTAGCTTGAACTTTGCTGGAATTCAATTAAAATCTGAAAATACTTTAGTTTGTGTAAATGGCTTCCTGTTCTTTTTTCTTTTTTGGCATCCAAATTAAAATATCATAGCGAAAAACATTTCACATGAAATTTGTTTTATTAAAAATGTTCACAAAAAATGTAAAATACTGTATTGGCAAACTTGCCAGTGATTAGTTGTGCCTTTAAACATAAGGTCGTTCATGAGAGATTGAAGTATTGATTCCATTAACTTACCGTATATAGTGTTACTATATAGTGTTATTTGTCCACTTAGGAGAAATAAAGCGTATTTATAATCAAATGAGGGACAACAATATATTTTGAGCAGTTACCACTTCAGATGCCTATCAATTAATTTTCTGATAACCTCAAGACAATTTAAGTTTCTTAGGCGACATATGCACTCTTAATATGGATTGTGAAAGGCTATGGAATTTATTATGAAGCCAAGCTGACAAAGTTCTATAACCAAATATAAGGTATTAAGCATACTGTAAATAATGGTGTGAGCCTGAACAATATATGATCTAGTCACATATATTGGGGAAGTGGGGGAAGTGGTAGCTCAGTGGCTAAGGTGTTAGACTACTGATTGGAAGGCAGTGAGATCAAACCACGCAGCCACTAACTACCACTCCTGGGCACCTGAGCAAAGCCCTTAACCCTCAATTGTTCAATTGTATAATTGAGATAAATATAAGTCGCTCTGGATCAGGGCGTAGTCAGATAGTTATTCATTAATGTAAGGTGAGCTGCAGGCCTGTGCCAAAAAGACCTGATATTAGTGTAATAAATGACGGATAAATTAGGATTGATGAATGCTCAGCATAATTTGTCAACATTTGCACCCCTTAGTCTAATAAATACAATTGAATCAACACACAGATTATGCCTGTTTTAAATAAAGTTTATAGGTTCAAATCCCAGTCACCATCCGAAACAGTATCTCCAGCTACACTAAAGAGGCAGCGAGACAGAGACAGACAGATATATACATATATAGAGAGAGTGAGGGAGCCTCCGGGGAATAGTGGAGCTGATCAAAGCCGGTCAGAGAGGGTAGAACTTGTCAGCTGACCTCATGATGTCAGCAGCTGGCTGTGGCAGCTCTATGAATACACACAGTTTACCCAAGATTTAGATTCTATAAGCCTCTCCCAAGCTGTCGGCAGCCTCCGTAATCGAATATGAATTGTCCTGTAATGCATCGCCTCTATAGAAGGATCGAAGTGAGTGAACAGCAATAATTCAGCCCAATGAACTCTTTTATGGCAGAACTGACAGCCTACTATGATGGCTTGCCGACAGCAGGGTGCACGTTCTGATCAAGGCTATGACCGATACAGTTTTGTGCTTGTGAATGTCTAGACTGGGTTTTGATCACAATAGACAAGGCTTACATCTGTAAAGACTACAGCTAGTAGAAAAAGAAGTAAAAGAAGAAGAAAAAAAAGAAAAAGTATTATTATTATTATTATTATTATTATTATTATTATTATTATTATTATTATTATTATAAATGTGCCTTTGTAATACCAAAAAAATAAAATAAAAAGCTCTTTTTCAAAAGTCTGATCTAAATTGAATTGATGATTTAAAAATTATATATATATATATATATATATATATATATATATATATATATATATATATATATATATATATATATATATATAAATGTAAGGTAATCAATTTAAATATAAAAATTTTTCAAAAGTTCATGTCTGTTACCAGAATGCTGCCAAATTTAATGCTCACACAAAGACACAAAGGCATACAGTTTTTAAATTATAACATGCTAAAGCTGAAGGCCAGTTTACACCTACATTTCAAAGATTTTTTCATCCCTCTCTCCCATGCATCTCATACAGCAAATATGTGTGATAAAATGTAAATCCCAGTTACATACCTACTAAACATTGTTCTGAGACATTAACAATGACACCAAAACACACCAAGTTTACTAGCTGAGCTAAATGTCCCACCAAGCCTCTTTTATCCCAACTTCAACCAAAGTGATTCCTCAAAGCTTCCAAGAATCTCCTGACTGCCAGAACATGGAAGTCATGTGTTATTCAGGAGCACTTAATGTTTTAACTCCATTTCTGTTGGAAAGAGAGTACGCTATGCTCGGGTGCTTCAGAAGAAAAGAGTTAGGAAGCACGCTGGGTAGAAAAAAGAGAAAGAGACTTTTTGTGTTGCTTCAAAATCTATACTTGAGCAATAAAGGTAAACTGTCAAACAGACCTCAACTGTGAAGCTTTGCAACAATCACAGCTAGACTGTTTGTGAGCCAGGTATTTTACAGTCAAAACTCCACTGATTGCACAGTGAGCAAAATGAATTTCTTTGTGCTTGCTATGGAGCGTGATATGTGAGGTATGGACCTCCGGCAAAGGAACGACTGGAACGACTACAGCTCCCCTTCATTTAAGAAAAAAATTGAAAAAAGAACAGGAAACACAAAAAACGCCGATTATGGCTTTCCACCTGCAAAGAGTACAAAAGTGAGATAGCATACTGTACAATGGCAGCAGATTTTCTGTCTGTTCACTCTAACAAATGCCAAAGTCTTCCGCCAAGCTAAATTGCCATGGTAACACACTACTTGATGACTGCCAATGGGAAAAAAGTAAGAAAAAAAAAGACACACACACAAACACAGAGTTTACTCAATAGCTCAGTTCTAAATAACTCATTTCATGTATAACTTCTTTTTATTATGAACTCATGAATCTCACTGTGTGAATCTCATTGTATCCGCTTTGTTTCTGTCATGGTCCCTTTTCACAAGGAATTACATCCTTTACATCATTTAAATAAATACTAAGACATCTGATCAGCTCTAATTCTGAAAAAGACATATGATATATATATACATATATATATATATATATATATATATATATATATATATATATATATATATATATATATATATGGACAAGTAAGTAAAAAAATTGGCCTCCTAATGCCATGTTCAATTCTTAGCTGTTTCTCAGATATTTCAAAAGTCTAATTATGTGACTGTAAGAAAGAGTGCACAAGAAAGAGCACTTATTTTTCACCTCTTTGCTCACAGCCACTTTAAATGAGAATAACTAATTAAGCTCTATTAATATATGACGTGTCAGAATCTAGGTTTTCCGTGTGAATTTAAAAAGCGGGAGCATGGCTGTAACCGACAGCTGCAGAGGATCGAGGTTAACACATGTATAAAAAAACCAATTGAATTTGCCCCTTCTCACAAACCACTACAAAAAAAAAAAGATCTGTAGAGTTGCATAACTCCTAGACATGGTGGTAACTGCTATAATCATAAAGAAGTCTTATTTCGTTATCGGCATTGTAACTGAATGGAGCTGAAAGGTTTGATTAGCGATTGTTCGAGCAGCTGGAAAAAATCAGAACAAAGCCCCTATACTGGAGCTAAATGAAAACTTGTTTCTGCAATGCGTTGTGTCATTGGATGTGGCCTAGTTTGAGCTTTAACTAAATTTGTCACTGCTGTTTTAGAGTAGAAGAACTAATTCACAATTCTTACATGCGTAGAGACAAAAATAAGATTGCAGACAAATCTCTGAGAAACGAATGAATCGGTCAGAATCACTTCTAAACAATTGATGGTACTCATCCAGTTACTGTGTTCATCTGAAATTGTGCCTTTATAACAGTTTAACAAACTGTCAATCTTTAGATATGCAATTAAAAAGATTATGAGCATTTTTATCATGTTCCCAACAGCCAGAAAAGATTCACACTGCTGCCTGAGCGAAAGCGTGCACACGCACACATACACACTTTTGCATGCACACGCACACACCCACAGAGTGCTGGGCGGAAGATGAAGGGTGAGCTCCTTTGGCACGAGCTGGCTCTCAGAGCAGGTGTGAGATACACAGTGGCTAATTTAAGCTAAAGTTCTGCACCGGAGGCTCCTGCAGCAGGTGCAGAACTGCAGAAGGGAGACCTGAACTCCAACCACTGAGTCGGCATCAATTACAAATAAACCTAATGATGTTATTTCCATATAACCATAACGATCAACACCCTCCAACCCCCAAAACCCATACACACATCCATTTATAACTCATACAATCCATACAACTTCCATTCGTTCTAACCCCTTCCCTTCCAAATCTCTCAGTATAGTTTGCTCTCAGACACGGTAAACGGTAATCAATGTCTAAGGCTTGATGTTTTATCCAATCAATTTATCAAAGCTCTGGCTTGGACTGTAGGTGCCCTAGCGGTTGTAGTTGTCAGACATAAATCACAACCAATCTATAATGCATTTGTTTGTATGTGTGTAATTTACAGTCATGCCAGACATGTCCTGCCTGTATTTACAGAGGAAATATGGGAAAGACAGACGGGGTGAAGAGAAAATATCCTCATCTTCATCCACAGCTTCATATTGTATCAAGCTGCCTTCTCCACCACATATTAGAGCACTCTAAATGATCTAAAGAGTTAATAAACTATCAGGTTTTGTTCCAGGCTAGTCCACACTTCAGTCTCATATCTGTATAATCTAGTTCAGTGGACACGTTGGAACCTAAGCAAATTATAATTAATGCCTTATAGCGTAATTTAATTCATTCTAATTAAAATTGCTCCACGTTTTTACTCTCTAACATGCTCTGCCTTTAACCTTCAAATACCGCTTTTGAATTAAGAATGAGACAAAACCCCAGGATTAGAAGGACAGAGAAAGAAAGAGAGAGAGAGAGAGAGAGAGAGAGAAAGAGAGAGAGAGACACCTTAACGCTTTAACAGATGCAGACGCTCATAAGTTCAGAGAAGCCATATTACAGCCATGTTCACTCTTTTATGCATGAGGGGAAAAGGAGTACTGCAGATAGACAGTGTGCTGTAGCAACATCTTATCTCCAAAAACAGAAACAATAACAAGTTTTGTTTGTACAGTGAAGATAAGTGTTTGCTGAGATTTAAATGCATGAGATTTTTTATTTTTTTTTTGGTACATCATGAAGAAGATGAATGCAAGCTCCCAAATAACACTAAAATGGTTCAAATCTGATTTACGAGGTTTCTGCAGCACACAGCCAATGAGCCACTTTACATAAAACTGCCTGCTGCACTCTTACCACCTACACAGCTATGCTGAATTAACACCTACTTTGGTCATTTACGTCCTGTGAGGCTCAAATAGATACTAAGTACACACACACACGCGCACACATACACACACACATGCACACACACACACCAAACATTCTCAAAAATTTTTTTATTTTATTTTTCAAGTTTAATTACTATAATCTTTAATTGGCCTATAGGCACCTGCGTCTTTAACACAACATATACAATAAACAACTCATTAAAAAGGTTCAAATATTCTTCTGGAATGAAGATGCTGTGATTCAAGAAAACACTCACAATGTTTTTTCTCTGATATACTGTACTAGAACCAATCAAATAAGCCTATAAATGATGTCTGTGAATAGCTCTTTAATTTATTTACATAATTATAAAGCAGAAGCATTTAGACACTGACATTTATCATTTTATCAACACATAGCTATAGAACTCGTGTATCATCAGAGATGACAGCCAAAGCTTTAGACCTCTTTTGTTTTTGTTTTTGTTTGGTTTTTCATGACAGATAAGGCTATTCCTTATTTACATCTCAATTGCAAACAAACTTCACCATCAAAACAAAATAGCATCCAGTGTGTCCAAAAGTTCAGTAACTGTGCAATGATTCAGAAGTGTCAGGTTCTGCCTGGAATTCTGCAATGCATGTGTGTTATAGCCCGGAGAGGCTGTGTAATCAGCAAAGGCTGCCGAGCTCCTCACCATAAAACACAATCTCACACACTACTTTATCATCAGACTCCAAATGCACTTTATCGACCAGCAAAAAGCTTCATTTCGGACTTTACAGAGATTTTGTGTATTTCATCCTGCATGCCATGTGAAGCTGTCTGAATCGACATGAATTAGAACGTGTACATCGTCGTGCAGAATAAATAAAGCAGAAGCTTTTGTGCCGAACAGCTATATTCCTGAGTGAACACTTACACCATGCATTTAATACCGAAAAGTCACAAATAAATAGAATTGATCCTGAGCTGAGATTGAATGCGCGTGCGGTCTGTTTAGGGGAGAGCTCGTGCAAAAAAAACAACACATGAATGAATAATATCATGGTTGTATTAAATGTAGAAGTTTTAAACTAGTCACTAGAATATTAAAGATGTGAAATAAAAAGAGTTTAAATAGTGTAAAATGATTGCAGGAACTTCAGGGCAATATTCACGCGCATCAGACCAAAAAATAAAACATAAAATAAAGAAAACTTCCAAAATCAATCCAATTGTTATTGATTTTTTTTCTCTTTCCAAGAAAATTTCCACATGCACCAAGTGACACTTTCGAGTCATTCTTTACCTGGTGATCAGAGACCTGTGCATCCACGCGTAACGGCGCAAATGTACTATTAGTAGTCATAAAAAATAGCTATTAGTTTCTCGTTCGCTACAACCGCATTGAAGGAGGTATACATATATGAGGTCAATAATATAAAAGCAAAAGAAAGAAAGAATAAGGACGCGGACGCTTACCCGCAGAGGAGAAGACGAGCACAAGCGGCGCGCGAGCGCATTTGGAGCGAGTTCCTAGCAGTTACAGCTGCTCCTCGAATAAGGCGCGAATGAGGCGTGTGCGCGCGGCGCGCTCCCGCTCCCGACCGACCAGAGTTCAGACAGCGCGAGCCGCGGAGCCTCTGGTGGCGGCGCAGAGAAACGAGAGAGAGAAAGAGAGAGGGGGGGGGAGAGAGAGAGAGAGAGAGAGAGAGAGATGAAGAGACGAGAGGTGAAAAAAAGAAAACACTCAGGTTCCTTCAACTTTTCCTTCATAGACTGAAAACAGATTTTTAAATCAGCTTCATTTAAGTCAGAGTTTGTGTGCGACAGGATGAGGGTTGGAGGGGAGCTGGGGGGGGGGGTATTATTCCCTTTCTTCACTTCTAAATTGAGAAAAAGAATAAAAAGAAGTATAATAACAAATACTAACATAGTTTATTAACATACATCTAAAAGTATTAGTAGTTGTAGTAGTAGTAGCAGTAGTAGTAGTAGTAGTAATATAATAATAATAATAATAATAATAATAATAATAATAATTAGTAGTAGTAGCAGTAGTAGTAATATAATAATAATAATAATAATAATAATAATAATAATAATAATTAGTAGTAGTAGTAGTTGTTTTAAATTAGTAGTATTTTTATAAATATTATTAGTAGTAGTAGTAGTAGTATTGTTATTATTATTGTTGTTATTATTATTATTATTATCATTAGTATTATTATTATTGTTGTTGTTGTTGCTGTTGTTTTTGTTACACATATTGCAGTATTATAAACTACTTTCACAACTACAGCAAAATATAGTATAAGCAGTCCTACAGTACTACAGTAAAGCAATACATGTATTATTTATTTTTTATCTCCGGCATAATACAACATATAAATAAAGTGTTTACAAAAAATTACAAAAAGAATTTGTTTATTATTGCATATGAAATTTGGCTGTTGTCTGGATTTGGCTGTTGTCTGTGATATGTCATTGCATCCAGGAGAGAAGTCAAAAATGTTTCTAAAACTATATTAGAACCATGTGAATATATCATGATAGAGATCTCAAAGGTAATGGGCATCAGGAATATCAGCAAAATATTATATAACAATGTATGTATGCTTTTGAAAAATAGCTTTAAAACAACATTTACTCATTCTACTTCGGTACTTGCTTTACTCTGTTGTCCAGGGATTTATTTGGGGTTGTAGTGGATGCATGCCTGCATCATGGACACACATTAGACACACACGACTAACCATAGCAAACCCCATCTAATCATTAATAAGACACCAGGAATACGTCAAGTGTGAAAAGTCAATAGTCAAAAAAAACCCAAATCACAAACCGATCTTATCTAACTTTACAGATATTACTAAATCATAAGAACATTTAGGTGACATTAAAGATAAACAATAAAAGACAGGGGCTTAAATTGTAAACTCACCCATCCAGCATTTTAGATAATCCTGTCTTACTTTCTGCATGAGAAGTTATTGTCAGAGCGTTCACTTGAAAAAGCAATTTCTTGTTTTCTTATTTTGTAGCAGGTCTGGCTTAGCTTAATGAGGCATCTACCATTTCATATCTATATCTATGGTGGTAAGCTGATACAGTTGAGTCATGGTTTTAAAAACCGTAAAGAAAAAACTAGCAAACCTTGGTAGTGAGATATAGTGTTTTTAAACCACCATGACTTGGCATGCACTTGATGTCTCTCTTTCTTTTTCTCCTCCCACCCTGTTTCTGTCTCACTATCTCTTTATTTTATACTTGAATTAAATTGTTATAATACACCTAACACATTGTAGGGAAATGCTTTTAATCCATCATTGTCTGTCATGACACTTGCTCTCTCTCTCTCTCTCTCTCTCTCTCTCTCACACACACACACACATACACACACACACACACACACACACACACACACACATATACACAAACAGGTGGATATATGCTATAAAACTCTTATCATGAGAACTGCTGACTTTGGGAACAGCCAATGAATATTCAGTATTTTCTGTGTTGGCAAGTTGGCAAGACAGTGGAGAAAGTAATCTCTCAAACTGAGTAGCAGGTAAACTCCAGACAGGCTGAATAAACATGACCACTAGAGGAAGATAAATGATAAATTAAAATGACACTGACCAGCACAGACACACCTAGCTCCATGTCAAAGAAAATAGGATTTATTCACTGCACAGAGATAAAAAACTGTAGCCTTAATTTGTCCATATTTATGAGTTTTCTCAATGTTCTCTGCAATATTATGTAAAATAAAAGCGAGACACATTTTATAAATTAGCCAATTATAAGAAAGGCTAAAACAGCTCTGACTCACAAGACCTCTGAGGGTGTGCTGTGATATCTGGCATCAAGATGTTAGCAGTAGATCATTTAAGTCAGGACACCTCACAAGACCGACTGTTTTGTAGATGCTCTGACTCAGTCATCTAGCCATCATAATTTTGCCCTTGTTCAAGCGGCCCAGATCTTTACATTTGCCCATTTTTCCTGTTTTCAACGCATCAATTTCACTGACTGTTCACTTGCCTACTATATGCCTAATATATCCCACCCCATCTAACAAAATCACCAGTCAGTGGTTTTAATGTGTAATCATAATGTATTCATAATTATTGGCTACATGACAAAATATAGCTGCGAAAATCATGAAAACTAGGCAGAGGAGAAAATGCTGTATCTACCATAGAGAATTGCAGGCAATGACTGGAAATAATAATATTACAAATAATATTTAAAAACAATTTATATCTAGCCCTGACAGTTAATTGTGCATAGAATATGTGGCCATAATTGTAAGGATGAGCTAACCAAGAACACATAAGATACGATAACAGGCCACTTTACGCAAATTTAATTCATAATTTTATTCATATGAAATTCGGTCCTTGAGATAAGCATATCTCCGATTAAGGAACTGTCTACTCTGAGATGTTCCATGAGGAAAAAAAGCTTTCCCTGGGATTTAAAGGGATGATATGATTAATTAATTATTGTCAGACCGAGCCAATATGGTACAAGAAAAATCTACAGAAATTCAAGGTCAGAACTTCTATTTTCTGCATATAAACAACTGTCTGAATATGCTGTATGTAAGTCTGTAGAGATCTGGTTATGATGTGCTCAATTTAGGTATTAACTCCCCACTATGGGCATAACTAAACCCTGAACTTGTTATATCAACAGGGGAATGTTCACTCAAGACAATGCATGTGGTACAATACAGTACATTATATGTTCTTTATAAATAATTTATGCAGTTGTATATTTATAATTTTTTACATACTGTTTGCGCAGGAATTTGCATCTACTTGCATAATTGAAACTGAAATTACATTCTTCTTCTATGACAGTGGAAAACAATAAACATGGAAAAATTGATTTGGAGAACTTTTATTTCTCAGTGCATTGTTTCACTGTCCTGTGCTAAAGCCTCCAACAAAAATAGGAGGAAAACAGGTTAAAACTTCAACAGGTTATGTACTGGGTACACAAAGTGTGGAAAAAGCATGAAAGAACAGGTCTACACTGGAAAGAGAAGAACGAAGTGAATATCTGCTTGAACATGCACATCTATTGTTGGGTATTATGAATTTTGCAGATAAATTTGCAGAAAAATGGTCAAAAAAGTGATCTTCTCCAAACTTCTCCTCAAGTCTCCATCACTAAAACATCTCCTCCAGTCTTCATCAGTGATTCAAATGCTCCATTCTACGTCACTGGCATATTTAATCAAGTCTCTGTCAATGATCCTGCTACTATAGTTTCTATCAGTGGCCCATTTTCTCCAATCTCCATCAATGATCTTGCTTCTCCAGCCTCCATTACTAAACTATTTTCTCTGATCTTCTTTTTCACCGATTTACATCATTAATCCATTGCCTCCAGTCTCCATCACTGACCCATTTCATCCAGCCTACATTAATGACCTGGCTTCTCCGGCCTCCATCAGAAGTTATTTTCTTTAGTCCTCATCACAGGTGCAGCTTCTCTAGTCCGCATTACTTGTGAATCTCCTGCTCCTGTGTTGTGACACTGCAGCTTAATGAACTCAAACTGGGATTTGCATTTCATACATCTTCACTGTGTTCACACTGCCTAGTGTCTGAAACTCTGGCACCTTATCCCCACTGGCAAAATCACACTAGAGGTTATTGATAGATTAGTACCTTATATACCACCCCTTCACAGATGCTAAAACACTTTGATGCCTGGAGGTGTGCTCTGGCTCCCTCCTTTTTCTCCCTGCTTCCTTTGTATTAAGATAGTTCCTACTCTATCTATTTAGAATCTGCTGGAAACCCTGTTGTGCCACCACTACAGCCTGTTCTTCTGATGAATGTTTCTGCATATACATCCTGATCCAAAAGTGCAATGCTGTGGTCTTAGCCCAACATATTTGCTACTGTTTATACCCCCACCCCAATTATTATCGGCAACCTTGTCCTGCCAGCTCCTTTGTCCTTACATATCCTTATGTAGACCCAGTATTATTTGTGCTAATAAAAGTTTTAGAATGCCTTTTTATTTAATGCTGCTTTTGACACAAATCATTAATAACCACACATGCTTTGTTCTGAACCATTCTGATCGTTATTACTGATACTACTGAATAAACCCAAATAAATATTAATAACATTCACAGACTTACATACAACTGCATCAGACTCTCATGCAATGATCTTGGAATCCCAATCCAGGACAGCTCTAATAAGATATTTATTAAGCATTGTACACATGAAAATAATGTTGTAATAGTAAGCAATAATGACTAATATGGGTATCAACATATATAAAAACATTCTGTATGCTTAGATAATGTAGCCAAACAGGTATGGATTAATAATGGCAACTGTTAAGCTAAATAAATTATTACACTTTTATAAAACACAAAAAGTTTAGTAATATTAGTACTTAATCTGTACTAGTTTTTAGGTAATATAATATTGTAACAAACATACTACATTGCAGTTTTAAAATAACCATCTTTGAAGTATTTAAGCATGTGGTGTTGTGTTATAATTTTGATAATAATAATTTTGATTTTAATTTTATAATGTATAACTCACTGAATGTTGAACTACTGTAGCACATTTCATTAAGGTGTTTAACACTGGTTTACCTTCTGTTATTATTAACTGTATGTTCTTTTTCTATTCACAAAATGTGTCTAAGTCATTGTTGTTTTTACTTAACAAATAGAATTTTGTGTACTTTTCACCATCTGCTGTTTATCATGAATGGGGATAAACACCAGAAACTCCATAATCAAAACTGGTATTTCATATTTTCCCCTGCAACAATGCTTCTCCTGGCGTAGCTTATGTGACCATAAACAATGACTTTATAATCATCAAATCAGTTATGCAGCCTCCAATTCTGCAATCTGTGTGAATAATATTCACAAGTTTAGCTTCATTCTTAAATGGGATATTACAATAACTCTCTTATCTGAGCAATCTGTGCTTGTTAATGTTCACCCTAGTCAGAGTCAGATAATAACCTCTCCTAATATTACAAGCATTAATTCATTTTTAAATATTCTTGATTAATATTTTTATATTTAATATTTTATTACAAAAGTAAAAAAAATGTAATCTTATTTTGCTAACTGAATATACAGATAGATAGATAGATAGATAGATAGATAGATAGATAGATAGATAGATAGATAGATAGATAGATAGATAGATAAGATGGATAGATAGATTGGGTATTATTCTAGCTGTATTCAGTAAGAAGAACAATTTATCTCCCTTGACCTGCCTCTATCTTTTTGTTTTGTTTCATAACTGGGTATGAAAATATTTATTTGGAAAGATAGCATAAGTATCTGTTCTTTTCATATGCAGCGGTTACTCATATGCTTCCCTTATACAGTAAGTAAGGTAAGAGAAGGTAGGGCAAAAATTAATAACAAAACATGTAGTGTTTAAAATTCAAATTTTGTCACATAAAAACATATTGTGCTGGTAAAATACCAATGTTAATGAATGTTAATTTATTCATCCTTAGTAACTGCCTGATCAGGGTCACAATTGTTTCATTTAGTATACCACTTTGTTTATGTTTGTCAAAGAAAACCAACTAAATTAAATTCATTAGAAAATATTGGAAAGCAAACAAAATAGTCCTATGAAGTTCAGTGATAGCGCTAGGTTGAGGAACTGACAGAGGCAGAATTATCAGGCATTTCCACCTCTTGGAGTTTTTTCCATCCTAATCATTTCCATCATTTGTAGCTACATTGTGGGGGGAAAAAACACTTCCGTTATCGTGTAAAAACAGCAATATCTTCTTTAAACACTTATACAGGACAAATATATGTAGAGAACAGCATGAATGGTTATCTGGAAACATTAACCTACTCAGGCATGTGTACTGCTGATTTAGGTCGACTGACACAGTGTGATTCTGAATCATGCGAAAGCCTACTCAAATATTTCCTCCCTACAGCCACGTGGCTGCTGATGTCACTCAGCAACACATAAAGTGGGTTTACCTTTGTGTCAGCTGAGCTGATCATCTCCCCCCTTTTATTATATTACCCATATGAATTGGTATCCTTCTAAACTGTCTTGAGAATCTCAATACAGCTGAACAAGGCAGGCTCGAGAAAAATCCACTTATCCCCAGTATTATAGCAGGAGAGAAAAGTAACACAGCAATGGTGCAGTTGTAATTTCTTTTCTATACTGTTCTAATAACACTGCAAATTACACCCAGAGAAGGCAATGAGTCATTTCCTAACAGTTCGTATGCCTAAATATAGGACTGCTTATTTACTACATTAATCTCTCCCCCCCTCACCAGGAGCCTCAATGCATGGGAAACACAATTTGGTTATCTCCAGCAGAAAGTTCCTTTAGTCACATAATATTAACAGGCCAGTGCATTATGTACATTGGTGGCTGAACATAAAAAGCAATTTATTGTGGTTTTCACACTACTTTGGTTAAACAGGTTTGGCCTTTGTCGGAAGCAGAGAAATGCGTAGTTTGCTGGAACAAAGGCACACTGTCAAGAAATGTCCACAAAGATCATCATTGGCATTCATATCGGCTCACAGAAAGGCGAAATTTAGCAGGACCAAAAGGGAAACCGATATTGCAATGCTATATAAAAACCAGCCATTATTGGTTTCTGTGGTACAGTTCCTAATGTTATTTTCTCTCTAGTACTCTTTAAAATGCATGAGTTTTGCTGCACTGCCTGAGTCTACTTTGACATGTAAATAAATAAATAAATCAGTTCTAGGGTAACAGAGGTGCTGCCAATAAATAGAGGTACATAACTAGAAAGGGTCAAGACACTGTAAAGATGCATATCTTTGCTCTTATATCGATTTGCTCATTAATAGTCTGCCAGTGATTCTACTTTTTTCACACTGACAATATGTTTACTCAGTAAAGGTGGGTGGAAGCAGCTAGAGGGTTAAGAAGAAGGAAGAACTTTATCCGTGTGTATAATGTGTGAATAAACTGAACAAAATGAAACAATAGAGGCATCGAATAAATGGGGTATTTTATCTGAGCTGGGGTAAAGCAACAATTGCTATTAATGCTAATTATAACTTCAAATTTACTACAATAAAATCTGCTCATTTGTTTGTTACATGGCAATTTCTATAAGCATGTAATTAGTAACATATAAATCTGACAGAAGGTGGGAAGGCATCGGTTTTATCCACAGGAATTTTTAAAATTCCGAAATAGATAAATGTTGGATTAAATGTAAAAAATATGTTCTGCAGTGCAATGAAAAATAAAACAATAACAGGATCAGTTTGAACTGAACAAGGCTTTATATAATATTTTGCAGAAAATAACACTGCATTCTCTCACTTCCCTGTTCTGAGAAAACACAAGACTAGTCAACAAGCTGTGAGAAAGAGTCACTCCAAAGATGAGGGGGTTGTTTCCTTTCTGGTGGCTTTTTGCTTTGTTGCACATTTACAGTATGTTGTTTCTTTGGATTAATTTTTTTCCCAAAGGAGCTCAGACCTATGAAAAGTGCACAAAAGATGCTCATTCCACCTTCCATGGTTCTTGTTGTTCCAAATGCTTTGGACTGTACCACACTGTCCAGCTGTCCATCTTTAACCAGAAGCGTTAAGAAACACTTAAATGCAATATGAAGAGATCAATCCACATCGGATAGAGGAATAAAGGAAAAGTAAAAGAAATCTCATTTGACTTTATTTGGAATACAATTGTAAAATGTATTTTTAATATATAATATGTAATGTTTAGTCATTTTTCTTACACACAGCCTATCCCAGGACTCGGGGCACAAGCCTGGGGACACTGTGAATTTAGTGCTAAACTCAAAACGTAGCACAATCGTGCACAGAGGTACACACTCCAGACAATTTGGAGAAGCCTATAAACTTACAATGCATGTCTTTGGACTTGGGGAGGAAATCTGAGCACCCATTATAAACCCTCAAATCACAGAGAGAACACGCACACCCAAATATGTCAGATACAGTATATTCCATGAGACAGGTTATAAAATAAACTGTTTTTTTAGACTTGTTTTTTCCAGTTCAAACAAATTTTAGCATAAAAATAGAATATAAAAGTACATTTATAATGAACAGTGCAGTGGAACCGTTTCCTGCACAGGATCCCAGATGATCCAGAGACTCATTCATCTGGTTCACTTCCACTTAACACCATTCCTCTATCTCTCACTCAGCACATCACCACCTTTACACAGACAGGGTGCTGTGTGTGTGTGTGTGTGTGTGTGTGAGAGAGAGAGAGAGAGAGAGAGAGAGAGAGAGAGAGAGAGAGAGAGAGAGAGAGAGAGAGAGAGAGAGAGAGAGAGAGGTGAGGTTGAGATATAAAACTAAAAAGAATTATAAAACCAAAAAACACATTCAGTGAAAAAATTCTAATTTGTCAAATGACAATATAAATTTCTGCAAATTACCAGAGTAAAAGATATACACAGAAAAGTTACAAGATAAGCATGATGTAAAGTGAAGGCCATTGCTGCAAAGTAAGAATGTGATGAGGAACAATGAGACACCGAGTGTCCTACACACACCTTAAACATACACAGCATGTTCATACACCTACCTGTCAGATGTTTTTTGTTGCTATTAGTTATTATGATCATTTTGATCATTATGTTTGTAGTTTTATGCATAAATGTAGATATATGTATATGGATCTACTTTATTGCTCTACTCGCTTTGGCTACAGTGTGATTTAACATTCATGCCAGTGAAGCATTGCTGAACTGAACTGAGTGACAGAGAGAGAGAGAGAGAGAGAGAGAGAGAGAGAGAGAGAGAGAGAGAGAGAGAGAGAGAGAGATCTTTACATCTCATAATCAGAGTCACAGTGAATGACCAGGTTGTTCAAAGACACACATGCCTCCACACACTAAATATTAATAGCAATTAATGCAGTTGCTTTACTTAATAGCTTTAATAGACACTCCAGAGGGAACAAATGGATAGAATTTAGAAGAATGTATGCCTCTTTTAATTGAATAAACAGCATCTTATTCATATTAACAATAAAGGATTTCATCAGTGTAAAGGCGGTCTTTAACTGTAACTGTAACAAATAGCTACACTGAAATATTAATTAATTATTGAAAAAAATGCAATGCAAGTAATTTGCTTGCAGCAGAGCTGACAGGTAGTTACTGTAAATAATATTTATAGCACATCTCCAGTGAAGACTCGCTAAAATTACTCTAAAGATAAGTGATGTATGATTTGATCAAAATCTTATCAATAAGTGAATCAATAATAATCCAATCAATCAATATCAAAATATGAATAAATAATAATAGCAAGACAAGATTCATATGCTGCTTCAGGTCATCATATATATATATATATATATATATATATATATATATATATATATATATATATTTATTTATTTATACCAAGAATAAATAAACATATATATATATATATATATATATATATATATATATATATATATATATATATATATATATATATATATATATATATATATATATGTTTATTTATTCTTGGTTATCACAGTACTGAATATGATGTATACAATATGATGTATACAATAATGTCGTGATTAATACCAGGCTTTCTGCTTGATTGGACTGTAATACACAAATATCATACATTTGAACGTTGTATCTTATTTTTATGTAAAAAAAAATATTTATTTATACGTATTTGCAGTATTTTGGGATATCATATGCAAGGTTACAAGGTAGCAACCATTATTGTAAGTTGTAATCTTATGGTATTCAAATAATAGGAGCAGTAGGCACACTTTATTGCATAAATAAAATAATAAATAAGCACCGAAAACATTCCCTGACCTTGAAATTCTGAGGCATGTTTTCTTCTGGTAAGCAGTCATTGAAAAGTTCCACTGTATTCAATACAGTGCCCATAAAATAGAAGAAAATCTAATGAGTAAAAACATGGTGGCCGAGTAGATGTAATGCCCCAATGCCACACACCAATATTGACAGAAAAGGTGACGGATAGAGAAAGAGCTCCTGAGAGAATAAAGCCTTAAAACTGATTTAAATTAAGAACAAGTATGTCAACAAATTCCCTTTTTCTTTTCTCACTCCAGGTAGCTTGTTAATAAAGTTGGTAGTTGCAACTGAACATATTAAAAAGCAAGGTAGCATATTATGCTTGTTAAAGTTGCAGGAAGGTGAGAAGAAGAGTAAAAATGCAAGTCAAATACAAGTCAAAAACAAGTCAAAAACAAGTCAAAAACAAGTCAAAAACAAGTCAAGGGTATAGAGCAAATACCTGGAAATGTGTGGGCTTCACAATCTGAGACAGTGAGAAGTGTACATGAAATCCGGTAGCATGTTAGGTACACACTGTGAGAGACAGAGCTGTAACATTATCATTCTTATTCCATATTGATGGGTTATGCCAGATATCTAAAAGTTGCCTGTAAAACCCTTGTAGGCAGCAAGGGGAATGAGGACACAGGAGGCAAGCTTCAGAGAGAGAGTGGTGCTGTATTTTTATTTATTTTTTCTTGAGCACTTTTCAGTGTTTCAATTAGCAAAATAAAAAAAAAATTCTACTTTTTTTTTTTAAATGGCCTAAATTGAGCAACATATATAAAATCTGAAGTATAATTTATTATCTGAATTTAGAAATTTGGATTATTGCTTTGTAAAAATCTCCATTGTTTAAAGACATGCTATGGACATAAAATTTAATTAATCTCATCATTTAATTTTAGTTGCCATTGGTTTATCAATGATTTTTTTATTTTCTTGCGTCAGACTGATGTCAAATGATCTGCTCTGTCTGCCTTGGCTACAAGGAGCACAGGCTTTGACCAGTTGCTGTTAGACTGATTTGCACTATGTTGAGTATGTACTGCTCCAGCAACTCACTACACTATGGCAGGACACATCAGCTGGGTAGTTTGAGAACTGATTACAACCAACAAATCACCAAAGCATGGTATGTTCCTCTTTGGATACTCACAAGGATGTGGTACATCTCAGAGACAGAGTAGGAAGGAAAAAAAGGTGAGGTATGGAGAAGGAACCAGGCCTGTGGACTGGTCTCTGGAGTGATGGCCTCCAATTTCTAAGGAAGAAAGACAGGACATGGAACAGATGCAAAGAGTAAGAGAGAAAAGGAAGGGCCACCTGCCCCAGGATATGCTGTCAGGTGGTCCTCTGGCAGTTGGACCACCTCATCTAGCATTAGTCTTGATGTGGTATTCTATGAAAGTGTGACTGTCAGGGGAGAAAAGACATCAAAAATCTCTGCTTGCAACTGAGCAGCCTCTGTTTTCTGGTATAAAGAGAGCTGGACTCCACAAGCTGTGTTTTTCAGGTTTGCATTCATTCTCACCGTCTCACTTTCATTAACCACCATCGCCAGTGCATCGGTACTGCCTCTCTCCATGGTTACAAAGTGGTGGTATTTTATGCCCCCTGTCTCTTTGCCTTTCGTCAAAGTCAATATTGCTGTCTTGCTGTGTGGCCACAAATGATGAATAATTGAAAGCTTAGTAGAAAAATGATCTCTCCCAGAGAAAACTCACACAGCATTGTTCGGATGGACTAATTGATATATCAATTACTTTCTCTTGGTTCAGGTTGTGGATCAGAGTTTTTGCTGCCCCTTCTGGAAGTAGGGAAAAATAACTGCACCAGTACCACCAGGTCTATGACATTCCTGGCATCACTCTCCTCAATCAACAAGAGTTTTGAATTATGGAGGGGCTATCAAGCAGGGTATGACCAACAAGGTGCAGAATGGCTTTCTTTAGAATGCTGTACTCTTGCTGGTTTGCAACAGACAGTTACTGTAGCATGATGTGGGCTCTCCTCAACAAATCCCTCAGACAGCACCTCAGATTTGCCGGAACCCATGCTACAGTACCACCATGCGTTTGAATAACTTGAATAATTTAAATAAGAATGCTTCAGGGTTAGTCTACAGAGTCTTTTTTTATCTATATGGATATGGATCACCACAGCTGCAGTTGGCGTACTGGTGGCTGACCAAAACTTTGCAGCACTCATTGATCCACTACATGCACATGGATGAGGGTCTCAAAGCACTGCCTGATGGAGCCACTTGGTGCCAGCTGATGTGATTCTTCAGCAAGGTGTTGATGGCTTCATGATGCTGCATCATTCTCAATAACATGCAGTGGAACTACAGTAAATCCCTTGTAGGCAGTGAGGATAATACACAGGATGCAAGCTATGTAGAGAGTGGATCTTTTCACTACATTCTAGCACTTTGATGAGCGAAATAAAGTACCGCATATCTGTTCATTGCTCTGTTCAAGATAGCTTTCTATCTTTCTGTCACAATGCATGATGCACAATGCAAATTCTTACTAACCTTACAAAGGTGTTATCACTCACTCATTACATGCTCATTCTCTCTCACAACTGCCACTTGACCACACTCTTGCTGTCACATTGCCATTTTGCCAACTTTACACTAACTCAATTCGATCCCTGGCTCTGTGAAAATTGCCAATGCTCTTTATTTTGATTAAGGAGAATGATTCAGATTAATAAAAGATATTCTAAGGGCATGTGATTAAGAGAGGGAAACTCTGAGCAAGAGAGATAGGAAATTGGGTTTGTAACCTTGTAAGCGAGTGTGTGTTGCTTTTCTTTGTACTTTGGGATGCCCACTGGGTATTTTCAGATTAAATTCAGTAGCAGTATGAGATACCAAGTAAACACATTACTTCAAGGTAATCTGAGTCTAGAGAAAATTCAACAAACAAATGGAAAAAATACACCATCTATGATATTTTCATTTTGATAACACTACACATGGAAATTGAAAGTGTGCCTTCATTTTAATATTATATTACACTGTCCCATATAACCGCAATGCTCAATCAAGTCAGTGAATATCCCCTAGCCAAAACAATGACTGCCTGAATGTAAATATGATCAATGTGCAAATTCAGTTGTCTGGAGGTGAAATGTGACTCGTTTTGTCCTTAGCATGCTCTCTAATATTTCACTCCCTTGCCAAAGTACTGAAGCAAAAAGATCCCATTCTAGATTACATAAGCTAAATTCTCATGAGAAGAACCTTAGAAAGCCTTGAAACTGATTGACTCGTGAGTTTCTTACCTCTAGTGTCTGATCTGGTCACAATGTCACTTCAGGCTGCAAACGAGATTTGGTTTGTTCCAATTATAGCAGTTCTGTCTGTGGTGGTTCGGCTGTCTGTTTGTAAACCCAAAAGAGTTTTGTAAATTCTGCTACGTGAATATGGCACTTTATTTTACATCTAAAACAACTTAAAATTGTAATTTTCATCTTAAAATAATCAATGTTGCTTATAATAAGTAGAATGTTACAAGTATTAATTTGTAAGTATGTATTGAGAGTGATGCAATGTAAAATAACCTAATAGCCTATTATACATTTTCTGTGTTATTTCATGAACCAAATAAAAGCTTGCCATTTGACAAACCACTAATTATTTTGTTAACAAATTTCTGCAAACTTGCATCAAGGACTTGTTCATTTACTCAAAATTTACCTGGAAAATATACGATGTAGTATTGCATCCTTCCATGACATTTTATAATAATGGCCCAAAAAAAGTTTATCTTCATAAAGCCAGAAAATTTTCATTAGCCAGAAACTTAAAATTAAACTTAGACTATTTATTCCAAACAATAGAATATTAAAAATGAATAAAAAAGGACTAGTGATATATGTTTAGTTTGCTTTAAAAATTGACTCATGTCAGTGATGGTAAGGGATCAAAATATTTCTGGTTATGTTAAATGTGTCAGCTGTAAGATTGACATTTTAAAAAAGAAGACAAAGCAGAAGAAGAGTATCTATCGAAGCATACTAAAAAGAGGCTATAAGTAGACTAATGAAAATTCAGCATCACATCTCTCTCCTTTATAGCCATTAATTCTTCATAGCAAGAGTCATATTTTCAAGAAAATTAATTCTAGTGACTGATTTGCTTTTGTAATAACCTAATAGTTTGCCACTGGCCTGTGCACTCAGCTGGAACAGATAGAGAGAAGCACATATCGATTGAGCGGCTTGCATAGCGGCCGATTTAATACAAAGATTTAATTTTGTTTCACTCCATAATTTTCTACAACCCTCCTTGATATAGGGAAAAAAATTGAAAAAAATTATGAAAGGCTGAATTCAAAAAATGAGGGCATATTATAATTTCCGGCGGAGAATGTCAGTGTCATTGGGTGTCACAGACCTGAAAAAAAAATGACAAGATGAGTATTAACCAGTCAAGTGATACAGCATTAGACACCATGACAATTCTCTAAAAAGACTCTGAGAGTAAATTATAAAGCACTGAATCTCCAACATATCCCTATTTGAAATGATGTAATGAACTGGTATACCCCTCTCATAACCAGTCTTTCTGGTATGGCACCTGATCCAGAATGCAGCAATTAATGGAAATAAAGCAATGAATGCATATCTCAGAATTTGGTCTATTTTTGTTTTCTGCCTTGCTTTTATCACGATTATAGGGTTTTAGGTTTCTAGACTCCAAACTCAGCTTCCTTGACATGTTCATTAGCAATGAAAAGCAATAAGAAGACCAAGAAAAAGAATCTTGACATTTGCATCATTTTTGTCACCAGTGTATCTGAAGCTGACTATTAATGAAAAAAAGAACATAATATTTTGGCTTTTATAGCTGCTGCCACCGAAATCCAGTCTTCCTAAACACAGGCACAGAAATGTAAAGTACTGTGAAAGCAGCTCATGAATATTCTTGACTCGTCATTGCTGCTGTCGTCTGTAGATGATCTGTGACTACATGTTTACATGTGCTGGCTTGCATGCTTAAATGTGTGCAAATATAAATGGCCAAACAGAGCAAACAGAATGCATAATAGCAGAATTCACAAGTCATATATTTACACTTCATTGTGTTATTTTCTTACTTTATACAGATAGATGTTGATCCTTCATCTTTAAAGTGCACTTCTTTCTGCATGTATGGTATTGCATTATTTGATTCAAGCGTGAACAAAAGGACATGACCTCAATATAATAAAAGCAATATAATTAAAACATTAAAAGGAAAAAAAAAAAACTTGAAATCCCCAAAACAATTTAATAGATAGACTAAAAATGACTTTTCAAAAGTTTTCAATAAACTTTTTAAGCAGGGGTGATGAAATGATTTTTTTATGGTGCATAAATATGATTTTTCATCATTTTTGTATTACTGTCTTTTCCAGATTCTTTAATATATCCATTATCTCTTTTTTATTGGATTAAACTAATTTGCACAAGCCTCGACACGGTATAGTGAGCCCAGTAAAAGAATGCTGCAAAAGGCAAATGTGCACAGCTACTGTAAATGTGGAGAAGAAGAATCTCTTTTTAAATATATTCTTCCATTCTCTTCTCACAGCCTGTTTTATTTAACTCATTCACTTGTCAGGTTACATAAGTATACTGTGCATAGGCATATTCTTAGATATTTTGGCCCTGTTAAGGCTTGGTATTGATCTCTGTCTTGGGTGATTGGATCAGAAGTGGGCCGTTTCTACCTGTATATACGGGTGTGGACAGGGTTAAATGCATTTGAACTAATTGTTCAGCAATCGTTCCTACTTGTGGAGGAGGTCCGAGTACACTGACTACATTACAAGTGTGAATAGCAACATGTCCAGATCAAAATATTGCATAGTCTTTTGAGCTGTTCAGGTGATATACAGTTTATACTGTATTTGGTAATGTTTTGTTTTCCATCCAGGGTTTAATTCTGATAACTCATAATTCTCTCATATACCTAAATTACTGACTGAATGAAATCTATTGTTTTTATTTGTTTTTGTTACTTCCCATTTTAGCACCTTAATTAAATAACCATTTAATTCAAATGATATTAATTGCCATGTTATTTCGAAATTTTTATTTTGAATATTCCAAAATATTCTAAATAATCTTGTTATTTTAAATATTAGAACTCATTTTGCAATTAAAGGCTATAAAGTCATATAGTGTTTGAGACACTGGCAAAGTAAATATTATTCTATTGTTGTTCAGAATAATTAAGGAGACGTGTGCACAACTAGTCAGCGAATGCACAACAAATAAATCTCCTGAGCAAGAGCTTGACTGCTGAGCTTAAAAACATGTCTGTTCTGAAAACATAAATTATAGTCCTACAGATCCATTGTTGTTTATGATTTAATATTTGTCATCATATTTGAGTTTCTGGGCATTGCTTTCACATTCACTTTTCAAATCCTCATAGTAGGCACTGACTAAATTTATGCATACAGCTCATTTTATTTTTGTTTTTACTTACGTCTTTATTTACCACATTTAAGGGCAACCTCATTTAGGGGCAGTGGTGGCTCAAGTGGTTAACCCTTTCTACTCCAGAGGTGCTCAGCTGGAATATGAAAAGTATTCCACTGTGCTGTAAATGTATGTGTGATTATTCTTTTTTGTCTTAAAGTTTTAGTTTGTTGTGTGGCTGGTTGTTTGGCTATGGTTTTAAACAGATAAACCAGACAGTCATACCTCTCGGCTGTCCATTTCATGATTGGAACACCTAAGGCTAATGTTACAAATAAACAAATAAACATGGTCATATTCTTGATGTTTTGTTGGCGCAAACTGAACAATAGTTTGCAAAATTGTGAGCAAAACAGTGTGTTCTATTTCTCCCAGGAATCTCTCCCTCTTTCTCTCTCTCTCTCTCTCTCTCTCTGTTTTTTGTCTTTCTCGTTCAGAATATAAAAGTGACCTGTCTACTTTGACCATAAAAGTCAGAGACATGCCCTGTGGGCTACTGTTAGTGGAAAGCCATGTAGCAGAGTGATTAAAACTTAATGTCACCTGCTCCTCTCCTACATCGATTACCTGCAACCCAAGTAAATGAGTCTTACCGCTGCTTGCTCATTATCCAAATAAAGTATGAATGAGATAACAGTCTGGGTAATTCAAATCTTTGACCGTTGTGTTCTCTGTCCATTCTAATATAGATGCTGTTAGAAATCATGCAAAAAGGGAGCCTGGTTTCAAGGTTTCATGGTTTTAACCAATTTAAATCCCAGGACCTGTAGACAGGTTCACACTTACTATATATTGCTCACTTTTGTAACTACAAATCTTTCTTATTAGCTTCACTGTAGTTACAGAATAAGATACTAAACTGGAATTTCAAGGGACAATGCAACTCATTAAAAGAATAATTGTAGGAGATTCCCAAATGGTTCACAAAGAATCCATAAGATTATATAAGTATTGTGTATTTAATAGGGTTTGTAAGAAAATGTATAACCAATGTCCATATAACCTATAACTTTAAGTGTTTGTCTGGTTTATGAATTAGTCCTAATTCTAGTAAAGTCAAATCTATGAGATCCTACTGAAAAAAATCATGCTCCCTTCCAATCAATAACTTGGTGTAAATATTTGTTTATCTAAAATTTTATCTTGCCATTCAACTATTAATCACTCAAAGCTGTTTAAACAGGGTTTTCCCCACTGAGTTCTGACTTCTAAGTTTAGAAATAAAACTCTGCTAAATCACTTTGGCATTAAGGCACAACAACCAAATATTCTCCCAAGGGTCTAAAGCCACACATTAACCTCTGAAATCAGTACTATTTTCTGGACCTGCCACAGTGAGCATAGATCATTAATTACAAAATCAATCCTGTTTATGTGCTGGACCCATAAGCACAGAGGCCATTATGAGCTGCAGGGAACCAGGCTGAAGGTCAACCCCCTTTTCTTTTTGTCAGCAGGACACCACAGTCTAATTAAGCATGTCATTAGGATGTGAACAAATGAAGAATGTCTGGTATTAGCACTTAGGATCTTCGTGCCTAACTGTAATTGGACTCAAGGCTAGGGGGAAGGTAAAGATGTTTGAAAGAAATGAATAGGTACTAATAGATTGGGTAAAGAGTTCCTTTTAGAGGTTGCTGAATGAAAGAGAACATTTTTGTTTGGTCAGTTTATTGGAATGGCCAAAAAAAGCAGTGACATTTGGACCTAACATTGAAAGACGAGCCCTTAGAGTTCTATCTCCTATCATTAACTTGCTATTAATATTGATCCTTATAACATGCAGCTCATGATAGGCACGAAACTACTAGGTATATGCATATTTCAATACTTTTTGTGCATAACTGTATCCAACAATCGTAAATTCTGTATCGGAGCAGACGACAAATATGGCCGCCATTGACTACAACTCTCAACAGCCCATGTTGGAAATCACCAGCTTTTTATTTGATCTCACCAGTTTTCTGCTAATGTGTTGGGTTCTTCCATTTATACAGTATGTAGCATTTTTCAGTGGATCTGTGTGTGGTATAAGCTTAGTTTCTATTGATTCAAAATGTTACAATGCATTTATATTTCTGCCGTGTTTTCTCTCTGTTTTCAGTGTTGAACTCTGACTGTTTTCTCATTTTTGATCTTGTTTGCCTTTGGATAGTGCCGTTTGTCCCCAATTGAACTTTGACTGTTTTTGATATGTGCCTCAGATTACATTTTGGACTACATTGTGTTTTTTGTGTGTTTCGCTATTTTCAGATGTTTCTTATTTGTAACTGATCTCCGTGTTTTTTTGCTTGACCTGTTGTTCCCACTTTCACTGTGGAACTGTAACATTTTTTACACACATGCCCTGCAATTGCATCCTACCTCCGTAGTCTTTTTGTGACAATAATAAAGAGGAAACAACATTTCCCACTTTTCACAGTATAATAGGTTGCCACATTAGGTGCAGCTAATCATGTTTTTGACATTACAAAAGGGTTTATTTTGTTTGGGATTTGTTCCACCTATTTCATTTCCACTCCTTATGGACCTAGCAGAGACAAGGAGCAGAACATATCCATTAAACAACTGTAAGAATTGTGCGTAAAACCACCATTTATTATGGATTGTACACCGTCAATTCTACTAAGTAAACCCAGGAGGCTGAGTGTCATTTTCTGAAACGTGCCCTTACATATGCAACTACTGATTACCTGCAGAGAGAAGCAAATAAGATTTCCTTGTTTTATTGCAATAACCCTGCTTACATTTAGATTGCAGCTTGACAGTCGGACAAGAGAACCAGCAATTATTAAAGCTGAAATATGGGTGCTGTGGGCACAGGAAAGTGGCTGCCATCATCAATATATAAGGACCCATGTTTCCTGTTTCTCTTCACCAGCATCAGACTTTATGATGTATGTGGCATGTCAGTGAGTAAACTATGACCCATTAGCTTTGATAAATTGTCTGGGGTTCTTTGTCTTCTTCGGTAAGTTGCTGGGTTTGGTCAACAGACAGAGGACACATAGATGTGCTAGGAGCAGCCCACACATTCATATTTATCATGATCAAGGTATGACGCCCACTCCACTCTTAGATTTCAGTTGATTCGTGTGTGTGTTTGTGTGTGTGTATGTGTTTGTGTGTGTGGTAATAAAAGGACAAGGGAAACAGCGGATGGGTGCCAATAACACAAGCTTTTTCTTGCCAAGGAGGAAAATACTTGTTTTGAAAGCAAGGTTAGCTAGCAGCACTGTTAAGTTTGTGATAGCTGCAGGTTCCAATATTTTACAAACCTAGAATCTTAACATGGGTTCCTTATAGTCCAAGTCCAAGAAAATTGTTCATCCCGTTTCTTTATAGCATGTTCTCTAGATATGTTGCTGGTTTTATCAGACATAAGAGGATTGGTGAAGAGGAACACACAAGGACCATGTAGATTATTAAGTAGGGCCAGGAGGGCAGTTTGTTCTCTCTCTGTCTCTCTCTGTCTCTCTCTCTCTCTCTCTCTCTCTCTCTCTCTCTCTCTCTCTCTCTCTCTATCTCTTCCTTCCTGTTTGCCAGTGTGTGCAATCTGTGTGCTTTGGCAGGCCCCACCTGAGGCTCATCTGAGATTTGTCAAAGCTGGCTTTGTGGAATTTCCTTGAATCTTTCCTTGGAGAGGACATTGGTATGGATGCTGACCCACTGCGCAAGGAGGGGTAAGGTGGAAAGTCTCATCAGCAGCCTATAGGAAGATCCTTCCTAACACAAGACAACGGCTGTTCAATGGATTATATGTCGAATGGAAAAATCATGTGTAGTTTAGTATCCTTTCAGAGAAGAAGGTCATCTTATGCAATCCCTTCCTTGTTGCAATGGGGAGCAACTAAAAAGATTCATTCTATCTTTTACTTTCCATTGCCCTCTTTTCATTTTTCATCTGGTTAACTGTTGTAAAAAGTGGATGAACTTTATATCAAATCAATAAGAAAGGAAAAATGAAAATGTCATTTTATTCATTCATTCAATGGCATAAAAAAATTATGATGGTACTGTTTCATTATATTAAAAGGACAATATATTTTTTAAATGGTTAATTCCAAATGGCATTGTTCCCATTGTATTTTAGATAGACTTCGGAGCATTAGAGTGACTGAAAATGTCATAACTATATTATAGCTTGAAATTGACTTGCATTATGTTCATCATGACTCCAGTACCCCAGTTTCTTATATATGACTGCGGCAGTAGTTGTGCGGCAATCTTTATAATTTCTACAAAATTAAGAGAAAACAAACAATCCAGTTGGAAAACACTGTAAATGGGCTAAAATGCTCAATAAAACTGAAAGCATTTTTGTGTAATACAAGCGGTCATAACCAAAAAATATATTGCAGAGTAATAATTACAGAGTTTAAGCAAACGTCAGGGTAGCAGATCTTAGCAATGACCCACTTAGATCCACTCCTCAATCAAATTCATGTTCTACCACACACAACACATGCACAAACATAACATAAACAGAGTACTTAATGGCATCCAGCCATTGCATCCAACAGCAGTCCCACACAGACACAGTTATTTCTAATTAAGCTTATAGAATATTTATTCAAGCTGACAAAGAATGAACCACAAGGATCAGATCAACGCTGGGACCTTCAACAAATAATACTAAACATTTGTCCATTTTTATTTTCTCCTATCAAGCTACAGTTTTTGGCCCATCATTTGACTGTGAGGAATACAACTGCGTTAATTATTTTAAATATACCCACTCCTTCAGCTGATTAATAATAATTCCCAAACTCTGCTCCATGGCTCCCAATACTGTGCATTTGAATGGCATGGTGATTAGTATTATTGAAGGTCTGTAAAAGATCAGTTTGTTGTGCTGTAAACACAATAAGTTGTTCTGTTATTAAGATGGAAAGATTAAAAGAACACAGTAGGGAATTAATGGCAAGGAATATGAGACTTAATATCACTGTGTTGTCAAAAGTGTTTGTCCATATGAGTATGAATAAGAAGACAAGCAATTAAGCTACATTAAGCTTACTATATAACTTGTATAGCAGTATTTTATAATGTTTAATTCAATTCAGATCCATCTTATTCGTATGGTGCATTTAATAAAGGACATTATCACAAAGCAATTTTACAGGAATAAAACAATTATAAATTCATCCCTAATAGGCAAGATAGGAAGCAAGGAAAAACTCCTGAGACAGTATGTAGATATAAAACAAGAACTAAACTCAAAAAGAAACTCACCCTCATCTGATTGACTCCATGTAACATGAAGAATCCATATGCAGATTTTTTTGAAGAATACACAGGGTAACATGCAGTGTAAAGCAGCAGACAAGGGTGTAGTGAAAGTTGAAGGCACAAAGTCAAAAACCAGCAAATCCGTCCGCGTGGCCAATAAATACACAGGGGTCAAAACACAGAGAAAACACAGCTCAGAATCACAGGAAAACCAAACAATACTTTGCAATGTGCTAACCATGTAAGTATGCTTATATAGCTGTGGCCTGAAAGTGCTGCGTGGCAAACCAGAAGTCCTAATATTCATGAGAGGGTTCCCTCTAGTGGGAAAGAGGGGAAGCCGCGGGTGACGTCGTTACAGAATCCCCCCCCTAAGAACACCTCCAGGTGTTCTTCTGAGCCACCCCTAGGTCTGGGTGCAGGTCGGTCTGGATGGGATCCTGAGAATAAGTTGGGGTCGAGGATGTCGTTAGCTCAGAGCTACAAGCGTTCTTCTGTGGGGTAACCCTCCCAGTCTACCAGATATTGGTTTGTAATTGTGCTGACCAAGTATGCTGTGAATCAATCGATTTTGATAGGTGGATGGGGTGTGATGGGGCTGTGGGCAGTGGTAGTGATGGCTGAAGGAGTATGGACTGGCTTAAGGAGGAAGAGCTGAAATTATAGTGATGTGGGCATTTATCTGGCGGATAATCTTGAAGGGTCCTATAAACCTGGGGCTGAGCTTTTTGCATGGTAATCGCAGATGAAGATTCCTAGTAAAGAGCCAAACCAATAGACCTGGCTGGTGTGGGGGTGAGGGTGTCGTCGGTGATTGGCCAGGGCCTCTTGGTGTCAGAGGGCTGTCTTCCAAACTGTTTTGAAACTTTTTGGAGTAAGGCCAGAAGAGGATTGTGTAAATGAATTTTGTGCGTACTTAGCCCAGGGTAAAAATTCACTCCATCTGTGCTGGTCTCTGGAGCAATGAGTCCATAAGTAGCAGCCAATTTCTTGGTTAGCCCATTCCACCTGACCATTGGTTTGGGAGTGGTAACCGGAGGTCAGGCTGACATTGATGCCCAAGCATCTGCAGAGCGCTTTCCATACTTTCGATGTGAACGGTGGTCCCGGTCAGACACAACATTTCTTTTGGTAATCCAAAGTTCCTTAAAACGTGATCAAACAGAGCTTGAGCTGTCTCCATATCTGATGGGACCCCGTTGAGAGGTGTGAATTTGCATGCCTTGGAAAAACTGTCAACAGCCACCAATATGGTGGTGTAGATATGGAAGTGGGGAAGGTCTGTTATGAAGTCCACTGCCAGGTGGGACCATGGGTGACGAGGTATGGGAAATGGCGCTAAAAGCCCCATGGGGAGCTGGCATGATGTTCTGCTTTAGGTACATGCTTGGACATACTCCAAAAAGATCCAAAAAGGAGTTCTGGAAGAGATGTATCATCCTACGCATGCCTGAGTGTCCTGACCTTCGTATTCTGAAGGTGGATGTTCCTTATGGTGTGCCCATCTGATCTCCCACTGCAATAGGGCTACAACCACATATTTAGGAAGGATGAGTCCCGGGTCAAGATCTCTGCTCACTGGATTGTGATGACGAGAGAGGGCATCGGCCTTGATTCTTTGCTCCAGGTAAGTATTTCAAGGTGAATTTAAAATGGGGTGCTTGGCTTTCTTATTATTCTAAAGATTCTTATGGTTGGTTATCACCTGGATGATGTGTTAAACTCCAGCCAGCCAATGCCGCCATTCCTTGAAGGATCACAATTCTATTTCCCACATCATAATTAGCTTCTGCTGTTTTTTTAAAAAAAAGAACAGGAAAAGAGTTTGCTTGGTAAGCCATGGTGCTGAGATAGCATGACCCCTACCCCACAGCAGAAGGCTGGTTGGGGTTTGAAGGTCTGAGGATGGGTGCTCTATTAAGCCTTGATTTTAACTCCTCAAAGGCTGCCTGAGCAGAGGGGAGCTATTGTAGTTTTTGGGTTTTCCTAGTAGAAGAGAGGTGTGAAAGATGCTACTAAGCAATTACTGAATAAATCGTCAATAGTAATTAGCAATTCTAAGATGCTTGATGGATGTGGGAACAGGCCTCTCCGTGACCACCGGAACCTTTTCAGTATCCATTTCCACCCCCAAATTACTAACTAAGGAGATTAAATTCCTGTGGAATTCACATTTTTTTGCCTTGACGTGAAGTCAATTATGCAGGAGCCATGACAGGACTTGGCGTACCTGCATTGGTTCAGGTGGGGAAGCACTCAATTCCATCCCTCCCAGTGTTGAAAAAGCAGATGTGGGACGGTGGGTGGCTTGGGTGCAGAGACGATTATCCAGGCATACTCTCAACATAATGTAGCTGGGGAAGTTACAGTTTTGATCCCAGCACCTATTGCGCTGGCTTAGTCTCTCATGAAAAGTAACCATTAATACTGCATCTTTCCAGTCACTTTGGGCAGCAAGGGTACGAAACTGATGAATTAACTGCGCAGATACGGTACATCCCTCCCTCTATCTTGATATTCAAATACATCACGAGGTAGCTGAGAGAAGTGGGACAATGAGAAGCATACCAGTGGTTCCGGGTCCCAAACCGCCATGGCCCAGTTGAATGTCTTACCTTAAAGCAGTGTCATGATGATGGCGCATTTTGTGGATTGCTCGATAAATGTCCAGTTAGCGTGAAAAGAACATGTCGCACTGTCTCAGAAATCCTTTGCAAAGGTCAGCTGTTCCATCACATTTGTCCGTAAGTGACACTCTAGGAGTTTCTGGATGAGGTGCACGTTGTCCACAGAGGGACTGAAGAAGGTGCACTTTGGTGTTTTGAAGCATCATTAGCTGTTCCTGGTAGGCAGCCAGAGTTGATGAAGCATGAGTGCTTGAAGTTGAGATTTAGGGGAGGCAAAGTATTCTGATGCAGATTTATTGAAGAATACACAGTGTACCATGCAGTGTAAAAAAGCAGGCAAAGTACAGTAGCAGGCAAAAAGTCAAAAAACAGTAAATCCATAAAGATGGCAAATAAATTAAAAAAACACAGTAACAAACTCAAAAATCAACAAAACAGAGAAAGGAAACACAGCTCAGAGTCACAAGAAAAACACACAATACCTCACAATGTGCTAACCATGTGAGTATGCTTATATAGTGGTGACCTGCAAGTGCTGTGTTGGCAACCCAGAAGTCCTAATATTCAGGAGAGGTTGGCCGGAGGTGGAACTGTGGGTGAGGTTGTTACACTCCATAGAGTGTAATTATATTAGAATTTCTTTTTTCTAACTATAGTACATAGTCACAAAAGTGCAATAATGTAACCAGGAAATTCATTCATTCATTCATTCATCTTCTACCGCTTATCCGAACTACCTCGGGTCACGGGGAGCCTGTGCCTATCTCAGGCGTCATCGGGCATCAAGGCAGGATACACCCTGGACGGAGTGCCAACCCATCGCAGGGCACACACACACACACTCATTCACTCACGCAATCACACACTAGGGACAATTTTCCAGAGATGCCAATCAACCTACCATGCATGTCTTTGGACCGGGGGAGGAAACCGGAGTACCCGGAGGAAACCCCCGAGGCACGGGGAGAACATGCAAACTCCACACACACAAGGTGGAGGCGGGAATCGAACCCCGACCCTGGAGGTGTGAGGCGAACGTGCTAACCACTAAGCCACCGTGCCCCCACCAGGAAATTCATTCTAGTTTAAAGATGTGATCTTTTTATGATAATTGCAGTCCAACCTTTACGGTTTCTAAGTTGTATTATCCATAGCAATCCTATGTATCTCTAGGCTCTTAATGTAGGGCCATCTTCATCAGCCAGAAGTGAGCAGCCTCCAAATAAATAAAATTATGTTTAGATTCCATTTTACCTCTCCTAATCTCCAGGGGCTGAAATAATCATCTAGATATTATTATATATACTACATATACATCATAGGACAGCAGATACTGTATGTGCTCACTGGCTCAACATTTTCCATCTTATGTTATTGTCTAGCTTCTCTTTATTTCTTAAGAATCCCATTTGAATGCATTAAAGTATGAAATATGAAAACCTTTAGCAAACTAAAATGCAGAATTTAAAGGAGTTTGACAGAGAACAGAATACAGTAATCCACTTCACAATGAAATTTCCAGTATGGGTTTTTTGGGCTAATAACTGAGTTAAGCGCTAAGGAATACTTAAGCAAGCTACTAGTTATTGTAAGTACTGGTTTGCATTTTTTAATAGTTTTTTCATTTCGAATTTCATATCGATACATCACCCATTGCTATGGTGATATATTAGCAATGAGATAAATTCCTTGTCTTGTCTTGTTTATCAAGTCTTGTCATATGATGATAGATTGTTTGAAATTGCTTCTTCATCCCTACTCTCCTATTAGAAATCTTCGCTCATCTGACCAGGCCATGTTGGTGGTTCCTCGTGTACGGCTCAAGCGTAGAGGAGAGCGTGCTTTTTCTGTGGCCGGTCCTAGACTATGGAACTCCCTGCCACTAGAGATTAGGACGGCACCCACCATATCTAGTTTTAAGTCCATGCTAAAGACCCACTTATTTTCTCTAGCCTTTTCATGATTTGCCCAGGGGTTTATGTCTGTTTATATCTGGTTTATGGTTTTATTTATCTCACCTTCTTTTACACTGGTTATTTTATTTATTATTTATTGATTTATATATATTTACATATGTACATATATTTTTTTTAAGAATTCTTATTTTAGTTTCTTGAACTACTTTGTGCATGTGTGTATTCTTAAGTGTATGTGTGTATGTCAAAAGCACTGTGAAGCACTTTGGTCAGCCATGTGGCTGTTTGTAAATGTGCTAATGTATACAAATAAACTTGAACTTGAACTTGAACTTGAACTTGAAATGCATAAGCTTCAGAAAGATAACAGAGACAAAAGCCAAGTGGTCTTTTTACATGAACAAATAAGAGCAGCAACACAGTCCAATAGCTCAAGGTCATCTCCAAAACATGTCTAAGTCCAAAATCTATTTCTCACACTCCTAGTTCCAGAGATATATTTGCTAGAAATCATTAAATTGTCTTCTCATTGACCAAATAGAAATGAATGAAAAGGGCTGGCAGCTGAAAAGCACATCTTCTCTTCCATAGAAAAATTAAACTGAAAAAAAAAGGCCCCATTGCTCTCAAAGTTTCTTCTCTAAAGATTATCATAATTACTTCAAATGATTTTAATGTTCTAATCAAAAGTGAGGAAGGTCTGAAGGCTGATGACAGGTTCTTTTGAAAATGGAAAGGTAGATTACTCTGTATGCCGCTCATCTGAGCTCTACTGCTTTAATTAGCCTTGGATGAGTCTTTGCTCTCCTGTTCTAAATGGTTCCACTTTTTCTTTTACCTCACTTCTTAAGACAGATTTGTATGGCCCCTGTCACAGGACAAGAATTAATATCCTGAGAAATATAGTGTGGATTTGTTATTTAGAAAAGTTTGCACTCATTGAATTTAGATTTTTTTTGTTTGTTTTATTTTACTATTACTCACAGCTGTGATAATGCAGTACATTTAAATTCAGTCCAGCTCTTTCTGGTACGTCTGATCCCCATATATTTAATACAAAGGGAATCAGTGAGGGCAACACTTACTTTGTAGACTTTTTTGATTCTTATGATACTTAAAAGATATTGTTTAAAAAATTGTTTATGTTACAACTGCAACAATCTGGTCACAAAAATATTATAAGAATTTCCTGCAGCAGAAGAAAATGACACTTTAAAAAGTATGAATTTTATTTCTCCCTGAAACTCAGGAAATTGATCAAGGATCTTCTGTTCCTCTGTGACATTGCCTGTAATGTATTTGAAAGGCTGTACACTATGTCTCCCTTTCTCTCTAACTGAAAAACCTTGTCGAGAGCATGAATAAAAAATATAAACGTACGCATTTCTAGTTGATTTGGATCAATTTAATTGTACTTAATCTTGTAGATATTCAATAGAAATTTCTTAAACTTTCAAATAGGGATATAATTGATTAGGCTTTTAACTGAACATTTTTTGTTAAGCTATATAGTTTTCCTTACTGAGGTTTTAGTGGAACTACAATGTTTATTGGAAATATTTACAATAGACCACAAGAGTCTTATAAATAGAGCTATAACATTTTACTGGTCACAAGTCTCAGGATTTCATAATCTCGAAATCTAATTATACAAACAGTTGCTTCCTACAAGCAAAGAAACTTATGAACACAATGACATAACAAGCTTCTCAGAGGAAGATATAATCACTGCATTCAACAATTGGATGGGATTCTGTCTAATAAACCATAATTCCTACTGCCATGCTCGTGGCCATAAAGAAAAATCACTGTTGGACAATGAATCCTATTTTCCAAAGTATGACATTTTTCTTAAGTAGGAATTACCATACAGTAGGTGCTGACATGACAATTGGAAATTGACACTATAGTAGCTGCTATTATCCTTTTAAAAGTATGACTTACTAAAATGATCAGGGACTATGGCACGGTGGCTTTGTGGTTAGCAAATTTGTCTCGCACCTGGTGCTTCTGGTGTTTTCTCCATATATTCTGGATTCCTTTCCCCCAGTCAAGAGATATGCATTATAGACTGATTGTCATGTCCAAATTGTTTGTAGTTCGTGAATTAATGAGTGTGATGGTGTGATTCTACCCTGTGATGAGTTGGCCGCCCTGGCCTTATGCCTCCCTCTCCCAGTCCCTTGGTAGAGACTCCAAATTCACCTATTGACCTACTGTATTAATTTGTAACATTTAATTTTTGCTGAAAAATTACATTATGATTTGCCTAAGACTTCAGCTGTTTAGAAATTAGTTTTTTTCTTGCACGAAATGTAACAACCATTTTCTCACCTTAAAAATGACACTGTCAAGCGCTACTTTATATGAGCAACAGCTAAACAAATATTCCAAAGAAACATGAGAAAACATGACAGTGCAGCATGATGATATTCTCACATACACTTCTGTGCAAATCCAAAAACACTCACAATCATAGTCATGTGTGTTAATAAATAATTTAAATAAATACCAGGTTTCTTTTGCTATAAATACTTATTTACCTGTGCATGGTTTATCAGAAATATGTTTTCAGTTCCTAAGGCTCATGACAGTTGTAGGCAAACCATTTACAGTCAATGTACTGCACATGTTTAATTAGTCATTTTACCACTTATGGAAATGATAAACATAAATATTTATATGAACTTCAGCATTACAGAGTTTATGTTTGTCTGCAGGAAAATATCATAAACACATATGTACAGACCTTATAACCGGTTCACCAGCATTCACACAATTTTAATGCAAAATACTTAACCTACAAATTAAGCAAATCAAATCAACAGACGATGCCATAAAAGAAAAAAAACAAGCAAGTAATAGTAATACATAATAAAATACTGGAGTGCAAACACACAAGTTAGTAAACAGACAGCTTAGTCCTTATTAAAAGAGTTTAAAGTACATTTTTCTGTGATTGCCTAAGCTCCATATAAAATTTATATCATGTTCTAAACATTCTGTAGCAAAATTTCATCACCCAATACACATTTTCCCAATTTAGAAACAAGTTACAGCCAATTTAACATACTCTATGTATACCCTGACTAATGTTAGTGCCGTAGTATAGACATGTACATATATTGATACATTATGAGTGTTGTGGTTGAAGGAGACAATCCGAATACATCAGATGTAACTTTAGTGAGTTGGGCTCTAATGTGCACTACAGCTCTTGTAGGTTCTCAATTATTTATTACGCCTGGCTCACCATGCAGAGGGAAGCCGTGTGTTTGATTTCCCATTCTCTTTCAGCAAGGGAATCCGGTTACAAAGCAACTGTTCAGACCAGGGTTTGTTTGGTGAGTTTGTCATGAAACATATGCTGTTTTTTGTTTGCTTTTTGTTTGTATTTTTTTTTAACTAATGTCATTTATTTGCAATTTTATCACATGCTTTGATAAAGTTCTAACACAATATTATTAGTAGAAGTAGTCATTGTATTATTATTATTATTATTATTATTATTATTATTATTATTATTATTAAGTTTCTTTGTAGAGCGCTTTTAACAATTCACATTGCCTCAAGGCAGCTTCACATAACTATGGAAACAGAATAAAAATATTAGAGCTTAAAAGTTCTAAATTAAGTTACTGTATCTCTAACAGTTTTCCCTATTGAGCAAGCCATATTTGAAGGTGACAAGGAAAAGCTCCCTCAGATGATATGAGGAAGAAACATTGAGAGGAACCAGACTCAGAAGGGAACCTCACCCTCATTTGGGTGACACTGGACAGTAAATAGAACTCCTAAGGAACTAACAGGTTCAGCGTAATTTTAGAGTTCACAACAGATCCAACACTCATTCCTTCCTTATTATTATTATTATTATTATTATTATTATTATTATTATTATTAATAATAATAATAATAATAATAATAATAATAATAATAATAATAATAATAATAATAATAATAATATTTCATGCTTATCTTGCACCTCTACTGCTTGATTACTGCCTTTGGGGGTTTCCTATGTCCCCAATCCATAGACAATGTCAGGCTACCATAGGCAACTGATTTGCGTCTTTAAATTGTCCATAGTGTGTGAATGTGTGTGAGTGTGTGTGCGATTGCTTGCCATCCTGTCCAGAGTGTACCCCAAATTGTGCCCTGATTCTCCTGGTATGACTCCAAAGTCACTGATGAAATGTCAATGTCAAAAAAAAGTCAGAACTATACAGCAGTTGAAGGGTTTTAGAAAAAGCTAACTTGCACATCTAATTTAAGCTACTAGTATTGACATAAACCCAAAATAAACGTATAGTCACACTAA
The DNA here is from genome assembly GCF_030014155.1 of Tachysurus vachellii. Taxonomy (NCBI): domain Eukaryota; kingdom Metazoa; phylum Chordata; class Actinopteri; order Siluriformes; family Bagridae; genus Tachysurus; species Tachysurus vachellii. The sequence continues at coordinate 19,407,995 of NC_083463.1, read as the reverse complement.
CTATGTTTTTAAAAAAAATTGAGCTCCGACGTTAACTTGATTTTTATATTTCTGGGATCTCAAGACATCCTTGTAATCAGCTGAATTTCATTTATTTACTCATCAATCATAGTTAACTGTCTCATGTGTGTTCATGTTGGAATGACTGAAACAAATCCAATGCTTCTGGTTGAACAATACAGACCTGTGCAAAAAAATCGTGGGCACCCAAATTTTTAAAAACGAGTGCTCTCTTAGATGTTTATTATATTGCAGTATTTATTAATTGGACAGTTATAATGTATTTTAGTTCCAAAATGAACTCTCATAATGTGGTGGCAAGGCTTCTGAACTTGCATATGCAATTGCAGAACTCTAAAGTAATTGAGTTTTAAGCGTTGTGGATAAGTTGTTTTAATTATGTCTTTTTTTTTATTGTACTATGAAATCTTTTTTAAGATGGAGAATTTTATTTTGTGTTTCTAGTTTAGATGGACTATATGTTTTGTGTGCTTGTAGGAAAGTTAGATGCAGTTTTATTGTTTTTGTGAGTGTGTGTGGGTGTGTATGTGTGTGTGTGTGTGTAGGTGTGTGTGTGTGTGTGTGTGTGTGTGTGTGTGTGTTTTCAGTTCAGTGTTTATGAAGGCTGATGAAAGTATATTTCCCGAATTGCAGTTCAGCTTCTGGTTGAAACTGTTTATAGTGTAAAACATTTCATTTGTATAAAAGTTGACCATTTAACTCAAGTTTGAAAAATGTTAATAATAAAATAAAACAACTGCTACATTTTTTTTTTTTATGAAAGTAATCCCTGAACCCAGTTTCATTAAATAGACTGTATAAATCTCACTGGATGTCAGGGATTATCTGTAAAAAAAAAATGTAAATAAATAAATTTAAAATGTGCCAGAAATGATTCTCAAAGATGTTTTGAAAACTGCAGACAATGAGAATATTGATGCAATTTTAAAAGTTTGTATAAGTGCTGTTTATTGCTCTTTATAGAAGTTTTTATGTAGAAAACATGTCATTTGTTATTTCTGAAGGAATCTGTGTCTCTATAGCATGTCGTGTCCCTACGTGTACCTAAGACTTTTGCACAGTATTGTACTGGATATCGTGTTGACTGACTTTTCAACAACAGCAGCAACAACATCTACATATTTTAACAGTTTGTCTGAATCCATGTCATTCAAAATACTAAATTAGATCCTAAATTAGCTTCTTAAGAGATATGATTATGACATAATTGTATAAGATGTCATAAAAGGAAAATCTTTTCCAAAATGTTAGTTTTGAATTTTTATACTGCTTATTTGTTGTCTGCCTTGTTAAAACAAAAATAACACCCACATTGTAAAAAAATATACAAAAATAACACCCACAAAATAACACCTACAAAAATGTCCAGTCCATCCCAACCTTTTATTATTCTTTCCAAGTCTGTGACCTTGTGTAGATGAGTGTGGGCAAAGCAGCATGGTTGTTATAGAAGAGTGGGGCTTCCCATTTATGACAACGTGTGTCCTTGCTGCGACGCACGGAAATTTTAATGGACCTCAGGGACAAAATAAAATTCAGGTTAAGTGTTAAAGATGTGACTTGGAGTCAGCCAAGGCTTGCACATAAGGTTTAAAATTATTGACAGAAAATGAAAACAGTCAGAATTTCCTGCTTCATGCCTGAAGAACAGGCTATAATAATGTTAGTAATAGTTTCACAGAATGTGAAATACACAGTAATCACAACAAAGAGTAGGTGGATTCTGCTTTCTAAGAGCCTATTAAGATATGTGGGGGGAAAGATTGTTAAAGGTTATGCAATTATAGAAGTTTTTATAATATTTCGCATTCAGTTTCAGACACAAGGATGAGACATGAGGTATCATTGGGCACAAATGTTTTTCTTATTAACATGCTGGATAAGCAGAGATAAGTCACTTTTAATATTCCTGGATATCATATTGTACATCTAATTAATTTGCTTTGGAAATATCTATGGTGATATTGTTATAATAAAAACAATGAAGAAAAAAACAATGTAGTGTTAATGGCTCTTGGATTTTCAGGAGTACAAAAGAGGAGTAGTTTTGGTAAGTAGTTTGCTAGCAGTTACAGTTTTACAAACCCGATTCACACATTAATGCAAACAATTAGCAGAGCACTTCAGATCTTTTGCAGAACAAAACTTTACAATAATTTAACAAAACCCAATTTCAACACCATATGCCACGAACTGGTTCAAACAACCTGATTGAATTCCTTACACACTGCTGTGCTCAACCTTTGTGAGAGTACATGAATATATTGACCAAACACGGCACACAAGAACAGTTCTGCACATATTTATTTCTCTACACATTGTAAAAATCAGTCAATACAGCCATGCATTTCTAAAGGTTCTATTTTGCACTGAACAATCAGACAATATAGTGCATAAACAAAAACATTAGTGGAGACAAAAAGAAAGCATGAAAAAAAAAATCGTAATCTGGTCTTTGCTACAGTATGTCTGGTCTTGTTCTTGAATGACAATTGCATCCTTGCACAGACCCCAATTCCAGCACCATGCCAAAATATATGTCAATGGGGTTAAAGAACAGAGAGTATGGTGGGAGGGATTAGACTGAAAATTGTGGCTGCTCATGAAACCAGTTTTGTTTTGTAGTCTGTCTAAAAATGTCTGTATGTGGGGCATGTTGTCAGGGCCTAAGCTGGCATGACAGTAGAGGAGTCCATTCTGCACGAATGAAGCACACATTGATGTTACCACCACATTGGCCCAGGACTTTCCATATAGCTTCATGGCCAATGATGTTTCTTCCTCTTCATATTACTCTTATCAGTTTAAACCCAGCTTCATCTAAAAAGAAAAAGTCATATGGGATTGGATCAGCATCAATTAGCAAAACCTTTGGGTAAATACAACACTGTGTAGTTAAATATAGGCCTTCTATAACTGTACATGTACAAAGGTTCAGTGTACAGCGCACAATAGTGAAATGTAAATTATTCACCTGCACATATTAACACAACAGGTCTTTTAGTATTTCTTTCAAATGTCACTCAGAAAAGTGTTTTCATCTATGTGATGATTTTTTTTTTTAAATCATATCATCAGTGAGGATGTTTATTTGAATATCCAAGAAATTTTGCATTACAAGCCAAAACCATATTTATAATAGCTCTCAAACCTCAATCCTATGTAGACCAAGCAGAATACATGCAAAGTCACTGGAATACAGTGAATAGGTACCAAAAAATACACATGGAGGTCATACAGTGGGCTAAATTGTACCAATTGTACTGTAGGCAGAAGAGAATTTTTTTTTTTACCTGTTTTCTTGTCAACTTACTGTAGCAATAATATATCTGTTGAGGTTGGGCTGATCTCTTTTTCCAGCCTCTCTCAATGTCAATCCCTGTTTTACAACATATTCAACCAAGGCTGTAAACACAGTCCTTATCTTCTTTGTCTAAATCCTTCTACAGATCCATCTCTCCTCCTTCCTTTTCCTCTTACAGTAACATTGCTTTCCATACTTATTGAAAACAGGTAAATTCACCAGTTGCCATTTTATAGTGCTTACACTTGATCATTGAGTTTCTATTTAAACGTCTGCACCCCTGACGGCCGTGTTTGATCAATCAGTCCATATCTGCAGTATTTTGGAAAGCGGTTGCCTTGAAATGGCAAAGAAATGACATCATGCCAGATTTCTTTGTCTAATACTAGAAAAGTTGCAAAACAATGTAAAAAAGTGTAAGACTGAGAATTATATTGTGCTGTTCTGGGCTGAGATTTTGCTCCTTGAGTGTCAGGTTTCACTAACTGTTCGTTATATTTAATTTTAGTGTATAAACAGAATTTTATATTTCGTAAAAATAAATAAATAAATAAATAAATAAATAACTGTAAGTAAATTAGCTGGGATTAAGATTTTACTTTACTTTGTTATACTGGAAGCCGTGTGATAATACAACATACAACACAATAGTAGCATCTGAACCGAAACATTCTAAACATCAGAACTGTAATATTAACTTAAATCGAAGAAGGTAGGCCTTCAACATCACATGCTCATTTCAGATTGCACAAATTCTATGACTATTACAGTGAATGGAAAAATATGTTTTCTATATTTGCTGTTAAGATTTGTTGCACTTTAGGGCCGCTGCAGATAAACTCGCCGCACATGAAAATTCACAACATTCACTTAAGTTGTCATGGTTAACTGTTTATTTCTTCATCAGCATCAATTTGCATGACATTTAACCATCTTTATTTGTTTATCTTATTAGAATTTCTAATGGGTTCTATCCATATATTGGACTATTGGTTGTTCTGAAAAAGCTATCACACATCAGGTTCACCGCAGAAATCTGCCTGTCACTTAATATCGTGTGTTGCAAACCGTGACACATTTACTGTAAACAATTTTAGAACTAGAACAAAATCTCCAAACAGCTGTTTGGCCTAGAGGACGATACCATACATGTATTTGTGTGAGAGGCTTTTGTAGACAAAGGCACTCACTGCTTTCACGTAATTGCCACATAAGTGGTTGAAGTGTGTAAACACTTCATGCACATTTTCTGAAAATATGACACTCATTCAGTGCTTAAAATTTAGGAGAGTGTTAAAAGTCAATGATGTTTTATAATGACATTATTTCTGGGGCAGCTTTATGTGCAGTCAAATGATGAAAGTTCACAATTCTTCTGTCTAAAAAAATCATAGCCTATTAAATTACACATGAAATGCTGATGAAGTAAAACATTTAATCCGTGGCAGAGCTTTCATTATACACCTCCTGACAGGACAATGTTTTATGCATATGGATTTTTTTTTAAAAATCAAATGGCAATGTAAGGGCCATTTCCAAGATTCAAAACTTCAGAGAGTGAACTGGAGTATTCAAAATGTTTCTTTTTTTCTCTACAGAAAAGCTGTTAGAACTAAAAGGTCAAATTCTAACCCATTCCCAAAGATTTTCCAGTATTTCATGTCTGGTTATGTAAAGTAATCTTCAAAATCATTTTAAATTCTGAAGAACAATTTTGCAATAGTAAAACAACCCTGCTGTGCAAGTGTTGGACCACAACAACAGGGGGTTGTATTTCCTCTGGAGAAACTCTCTCCATCCTAATCATGACTACACTGCCTGGCCTAGAACAAACTATGGTTATCTTACAAGCCCAGTGAGGGGTTGGTCTTAACAGCCTTAAACAATTGAAGCGAAGCATCAGAGTCCCAAAGGTAGTTTCTATTCTGAACCTAGTTTTAGCAGGAGCCACATTAAATCAACTGAGAGGTGTAGGATGTGGTTTTGGGTATGACATCATCAGTTATAGCTGGCAGGCATCTTCTCCATCCCCAAGCAGCTGTCATTACACTACCCTGCAATGCAGATCCAAATAAAAACATTTAAAGGCTTTCTTACGCATACAAACATGTGTTGGAGACAAAAGTATACCATGCTATATGCCAAGGCATGCCAAGCAAAGTTTTTATTTATTCATTCTTGTCAAGAGCTTTGCTTGGATATTTTCTGCTGGAACATTAGGGGACATTCTGGCAGCGTGTTGTGTGTCACGTGTTCTCATCGCTACTCACCTGTTCCTAGTCGTGTCATTAATTTGGGTATTTATTTCTTCCACATTGCGTTTGGCAGCACGGAGTGATTGTCTTTTCCCAGGTCAGCTCAGTTGATGTTTTCTCTGTTTGTTTTTACTGTGCCTTTCCCAAGTATTCGGGATATTTTATTTCCCTGTCTGTGTTTCTCTTTTTCTTTAATAAATTGTGTTTTTTGTTATCCCTGCTTTTGGGCCTGGTTTTATCCCTGAAGACACCCGTTTTTCTGACAGTTCTTCTGTAGTAAGCAATTTATGCTTGGCTGAGTCATGGTGAATCCAAAACCTATATACAGAATGGATGAGATTCCAAACTATCATAGGGAAGCATGCACACACTCAATCACTCACTCATACCCAGGGGCAATTCATCTCTTGGCATGTTTCCAGGTGGTGAGAGGAACCCAGAACCAAGAATAAACCTTTACAGAACATTCAGAAGTCCATACAGACAGGTGTAGAACTCCAGGTCAAACCTGAGGGCACCAGACCCAATCTTGTCAATTTTGTCTTACTGATAGTGATGAAGATCTGATCATACATCATCTAAACAGACAGAGCAAAAGTTACAGAGATTTGTCAAAAGTCTAATACTTTTTGCACTTATGCCATGCTCTGACCTCTTCTATATTACATTTTCAGATACAGCATTTTGGCAGACTTCCTATCCAGAGCGACTTAAAAAAGGTGCTTTTAAAGTCTTTATCAATTAATCTATTGAGTCACAGACTAGGACTAGGTCACAGACTAAGAATACCATCAGGTTAAAACTGTCGGGAGGCAATGCAGCAACATTTTTGAGTGATAGTTTAAGTATTTCAGGAAGATGTAAGACTTTACATGCTGTCTGAAGACTTTCATTGACTCAGCTGTTCAGACACCTAGAGAAAGTTCATTTCACCACCTTGTTGGCAGAACAGAGAAGACTCTTGATCCATGCCTTCCTTTCACTCTGTGAGATGGTGGAACAAGAGGAGCAGTGCTGGGGATCAGATGGAGCATGGTGCAGTATAAGATGTAATATGTGCTTTGAGGTAGGGGCTTGTCTGTTTTTGTTTTTGTGGGCCAGAGGGAGCCTAGCAATTTGGATTGTGTGGGAAATGGATTTTATAGCCAACCTGCCCCAAATGTCAGTTCCTGAGTTCATACTGTTTATACTGTGCTACCTCTGTCTTTAAGAGTTTAGCCAAAAAGCTTGGTGTTATTAATGTTCAGTTTTTGGCACATCAAGAATTTTAACCTTGTCAAATAGCTGGTGGAAAATATAAAATGCAAAACATTACTTTTTGATCATTCTGCTTCTACTAGACAGTGCTTATTACTGCTCTGAATTTTTTTTTGTTTTTAGTGGGAACACAATGTATCCTCAACTGGGTGTTTGTGTGAATATCACACTAGCTTGGTGTTCTCAGTGAAACCATGACAACCGACAGTAAACTAATGATAGGAACAGCCACTCGCAAACAGCATAAGGCTCAATTTTTGTTATCAGGGTGCATAAATAAAGCATAAGATGATGCAGAGTTATGAAAATGTACAAATATTTGGGTTGGAATAAATGCCATGCTTTTAAGGTGCTGCAATCTGAATAAATTGTCATCTTTTTCTACTGTAAACACTACGAAATGCAATGGTGTTTTTTTCTAGAGATGGTATAGATCAGGTCAGAGTGACTTATGAGCTAATGTCTTCTGATACAATATGTCTTCAATATAATATAATTATCATATGTACTTTCCAAAATTGTGTCTTATTTAGGCTGCATTTTTTGTGTTCACTGGATGCAGTGCTTATCTATAGCTTGTACATGATGTCCAGCATGTTTCATCTGACTGTATCTAAATTAAGGCTGTGACACTCACTGCAGTAAGTGGAACACGGAGAAAGTCACAGAGTCAGGTATCTTAGGAACTTAATGCTCATTTATTATTTACAACAGTGATGCTTAAAGTGAAAACAGTGAAAAAACATCCTTCAGACAAGGGTGAGGTATTGACTTTGTGCAGGTGCAGGAGTTGTGTGGTTGAAGTTGCTGGAAGACAAGATAGAAAGGCAGGCCCCAGGAGCATGGTTTGGCACAGCAGGTTGGGGGAGCATTGTCCTCTTAGATAGCCAACTCTAAAAGAATGCAAAAACCAAAGAAAAATCGTGTTACTTCCACCCGGTACTCCAACTCTTACCTTCACCTACTGCTGAGTCAGGCTTCCTCCACAAATCTTCTCCAGGAGGGTGAAGAGTTGGGCGTGCTCTTAATTGCCCAATCAGTTTTGGCTTGCTGTCAGCTGCACCACCTCATACCTACACTGTGATGCGCTGTCCTTGGTGCTGGATATTTGCTTTCACCTCTGCACCACTGTTTTGAATGGGTGAGGATAGTTTTGTGTGGCTTGGGTGTGGTTGTGCTTGCACCCCCGTCACAGGATATAAGTGAGAATTAATGGAGTGAGAAGTAGTGGGTCAGAGACCAGGCCACTTTGACAGACTACCATCCCTAATTGCATTATAAGCAGTGCCATAAAATGAACTGAAAAATAAGCATCTTTGCAAAATGCAATCCCGGCAATGTCTGTATTTTATTTTGTTTTCTTTTGTAGTTATTATGTTTCAAGTTAAATCAAGAAGCTTATAATGTCATTTCAACCATATAGCTGATGCAGTACATAGTGAAATGAAACAATGTTCCTCCAGGACCATGGTGCAACATAAAGGCACAGGGCTACATAAAATACAAAGACCTAGGGAAAGTACAATCCACAAAGATACACATAAAGGGCATGTGTGTAAACTTGTGCAAACAATACAAGACAGGAGACAGTGCAAAACAAACGGTGCAATACACTGGACTACAATACAGTAGTGCACAGTGTGTACAGTATACAGTTCTGTAGAGTGCAAGTTAGGATTATGTGGTTGTAAACATAAGACAGTTAGCAGCAGTTTGGTAGCAGCATTAAAAACAAGATGTTCAAAACATTGCAGGGTGAGTGGCTGGCTGGTTTGATTTATTTTTTTTTATAAATTTTTATTCAGTTCACATCAGTTTCAACAATGAAAACAATTTCACACTTTGGCACATAAACACTTGTATATATGTAGGTATATAGAGTTGTTTGATCACTTGGTCACTATATGTTAGTGCAGCACTTAAAAAATGGGGCGTTAACAGAGTTACTATAAAAATTGCTTATTTACAATTGTAAATTTTTAATGAATTTGGTTTCGATATAATTTGCCATTCAATTGCCACAGCTGAGTTGTCTGAGTTGTTTCTTCCTATTTGCTATGATAAAATAATTTAAAGGCTTTAATATGTGCTTAAAATTGTCAATCTATGTCTGAGAGAGCTGATGTAAATAGTAAAAATTCACAAAACTGCTGTTAAGAAATTGGACAGTAATCAAATGTTCTCTTATCTTTGCTGAGGGAAGATAATGCTAGTATTTTTTGTTCCACCATGGTTTCAAAGTTCCCACGGTGCTGGTGGCTCAATAGCATAACCATTTGTGCACAAAAAAAAATACTTTTGAACTGGCAGAAAGAAAAAAATAATCAATAAAATTGGGGGAGATGGGGGAGTTGGATGTCAGAGATAGACTCCAAGCTGAAAATGAATTTTTAAAAAAAGGAATTCTGTGCTAAAATTATTTGGTGTTCACTCTTCCCTCTTATAGTGACATATGTGAAGTGTGTGTTTATAATATTGAAAGGCATGTAGAATAAGTTTAAATAGATCTAGCTTCAATGAGAGTCATCTTCTAATGTGTGTGATTAGGTTTAAACAACAAGTTAAGATTTCCACGTTAGTTAGTTAGTTAGTTAGTTAGTGTCAGGATCCACGTGCTTTTGTTTATGTTCTGTGTCACATGTGATGTGTTAATTGTGTTGTGTATTTAGCCATGCCACGTTGCCTATGGCGGCGCGGAATCCTTGTCGTCTGGTCATGTCATATTTTGTCGTGTCTTTTTCCCAGTTTTGTGTTTTTAGTTAATAAATTCAGTTTATTTTACACTATCCTGCATTTGGGTCTGTTTTTTGAGCATTTATTTTCTGAACTGTTTTTTTCCCCTGGACTTTTGTATTTTTTGTGTGTGTGAGACATCGGTCCACGTTTGTTCCGCTGAGGGACGTCGCTCCACTTCCGGTTTCCCGCGGGAGACGCCGCCTCACCTTCTGCCTGCAGACGATGTCACAGCCCGGTTTTGTTTTGTTTTTTTCTCTGTGCCCTGCTATATCGCCCCGCACCTGTTCCGGTGGGGGGTGTCGCTTCACTTCCTGGTTTCCCGTGGAGGACGCCGCCCCATTTCCTGTCTGCGGGGGGTGTTGCAGGTCCGTATGTTTTGGCCCCAGGGATATTTTTGTTTATTTTTTGCCCATGGTGGAAGACTTTTTCCGCCCTCCCCCCTTTCTGGTTTTGGACGTGGGTCTGGCCACGGTGTGTCTGGGGTTGCGCGCGGGCCTTCATCTTTGCTGTGGACGTCACTCGGCCCTTCTGCTCGGCTGTGGATGTTGCTCGGCCCTTCAGCTCTGCCTTGCCTGTCTCTTCCTCCCCGCCTCTGCACACCTGTTCCTGATGTGTTAATTGTGTTGTGTATTTAACCGTGCCACTTTGCCTATGGTGGCGTGGAATCCTTGTCGTCCTATGTTGTCTATGTCATGTTCATGTTTTGTCATGTTTTGTCATGTTTTTAGTTAATAAATTAAGTTTATTTTACGCTATCCTGCATTTGGGTCTGTTTTTATCCCTGCGTTGCTGACGGATGGATGGATGGATGGATGGATGGATGGATGGATGGATAGATGGATGGATAGATAGATATGCACTGTACATAGCAATTAAATGCATTTCTTCATTTGTCAATAAGTATAAGTCTACTTAGAATATGAACAGCATAAATTTATTAAATTGGATAAAACTGTTGCTTCTAACACATCTTTAATACAGATGTGAAGATTCTCACACTGTGAACACACAATAATTGTGCTGCCCTAAAATGTGCTCTCTCCCTTATTATTTTCTAACTCTGCCAGTCATCACACTGTCAAAAGACATGTCTGTTTTTGCAAATTGAATTGGCAAGAACTCATTTAAAATTTCTGACTATCTGACTTGAAGATCCACAAAATGGAACAGTGATTATATAATTGGCTGTTTTTCATCTAAAAAAAAATAGTAAAAATAGCTTCATTCTAGAAAAATACCTACCCATTGAGTAGTCAAGATGTCACTTATTTTCAATTGGTGCAGATTAACCACAACTGTATTTCTGTTGAACGGGAAATGTGCATACATCCAGATCTCAGGAAAGTTTTAGAGTTTTAGATCCATAAAGCTTTTAAATGTCTAACTATATATGAACAGATGGACTGGCTTGGAATTTCCTTCTCACAGGCAGACTTAATCAACTTAGAGTGGGCAATTTATAAGAATTTATACTACCTGACATTTTATGCAACCACTTACCTCTTCGGTAAGTGGTCGCATCAGCTTGTTCATCAGCATGTGGTTCTGCTGAATACTTTCCACAGAATCCTTGCCCTAACCTTTGACTGGATGATTGCCTGACTGGATATACGGACATTGCTATTTGTATTAGTCACACGTAACAACATTGATTGAGCCTCTGCATGTGGGAGCAACCTCAGACAAGACCTAAGAGTTGCAGAACTAATTTTTATCTTTATATTATGCAGTAGGCATGAGAGGAAAACATGCCTGAGGGGGGTTATCAATGAATAATAAATTCATTTCAGTATGTACCTTATTCACCACACTTATGCCAAATCCCTTATCTATCCCAGTGGAACTGATTGCTTAAACAAGCATGGTGAATACACATCGGAGACCAGCTGCAAGCTGCATGCTAAACTAACCACACACACTTATTTATTTCTCTCAAGGTACTATCCTGACATTATGTGTCATGCATACCTGAAATGGAAGATCCTAAATAGATCAACAGTGTCATATTCATAGATCATAGAATGAGAAGCATGCTACAAAGCATTTTAAAGATGTTACGAGGTCTTGCAGCAGCAAAGTGACTGCAAGGTGAGGATATGACACATGCTAAATTGTCATGTTAATGTCTGTAACGGGTTATAGGGTAAAATTACTTTTTTGAAAAAAATCAGCTTTGACTTTATTTGGCCCTTTTCCATCCCGCATCTGTTTTAAATATACTGTTTAATATCATCTAACTACTACAGGTTAAATGCATAGCAACATTGTTTTTATCATGTTATTCATATGCACAGAATATTATATTTTTATATCCTTAGTGACTATTAATGAGTAAACTCAAGTAATCTGAGGGCATGCAAGAATTACACAAATTAGTGCAAATTAGTGTGAAGTGTGCAAGTAGAAAGGTAGTTCAAAAGAAAATATCACTTGTTGCAAAGTAGTAGTTAGTTAACTGTTTAGTTTGGACACTCAGCATTTATAACTTAAAGCCAGAATTACTGGGAGTGACTAAAAGTGGAATTGTACATTGTATTGTTTGTAAATGTGTCCCTCATGTCCATGTTTTAATTCGTGCACTTAGAAGGTCACAGATTTACATCACAATTGGAAGATAACCACATGGTTTAGGGCAGTGTTTATGAAGTTCCACAGTCAGTGCTCTTCTAATGCTAACCTTGCCCATAACAAACAATGGATGGTATAAATATTCTAGCATGTCTTAGCAGAGTCATGTAGTCTTTTAGAGTCAGGTGATTACAGTTGATGGAAACATTACCTAGATTTTGTATGCAATGCGACTAAAACTTTTCAGCCTGCTTCACTGACACCTATATAATGCCAGTAGAATGGACAGAGAGACTGAGGCATGGGTATAAAGTGGATTATTTGCTCTATCATCTCCTGTCCACAAAAATATGGATCACATTATGATACAAACATAAGTGTAGATATGGTTGTTTTAGCTGTTCTTGATGTTGTTGTTGTTGTTGTTTATACAGTTTTTCTGTTTTTCTGTGTGTGTGTGTGTGTGTGTGTGTGTGTGTGTGTGTGTGTGTGTGTGTGTGTGTGTGTGTGTGTAATCTTTTGACATTTCTGTTATGTTATCGATAGGTACTTGCCTAGCATGGCTACATGCATGGCTTAACCCTAATACTTTTATTTACTTATCTATTGATAGATATCTAATATTTATATCCCATCTAATATTATAACCAACTATTACTGCCTGTAACCATAAGCATAAGTACCTCAGAGATACTTAAAGGTCTTATTTGCCATGCATGTGAGGTAAATACATGAAATAAGAAAAAAATTGACAGCACAGTATAAACATGTGCACTTTCATGCAGTTATCGAATCTATCAACTGATCAAGTGGCAGCAGTGAAATGCACAAAATCATGCAGATACACACCAAGAGTTTCAGTTAATGCTCACATCAAACATCAGAATGGAGGAAAATGTGATCTCAGTTACTTTAACTGTTGCATGGTTGATGGTACCAGATGGGCTGATTTACAAATTTCAGAAACTGCTGACCTCTTGGGATTTTCCAACAAACAGTCTCAAGATTTGTTTTTCAAAATGGTGCAAATAACTAACAGGATCCTGTGTGTAGAAGATCTGCAGTCTGAAACACCTTGTGGATGGAGATATCAGAGGAGAATGACCAGAATGGTTTGAGCTGACAGGAAGTCTATAGCAACTTAAAAAAGAATACAACACGGATAAGTAGAAACACATCTGAAAACATAGCAAAAGGCAAGAAAAGGACATCACAAAAACAGCAGAAGACAGGTTCCACTCCTTTTATCCAAGAATAAGAATCTGACACTATAATGGGCACTTTGGGATCCCAGTGTAGTCTTCTGTTGTAGCACATCCACCTGAAGCTTCAATGTTTGTATATGCTGAGATGTTGTTCTGCTCACCACAGTTGTAAAGAGTGGTTATGTTAGTTACTGCATCCTTCCCGGCAGCTCAAACAAAATGCATTTGGCATTGGTCACCATCAGATACAAGCATGTTGATTTTTAAGACACTCCAATCCTTATAGTCTTAGGCAAAGGCAAGATGAGTTTTTGTGGGGTTTCTTTTAACTCAATACACCTTCTTTATCCAGCCTTTAGTGGCCATTTCCTTGCACTGTGAGATGAAATTTGAGATTCCTCACCATTGCAGGTTTTGCAGTTGTCACACACTGAGGTGTTTTTCATCCTCTTGTCATATCGCTTGCTAGTCTTCCTTAGCCGGGTCACAGTGCTGTACGTTCTGCACAGTACCGGACTCACAGTACTTTAAAATAATTTCGCAGACCAGTGTTCAAATCCAACACAAGCAATATCTGAAGATAATTGTCCAGATTTACCTATTCTCACCATGTCCTCCTAAGTAGCATTCGATAGTGCCTTCCTCTTGGCTATTTTTATCAAAATTCATAAAATATCATCTAATAATATAGCCAACACCTGCCACATAGTGATTGATGGACCTGTATCAATTATAGTCTGGGAATAATGAGTGCAATCTTTGTATGACAGCTTGGCCAAAAATGATGTCCACGCAATTAGGCATGTTTCATTGCGTCATGACAAAATGGAATACAGAGCATGGTCATTAGTTTTACATGCTAAGCACAACTTTGCCACATGCATACAAATGGGTGATAATGTCACTTTGGTCACTGAGAGAGAGAGTAAGAGAGAGAGAGAGAGATATGAAAAAATTAGTGGGACACATAGCCATCACAGTTTAACACCAAGACATGTAAACTTCAGGATATCAATCTGTCCAGTTAGGAAGCATACGTGATTGTGAATCAGTTTCACCTGCTTTGGTGCAAATAAAAGTGACACACTGGATGGACAACAAGAAGACATCCTCAAAAAGGGAATAATTTTGCAGGTAGTTGCCTCAGACAGTTGTTCTCTCCTAATACTTCCTGACTCATTTGTCACTAGTTTTGTCTTTTGTTAGGGTCCTTGTCACTACATGTAGCATGCAGCAATACCTGCAACCCAATTACTGTAGGTTGTACAGGTAGTCCAGCTCCTCCAGGATGGTACATCTGTGGTATAAATTGAATAGATGAAGCTGAATTAATTAAACTTTGAACTATCCTAGAAATTTCAGGATGAGACTCTCAGCTACTTTCTACAGAAGAGGCTTTCTCAAATAAAGGGAAAAACTCATAGGAGTGTCATTCACTTGAAACTTATAATATTGTAGCGATTTTAGCTCGCAAAGCAAGGTAAATATTTATAAGTAATTATAACGTGTTATAGTGACTCCTAAATATTTTAACCTAAGTTGAAATTGACGGTAATGGAATTAAAGTTACACTTATTTGGTCTGTTCGTCCGGCGAACAGGCCGTGTAACCTTTATTAATTCTATGAAGGCGGTATCTTCCCTTTTACTTTATACCGTAATTTTAATTAAATTAACTTAATAGCGCATGTAGTTCAGACCAGATGTTGCAGGTACCTTACGTTTGTGAGCGATACTCAGAGACAATCACTTGTGGAACAAAAATATGGCGTTTAATGAAAGAGACAAACACAACATAAAACTAACTACACAAACAAACAAAAGAAATAGAGAAAACAAAGATGAAAATAAAACACACAAAAGGAATTGAAAGTGGGGAAAGGGAGGAAGAGACTGGAAAGGAAGAAATTAGAAAGGAAGGAAAGGAATGGCAAGCTTAAACTTCAAAATTAATCACACCCTAACTGGGAAATCGTCACCGGAAACTTAAATTCACCTTAAGACTCAAATACAAGGTTCATACTTAAAATACGCATCTAAATGGGTTGGTAAAGGAAACGGTTACTTGCATTGGCTTGCTGCACAAGAGTCCGGATGCAACAGAGAAATCTCTGAAGAGTCAGTTAGGATGGGGTCAGATGTTCTTCCAAGTTCTCCAAGATCAGAGCAGTTGTTGTTATTGGAAGTGAAGCTTGCCGGAAGTTCTTTGAAGGAAGATGGAGTCGTCTCCAAGCTGTTCCGAATGTCTGACTAAGGATTGGTGGTGTTTGTGACATTTTAAAGGTCCCGAACTCCACCCATCTTTGGGGAGATGGCCAATACTACGGCCCTGGTTTCGGAGGGAAAAACTCTCTTTGTTTCACGTGTCTGTGGGTGTGGTTTAGCTATCAAACTTTTAGATGACTTTAAAGTTTTATCCAAGGTGTATTAAGACGGTATAGTGCCTTTCGTGCTCAAATAAAATACACCATTGATTGAAAAATGAGTAACCGATAATTTTGTGGTCATTTGGATACTAAACATGAAGGGGAATGACGGTATAAAGGCAGCGGTACATTATATACACAGATCAGTAAGCAAAGTGTAACTGATGTTACTACGATATTGTGTTCTGATAAAGGAGAAAGAAACAAAAATGAAACACAAAACAAAATGCATTTGCATTAGGGAAGTGAAAAACAGATAATTTTGTATACATTCTGACATCAGACCTTAAAAGGACATACAGCCTTAGAACAGGTATACATTAACATGCCAGGGTCAGTAATTAAAGTATAACTGATGTTAATACAGTGTTGTGTTCTGATACCTACATAAAATACACCCTTGTCAGGAAAGTAAGGAGCAAATAATTTTAAGTCAGGCAAGCCTTAACAGAAGAAACACATTACAACAGGGTACAAGAATAAGAATCTTAGAGTATCATTATAATTGAGGAGGAGATACATACGAGTGTGGTTAATGCCGTGGGGCATTTTATTTACTCGTTTTATTAGTAAAAGGAATGTCCCTTTGTGTTTTGTGTGTGTGTGTGTGTGTGTATGCGTTTGCAGGTGAGTGCATGTGTGTGTGTGTTCTGGTTGGGGGCCCCTATGAGTTCAATCAGAGAAGCAACATGGGGTTATCTGGTCTTTGTGTAGGATCCCAGACCTTCTGGAGCCAGGTGTGTGTGTGTGACACTGTGGAGTGTATCCCTCAATAAAATCGTAAAACTGGGTTGCTCATCGGTTGATTGAAGAGTAGATGCCGAAGTTTAGGGTACCTGGGACATGAAATCTAAATGACCTGTACCAGACGCTACAATATAAATTATTATATGCATTAGGTTTACTCATTTTCATGTTGTGTGAATTTCTAGAGATTGTACACTAATATATTGCTATTCTGGTCAATAGTTGCTTATTAACTAAAGCTTCTATCTCTTTTAATTCATGTATAGCTACATTATATTGTCATAATATATATTATTATTGTGATGGTTTGGGTTGTTTGGGGATTGTTTTGACATTGTATCTATGCTCTGTTGTGGTAATAAAACCCCTCGTACTCCTGATGCTTCATTCTCATGTAGTTGCAGACACTAAACTCTGAAGCTCTTGACTGGTTCCTAAACATTTTCTGTTAACTGACACTTTCATGGCACATTGGAACCCCCTGCACTATGTAAATTGCAGTGTGTTGTATGTAGTCAGAGGTTTATTGTGTGTACACTCTATTATCCTCCTTCTCACACCCCCTCTCACCGCTCTGTTGGAGTCCTGTGGCTTTCAGTGGCCTATAATTCTCCAAGCTCTTTCCCTTTGTATTATTATTATTATTATTATTATTATTATTATTATTATTATTATTTGTATTATTGTTGTTATGTTTATTATGCTAGTTAGCATTTTCATTACTTTTCAGCTTAATTTCATAGAAATTATCGTATTAACTTGAGTCTGTCATTTCTGTCAAAATAATAATTGGGTTAGAATTGTTAGAACGGATATTCTAACAATTCAAAACGAATTGCTACAAAAATATTTACATTCATGAAATTGAACTTAAGTAACTTTGGAACTGAATAAGATTATTAGAAGAATAACCACTATCTTCATTGAAATGAAATTGTAATGCTACAGCCTAAAACAAGCTTACAAGTGTTTGCTTACAAATGTGTGGCAACAGTTTGGGGAAGA
Source organism: Tachysurus vachellii (assembly GCF_030014155.1). Lineage (NCBI taxonomy): Eukaryota > Metazoa > Chordata > Actinopteri > Siluriformes > Bagridae > Tachysurus > Tachysurus vachellii. The sequence goes on along the minus strand of NC_083463.1, from coordinate 19,390,472 downwards.
TCCACATACAGGTTTGATAAAATTAGGGGTCCACATACTAGTGAACATATTAGTGATTTTCATACTTGGCATGTTTGCTGTGGTCTGAATCTGAGTGTGAATACCCCCCAGCAGCATTGGTCTGGTTTCAGACTTCAGACTCTCAACATGACTAGTTTGGTGCTATTTTGCACAGTAAGGCACATCACCTCTCCTGTGTTCCACAACAGTCCCTTGCACTTATATCCTGAATAGGTGTAGACCCAAGTATGGGTTCTGTTCTCCTTGACATGAGTGAAGATTTCCTTAATTGATTTAAGTAAATATAACTCATCAGGTTTTACAGTATACTAGGAAAAACTCACGTAAACACAGTTGATTGTGTTGTGGAAGGCACAATGTGTTGACTTAATTAATCTTGTTTAATCATCATTTAACCCAATAAAATAAAGCTTTTATCATAAAATAAAAATGTTGTCTGTTTATCTTCTACCTAAAGGCATCATCCATCCACCTGTTCATTTTTCATCATTTTGGTCCTTCTGTCTGTTCAAATTGATGGGATAGGTCAAGTTAGAAGAACATTATCCCTGTCAAGCAAATGTAATTATCTTTGATAAGAATTGTTCACCTGAGGATGAGAGGCTATTACTGGAGGGCTGTGTGTGTGTGTGTGTGTGGGCCTGTCTGGATATGTGAGACTGCATTTGGGTAAAACGGAGATAAAAGTAGTGTCAATAACAAAAAGCCTATGTTACTATAACCTTTAACAGATTCCTCTACACATTACTTCATGAAATCTCAGTAGGCTTTTGCTGCATACGGTAAGTGCTTTGTGTTTGAAAAAGCATTTAAGAGAGACAGATAAAAATGTCTATTTGGATATCTTTAAAAAATGTTGAAAGCAGGTAGCAGATAAATTACTACCCTGGTTCCTTTGACTATTGTGTCTTACTAGTGTGTGCACATGTGTGCATGTGTATGTGTGTGTGTGTGTGTATGTGTGTGTGTGTGTGTGTGTGTGTGTGCGCGTGTGTGTGTGTGTGTGTGCGCGTGTGTGTGTGTTTGTGTGTGTGATTTCACCTTGTTGACCTCTTATTGAAATATGCATGCAGTGTTCTAGGATGAATGCCTCTAATGAAGTGACCAACTACATGATGCTGCTTTTTAATGTGAGGTCACCCACAAACCAAGCATTTATTACCATGGCAACATAGCTGCTACATTTCAGGCACATCTTAATGCACTGATCTAAAAAGAAATGACATGTTCATTACATTACATATTACATTTAAACAAATATTAAATCCGTTTATCTATGCTCCTCTAGGTATGATGGAAAAGATATATTCAGATTGATAACTGCATGAAAAATATGTATTCCTTCCATTGACGAAGCTTTCTGTAAGAATGTGTTTATTTAAAATGTGTTTATTGAAAATGAACTACCAACTAAACTAGAGGTGATTTGATTTATAAATGGGGTCATGAAAGATATATTGCTGTGTATTAACTTACTACTTAACAGTTCATACCGGAAACCAAAAAGACAAGGTTGTTTTCATTCTGATGTGGATGTGACTTTTTAATAATCTTCCGGATGTTCAGAAGATCAGATATGTGGTGAGTTGCTTCTGCACACACATGCAAAATCCATGTATACCCATGATACTCTTTACATCAGGTCATATCAAATCAACCCAACCTGCATTATTTTCTAATGAGAGTTAAGAATATTCTTTTTTGCACATGATTATTTAACCAGAGAGTTTGATAACCCTTGATGTGACATGTGATGTCTTTTTTGTCATAGGGAAAGAGGGACCAAATAGCACCACAGCAGCCCCCCACTTCCCAAGTCTATGCATGAAAGAAGTAAGTGTCATTGCTTTGTACGAGTTTACTCCCATGATTAGGTACCAAACCTTTGATTACACCTCAAGTATTCTCAATTGTCACAGTCCTGCCTGGCCCTACCTGCTTGCTCCAAGTGTTTGAGATTGAGAGCGGTCCAACATCTTGGACTGTTGCCAATGATTTAATAAATCAACTTCGCCTTCACTTGATACCTCTACAGCATTGTGAATTGGGGTTAGATTTCTGCCATGTACAGTAAAAGTCTTCATAATAAAAATCTTTGTCATCATAACATAACTAATAATAACTGATGTTTTACTAAACTAAAGGTAGCAAGAAATTAAAAAAAAAAAAAAGACCATGTTCTACCTTTCTCTGGAATTCTAGTCCCTTTTAGAAATCTTACAAAAAGTGTAAGATGCCATCCTGTGCGCTGAGATGGAATTCACAAACACCTATAGCACATGTGCGAATTTGTCTCTGTCCAGAGGTCCCTGGAAAAACTAGTATCAGGCAATGCATCAGATCCAGCTTATGGGCTGAACACCACAGACAAGACGCCATCAATGAAATGGTATACAGGATCTGTGTACATGGAGCTCTTATGCTAAAGAATATTTCCTGGACTGTTGGGTCATGGTCCTCAGTTAGTGAGAGGCTAAACCCACAGGCAAAGGTGACTTGGCTGAGACTGCCCAATCTTTCTGACTTTTTGGGACAGCAAATCTGCTCAGGAAGCATACTATCAGGGTGTTCCAACCCTTTTACATTCACATTTACAGCATTTGGCAGACCCTAATGAATCCAGTAGTGGAACAAAGGTGTTGTCAGTCATTTAGGGGCCATATGCAGGCCACTGAATGTTGTGCAATGTAGGAAGAATCTGCATCATATAAGGTTATAATATTCTTTATTTTGAGTGTTCCCAAAAGATTACATACATAGAGCAGATTAACACTTTTACATTTACATTTATGACATTTGGCAGACACCCTTATCAAGAGTGATGTACAAAATGCTTTGATGTCTCTATCAGTGAATACATAAACACTGGTTCACTAGGTTACAGACTTAGGATTCCATCATTATTATACATTCTTTTTATACATTAAACAAAATAGGTTAATAAGTGGCTCAACTGTGGACATCTAGGGGAAGATTATTCCACCACCTCAGTGACAGAACAGAAAAGAGTCTTGATGTACTGTATACCTACTTCTTACCCTGAGAGACAGAGAGACTGCATGGAGCAGGTGTCGCTTCCCTCCATGTTACCCGACCTTTGAGGTAGGAAGTAAACCATTCCTATGCTGATCCACAATTTCCAAGGGAGGACAAGAGTGTCTTGTGGTTGATCGTATCAAATGCTGCCAAGGGTCGAGGAGAATGAGGACAGATTCTCAGAGACAGCCAAAAGGGCATTCTCTGTGGAATGTGCCACTTTGAAGCCAGTTTGTTTGGGATCTTAGTTAATACTTTTTGTATTATGTTTCTTATGTTCTTTAAAGCTGCTTTGAGACAATGTCCATTGTTAAAAATTCTATACAAATAAATTGGAATTGAATTAAATTGAATCTTGGAGGGTGTTCTGCAAGCAATAGACAGACAGTTTATCATAAACAATTTGTTAAAGAATTTTAGAAAGAAATGATACACATGTAGTTGCTGATGTCTGATGGATCCAGTGCAGGTTTCTTCAGTATGGAAATAACCCTTGAGGAAATAACTCTTGAAGGTAATTGGTACATTACCTGATGCTATGGATCCATTGATGATTGTGGTAATGAAGGTCAAGAGGTCTTGTGAATCACACAGTGTTTTTAAATGGGTTCTTCCCAGCCACCCCACTAAGTCATCCACACAGGGGGTAGGTTCCTATATTTCTATACCTGGTTGAGCGTCAGGAAGTCGTTGCAGAATCATAGAATTCTAGTAGGATTTGGCACAACTTCGATGTCTGGCAGACTGCTTAATTATCTTGTGTTTGAGCATCCAATCAATCTCCTCCTTAATATCTTGTCAGCTAGCTTCTGGGACCCTATAGGATCTGATAGGACCCAATGCTGGACAGCAAAGTGGGCATTGGGTAGGAGGAGGACCTGCCACCTACCAGGACATCTGCTTCAGTATTTGATTAAACTGCTTAACCAGTCCATGTGTCTGGGGGTGGTAGGCAGACGTCCTCAGATGTTTCACCTGCAACAGTTAACATAGATCAACCATAAGTCATGGGACAAGTGGTGTGCCTTGGTCATTTAGGATGTCTTTTCATCCTAATAGCCATGCAGCTGAATAGTTTTATGGTAATGTTGCAGAAGGTGGTTTTCCAAAGTGTAATGCACAATGAACATAATGAGTGCAATGAACAATGACTACTCGTGACACTGGTCAAACAAGATCCATGCAGATCCTTTCAAATGGAACACAAATAATGATGAGTAGTTTGAAGGGCATGGGCAACTGGTGGTCAAAAGATTTACATTGACCCTTTTGACTTGGTTCACGAGGAAAAGCCATGGGAAAACCTGGTTAGTTTCCACCAGAAGCGGTATAGAAAGTAATAATAATAATAATAATAATAATAATAATAATAATAATAATAATAATAATAATAATAATGTATTTATTTAGCTGCTCCCCAGTCCCCAATGAAGCATCCATGGTGACTGTCTATGCATAGCTGGGCACTTCTCTTAAATGGAAAAACCCCATTTGTTTCTAAGTTCCTTGAGTCTCTACCATGCAAAATCCTGTGCCCCTCTCATTGATAGAAAGTCACATATCTGATTCAACTACCTACTGAAAACCAATTCTATCAGCAAAACTAGGGAATCAACACTACTGTTGCAATCTATCCCAAAATCTTTAACATTCACCAGAACTGGACTTAGTGACCTGACTGAGTCTGTGTAGCAAATATTAGAATATTTGCCACATATTGCATCAGAAAATATATCAGAATAATATCAGAAAATACTTTAAGTGCTACTGAAAGTTAAATCTATTTGAAATGGTTGTCTTTAAAGCATTTGTGTTTGAGGGTAAATCAAGGGCAATCACACTTTTGTCTAAGGAAGAATAAATATTACAGGTCAGAGCAACAACTTGTTAAACATATTTAAGGTTAGAGGTGTGCTTTGTGTTAAAGTTGCTTAATTCTGCTCATTACAATGCTAATAGCACAGTTTGACAACATAGCCTCAGTGTAGCCTCAGTGTAATTAGTCATTTTCTTTGTAATTGGTTAAAAGGGCCATTTGGTGTAAGCTATTTTAATTCAGAATGTACACTAGCCATGACTATATCTGTTCATACTCAGCATTGTAAGGCGGTGGACTTATCTGCATGGTTTCAGATGAGACAGTCTGAGTTCTGCTGAAGTTCATGTGTCTGTTTAGATTTTCTTACAAACAGCTTTTCGTCCTAACACACGAAGGACATCATCCTATGAAGCATAGTATATACAGTAAATAAAGTGAAAACAAAACAGTCATCTTAATAGACTGTAGAATGTTTATAGTATCTATTAAACATTATTATTAACATAAACATGTGTATATATATATATATATATATATATATATATATATATATATATATATATATATATATATATATATAAATAGTCACTGAACAGGTTGTTAACAGTCTAGAAATATTTTGATGACTGTACAGAATCTAAAATGTACCATCCAAAAAAAGTAGTACTCTTCTGGAGTTGAAATCTAGTTGAAAACCCTCCGTTTTCCCTCAAAGCGGCACATTTATTAGATGTGAAGAGTAGCAAAACAGCAACTGACAGCTTTTACTCACTACTCTTATACAGTATGTGAAGTTTGCTTCACATATTTTCCTTTACAAACATAGAGCTTGATACAACCATTAATTTCATGTCGGCAATGCAACTATAAATACAAATGTCTCAGAATATGCAAACCAAGTTCTAGTTTGATTTTAAGATTTTCTTTTATGGATATAAAATGTGGCGAATAAAATAAAAGGAAAAATATTCATAAAAATTTGAATTAATTATTTAGAGAGTCCTTGTTTTCAGCTTTTTTTCTTTAGTTTATTGTATATTATTTTAGCTCTGTGTACTATTTATTGCTTAGCTAGCCCTAAGTTCTATTGATTGACACTGTCTTGTTATCATTAGTTTTCTTTACAGTGCTGCTCGTTCATGCTTGACATATATTTCTATTTTTTATGATTTACCCAATTAAGCCTTAAATAATTATGTAAATACTAATGCCCCTGCATCTATAATTTTTCTTTTACTAGTCTTTAAAGACTTCAAGAGCATCTGCTTTGTAAGCACATTTGTTTGTTTGAGGATTTCCTTGGAAATAATCAGTGCCAGGAACATAAAATGATATTTGGGGACATGCCATCAGTCAGTAGTGTCTGCCAGGAATGGTGATGGATGCAAAATTGTCAAAGAATCTGCTGATCTAAGATCTAAAATGAACTGCAAACATTTTATACCCAACACAGTAAGGGCTGATTTATACTCCTTCAAGCGTGTCTCTATGAGTGCCGGGTGAAGTATTTTGTACTTTTATGTAACGTGAGCGTTTCCTCTAGTGGGCAGTGTCACAAGTCTGAGAACTAACAGAGTGGATATATTTAAACTGTAATTTTTAACAAATCATTCCCATCCATATCTGCTGCAGAATAAAATTTTAACATAGTACAATACACAGTCTACACTCTATTGTTTATATGTCAGATGCAGTATTTTGAACAGAGTTACTGTAAATGAATCTAAAAATGAAACACAAATGAAACACTGTAAATGAAACACAAAGACAAAATGTCATGTTTCATTGAAACATTTCTGAGTACGGATCTGGACACACATCTCCACCAACCTAGCAGAAAAGATGCAAATAAATCATGCAAAAATATAAACTATATAAAAAAATATATAAATATAAAAATATAAACAAAAATATAAATTTAAGCTTTATGCACGCTCTATTTAACTACAAAGGTGTTGCAATCGCAATCACAAGTGTACAAAACATAATTTATAAGGGTCATTTTTTATTGTTCTTTTATTGTCTAAGCACTAAAAATGACTATGAAATTGAGGATAAAGCATGAAAGCTCTCCTTAAATGCTCTGCTCTTACATGTATTTTTTACTGCAGTTTTATGTTATTCATGTCTCTATAGCAAATGAGTGTAAAATCAAAATGACCTTTTTGGTCAGTCCCAACCTGTCATTCTATAAAGAACAAAAATCCAGGTTCTTCTCTCTCTTCACAGGCTCAAAACACCTAAATGTAGACAGTACCCTATCTTGACATAGGATCCTGCTGTCTTGGCTTCTTTTGATTATGGCATAGCCTCTAATTGAGCTTTGTTCTCCAATATGCTCTTCTCTTATAGATGTTAAACTGAGATTCACACATTTAACTTAAAAATGATTTACGTTGTTCTATTCCAATTTGATTCATAATATCATTGATAAACCTTTATACAAAATGGAAGAGATACTTTGAATAATTATAAATGATATCAACTATTTAAGATTAATTACATAATAAATAATAAAATCATTTTAACAGCAAATCAAATAATGCTTTCTCTCAGGGTTTACTTTCAAAAACTAAAGCAAGTGTGACAGTCAAAGTCTCAAGAAGAACTGCTAGAGATTCAAGATGCTTAACAGCCAGTTCCTTTATAAAACGGAATAAAATAAGAGTTCATATCTGAGAGTACTGATGCAACACGAGTGGTCATGCCAAATACAGTAGGCTTCCTTTAGTGCTATTTACTGCTTTTATACAGTATAGGTTTGTTTCATTTCTTTGTTTTTGTAGGCATCTTTGCTTTACGGCATTTCTTAACATGTATCTGAGATTTTTTGCACAGTACTGTAAGCTTTATGTGTATAATACTGTTATAAAATGTGTTTTATTAAATAATGCAATTAATGCATGTATAAAAAAGTCCATGTTCTGCTGTACCAACGTTCAGATTAGTTTTTTTTATAGTAACGTCTCATAAAAAGAAGAAGAAAATAAATAGAAGTATCCTATATAAGCAGTGCAGAGACCAAAGGTTTTTTTAAATTAAAGTGATAGCAGCTGATTCTGGCAGCAGCATGAAGTGATGTTCATGAAAGATGAAATTTTTATGGGCTGCCCCTTGACTTTCATTTGCAATCATATTTGTTTTCCATCTGAGCTGCTCTGACAGTTCAAGCAAAGCCATTTAAATCCATTCTTTCGAGCCAAACATTCATGGAAAACCCTGAACTCCCAAATTGTGTCTGAGTAACTGCATGAATCATGCCCATTTCTGATGAGGTCTAACTCTGCATTAATAGGAAAGTTTTGTTTTTAATTAACCTTTAATATTTTATCTGTCATAATATTAATTAGGCAAATTAATGTGTTGAAGAATTTCAACACCAGCTATCATAATAGTTCATAATTAATCATTTGCAGGGCTTCAGCAATCAGGTCTAGTGATTTCTCATGTACTGCCACTACATCTGAGCATGGTGGTAAATGACAACAATTAGTATTAGCTATAAATATGAATCTGGTATTGATCCATATTTATTTTATGTCATGTAAAAAAGCTGCCTCTTGTTTCTAATTCTAGAAAATGGTTCTCATTGTTAACAGAGTTGATATCATAATTGGGATGCCTTTTGTCTTCCACTGATGTTACATTAAAAAAACGGATGTAAAGTAAAGTTTTTCAACCTACTTGCATGAACTTATTGTTTTTACATTCAGCCATCTTGTAGAAGGTAAAGCATGTGCTCAAGGTGTTACCTCATGCTGACTCCATAGCACTCCGGTGACCTGAACACATTCATCATCTGCATTGGCTCGAGATCACAGGAAGTTGTATTTCCTCACTGTATTTTAGTTTTGTAAAGGAAATTAAAAAACTATGTTGTCCAAATTATATTGAAAGTAAACTATTCATTGTATTTATGTGTGCATGTGTGTATGCAAAACACAAACAAATGTGTGTGTGTGTGTGTGTGTGTGTGTGTGTGTGTGTGTGTGTGTGTGTGTGTGTGTGTGTGTGTGTGTATGGAATGTATAAATATACAGAGAAAATAATCTGGTTATCATAAGATTTTGTTGAATGTCAGATAAATCAACTACAAACTCTGTTTCTCAGAACACACCCCAGCTGACAAACATGGCCACCAAAGAATACATTTCTACACTACCATTTCAGTACTATACACAAACCTTTCCACTCTCACAATCACCAAAGGTCTAATCTCACACACACACCTGGTCATAATCAGCTCCATGCAGTATATAAGGGGTAACGCTCAGGTTGCCACTACCTGAACTTACTAAGATGTGTATTCAGTGTTTTGATATTCAATTTGTTTATCTTGACTCGCTTCCTGAATTTTGGATGTGCCTTAGAATTGTTTGCTGTTACATTTACATCTTTTCCTCATCTTTTGGATCTCTTTGCCAGTTTTTTAAAATAAAACTGCATTTTTATTGTCCACGTCCCATTCATGACAGTTCATATGTTGGATTGATACACTTTCTGGATGTAGAAAAAAAAAACTTTTTTAACGTTTGTTTTTAAGAGTTAGCGTACAAGCATACTGTACCTTACTGTCATTGGCTTCTCTGTGGTTGCTACATTGCTAAAAGTGTTGGAACAGAAATAATGAAAGATAAATAGCAAATAAAATCATTTTTACTGTAAATCAGGCAAATTGTAATTAAAGCTTTGCATACTATAGGGTTAAGAAGATGTAGCAGATGTCTTACTATAATTAATGGTGCTTGCAAAGCAACATTCTTACTATCCTGCATACTCTTCCGGACAAAACTTCGGCACGTAATTTGTCCCGCAGCTTTTGTCCTAGACCCATGAATGAGGTGTCAAATTGACCGGCTCATTGAAGAGAGGTGTGCTATGACTTTTCTAAGCGATCCGAGTACCGGTACTTCCGGTACCGGGTCTCAAAGTGGCCTTTTTTCCCATGGACTCCCATTATAAAATCTGGAGGTTTATAACTCTGCAAGCTTTTGAACTATCTACACCAAACTCGGCCAGCTCCTTTAGGGTGATACTCTGAACAAACTTTTAAATTGGTGTATCGACTGGCCTTTCGGTTGTGCCGCAGCCCCGACCCCAAAAAATGCAAAATCAAAAAACTTTTTACAACAAGGACATGTGACATATCAAAACACTCAGCACAATGAGTGGAACTTCCTCACATGTAATTTGATGAAATCACGTGAAGTCACATGAAAATCAAAATTTAGCACAACATGGACATGTGACATATCAAAACACTCAGCACATTGAGGGGCTCTTGCCACGTGCAAGCACCATTCACATTTTCTTCAGGAAATGTACGTTCTAGTTCTAGCCACAAACATGCGTATTTGCAGACCAACTAAAAAAACTACACGGTATTACTGTATTGCAAACAGAACTCCATATTCACTCTATATTTCACAGAGGTAGTAGAATTAGATTGAGTGGTTTTCCATTTGTTTGACTATAAAAACCCTCATAATTACTGACATGCATTCTGTTTAAAAACATTTCATCTAAAGTGGCTTCACTTAAACTCTAGTACTATCAAAGCAGTTTATAACATAATAGTTAATTAAAACACATAAAAAAAATGCTACAGGCAGATAATTAGGATTTAATCTTTCCATCCGTAAATTAGGAGCCTTATGTTATAAATTCTAACAAAATGCAATTTATGTTATAGGAGGAAGGAAGGAAAAATACATTAGCAGGTGAGGACCATGGCGACCTTTTAAGAAACTTCATGTCTCCATTTCTCTCTCTCTCTCTCTCTCTCTCTCTCTCTCTCTCTCTCTCTCTCTCTCTCTCTCTCCCGTCAGCTCCAACTAGCTGCAGTTAAGGTGGTGAAACAGTTCAATTAAGCTTCTCTCTGTCTGGGCCAAATGCACCTTCATTCTCCAATTTGAAGCTGCCAGATCACAAAGGTGTGGAAAGCCTCTCTGTGGATCATGTTTCAGGGGAAAGTGTTCATGTTCATGTGGAACACTCATGGCAAGAGCAGAGAACTTAATGGCCCTTTAGAATGGGTCTGTTTACCAACACTCACAAGGTGAAGGGTGTATTCTGTGTGTGTGTGTGTGTGTGTGTGTGTGTGTGTGTGTGTGTGTGTGTGTGTGTGTGGGTGTGTGTGGGTGGGTGGGTGTGTGTGTAAATTAACAAAAACTGCAACTATATAAAATAAAATAAAATAAAATAAATTAAGACAACTAATGAAACCACAAAGCAAAGTTTTCTCTCCCATGGGATTACTGAGGTCACTGTTAGGGTTAGGTGTAGAATAGCAGCTCCTCACAAGAATAGCAAACCAATATAGATTTTGTGTGTGTGTGTGTGTGTGTGTGTGTATTACAAAATAACCTGCTGTGCTGTTGTATAGGTAATGTGCCTCAGAACACTGCTCTGCTCAAGGTAATTAGACAGTTCCAGGCTATTTTCTATAGAAATTCTGAGCATTCATGATGATTACAGTGTTTCAACGATAGCGCCATTATTCATCATGTTTGAGAGGAGGAGGATATAGTGCTTTGGCTTGTCAAAAGGCTGGGATGCTAAGCTATAATGTTCTAAGATTAAACGCAGTATCAAAAAACATATAATTACTGCTTTTGCCTCTTGTTTGTAGCATGTAAATGAATTGAACAATTTTGTACTTTTAGACCTGTTGAACCATACAGAGATTGTTAGGAGAAGAGGATGGGAAAGGTTCATGTCACACTTTGACTCTGAAATCTGGTGTACGTGTAGTGTTTCAAAGAAACACATCACAATGTAGCATGCACTGTGCTAGTGTTTTAAAAAAAGGAAATAAAAGACAAAATAAAAAATGTAAAAATCCATATTAATCCTTAATTTAATAATGTCTATTTTTGCAATGAATTAATAAAGCTCTAGCTTTTGGCAGTTTAAAGAACTGTTTTATTTTAGCAAAATCTAATATAACAAAGTAAGAGATTCTGATATGTTTGACACTTTAGATAATGTGTTTTCAGAGCACTCTCAGAAATGTCAGTTTTAAGATCAAGCACTAAAACAGAAGTTGATTAAGGATTCAGCTTCAAAGGTACAGTATAGTGCTTTATGATGTTAATTACCCCCTATCTTTTGAATGTATTTACTGAAATCTGTCACAGATTTCACAGACAGTACAAAAACATTATTTAAACACCTTTATACAGAAATTAAATAAATTCATGAACAATGCTTTTGTTTGAACTTTAATCACTTCATGTTTTTGCTCATTCATTCATTCATTCATTCATTCATTCATTCATTCATTCATTCATTCACTTATAATGTGAGTTCTCCAGAGGTTGACGTGATCAGCTGAGCATACCATCTGCACTTAGCTCCCTGACCTGTGGTCAATATACAGCAAGCACTGCTGGATCAAGTCCAAGGAGGCTTGTGAAGGAGGATTGTTAAGGACCTCAACCATCCCAACAATGGACTCCTTTCTCTGCAGTTAGGAAAGCACTTCCATTTCCTGAAGGATAACACAGAAAGAATAAGTAGAGATCTTCTACCTGTAGACCTCTAGGACCTTCAACCAGGACAATACCTATAACTTGGACTTTTCTTGACCTTTATCTACCTCATCTGGACTTTTTGCACTGCTCACACTGAAAAAAACGTCCAACTTGGTAAATAGACCTAGATTCAAGCTAGATAACATTTTATAACTAGGTTCATTCTTATCGAGGCGTTGCCTATAATTGACACATTTATGTAGCTAGCTTTATTCATCTCACAAATTAGTTAATGGGATCTGTTTTGGCAGCTCTTTCACTTTCAAAGCCACAACGTCATCCCCAAAGTAATCGTAATGTACTTGTTAAACATTATGATTTCGTTACAAACGAAAATGCATCAAGACTTCTTTGTCTTCCGTGTCTATTGTTTGCCTTCCATTCTTGTTTTCCTTGTCATGTCTATGAGAAATGTACGTGTATTTGTGTGTGTGTGTGTGTATATATATATCTGGTGAAACACCAAAGGAGTCTACAGTATAACATCTGTTTGTCTATTTCACTCACCAAAAAATGAACTGTTGCTGCTCTTATTTAATCCTTGTGCATCACTGTGCTTTTAAGAAAGGCATCTCTTCTTTTTGTATGCGTTATAATACCCTGCAGTTACTGTTTTGAGTGAAACCATCAGTGTTTAATTTTTTTTTAATGTTTTCCTTGCCATGCTCATTCAAAGCACAGCACTGCTCCTGTCTCCAGCGGCTTGATTACATACATTCTATGCAGAAATTATAACCCGTTATATATAACAGTATACAATGATGTAATGCATGTCAGCATTGGCAGTAGTATAAATACAATATAACGTAAATATTCAGAAATTATATAAAAGTAATTCATATAAAAGTCCTTATATATAATCTATTTAACCTTTTGCTTATTAAATAATTTGTTATATTAAATCACTTATGTTGCTATGAAACATAAAGTCCCATCCTACCACATCACCTAGTTTACACCTCTAGCACATTTGCCTTCAGAACCATGTCCTTGACATACTCAGACACAAGGGAAGCAAAGCAGCCACTGCAAAGTGATTTTACACTGGAAATGTGTTTAGCATAAACTCCTGTCTGGCGCCCTGTGTAGTCCTTCCAGCCGTCACACACACGAGAGCTTCAAAGCAATATCCTGTGACAAGCCAAAAGCTCCATGTGTACCTTGGGAGCCTACTGCTTCAAACACCTAACTAAGAAAAGGAAAAGCAAATGCAACAACACAGTTTCTTCTAACATAGTACCACTGAAGGGCTTACAGGATGTTAAAGAGAGGCAATAGTCCTGGAAGAACTGGCTTTTTCAATTTTTAATGCCTTTGAAACATACCTCTGTGCTCACAATCAAGTTAGATGTATGTGGTCATGCACATAATGAATGACATAATTGGTTCTGTTCGCCTGCTTTTTTCAACACTCCTCCAAGGCCCATTTCGGTCCCATTGATCTGAGTTGGTACACAATCAATATTCAGCAGCATGCACTCTGGTCAGAGCTAAGGAATAGCGGGGGGCTTGTTTAGAGACTGTGCACAGACACAAAGGCTGCATTTGCCAGCCTTAGGATGAACACTAGCAGAGGAGTTCCTTAGCGTGGGAGGTGCTTGTCCTTTTCCTATAAACCTCGCACTTTTGTATCCAGCCTTGCAGATTACGCTGCAGCCTAAACACTTAACAGCAAAAGTCCTTCCTAGAGCTAATGCTGCTCCAGTTCCATTTCAACGTGCCCCTTACTTTTTAACCTCTCAATAATCCATACCAATCGGATCAAGTTCTAATTATTTCCCCAGAGAACTTAAGATTAATTCAGTGAACAGAGATGCTTGTTGATCTGGTCCCGAATTCCTCTCTTTACAGTCTGATCTCTAATTTGCTTTTTTGAGTATTATGCTAGTGATCAATGCATACGAGAAACAGGGCTCCCAAGTGTCACGCATTGAGAGTGACAGTTACTCATTTTGATCTTTTGTCACGCTCTCCCGCCACACATATTTGTCACGCAGAAAACCTTTTGACTATTTATCATATATTTAATATGCCACAGCGCCCAAAATGTATCTGTCCGCACCGCTGTCTCTATGGAACCAGGCAGGAATCAAATGCGTCTCAGTTCTTAGTCGAGCCTGACACTTATCAGCCAATCAAAAAAGAGGCTACACAATAGCCAATCAGAAAATAGCACTACTGTATCTGGGTAAGATTTAACGCAAGCAATGAAAAAAAACATATCCTGGAATTGTTCAGCATCATCCTTGTTCACCCACAGAGAAAACCACTGGAGTTGCGAGCATCACTTTGAGCACAGACTAAGTCATGATCTCCTGTTGTAATGTTACAACAAATTCACAACTTGTTTGACACAAACAATGACATTTTGACTGCTGTTAGAGAAAGTTTCCCAGATAATCAGCATCAGTTTTTCATGAGTGTAACTTAGCTAACAGTTTTACAGCCTGTTTACAGAAAACACCTGCTCAGAACAAGTAGTCTAGGCCAGTGGTCCTCAAACTGGGGGCCCTGAGATGGTGCCAGGGGGCCCCGGATTTATGACATTTTATAAAATAATGAATTTATCATAAATTAAATCTCAAACAAATAAGGCTACTAACCACCAGCACTACATTGTATAACTTAATATGTTTTGCTTAATAAAAATATTAAGTTTTTGAATGTTTTATGTCATAATTTTTTATTTTTTATTTTTTTTTTTTGGGAAGAAGACATATTAAAATATGTCACTCTTGCCTGTCCTCAAAACTTGAGAGACCTGGAGAAATTCACAAAACATTTTAAATGAAATATCACATTTATTAAAAAGTTATCAGAAACTTAACATGACATCTTGAGTCATTTTGTTTGACATCAACGAGAAAGTACACGTCAACCACAAGATTAAAATGCAAATGAATTTCAATAAAGGTGCAGTCTAAACGGAAAGACATGGCCTGGGTCTGTTTTAGTCATGAAATATAGTCTATATGGCCAGACTCTGCTTGCAAGCTCTTTGAAGGTCAAGTGAACCCAGCAGAGGTGTTTTGCATTCTTGAAGCTGATAGAGAAGAAAATTGAGGGAGACAGCAGGTCTCTCTTTGCTAGACAGAAAGAGTGCTAAATATTAAATGAATTTCCTGTTATTTAGGTTTTACTTTTTTTATATCTTGCTTGTCTTTATTAATTTTCACGTTTATTTTAATTTATTTCTTGTAAAAGGTGTCATGCAGAGTTCAATCCTGAGCTCAGGGTAATGTCTGTGCCATGTGTTTTTCCACCAGGTTCTCCATTTTTTGACAACTAAAAACATACATTTATGTAACTTGTCTACGATAAATAGCCCCTCGGAGTGAATGTGTATTTGTCTGTGTGTGTGTGTGTGGTGCCATATAATTTATTAGGGTGTATTCCTGCCTTGTTTTGTGCTTTTGGACTGAGTTAGTTCTGCTGTAAACATGGGAAAAATTAATTGTAAAAAAAGTACAACGCACAACCACAAAAAAAATCTGCGCACATTGCCACACATCCAGTTCACTTCTGCTCCTGTACAGTAGGTTTAACAACAGTTATTTATAAACTGTGCTTGCTTAACATAATATTTTATAAGAAGCTCTGTTCAGCTCGTTCAGAAGATTAACTCAGTGTGTTGTACAGTATAAGCTCTAGAACCAATAGAGTGTTATCTGTTTTTATATTATATACTATTTTTTTTCATGAATTAAAAAATAACTAAAGTATCATCATAATGCTCTGGGCACAAGGCACAATCACACACACATACATACACAGACACACACATATGACCTAGGGATGCCAATCAGCATATGTCTTTGGAGTTGGGCTGGAACCCGGAGTACTTACAGGAAACCTCTGAAGCACAGGGAGAACGTGCAAACTCTGCACACACAGGGCATAGGCAAGATTCAAGTCTTCACACCTGGAGATGTGAGGTATACATGCTAACCACTACACCACTAAGCCATTAATGCCATTCACGGCCCATCAATACCCATTTACACAAAGCCCTGCCTAATAAATGTGGAAAAGTCTGCCCCATAGAGAAAAAATTGGGCCTTAGAAATAAGCAACAAACAGCTGCTGCTCAACGATGTTTCTCGGTAGTGCTTAAAAGCCTCACTTTGTCTTTGAGATTTTGTCACATAAGATTTAATCAGCAGGATAGTATTGTAAAGGGCAGAAAAAGGAAGACAGGCTGAGTGTTGAGAAGACAAATGTTTCAGTTTACTCTGATCTGAAATAAAACAAGACTCATCTTTGTCTCAGTTACAGCTTTCCTTGCTTTGTCTTCCTGTGGATTAATTGGATTGGCCCCCAAAAAGAGTGGAGGGAAAATATTAGAAAATAAATTACAATCGTAGCCACTTTCCTTTCCCCATCTGTCTTATTCCAGGGAGCCTGTGTCAAAATTAGATCTGTCCCACTCTCATGTCTGTATCTTTCTCCTTCTCTCTTTCACATTCTCTCTTCTAACTGGTCATCCATCCACTGGTCTTAGCAAGTTATTAATGATTAATGTGAGATGGTTGTGGGAGAGTATCCGTTTAGCCATTGTCCTCTCTCAATAGTTAGGTGTCTGAAAGGAAGCTAAAGAAAAAAAGGAGAAAATCATGTTTAATAATGCAAGAGTAAAGAGAGAAGGGAAATATGCATCAAAAAGGGAAGTATTTACTATTTGGACAGATGCAATAACATTCTGCTTCATTTGCTGCTTATATTTCTGTATGCTCAAATGCCCTGACAGAGCATGAATACTAATTCACCCATGTTGCTCTGACTTCATTTCAGATTCCCTCTGCTCTCTCCCTTTCCTGTGTTCAGGTCTGATTCAGAAGCCTGTGAACAAAAGCGTAGCTATCAGTGCAGACCTCCAGATCCAGATTAATGCCATATCTGAGAGCACAAGGCAATTCAGCACTAAGCACTCGGCATTATCCTCATCACTTGCTTGTTAAATGCCACTTCTCAGCTGACAAGCAAGGAATCATCTTTTAGTTCATGTGGCCTCAAACCCTGAAATTCTTTCCCTCTCTTTCCTCTTATTTTGCGTATATTATAACTAAATATTTAAAAATATAAAATCTTTGTCTTTACATGCATTGTGATGCATTGAGATGGATATTTACTATGTTGCTACAAAAATTGTAAGGGAAAAAATATGTTACAAAAAATAGATTTTTTCATGAGGTTTCTAAATCCAAGGAAAAAGTTTCTGTCAAAGTTTACAAAAGGCACTGTATACAGTGTGCGTTTGTGCAATTTACATTTCTGCAGCTCATCCTGTGTTCCTGTGAAACACCCTGGATGTACCATGACCCTGACTGGACATATGCTGAAGATAAATAAATTAACTTAATTTCCATTGGCAAGAGACAGAGAGAAATGTTGTTAATTCAGCTCTCAGCTTCGTCCCTTTGGAGTTAGCAGGATTATCTCTCCCGAAGAGCACCTCTCTGATTTTATTTTATTTTTATTTTATTTTTCATAGTACTGTGAACAAGGGGCCCAGCCTGAAACTGAGGTTGTTGTTTTTCAGGCATTTGTTCTTCATTGTGTTCCCAAGATATTTTCTGTTATTTGTATTAGTAAGGGGGGCACGGTGGCTTAGTGGTTAGCACGTTCGCCTCACACCTCCAGGGTTGGGGGTTCGATTCCCGCCTCCGCCTTGTGTGTGTGGAGTTTGCATGTTCTCCCCGTGCCTCGGGGGTTTCCTCCGGGTACTCCGGTTTCCTTCCCTGGTCCAAAGACATGCATGGTAGGTTGATTGGCATCTCTGGAAAATTGTCCGTAGTGTGTGATTGTGTGAGTGAATGAGAGTGTGTGTGTGTGTGTGCCCTGCGATGGGTTGGCACTCCGTCCAGGGTGTATCCTGCCTTGATGCCCGATGACGCCTGAGATAGGCACAGGCTCCCCGTGACCCGAGGTAGTTCGGATAAGTGGTAGAAGATGAATGAATGAAAATGAATGTATTAGTAAGAACAAAAAACCTTTGTCCTGTGCCCCTATAAACAGAGGATTTTATAGCACGAGGAGCAAAGAAACATGAACATACATCCGTGTTCTCAGGTTTACCTGGTGTTTCTTTTGGCCACATATCTAATCAATGACTTTAGATGTGTTAGTAAAAGAGGAAATATGTCTCCATTAAGATACGAGAATGAACAAAAGACTAAATCCAGCATGTGAGAAAAAAAAAAACAAAAACAGAGCTGGCTGCTTAGGTAAATCTTACCATAAAATCCATCTCCCAACACAAAACATCAAAGGAAGGATTGAATTATGCACCAAAGTTTCTTTCATCTTTCCTGTTTTCTCAATTCTCCAGCCAGGATGGAAAGTCACCATTTCAGGCTTTCAGCATGCAGACCTACAGTATGGCAGGTTCTCTGGTTTCTTAATCTCTGCTCAGTTTAAAGTGCTTTAAAACTTTTCCTGGGATTAAGCAGTTTGTCACCAAGAGTGTTTTATCTACAGTACATTTTTCCACATAAAGAACATTAAGCTTTGGATGTTGATCTCATTGTGGATTTTTCTAACAGGATTTCTGAATAAAAGAACAGACACAACCTGCACATGCTTGACAACACTGTGGTTAAATATTTATCATCTGTATCAAAGCTTTAATGAAGAAAAGAATAAAACAATCAATAAAATACAAGCTGTTTCCCCTTCTCAGTGGGGCATGTGCTGCTCTAGATTACCTGCTGGACAAATAAATGCTATACCATCGAAAAGAATAACAGGTCTACCAGATAGCTGATCGGCATTGGCTAGCAAGTGCTGATCCGGATCATTGCACCAGCTTTCTTGTTGGAATTCATACTGCATTTCTACATTGGCTCCTGGTTATACCACATGAAGGTCAGACCAGAGTTATCATTGTAGTGATATACTGTACTTCTATAACTGTGTCACAGAAGACAGAGGACTTGCTGCACTGAAAATGGCAATATGCTAAAGAAGTAGTACTCTGTGATGAGTGTCTAAATTATGGAAGGTCAGCAAAAGAATGTGAACATACTGTTCACACTCATTCTCTAATCACTGAAGACTCATTCAAGGTTTAGAGGTTTAAAACTCAGGAAAGGTCACACATCATAGTCTCTGATGCATTAGCAGGCTTTGCTCTGGCAGTCAATTCTCTTTCTCAGATTTAACAAAAAACTCTTTCTAAATCTAATCTGCTATATCTGTAGCTTAGAAGCCAATTATATAGAACAAGAGAAATAATTTTATAATCATAATATCCAGTCATCTCGATGAGTCTGGTTCCTCCCAAGGTTTCTTCATAATATTGTCTGAGCAAGTTTTTCCTTGCCACCATCACCTCTGGCTTGATCATTAGGGATATGTTTAAAATGTATAATTTATAGACTGAATCTCTGTATTTCTGTAAAGCTGTTTTGTTTCAATGTTGTTAAAGTGCTAAAGTAATATAATTGAATTGAAGTGAAATTTAAATTATTACCGCTAAAGGAATGGAAATCATAATAAGTCAAACAGCACTTACCATGGAAGTTAAAGGGCAGGTTTTGGAGTCAGTGAATGCTAACATGAAACATGCTTTTAAAGTATTTCATACATTTTCATGATCTTTTATAGACTTTTATGAACTCTTCTCTCAAAGTGATTTCTAAATAAGCTCAAAATCTGTATATTTCCCCTACTCTAGATATAGTACTAGCTTTAAGCTACCAATTTGGGATAATGTTTCTAATATATAGATCATGGCTCTGATCATGAATAAAAAACATAGCAAAAGTGTAAGCAACAAGATTTTTCTAAATTTCTCCAGTGTTCAAATTACACTGGACCAGCTTTGGTTAGAATTTCTTTCATCGTTGTCTTGTATAGTTGTAGGGTTTTATTATGCTTATTGACAAAATTCATCACCTGCTTTTAGACTCATTATGAAAGAGTTTCAATGGTTCTCTATTTTGCCCTAAAACTTAAAATGATTCAAAAGGACTTAAAATGCTGCCCGTGAATTTCTCAGCCTTATCAGTATATTGAGAAAAGGAAGCCTGGATAAGTTTAAGGATAATATATTTCAAGCCATTTCATGAAATAGGCATCTGTACCAGAACGGCTTGGAAGCAATTTTCTACCATGTTCACAGAAGTTGAAATAGCAGTATTGTCAATTTAATTCTTTAGAGATAATATAGTCCCAAGGCAGCAACCACTAATAATTTCAGCACTAACACTATTGTGACTATGGCCCAATTAATACAAAAAAGACAAATGAAGATCTCATTACTGTAACAAAGTATGCTAATCCCCTATAATTAAATGACAAACTCTCAAGCTGTTCTGCAAGCTTGAGCATGTACAGCCCACCATGATGGGTCCTGAACTGAAGCAGCTCTCCATCATACCATGTGAAGGTCACATTGCCGATCAAGGGCTAATCCTTGCATAAAGGCTCTACTTTGTGCACCACAAAACACACCTATACCATTACAGGCACTCTCGTTCTCTGTGCAATTTACTTCCGATTAAGCAGTTCATCTCTGAGACTATTTTCCAAAGTGTGTGTCTACTGGCGCAGCTGTGGGTAAGTCCTGTTGCTTTGAATGTGTCTCTAGAGGGGTATTATCTGCAAAAAACCTCCTACATGGGGGAGAAAGGCTAGATTTTGCCAGCTTATCTTTGCTCTTCTCCCTGTTTCTGCTGGGCTAGATAGAATTGAAGCAGGATGAGAAGGCATCCAGAAAACACAGCACAATTAAACTCAAGGTCCAATCAATTTGTTTATTCCAGTCTATAGCAAGTGAAGCCTATAAGCTTGCTAAAGACATCACCTTGTGCTCCGACCCCAACCTCCTCAGCTGGGATATGTGAAGAAAAGAATTCTCTTGTGCTCTAATGCATATGTGGTGATAATAAAGACTTCCATGCCCCATTTCATTTCTACTTGGCAACGAATGTTATGGTATTCTTTGCTTTTTAAGATGGATTTTGGATTTTCTGGGATACATATAAATAAGATCAAGGGATCTAGTTTTGTGGTTGTGGGAAACTGCAGTTTGGTCCTTTTAGTCTCAGTTGTGCTGGTCAAAAAATAAACCTGTGTGTACGGACATGGACGGAGCAACAAAACAGGGTTGGGGAGCAGGGGGTCTTTCAGCTGACATTTGAAATTCCCCAGTGCAGTGGTATTTTCAAACCACCTTAGCACAATGCTAAAACAGTATCTTAGTAACTTCAAGTGCAGATGTGGATTGCCAAGCGGCAATTTTTACTTGAAGTGTAAGTTTTTCAAATACAATAAAGAAATGTCTCAGCAACTTTCATATATTGAGGCCTAACCATTTTCATGAATAGTGTGAGGGCTAGATCTGTTTTCTTAGCAAACAATTCTGTCTTCCTGAATGATTTACTAAGGGGAAAGAATAGTTATAGTTTACTCCATGCACTGAGTACAGGGCTAAAGCTCACTGGGTTTTTCTCTTTTAAGGCTGTGGTTTGAATGTGCTCTTAAATGTCCAAAAGATATCGTCACTGAAATTGCTACACTGTGGAATATCTACTCACTGATTTGGGCAACTCTACTTTAGTAATCTGATCACGTGTCAAGTGGAAGATTCGGCTTTAAATTTCATAAAGTTTAATTCAATTCAATTCAAGTTTACAGTATTTGTATAGCGCTTTTTACAATGGACATTGTCTCAAAGCAGCTTTACAGAACATAAACATAGAACAGAAGGTAAACATAAGGAGAAATATAAAGAATTAATATAATAAAAATTCAAGATATATAGTTCACAGTATGTATGTATGTATGTATGTATGTATGTATGTATGTATGTATGTATGTATGTATGTATGTATGTATCCCCAATGAGCAAGTCTGAGGTGACTCAGGCAGCAGTGGCAAGGAAAAACTCCCTTAAATTGGTAAGGAACAAAGGAGCCCAGCCTCATATGGGTGACACTAGAGGGTGTGATTACAAATATACAGTCAAACAAATGCTGTATTGATGTAAGGATCACATGGAGTTCAGATCTCCTCTTAGTATCACAGAGTCCAACTGGAGCTGGTAGATCTGTAGATTTCTCAGGATTCTCACAGAGTCGGCCTCATCTCAGTGGAGGTCCGAGATCTTCATCGCATGGAAGACGATCGGAGCTGGTACAATGTCTGGATGCCTCTGGATGGGTGAAAAGAGAGAAGCAGTGGAGAGGGATTAACATATCTGCTGTTCATAAAAAAGTAGGCTTAATACCGAGGAGCCACAGTCCTCCATTAGGCTTTATCATCAAAATACATTCAATGAAATATAGAAAATTAAAGGCAGGCACTGAGAGTATATCAAGACCTGAGTCTGTATGCAAGACTATGGTATTATGCTTCCCCGGTAATTAATGCCACTAAGTAAATGCCTTGTCACTAACTTCTCTTATATTTTGCTCCTGCCCTCAACACAGTTTTTCACTCTACATTCCAATGAACTAAATGCATTCACAAAGGTTCTTAACACTGCTCTTAACACTGGGGTATTGTTATGCCCACTTTTCACCCCGGGTAGAGAAACGTCCTGTATACCTGTGGTTATAAAAGTGTACAGTGTGAAACAATGCACTGTCAGAATGTTATGGGGAAACAGCTTCATGTCATGAGAAAACCAGGACTTAGCAACACTCTGCAACATCAGGTGGAAAAACATTGAATACCACGGAAGTGTGTGCTGGAGCAAGAGGAAAATCCCGGATAATGAAAAAATTTGCTGAAGTTGGAAAAATAACCTGCAGACAACATTGCATTCTTGGGGCAGTCCTGTCCTTTTTTCTTACTAATGCAAAAGTGTGAAACAAGCCTTTATTTTAATTATAGCAATCAAGTGCTTTATGTATCTATTCAAGGCTGTTGACACTGTAAATCTGCAAATAAGAACATTAACTCAGCTTTTAGGAATGTACTTTAGTGACTTTAGATTATGAATACGTAGCATTAATTGATCAACGGAAGACTAGTAAAGAGGGTAGACAGTTTCCGGTATCCTGTCATAGTCCTGTCACATCAACACTGTGGTGAAGAAGGCTGGCAGCGTCTCTACCATCTTACACGCCCAAATGACTTTAAACTGCCTTCTCAGGTGCTAAAGACTTTCTACACCTGCACTATTGAGAGTATCCTGACAGGAAGCATCACAGCCTGGTTTGGGAGCAGCACCAGACAGGACAGACGAGCTCTCCAGAGGGTGGAGCGATCAGCTGAGCATACCATCTGCACTGAGCTACCTAACCTGGAGTTGATCTATAGCAAGCAGTGCTGGACTCTTTTTCTGTTGCTATCATGGAAGCGTTTCTGCACCTTGAAGGCAAACATAGAGAAAATGAAGAGGAGCTATTCTTCCCACAGGCCATTCGGTCCCCCAACCTGGTGAACACCTAGAGCATGGACCTTTTCTGGACTTTCTAGACTGCCACAACAACAACTACCACAGCTGTACATTTGCACAATTTGCAGTATATACACATCCTGCACTTTAACAATGTATATATGACCATACTGACATGTACACGTATTACTGTACCACACTCAACACAATTTATTTTCTGAATATATTTTTTGTTATTTCTTTGATATAATTTTGGATATATATTTGATATATCTATTTGTTCTTTTATATTGTATATACAATATTCCTCTATTTTATTATATTATTCTCTACTATTAGCTATTTTTATATCAAGGACATTCGTAAAAAAAAAAAACAAATAATAATAATAATAAAAAATTCACTACGTCATACTGTTTATGATTGTGTATGTGACAAATAAAATTTGAATTTGAATTTAATTGCTAACCCAGTGTAACATATGAGCAGACCTGATAAGCTAAGTGTGAAAAAGCCCTACTTTTTCTCTTCCAAGGGACTAAGAAGCTCTTAATCTGGGTTGCCTCTTTACTTCAATACTTCAAGCTCTTTCTAACATTGGCTATATTTTGAAGTTCTAAGTTTTAAACTTTTTCCATTTTATTTTGGTTTCAGTTTCTCGATACTGAAAACAAGCCACAACACTTTTCATCACACAGGATATAATGGATTCTTTATCAAGATGCTGGATGGGATATACAGTAATGCCTGGGGTTTCTCTGTTGCTTTTTTTTTTAATAAAAGTAACATATTATGTAATTATGTAATATACAATACAATATATTACAAATAATTATATTATGTACATTTTTTAATCTTTCTTTTTTTCTTTAATAGCTGTATGTAACTAAACATGACAGATTCAAACAGGACTACAATTCTAACATTTCTAACACTTTCCTATGTAAAACTAATCCATATCTGATAGAGCTTCAGGTTGTGAATTGTACATTGTCTGAGCATTTTATTGGATAGCTCAATACCAACAAACCTCTCATCTCTTAATAATGTATGACTGTAAACTCACCAATGTTTTATAAATTTAGAATTGAACGCTTGTTCCCCAGCATCCCATGATTACTAAAATACAGGTCCATGAATCTAAAAAGGCTTTTTTTTCCTCTATGTTGACTTTTTTCTACTTAACTACTAAATATCAGCATATCTGTAAATCTCATTCAGAAATATGCCAATACTTGTAATAACAATTACACAGAAAAAAATCTGCCCAATTTATTGGTGTTTGTAAACTCAAATGAACTACTACCCTTGTGCAGAAGTTAATTTACCACCACAGCTTTGACTGTATACACTGAATAAATTTTATCTAGCCGCAATTTTAATTCAATAACTAAGAAGTAAAAAATTGCACATACTGGCACATAGTGTGACAGAAAATCCATGAACCAGAATATGGAATAATGGAATGGGAGCGTGAAGCTAGTTTTTTTATGAGAAAAATTTTGTGCGCCATAAATCGGAACAGCTTGGAGATAGGAGACAAGGTTATCAGTGGTGCTACATGTATCATTGCAAGCTGTTCAATAAAGCGTTGGTGAACATTATTGGTTCTTCACCGCCATGGAGACATTGTCCTGGGGGACACTGGTTTGATACAGCAAGTCTTAGCTAAGTGGTGCATTGCTCATATCAACCATCTGCTGGCCTGCCAGATTCAATCATTATGACAGACGATGACACGGGATTTACAGAGCAGCCATGCTGCGACAAATAGTCTCTCTCTCTCTCTGTCTCTCTCTGTCTCTCTCTCTCTCTTTCTCTCTCTCTCACACATACACACCTAGAATTTACACTATTTAAACACTAACCAGTGTATTTTGCTGACCTCATAGGAGGCACAGAGAAGAAACTCTGAAGGCAGGGGATTTTGATTGTATTAATGTACTGCACCGATGTTTTAGGATCAGGATCACTGTTGTATGAGAAGAGCAGACAGCAATATAACACCCAAGCTCTTTTATTCCTTTATTTTTAACTATCTACAAAATATTATTCAATCAGATTTGTAACTCAAGTGTTGATTTGATATTTACAAATGTCCTCCATAAAAAAGCTATTGCAATGGGGAGCATTTCCAATACACACTCAAATCCCTTAAGTGTTTGTCAGTAACCCAGTGAAATGAAAAACACAGAGTGTAACTTGAGATAGTAGAATACAAAGTTAGCACTTAAGAAGGAGCTACTTCTTTTCTCACCAAACACATAAAGTTATGTATTACATACATTTCTGTGTCCTGTGTGTATGCAATGAATGTGGCGCTCTTTTTTTCACACTACAAACAAAGCAGATCAGCCCTGTGCACTGACTACAGTCCTGCATGAAAAAAATATCAAAGCCAGCGATGCTAATTTTCCCATTATGAAAGCAATCTTGTAAGAGCTGCAGCTCACTATATGAAAATCAATACATTTCATTTCTATGCCATGCAGCATCGCTCATTATGTCACACACTGTGAAAGTTTCATACTTAAATGTCTTCACTGAGAGCTAGATCGTACACCCAGACAATGACAAGACCTCAAAAATCACAATCCCTACCTGGACTTTTCTATTTTAGGTGTCAAGGCATCAAGCTATTTAAAGTATAAAGACTGTATATTAATGCTGTGAATTTTGGAAGGTTCCAGAAACCCAGAATGATACAATAGATTTAAAATCTATTGAGCAAAAATAGAGTAAATTAATTGTGGAACCATTAACATAAGCAACAAATTATGATTTTTATATGGGAATTAATGGGTGACACCCTTTCAGCTATCAAAAAAAAATTGTGTGGATTTCACAACATCATTAGGCTCAGGCCCACATGCAAAGTTTGCACACCCTTTAATGTTAAAGTTACCTTCAAAGCTACTTAGAGGCTTATAGTAAACCCTGGATGCCCCCAACCAAGATGTTTCAATATGGCAAGCAATTATTATTCAGAAACACTAGGCAACTCATCCCCAGGAAGCAGAACAAAAAAAATAAAAAATTAAAAAAAAAAAAGATCAAGCTGCCATAAAGATGGTACTATATCAACAATTATATCTGACATTTAAAATTATAGGAGACTCAAAATATCCTTTTTGTCCTAACTGCATGCTTAATGGATGAGTAATTCTTCCATTAAATGCACAGGGACCTCAACAACTACAGCATGTTTGGTCTTAAATGCATCATAAAATCATGATTCGAACTTTAATATAAATTTCAGAAAAGGAGAACATTCCTGTATCATGATCAAGACAACATATACTGTAAGCGTCCAAGAAGTCTCCAAGGCACAGTATTTACAATTTCTTATGTTGCTTTCACAATCATAATTTCTCATTGTTTCATTCTGAAATATTACTGGTATTACTAAATATTACTAAATATACTGGTGACCTGTTTTTAAACACTAATTAAAAAGATTTGTAATACTTCATTTAACAGTAATAATTCACCCACATCAAGATTTGTCTCTAACTTAACAAAAGAAAAAGTACAGTATATTAGTATAATAAATAGTTTTTCTGCAATAAATAAATGTGTAGGAAGAGTTACATCGGTTAGTTATAAACATGATTAGGCAACTAAGATCGCATGAAAGAAAAAACATTGTTAGAACCAAAAGTTTATAAAACAGCAACATTCAGAAACGATACTACTAACTGAAAATTGTTAGCTGGTCTATTTCTCCATGAAATGATTATAAGGCTCAGTAGTACCATAAGGAGGTTTAACAAATTACAAGCACCATCCAGTCCAGTATCATTATCTTGTGCATTAAGGCTAATACTCATTTGCAACTTTATACATTTTTAACATATATTTAAAAATATGAGGAACTTTAAATGCGTATATCAGCTTGGTAATAAATATTCTATTAACTTCTTCTATCTCCTATTTTTTCAGTTAGACCCTCACTTATCTAGCATTTACGAACTTTTTTAAATCCCGAAAATATTTCAGGTACATTTTTAGTCATCCTATCTAGATAGAACATGTATAAAAAGGAACAAAATGGCCTGCTTCCTGATTCATTGTGCTAACAAGAAGACTTAACTGATATAACTGGGCTCAATATACATGAATATACACTCATCTGCCACTTTATTAGGTTTACCTGTCCAACTGCTCGTTAACGCAAATTTCTAATCAGCCAATCACATGGCAGCAACTCAGTGCATTTAGGCATGTAGACATGGTCAAGACGATCTGCTGTAGTTCAAACCGAGCATCAGAATGGGGAAGAAAGGTGATTTAAGTGACTTTGAACGTGACATGGTTGTTGGTGCCAGACGGGCTGGTTTGAGTATTTCAGAAACTGCTGATCTACTGGGATTTTCACGCACAACCATCTCTAGGGTTTACAGAGAATGGTCTGAAAAATAGAAAATATCCAGTGAGCGGCAGTTCTGTGGGCGCTAATGCCTTGTTGATGCCAGAGGTCAGAGGAGAATGGCCAGACTAGTTCAAGCTGATAGAAAGGCAACAGTAACTCAAATAACCACTCGTTACAACCGAAGTATGCAGAAGAGCATCTCTGAACGCACAACACGTCGAACCTTGAGGCAGAAGACCACACCGGTACTAGTAAGGTGTACCTAATAAAGTGGCCGGTGAGTGTATACAATGCAAGTAGCCTGGGCAGTGTAGGACGATAATAAGGGTGTCACAATTCAGAAAATGTACTGGGAAATATGGGAAACTAAACAGTACACATACCAACAGGCTCAGGATAAACTTGACAGAATAATTAAGTGTTTGACTATGCAAATTGCATGTGCTGTAGACCATCATAAGTTGCAGCGTGTGAGAGAATGTAGTAGCTTTTAAACAAATATACATGATACCATCTGGTAGGAGATTGTTTCTTGTAGTGTAATTCCAATTTTGGGAATAAAAAGAATTTGCGAAAAACAAACAGACATAACAATTCTTGCTTGCTGACTACACAAATGTGGCTGCACTACATCAATTATGGAAATAGATTATAGCAAAGAGTTTTCACCTGTGCAGCATTATTGAACAGTAGCAGAGAGAAAAGATAAGCTTGTTTAAACTCATTCTTCATTAGACCAATCAGTATATCAACACATCTACAGTTACTAACAAGTGGGCTATGGGCATCATGAAAGGTGCTTCAAAAACGGTGAGTCAGTTATAGCAACATTTTATACAGTATCTATATACCAATATGATTTAGAGTACAACTGGTTATGGTTAATAACAAGAGTTGCTAGTATAAATGGGTTAGAAGTTTCTTTTAAAAACTAAAAAAGACATTTTCCACATGAGATTATTTTCTGTTACTGTAAATGTTTTAGGGAGCTTTTTTGAACCTTCATGACATGGCAACAGCACCACCAATGGTCATAAAAATATGGCATGAAGAAGCAAGGTTTAGGCTGAATTTCTCTTAGCTGAGACTGTACTGTAGTTTCATATCTGTGATATTTGTGTCAGGTGATTGCAAAGAATGAAATGGCCTGTAGATTTTTTTTTTTTATGCATTTGAATGATATTTTTCAGCTCTCTTTTCTGTGACACATCTGTAACGACATAAACCAGCAGTGATGGAGAGGTGCATGTGTAATACATTTACAGGAGTAGTGAATGCAAACAAGATGGATTTTCCTCTATCGTCATTTTTCCTTCAAATGCCTTCAGAGGAGAAACTAAAAGTAAACAGACTAAGCACACATCACACATTGTGAAGTCAAAAATGTTGCCTTTCTATTTTCCGTGTTTTGGGTGGAAACATGGCATGAACCCAGTGCATTATTAAAAAAATAAAAAAATGAAATTAGGTTTGCAGCTGCTTATCTGCTTTTAAGTGTGTGTGTGTGTGTGTGTGTGTGTGTGTGTGTGTGTGTGTGTGTGTGTGTGTGTGTGTGTGTGTGTGTGTGTGTGTGTGTGTGTTTGTGTGTCTTGCCCTGCATGGCTCCTATTATGGCATCAATGAAACCACGTGATATTTGATTAGAAACACACACTCTTACATCCAGGAATAGTTACCAAAAACAACCCTATTAGTTTTAAATGTAACACACACATACAGCACAAAGTATCAACATTACACTGTTATTGTGTTTAGCCTCTCAAAGAAGCATTCTGCAGACTGAGGACCTGAGAGCACAGTCAAAGCAGTACAAATGGCAATGTCAATACATGATGCTTCTTGTGTTATATTGCTCGTCGATTCCCTTATCTGTCCTGCACAACTTGTTATTGATCTTACTCAAACAAGGTTAACCAGGTATGAACCAGGCCAGGACATTGAGAATTTGCTACATTTCACTGCTGTTTAACAGACAAGTTAAGTTCAGGTTAGCATGCTAGACACACAAACTAATCTTAACTCTTCCAACGACCTGATTCCAACAACCTGATTCTAAATAAAGTGGGCCGATACAGTGCTTCCAGATCTTTACAGGAGAAGGTCATGAAAGTTGATGTCATAGAATAATTTGAATTGAATCATCATGATTTCAAAACATGTTACATGAATAACTTGCTGTTATTACTTCTGAATATCACAACACATAAAAAAAGTTTAAAAAAAAAAAAAGGAACAATGTGTGTGGTTGAGGCAAGCAATTGGGATCAGAAGTTGTTCACTGAAAATAATGGAGAGCTGTGGTTGGTCAGTGAGAATAATTGTTATCAGTGGTTAGTCATATAATGGTTATTGGTACTTGGTTATTGGGAAGAATGGTGATCAGTGATTGGTTGTTCTAAAAATAACGATTAGTGGATAGTTAATGGAAATAATTGTGTAACCCTTGTTAGGATGAAGCCAGTACATTGCATGTAAATTTATTATTGATCAAGTGTGTAATATTTCCCCAAGTGTTGTTTGTTTCTATTTCTGTCTTTAATGCATGGTAACATTAAATAAAGGGAATTATAGAATTGTTTTTCCTTATATTTTATTTTCTGAATTAAAAGTTTGTTTTTTACATTTGTGTAAGAAAATGTGTTGTGATTGGGCACATTGTGGATGGATGTGACCTGTCCCTCAATGTGGTGAAGACAAAGGAGGTTGTGATGGACTTCAGAAGGAACTCCATTGAGCACTGACCATTGCCTATCAACAACACAACAGTAGAGAGACACAAAATTCTTGGGGGTGCATATCACAGAGAATCTCACCTGGTCCCCCAACACACAGTCACTCTCCAAGAAGGCACATCAGCGGCTGCACTTTCTCCGCCGTCTGAAGAGAACGTGTCTCCATCCACCCATCCTCACCACCTTCTACAGAGGAACCATAGAGAGCATGCTGACGAACTGCATCACTGTATGGCACGGGAACTGCAGTGCAGCAGACCGCAAGACCCTTCAGCGGATAGTGAATGTAGCCGCAAAGATCATCGGCGCCCCTCTCCCCTCTATCGAGGACATCTTCATGAAGCGATGCCTCAGCAGGGCCAACAGCACGGTGGGGATCCCACCCATCCTTCCAACAACATCTTTCAGTTCCTACCATCAGGAAGAAGGTACAGGAGCATCAGAGCACGCTCTGCTAGACTGCGGAACAGTTTCTTCTAACCAAGCTGTGAGAGCCCTGAACTCAAACCACCACTGCCACCCCTGAAAAACACACAGGCCTCCT
This sequence comes from Tachysurus vachellii, assembly GCF_030014155.1. Lineage (NCBI taxonomy): Eukaryota > Metazoa > Chordata > Actinopteri > Siluriformes > Bagridae > Tachysurus > Tachysurus vachellii. Next base: position 19,359,066 of record NC_083463.1, on the reverse strand, counting down.
GTGATGTGACCCACCTGACTGCCACCAGCCGCACTCACCACAGCATTAGCACACTGGCACATCAAAAAACTAAAACGATGTACAAAACCCACAGACAATACACATGTTTACATGATCGTGTTGCACATTGCATCTTGCACTAGCCCGCTACCAGCTGCTTGACTTTGAATGCCTCCTGTTGCACACGTGCAATGTCTAGGGAAGCATTGTTATAGTCTACATATTTATATTTATTTCTTGAGTGTATTTTTTGTACTGATGGCATAGTCCGTACCTGCCCCCTGCTTCATTGTTTGTTTTATGTCTGTATGTATGTTGCACCTTTGACCTGTGAGACACGACGTCTCGTTCCACTGCATGTCTCAACATGTAGCGGAATGACAATAAAGCTAACTTACACTTGAACTTGAACTTGGATGCTTGATTATTGGATGTTTAGTTAATGTGTTCCACCTACCACATAGGTGTGGGTATAATAACTGGAAGATGACCAATGAGAACTTGAGAGAGAAAAAAAAATAACGGGAAAGATTTATAACCGCAAACCGCAAGTCACAATAGTTTAATTTCCACCAAAACGTATTGGTGTCATTTCAGTGGATTCGCCATCAAGTGTTTAGGGCTCAGTTTATGTCTACTTTCAATGGAGAAGAGACATTGAGACCCTGTGAAATTGTAGGTTTTACTGTGAACATTAGTGACATGATTGTGTTAAAATATTCATTGCTCTTTGGGAGACATGGGACGAATCGAGCACTGACGTGAGCCTTGGGAGAGCGTGGAGGTTCTGGTAGTTTCGAAGAGAGCAGATCAGCTAACACTCAGACTGAAACGCTTAGTCACCGTGAGGCTAAGTATTCCTCTGGCAACATGGGACGTATTACACTATATGGATGGAAAAAACTGCAGAGCTCCGACGGATTTTGAGTGTCGACCTCTGGTATTCATGTATATTTTGCACTTTTAATTGGCTTGCTTGAGTGAAGAGGCCAGTTTGCATGTCGAGGACCAGACGCACCCAAACCTTGACCCAGGCCTGCAACAGGGGGTGTGACTGAGTGTGGGAGTGGGCCTACTGTTAGCCTAGTACTACTTATTTCATATTGTGCACTTATGTATGTATGTTATGCATATTGTGCACTAAAACATATATGTTGTGTAAATTTTAGTGTTTACCATTCTGGTCTATGATTCATGGGATTTCTAGTTAGGTAGATAGTTCATTTAACTAGAAGTGTTTATACTGGGCGTTTATGTTAGCGAAGACAACCCATATACAGTAATAACTCCTTCATTTTAGCAAATGTTTTGTTTATGAGTTGTTGTTTACACACCTGATGCACCAACTTATGTTTATTTCTTAATATTTACTATATTGTTCAGTTATTTATTTCAAAGAAATCCCATTTGGTTTGTCAATTCTCCCCCTGTTTCTATCAAGTAAGACTGCGTTGTGGTACCTGGAAAGGACATTAAAATATAATCAGGGGACACACAGGAGCAGAACCCCCCAGCACTCCACCCTACAGAGCTTTAGGCCTGGAAATACCCAAAGGGGGCAAGGGGTGTTACAGTTATCAATGGTTAGTCACCAGGAATACTTTTTGTAAAATGTGCATAGTGGTTGGTCATTGAAAAGAAATATGATCAGTGGTTGGTTATTGAGAATAATCATGACCAGTAAGCTGTTCATGTTTTTTAAACAAACTGAGCTAGTTTTAGAGTTAATCTGTTTACAAATAGACAATGTTAAATCTATAATGCATTGGTAAATTTTGCAATACAATATCAACTTAACGAAGTCAATGCCTATTATTCAGTAACTACTATAAATTGTTCAGTAACTGTAATGAAACAAAACTGGAAGCTCTGTAGTTACGAAAGTGAGAACAAATGGTATGGAGCAACTGACAGATCCTAGAAGTATAATGTTTACAGCATTTGGCAGACACCTGAATAGAGACTTATTTTCCCCAAACCGAGCAATTGAGGGTTATGGGCCTTGCTGTCAGGACTCAGCCCGGACTCTTGGCCATGTGCCTTTGTTTACGTTCCTCGTCACGTGTCTGCCCCGCCTTCGTCTGCCCCTCCCTGTCTCCACACCTGTTCCTAATCGTGTCTCATTGTCTTTTGTATTTAACTGTGCCCCGTTGCCTTGTGCAGCTTGGAATCAACTGTTGTCTTTGTTTGCTCTAGTCTGTGTTATGTTTCATGTTTTTCGTTATTAAACCCTGTTTATTTTCCTATCCTGCATTTGGGTCCCTTTTATCCTGTGTCCCGTGACACTTGCTCAGGGGCAGCTCGTTGGACATGGGATTCAAACTCACAACCCTCTGATTGGAAGACTCATGAAATAAATGATCTATATACATGTGTACTGTTTAATTATAAGTATAACCTACAAAAAGTTCTATGATTTTTTCCTCATCAGAACTTTTTGGTCATTTCAGATTCAGACTCCATGGCAACAACTACGTTCATATTGTGGTTTGTGTTCACTCTCCTGATTTCCCACTTCTAGCAGGTCTAAAAGCTACACTGATAAGCAGAGCATGAGAGTAGGCTTTAAAAAAATACAACCTTAGGTAGACCCATTACCACTTTGCGCTAAAATACTATGGCCCTAAAATGGTGTATATAAAAAGATTCTTAAAAGTGTGTTGCTCACACTCAGACCCAAAAAGGCTGAGCGAGCAGGAAAGAAGTCATTTTAGTTCCAGCAGTTAGGGTGAAGTGTGTAGCTGATGTAAGCTGATGGATAATTTGACCAGAATAAAGAGCATAAAAAGAATTTCAGTTGTTGACAAGCCTCGCTCTTGAGTTACGGCATGTCATCTGGAAGACAGTAAATGACTCATCATTATGATTCACTGAAAGAAAATGATTGACTTGAAGTTTACATTTGCTACTCCACCTCCAAACTCTGCTGCTGTCTCACTATATAAAGTGAAATACTGTATTTGTCAGGAAAACACATGTTTTTGTTTGATACTGTAACAATAAATCATTCATAAATCTGTTTTTATTGTGTGACGCTTTTTTTTTTTTAACTTTTATTAACCTTTCAATACTTTTCTCATGTTAACCTCAAAGTATCTGTTAGATTTTTTTGAAGAGCTTTATTATGAATATTTGAAAACATCTTCTAGTGCATAACAAAATCTCACTACGGAGTGAGTCATGGTGTCAAGAGATTATGGTTATCTTCTCTACACAACGCCACCTGTTACCACTAATGAGCTCGTATCAACAAAAAAGAAAACATAATTAGTATGTTAGGTTGAGGTTAGAACAAAACAATAAATCTGGCTTTTTTGTTTTTCATTGAACACCAATTGCACAAAGAGCAGATTACAATGAGAAGCCATCACTTAAACATAATTAACAAAAATTCAGGCAAAAAAAATCATTAGAATAAACATTGTACAGTTCTCCAACACCCACCTTTCTCTCCATCTCTCTATCTTTCTCGCTTTTTAAAATAAATAGGTCTATCAAGCGCAGCAAATGGAAATGAACTTGACAGATCAAATGCAAAAAGTGGATTTTAGCCTTCAGTCCATTTCAGTAATATCTGAATTTATAACTTAAAATATATTTTTACAAATCTTCAGGGATTGAAAACTAGATCTCTCTCTCTCCTTTTAAGTCTGTAGATGTTTAACTACAGCGTCTTTTATATCTTATAATCCTTTATATTTTTCTCATTTGGGACGTGCAGGTTTAAAAGGGGCATTTTGCATGCACACTGAAAAAAAAATTGAAATGAGGTGAAATATTGTAATGAAATATTTTGGATTATTTACAATTAAAGGGTTAAACAAAATCAACCTGTCAAATCTGTGCATTCCAGAAGTTAGAAATCTTTCAGCATTATTTGCGCATCCATTTAGTCATCCATTTTACCATCATGGTATGAATGAAAGAAAAATTCAATTCATATATATATATATATATATATATATATATAGGGCAGAGAGTATTTGTCAGCAGGGACAAGCAGACATCAGGAAATGTGGAGGGAAGTGAGAGCATAATGCTATCTAGTGCATTCTTCAGTAATAGTATTTTCACATCGAAATGACATGACGCATGTAGCTTGGCCCTACTGTTAACAAATAGAGTGTCAGCTGATTTAGAGGTAAACAGGAAAAGAGCAAACACAGAATGTAGACAGCAGGCTGACATCACAGTTGTCTTGTTTTAAAAGCAAATATATGTGTGGTAGCATGGTGACATTTTGACATTTCTGTTATGTATAGTTATGAAAATAGACTGAATTGAAATGTTTCCTTTTTTCCCCCAGATATCTCAACCAGATACAGATAAAGTCATGGGATTTTAAAATCTGGGGGGGAAAAAAGTGAAAAGGCAGAAAACTGCATTTTAAAGATTTAAACTCTTGCATTCAAACTCTACTGTAAGATAGCAACACAGAGATTGTCTAAATGCAAATGCTATTTATTGATTTGCTTTGGATTTAACTAACATGTGCAAATTAGATATCAGACCATGAAAACTATGCCGATCTATATATCAGCCTTTAATCTAGCCTCCTGACTGACGTGCTTTTCATATGTCCTGCCCATTCAGCAGCCGTTCTATGTTTACCTTTACAGCATTTGGCATATCCTCTTCTCCAGAGTGACATACAAATAAAAAGTGCTTAGAAGTCACCATGAATGAATACATCAATACTGGTTCACTAGGTGACAGATAGGAATACCATCATTCTAGAGCAATACAGCAAAAAGAGCACACAGGCATTTTATTAAAAATGTTCAATAATGCTACTAATAATAATCCCTAATTTTAAATAAAAAGGGCAACCACCAGAGGTAAATATCACTTTTGACTGATGTCAGGTCGCTCTAATATTTGTGGGGGATACATTAAAATTAAAACTTGAATTTAATGGTTTCTGTTCTGTTGGCTCTGTAAATTTCTTCTCTTTTTTATTAGGAAATGTAAAGATTGCTGGCAGTTTCAGCTATTATGACAGCAATTTGTTTCAGTACCTGAATAAGTACGGTATGGAAAAAAACTAACATTTTTTCATAAGCTAGATTTTTCAAAATTCAGCCCTTCAGTATCTAATAGGTTTCCCTGGACCACAATACACAACATGGCTAAAAGTATGTGGACATCTGACCATAATACCTATATGTGTGCCATCCTTAAACTGTTGTCAGAAGGTTAAATCTGTGAATACTTCCCTTCACAGGAAATCTAGTATGACAAGCATGACAAGGTCCATGTTCACAAAGCGAAGCCCATACTGTAATCACATGGATTGCCAAGGTTGGTGTGGAAGAACTTGAGTGGCCTGTACAGAATACCTTTGGGATGAATTGAAACGCTGAGTGCATCCCAGGGCTCTTTGCCTGACATTGGTGCCTCACTAAAGCTCTTGTGGCCGAATGGGCAAATCTCCTCAGCCGCACTCTAATCTAGTGGCAAATCTTCCAAGAACAGTGGAGGTTATTATAACAGCAAATGAAGGACTAAATGTGGAATCAGATGTTTAATGAGCATATATTAAGTAATATGTAATAACAGTTCCTGGCTGTAATTGTTTTGCTTTGTGTATCAGCTAATAGACATTACATTTAATTTAAAATAATGAATGTAATCAATGTCAGTCGTCAGTTCAATGAAATATGTGCCTAAATTACATAAGATTCCTGTGCAATCACTAAGGAATTAAAAATTCAAATCTATTTATCGCTCTAACACATTCTGGTTTTGTATAGAGCTCTGTAGACATACAGGGCAAAACAGGGACACACAAAGTGTACTGAATCTTTGTATCCTGCTGTTTTAGAGTAAAACATGTAAACCAAATCTCAAAACATGGACCTACATGGCCATTATTGCCATATAAACTATATTGCAAATGTTTTGGGATGTCTGCCTTTACATGCACATGAACTTTAATGGCATCCCATTCTTAATCTGTAACGTTTAATATGGATGGTTATAACAGCTTCAACTCTTCTGGGAAGGATTTCATGAAGTTTAGGAGTGTGTTCATGGGAATCTTTGACCATTCCTCTAGAAACATATTTGTGAGATCAGGCACTGATGTTAGATGAGAAGGCCTGGCTCGTTATAAATCATCCCAAAGGTGTTCTATCGGGTTGAGGTCAGTCAAGTCCACACCAAACTCGCTCATCCATGTCTTTAGGGACCTCGTTTTGTGCACTGGTGCACAGTCATGTTGGAACAGGAAGGGGCCATCCCCAAACTGTTCCAACAAAATTGGAAATTGTCCAAAATGTCTTGGTATGCTGAAGCATGAAATTCCTTTCAGTGGAATTAAGGGGCCAAACCCAACGCCTGAAAAACAACCCCACACCATAGTTCCTCCTCCACCAAACTTTACACTTGGCACAATGCAGTCAGGCAAGTACCATTCTCCTGGTAACTGCCAAACCCAGACTCGTTCATCAGATTGCCAGACAGAGAATTGTGATTCGTCACTTCAGAGAACACTTTGACTCTTCTTTGCACTAGAGTCTAGTGTGGCATGCTTTATACCACGGCATACCATGCTTTGCATTGCACTTGGTATGAGGCTTGGGTGCAGCTGCTCGGCCATGGAAACTTATTCCATGAAGCTCCCTACGCACTGTTTTTGAGTTCATCTGAAGGCCACACAAAGTTTGGAGTTCTGTATCTATTGACTGCAGAAAGTTGGTATCTTCTGCACACTATACGCCTCAGCATGCTTTGACCCCGCTCTGTGATTTTACGTGGCTTACCACTTTGTGGCTGATTTGCTGCTATTCCCAATTGCTTCCACTTTGTTATAATACCACTAACATTTGAACGTGGAATATTTAATATTGAGGAAATATCCCAAATAGACTTACTGCACAGGTGGCAACCTATCATGGTACCACGTGTGAATTCGCTTCTGAGAGAGACCCATTCTTTCACATTTTAACATCTTTCCTATTCTTTTTTAGAAGCATTCTGCATGCCTAGGTGTTTGATTTTTTTACACCTGTGGCCATAGAAGTGATTGGAAAACCTGAATTCAGTGATTTGAAGTGGTGTCCCATAACTTTTGGCAATATAGTGTACATTTTTAAAAAACATTAGTAATACATCTTTTACTAAGATCCTAAATTGTATGGGCTGGACGTTATTGTCTTACTTTACTTGAATGGGATTCTGTTACAATTTAAACATACAATTTATTTAATATATGCAAAACACCTCATCTCATGACCCATATCAACTCAATGCATACAGTATCAGCACACTATGTTCAAACAGCTTAAAAATAACCTCTATAAATTGCACACTTACACATTGTACATAGGGAGTAAGATTGTTTATCATGAGTTATGAGTGACTACTGCTTAGCTAAATTGGTCATTTAGATAAGTCGTTTATCTGAATTAAAGCTGTTCCCACTGCAGAAAACACAATAGAAACAATTAGAGAAAAATCGATTAGATTTAGTGGATGCAGGAGAATTTTAATTTTAGTGTCATGGATTGAAAATTGTGCCAGACCATTACTATAATAATGTGTTTAATTGTTAAGATTAATGTTTTTTTATGTGGGGAATAATGTTCTTTTCTGTCAAATGTCTGCCATCATGATGGTGAAATTATTTGGAAACCATAACAACAACCATTAAACATTATTGGTTTAACATTTTATCTTGTTGTTTTTTTTTTGTATTTGTCTGACATTAAGAAAATGGTTTGTTTTATCTTGTGCTGCTGACCGCATTAGCATAAAAAGTTTCAACATTTTAATACAATTGCAGTTCCGTTACACCGTAGCCAGTTCATAATGCTGAAGCATATGTATGGAGCAAGAGATCAATGTGAATGTGTGAGGTAAAAGCCAGACCCGAGTGGCTAAAAGCACAATAATAAACCTATGCTTTTACTGTATGTTTCTCTAATGTGTCTATTATGCTCATTACTACAGTATTTACAGATAGATGTATATATTATATTTCAACCTTCAGGGATAAAATCATGAGAATCTGGTTGGGATTTCCTTTCTTGCATTGCAGCAGTGCATATCTGTATTTAGGACCTAGCTCTGAAATCAGGTTAACTTGAATTTCGAGTGCCCGCAATGTGTAGGATTTGGTTGGAAGAATAATTAACACCTCAAAGCATGAGAACAAGGATTTATTTTAAACAGGAGATGCTTGAGCAATATGTGTGCCTTTGTTTTATGAGGGACTTTATGTGGGAGTTAATGTAGGGATAAAGCTGCTGGCTAGGTGAGTTTACTGCCTATTACCGTTTAATATTGTTTAGATTTACTCTAGCTCGAGCTCAGTTCTTAGTGACTGTTATATACTTCGCAGTGTATGTGAAGAATTTGTAGCTGGAGTCGTGATTGTGTACTGTAACTAAACTAGCTTAGAAGCATCTGTCATATTTGTTGAATACAAAAGTGTAATTTAATAGATGTTTAATGAACATTTTTATGGTATTTGTATATCAGTGTAAAACTCTTTAAACAACAGACAACCGTTTAAATCAAATTTAAATGCCTCGAAGCCGTAATGCATTTGCTTTAGACTTGGAGGTCCGGATCATTGCTGTGTACCTGTTTGTGTCTGACTAATGGATACTGAAGCTGACTTTCAAAACAGTGGTGTGATCAGTCAGATTATTACCAGTGCCTGTACTGTATGAGAATTTTTATACAACTTTAAGATACAACTGATATTTATCATATATTTGCATCTATCTATAGAGGTTTCTTTAGCTTACAAGCAAGTCTTACAAATCCTTATAAAGCACTAGTTACCAATTAAGCATCTAAAGTTCCTGTTTCTATGTTTGCAGCCATCAAATTAATGCCCATGGTTTAGAAGAGTGCAGAACAGAATGTTCTTAGCAGAACAGAAAGCATGTGACACAATGTACTTCCACAACTTCAATTCCACCAATGTCTATTGTATTTCTAAAAGCTTAAAGCTTTTACAAATGCCTACCAATGGAGTGGTTGATTAGACACTGATTAGACAGCTGCAGGTTTCCAAACACGTCTGTGACAATTGTTCTTTTTTGTATGCTTTTTTTTTCATTATAAATTTGTAGAATCAATGAATTTCCAGTTAACTGAAATTGTTCATTTACTTAGACTAGTTCTAGTTAGAATAGTCTTTGCTAGACCATATTGTCCTGAAATCTTTTCTTATCAATTACCAAATATTAATATGTAAAAAAAAAGAAAACACTAAACACAAGAAATCCCCATCACCTAAAGCATGAAGGAATTTTAAGGTTTTTGGCAGGTTATACACGGATTCTGCTAAAATACATGAATAATTACCGAAACATTTACATGCTACTAAATCCATGTTCATTCATATAAGAATAAAAACATTACTTAATACACTAGTAAACATTACTAAACCAATAAAAGATAAATGCATAACAAATACAATTTTATAAAAACAAAAAAGTTTAGATATCCATATGCTGTGAAATGTGTCCATTGTGTTCATTTTTGTTTATTCATGTATTCAAGTGAGAACTAGATTAGATAATCATTAACATGCCTTACATGCTTAATGGTTTACTATTGCTTATTAATGGTGTTTATACATGTACCCTTGCTATATGTCATCATTTTGTAACTTTTAAATTATGACTAATGAATGCACCAGCTGTAACTATGACAGTGAAGCGACTATGAGACAAGCACCATGTGTGTTGCTAATATGGCTTTATGCTGACTAAGGTGGGTGTCTTTCAAATGTTCTGGAAATATACTGGTTAGAAATTGCAGTGTTGCATATAATGATCAAGTGTATATGGCTAAAAAAATGTTTTATCTGTATTGCGTATGGAGGTGAAACAAATAGTTATTCAAAATTTCTAGCATAAAAATAAGTTTGATGGGTTTTGATCATAACACTGCAATGAGCTTTTTTCTTAATTTTCCAGACCATCATTACTGTTGTGTTAAATCTTGTTATTGCTGTTACCTGAGAATTTTTAAATCAGGCTTAATACATAGTCTTACTAATCTTTCATGCTGAAGTCCCCGAATGAAATAAACAAACAAATATTAGACCATAGATTATCACTGTCATCTTTTTTAAAATAAAGCACTGTCCGCTTTATAAAAATAAAGATTCAGGACATCATTGGATGTTTGTGAACTACAACCTTTTTTTTGTTTGTTTGTTTTGAGCACCCGAGTAATTCTCTGTTAATGGTGAATTAAAGTTAATGGCATTGTCTATGGGCTTTGGGAAATTACAAACAGTCGTAGCGAATATCCATAATGCTCTTTACTTTGACAGAGAAAAGCATCATACAGCGTCTACAATAGTTGTAGAATAGCTTACAGAAATAGAACAGAAAATCTGAAGTGAGATATACAGTAAAGAAAAAATTTCTGATTATTGGAAAATGTAACAGCCAACTGTCAAAAAACAATTGTCCAAATGTTCCAGATATTCCAGATCTTTATTAAATGTAAAGAATTGGAATAAAGTGGTTGAATTTGACTTATTATTCTGACACTACTTCTCTGTTTATGATGTTTACAATTAAGCAGTTTTTAAGGCTTTACTATTTCTCACTCTGAAAACGCTATTTTTATACATAAAAATAGATGATAGTCAAATTAAACTACTTTGGCTAAGTTATTGAGTTATTAACTATTAAACACCTCTAGGTTGAAAATGCCACGAATTCGTAGAATCTGTAATTGGGAGACTGCACATAGACGGTGAGCACACAAATGTTTTTTAATAATTCCTGGTATATTCAGCTAAAACCTGCTTGCCAAGGAATATTGCTATCAGTGTCAAAGCTCAAATTTACTACATGGAGGAAAGTAACTGATGATTCTCTCCTGAACTTTTTTCCTGAGGGATAAGTACTATAAGTGGTGAGGTATAGTGCCCTTAGCAGGGACATGTGGTATATTCTGCCTAGCTTGCACTAAGGGATTGCTTGAAGGCTGATGAAAAGCAGAGATGAAATTAATAAATAATTATAAGACAGGCACAGAAACATAGAAGCAAACAAATCAAGAAAAAAAGAAAAATAACTGAGGAATAATTATTCAACATATTTCTGTTAGTCACCCTGCTAAATTTTTAGCAACGGTAAAATGTTTCCTTAATCACTCATTACACTTCTCAAAATTGATTTCCTGTTCCAATGTGCTTACTTTACATAGTAGAGGCCAATTAATCCTGGGCCCTGACTCCAGCCCATGGAGAGACAGAGCCTGGCTAATGCGATTAATGGCACTGTAGGTTAGCTCTTGCAGCCAGCTTTTTCTGGCTCAGAATGCCTTATCTACATGCTTCAAAACCCCTCCAGCAACGTGCAAGGGAGCGTAAGTTACTTAGAAGCATGGACATCTGAGATGTGATGGAAGTGGCAGCTATTTCTTAATGCTGTAAAACACTCTAAGTGCTCTGCACAGACTGAATGGGAATAAGCTTGGTATGGAATAAGGTTTATAAGAAACCCTTGGACCCAGGATAAAAAAAATTGTAGTTGTTCAAATTAAGTGATTTCTGAAACAGTAAAAAGTACAAAAAAAATCATAATAAATATAAATGCTCTGATATAAACCTTAAATTTTCTTTTATACCACAGCATTGTTGAATGCTTATTCTGATTGGACAGAAGATGTTCATTTTCTATAATATCATGACAATAGTTTACCTTCAAGACAAAACACAGACCTTTATTAATGTCCTCTCTCTATATTATATTGCTGTTTCTATAGTAACAGCATGTATGCTCATATGGTATACAATCTAAAAACAGATTATAAAAATGCATGCAAAAACTGACATGCATTTTTCATTCATTTGATTCTTCAGGACTTTTAGGGCTTTGTGGTTTCTCAGTAAGACGAATTGCTGCATTTGTTGTATGTTTAATTTTGAAAACGACAGCCTGGTAAGGGAACAACAGTTCATCTGTTTATATAGGTGATAACAGGAAAATAGCTTGTTAGACAATCATGAATGTTAGAAAATATTACACGCGTGTAATGATTTACATTTTGCAAGACGTGAGGAATAAAACACTTCAGGACATGCTGTAATTGGAAAATACTCAGCTTTCAGCATTGTAATGGCATCACACCACCATATCAGTTAATTCTTTTCATATAAAAGCACATCCTGTGTTTAATAACAAAGATTTCTAGCACATTAAGGTTTGCTTTAAACGAGCAAAACTGTTTACAATGGCCATAATATATAGGTACTTTCTATATAATACCTATAGTTGACAGTTTTATATTGGAATAATTGGCTAGCCAAACATTTTGCTTCTCAAATCCTTGCTTTTTGTTTAAGTTGAATGTTAGCTACAGCCAGGTGTCATACTCCAGTTTATTAGCATGCAAACTGCTAACCACCACGTTCGTACTCCCATCAACATCCAAGGGCATTGCCACCAATAAATCTTTCCAACTGAGTCCACTTTGCCCAATATAGCACCTGTACAACTCATGCCAGCATCTTCTATCTAAATGGTGGAGAAAGGAAAAAAACATTCCATTAAGAAGGAGCACATGTGGAGTTTTGGAATTCCTTCTCTGCAGTCCTAAAAGGGTCAATTACAAGACGCACAGTGCCAAGCATAAACCAGATCACCATTAGCAGTCTGGTACCATCTGTTCTTGTTGCTGGGAGATAACATAGCCTAAATGGCATAAATTTAATGCCTCGTTTTTGAAGTGTTACTTTCTTGGCCATGAAACGTTATTGCGGGGGATTGGCGGACACCAAGTCTGTTATGAAAAGTTAACCTACGCTATGTGGCACGACGACAAAAATTAAGAAATGCTGGAACGGAGGAAATGAAGGAATGATGTGTCAGTAAGTCTGGCATGTATTGGTACTCCAGAGATGTGTGGACTTTTTCCAGCTACTGAACAGACATTTACTGTAGGTCTTCAACTGCTTACCGCCATTCCTTTTAGTGTGAATAGCAGATTAAAAGTTGGCTATGTCTTCCAGCCTGAAAAGAATCCTGCTGCACTGGCACCTAGTCATTCTTTTTAAAACTGAATTGTCTCATATCTTCTCATATGAAAGGAGTCTGAAGTAGGGATGCATCAATATCATTAGAAATAAATGGAAACAATCTTTTGGTACTCACTAATTCTGATACGATTATAGATATCAAACTGAGTAAACTATTAAGTAGTAATCAGTCAGAACATCACAGAAAATGTCATTTAGTTCTGCTTTTTCTTTTAAATAGGTTGGTTTACAAAGTTGCCCTGCGATGGGTTGGCACTCCGTCCAGGGTGTATCCTGCCTTGATGCCCGATGACACCTGAGATTGAAGACACCTGACACAGGCTCCCCATGACCCGAGGTAGTTCGGATAAGTGGTAGAAGATGAATGAATGGTTTACAAAGTGCTCGTTTATGCACCTTATGAAGCTAGCATGATGTGTATTAATGGCGGTTGAAGACCTACTTATTCAGGAAACACTTCAACTAGCACTTCTTTCCTTATCTTTTGCATTTGTAGTTCGTCACTCGGGATAAGGGCGTCTGCCAAATGCTGTAAATGTACGGTAAATGTAAATGTAAATGGCTAGATAGCTTTTGTAAATGAGCTATGTCCATATCACAATTAAGTCAACATACTCTAGACTAGCAGCTACGTTTACAGCATTTAGTAGATTCCCTTATCCAAAAAAGACTTAAATTTATATAATTTATACAAATGAACACTTGAGAGTTACAGCTGTGATCCTGGGACCTGAAGTTAAAATCAGTTGTCCAATGTCTGAACTACATACGGGAATGGCAACATAATGGCTTACATTACAGTAGATTGTATCATATAGTAATAGATTGGTATTGGAGCATCTTTTACGAGTCAGTTAACATAGTATTAAGTCAATACCAGTAGCATTATAGATGCATGCCTAGTCTGAATATTTGTTTTGCTAAATCATCTATTTTCTGTATATAGTAGATGGTCATTCAGTACCCGGTTTAGATATTTTTGCTATGAATATAAGGGAGAAAAGTATATCAGCATTTGTTCTGTGTTACACATATGCACTGTTGATAGCTTCTTTTCCAATCACTTTGCTTCTCACACTGCCTAATAGATAAGAAGTAATGAATTGGTTAAACTATTTGTTCAACAGCTTTGGAGACTGTGTGCAGTACTGGACCTGAAAACTAAGGAGCAACTGTTCTTTAGGCAGTAGTTGCTTTCCCAGCACCTCCCACCACTGCGGTAGAGCTAGACTTGTTTCATTCATAGCCGCCCACCAAGCTAAAGAGTTCCAAATGGGGGGTGTTATAGGATCAATACTATGATTAGCAAAAACCTTGTAGGTATTGTCTCCTTGGCAAACTATCCTATCAGTACTGCAGCCTCTGGGGAGATTTAATGTGCTAAATAGAAAGCACAGGACAATAGGTGTAGTCTTTTGAGCCAGTACTGCATTTGGTTGTGTTACAAATTGCAATATACAGTTCAGGAAAAATGATCTTTGATGTCCTCAATTATGTAATAATGCATTTAGGCAGTGCCTGGTTAGTTCAAAGCCACAGAAACACGATGATGTTTAGCTTTCTTCTGTGGGAAATAAGTTAATGCTGCAAAGATAATGAGACCAATGGTAAGCAATTTTGCCATTACATCCTAAGTACAATGCAGAAGACTGAAAACCTTTTGGTCCATAAAGATGTGCATCATTATCTTTTCCCACACTGATAAGCACTGATTTAAAACTATCTTGTGTAAAATCTTTGTAGCTTTTAATATTTCTAATAACGCACATGTAGAAAATGCACTTTGACAAAACAGTATGCAGAAAAGCAAACTAGTCTACAAGTGATTATTAGGAGTTAATCTCCTTTAAAAAGGTGCCCAGGTCTGTACACTTAAGCCCAACTTGGCCACTCACTTCTGTCTCACTTGGACTGCTGTGACTGTGCACAGCAGCTGGAATTCATTACTGTGTTCCATTACATGGCTGTGCAGCCCAGCAGCCGACCGAGGGAATGAGAGAGCCAATCAATACAGTCAGTATCTGCCGCTCCTAATCTCTGTCGCCTGTGTCACTGCCACTATCTGTAATGGATCTCTGGGATTATAGAAATTTTTAAGACACTGCACCGGGCACTCGAGACTCTCTTGGGCTAGGCTGCTGGTTGGACACTGGAGCTGTCTTTTTTAGTCTTGCCCAGACAGTGTGAGAAGAATGCTAGTAGGGTGTTAAGAGAGAGGAGGAGGAGATGGGAAAGAGGGAGAGAGAAGGAGGGGTGAAATGAGAAGAGCAATAGAAGTGGGATAAGCACAGGATAGGGGCAGGCAAGAGAGAGCACATGTAATTTCTCTAATCCTTGTGGCATTTATATTTTCAGCAGCAGATAATGAAAATGAAAAAAAAAAGAAATTGGAAGAACTTCGCAAATTGCAGGTTTTAATCTGTTGCATGCTTTTTAACTATTTTACTATTTTTACCTTGTGCGTACAAGCATACGTATGCAGTTAACAGTACAAACATACACACACACACACACACACACACACACACACACATACTCACACGCACAGGCACACACGCACAGAACTTCTCATCTGGGATGAACACTTACACTCTGCACTGGGATTTACTCTAAATCTACTGAGACCCTACTCAGGATAAAAGGGTACTGAAGATAGATACATGTAGATACATAGAAAGACAAATAGACAGGTGAATTCGGATGACCTAAGAACAACAGATAGCAACTGAAAATATGCTGGTAACAATCACAGAACTATATAGATAATAGAATTGTCTTTATATATAAGAGATAATGGAGGTCTAAATTAATCTTAAAATGTGCAAATCTGCAGAAAACAAGTTTCTATGGTAACAGTTCATTCATATGAATTCTTATGGCAGACTAATTGGTTTAGTAAAACTGTCACTATTAGTTGTTTTTTGTCAAAAGCATATCAATTTTTAATAAAAGTAAACCATTCGTCTACAGAGATTGTGATGTAATACCAGAACAGTGAGCATGACTGTACAGATTTTATGTTAAAAACAGTAGCAGTGGTCATAAGGACAACATTAAGAGTAGAAAAAAGAGAAAATTCTACTATGTATTCATGGAGGGGATTTAACATTAAACCCTCAAAAGCAAGAACTGGTGGCAGTTTTAGTCAGTTCTTTTGTAGTAAGTAATTTTATCCAAATAATATTTCAATGAAAAGTAATAACAATAAGCATTAATACATAAATTAAAGTCAATTATAGGCAGTTAAAATGCAGAACATGCTCTCTGAGGAGACTTTAGAACAGAATAGCAGAGTTAAGTAGTACACAATGCTCTCAACTCTCTGTCTGCAATGTCGACATGAAGCCAAACTCCTTCCTTTGCCTAAACACACTGCAATTAACCCCACAACCTGCACTTGGTCAGTCACATAAGAAATAATCCACAAAGTCCTTTCCATCATTTGCACCTCTGACAGCATTTCCATGGCTAATAATGAAGTCTTTAAAAGCATATTAAATACATTACTATGGTAACTTTGCCATGATTTATCGCATTGCATTATGAAAAGGCTTCTAATATAACTAATAGCAAGCTTATTCCAAAGCCAGATTTTTTAAAACGATTGTTTGTAGAAAGTCAGAAGATTTATGCTACAAACTATATTCTATACTGTAGCTGACACAAACGGTATCTAGTTGTTAATTTCACCAACAGTAACACAATATTTTAGTTCATTTCATATAACTGTATAATGCTGGCAACCGCAGGCACCAGTAGTTTGTTTTATAGTACACTAAATGCACAGTTTACAATGTGAGATAAGGAAACACTTTGATTATCAGCATCATCTACATGACGTAAAATGATTTACAGGTACGTAAGAAGGGCAAGAGCTGCCTCTACTTTCTGAGGAGGCTGCAGGACGATGCTGAAGATGTTCTAGGTGTCTGTGGTAGCCATAGCTGTGCTATCTTTTTTGCTGTTGCATGCTGGGACAACACTGAAGGTGATAGTGATGTTGTGGTGGTGGAGCTAGACTCTCTGACTGTAGTGTCAGAAAGAAGGATGTTGTCTAAGACACTGGCCATCTCAGACCACACCTTCCACCTGCTCCGTGATGTCCTAGACATATACAGAAGAACGTTCAGTCGCAGACTCAATTAAAGCAAGGTGCTCCACAAAGCAACATAGGTAATCCTTCCCACCTGTGTCCATTAGACTTTATACTGTAATTCCTCTGTACAACAACATATCTCACTGTTCAACAATGTGCCTTTAGCTATATAGTTATTAAAAGTTATAATTAGTTATAATTTTGTATATATTATCTCTAAAGTCTTATTTTGGTGACTTTGAGCTGCGGTTTACGAACCCAATTTCCTGCTGGGGATTAATAAAGTATTCTGATTCTGATGATTTAAGGCATGTAAACACATGTATAGTTATTCTTTCTCCACTTGACTGAACTCTGTTTACTCATTCAGTACAAATGTTGGAGACATAATTATCGATTTATTCAGTTCTAATTTGTTGGCCAACTTCATGTTCTTCATGTATTTTTTTTTTTAATTAGTTCATTCAACCATTTTAAATCATTCTGTACAGCACGGGTAAGCTCTCTACTCCATTTTGATGATGTTATGGAACAGCAGACTTTTTGACAACCGCAATCTGATCGCACACTGAATTGGGATGGCTTATTTATGTTTTGCTACACCGTTTAACAATCCAAAAAACATTATCAAATCATGAGAAAAGTACACTTGGCTAGCAAGGGTTTTGACATCTTTTGGCAGACTGATTGTATTTACAGCTTTGTTTGTTAAACTGGCTCCTTACGCAGCATGATCTCTTCAGACAGGAAGCCAGCCAACACAAGATTAGAAATCATCCTAAATACAAAACCTTTCCACAATGTTTTGGTAAAATATAAGCATGTTTTCTCAAAGTAGATCATTTTTAGGCTGTTTTCCAGAATTCAGCTGATGCAATATATGCAGTGGCTTTTTCCCAGACCTCCAAATGTAAAATAATGCTTATTCATTGCTGAAATCAGAAAAGCACTCAAAAGCTCTGACAAACAAAACAAAGGACAGAAAAGCTGGTGACTGAGCATAGCACATAAAATCCTCAGCAGAATAAACCTAGATCATTGCTAAGTCATTAACAGCATGCTTGACATTAATCAAGAATCTCCCAGAATGTGCAATATGTTTCCACATTGCAGTCAAAGATTGTCTTTTTAACATGCAACAGATGCCGAGATCCTGCCTCCCGTGTTAACAAAACGCACAGGTGTGACTTGACTAAAGCATCCTGAGCAGATGACTAATTGTGGGCAGATCGTTAGCAGATGTTGTTGACATGGTTGCATGGCAAAATGACAGGGACCTGACATGTCTTGGGTCAGTGACAGAGACAGGAGGCAGAAGAGGAGGGGAAAAAAATGACACACATTTTTTTCCCCCTTCTTCTTTTGGATCACCTGCTAGAACGGTTTCTTTGCTGTCGTGGCACAATGTGACTATCTGCACTCGTGCAGCTGTCGAAATTCATTCACCATGGCTGCCGGCTTCCTAGGTGCCCGCAGGGCATCACACTTGGATGGATTTTGCAGGGGAAGCACTTGTGTGAACCAGGATCCGCTAGCAACAAGACACAATCAAATGAGGAGTGTGCACATGTTTATGCATCTTTCTTGTTGTGACAAAATGTTTTGCATGGTTTACTACTGAGGTATAAGCTTCATGAACCTATACATACCTTGCAGTGAAAATGGTTTTGTTCCCATTCTCAATTCTTCAATTTTGCACATTTGTCTACCTTAATTGTCAGATCTTTTGACAAAATTTTATATGACAAGACAGTTAAACACAAAGTAAAAAACAAATTAAATAACTTTCTTTTATTGAATTTTAAAAAAATGTTACCAATACCAGTCAACCTAATTTAATTGTTTATTTGGTTAAATTGAATTAGACACACACAGGTCGTCCCTGTTGAATCTAATCATCACTTAAAAAAAACTTTCCAGAAATGTGAAGGAGGCTAAAATGTCTCAACAAGCAGCACACAATCAAAGGAAAGTCAGGAAGAGATGAGAGAAAGTTTTTGAAATATATATTGAAATATATTGAAATTCATGGATTACAGAGCCATTTCCAAGGCCAGTGAACCACAGTAAAAGCCTCTATCTCCAAATGGAGAAAACCTGCAACGGTTGTGAATCTTCCCAGAAGTGGCCAGCCTATCAAAATGCCTCCACATCGACGGCTCATCAAATAAGAGTCAGTCACAGTAACAATAGGTCTAAATGTCTTACCAGTCATTTGCACTTCTGCCACCATGAACATTTCCACAGCTCGAATTCATATTAAAAGCAATTAACATGGTAATGTTGGCATGTTTTATCTCATGAGATTAATTTTAAATTATAAATCAATTATAATAAATAGGCCTAAACTATGAATAATATTAAATTTAATCCAAAGCCACTTTTATAAACTGTTTGTAGGAAGAGAGAAGCTATATACCCATAAATGTGAATGCACAGTTTACAATAGGAAATGAGAAGTCGCTTTGATTTACCTGAAGTAAAATCACTTGTGGTGTGATGTGAAGTATAATTTTGTTTGTCTTTACTTGACTGTCAATCTCTGTCCACTCTTACATCTGTGGGGAAATAATCCAAAAATCTAAAGAAATTCTTGAAGAGATCAGAGAGAAAGTTATTGAAATATATGATGAAACATATTGAAATATGGTTACAAGGTCATTTCAAAAGCTCTTGGACCTCTGTGAACTACAGTAAGAGCCTCTATCTCCAAATGGAAAAAAAAAACCTGGAATAGTAATAAATCTTGCTAGAAGTGGCCAGCCTTCAAAAATACTCATGCACAAAAGTCAGAAATGAACCAGATGAACATGTGAGGAACTGCCAGCACCACTTGCCTCAAATAAGGTCAGTATTTATAATTCCATCATTAGGAAGAGACTGGGGGAAATGGAGACTATGGGAAAGTTGCAAGGCAAAAAAACACTGCTAAAAGCCTTCTATACCCCAAGTCATACGGGATAATGTTCTTTTGGACAGATTAGTTGAAAATTCTACCATTGGGAAAACATGAATTCTATAACTTCTGGCATAAAGCTTAAAGACAACATACCCATTGTACATTATTTGCACAATAGCAATTGGTTTATGAAACCAACAATTTAAAGCACAAGTAAAATCACCAAACAAAAAAAAACAAAGCAAAATTAAGGTTATGGAGTGGCCTAGGCAAAATCTTTTGGGATGCTATGGCAGGATCTTAGGCAGGCAGCTCGTGTTCAAAAGCCATTCTGTGTGCCTAAATTAAAGCAATTTTGCAAAAAAAGACGCCCACAAAGACTAATATATAGTTATTAACAGCATTTTTGACACAGCCAAGAATAGAAAATTATAGAGGAAGTTTTGTTCTTACTTTTATAATGTACTGTGGTGTGGTGGTGGTGGTGGTGCTGGGGGGTAGCTTGTGGGGGTAGCTTAGGGGGTAGCTTGCAAGCATTAAGGGGGAAAAACATTTATTTTTAACAGTGTATTTGATGTTCTTTCATTATTTTAAGTAACACAATGCTTGAACAGATATTAATAAAACAATAAGAAAATTGTTTATATTAATGAAAGGCATCACTTCCAAAGTTTTTCTTTTGTGAATGTGATAAACAAATTTTTCTA
Source organism: Tachysurus vachellii (assembly GCF_030014155.1). NCBI lineage: Eukaryota > Metazoa > Chordata > Actinopteri > Siluriformes > Bagridae > Tachysurus > Tachysurus vachellii. Next base: position 19,338,343 of record NC_083463.1, on the reverse strand, counting down.
ATAACTCTAATTTCTCTTTTAATATCTTTTTACTTTCAACTGCTTTCAGCTCCTTTCTGTATTCTCTGAGCAGCCTCGAGATATTTTCAGTTTTAATATTTGCACGCCGTCGCCACGTTCTCACCACATCTGCTTTAACTCTGACGTTTATTTCTTATGTATCTGTCAGTACTCTTCTTCCATTGAGGTCTGGAGACAAAGAGAGTCAAAGCAAAACAGATCATTCTTTGTTTCTCCTGTTGATTTGGTTTTATGTTAGGCTTTATCTTTTTTGTTTTATTTTTAACATAACCTTCAAATCTTTACATTGTAACTATAAAAAACTGTATTTTTATTTTCAGCAAGATGTCACAGATGTCTGGAATCCCTACTATTCACAGCTCACACCCTCATAACATGACCTCTATTTAAGCACCGTTCCACAGTCAAAGTCACCTGATTACTAATCAAACTTTCATATCTGCAATCACTTTAAATAATACTTGCTTCAAATAATCTGAACTCTTACGGTTACTCTGCAGAGTCTTGTTCCAGAGGTCTTTTGATTTCTTCCAGTCTAACATGCTGCACTGCTTACTGAGTTGTGTTGTGTGCCAGTAGTGTATCTCTTATATTCTATTGATAAACATACACATCACATAGCATTATGTAATAGCTGGCTGATGAGCATTTCCAAGAACTTGAAGCCAAATTCACAGAATAGAAACAAATATTTATTTCTGCTTCTTTCAACTTGATTCTCTCATACTGTTTCCCTTTGTGTCATTGCAGGATGAAATAATCACCTAATGTCATCCTGTCTATTCTCCACCGCATTAGTCTTGTTATAAACAGTGCTATTGACAGAGCCATTTTTAATGAAAGCTAGCAAAAAGGGGAAGCGAGGTGGCAGTAATTGTTCTAATTGGGAGCGGATCGATGGCCGCACACAAATCATGCAGCCATACAGGCAAACAAAAAGCAGGCTGTCAGAGATCGCTCACACTCTGTGCACAAACAGCCATTCAACACAGCTGGCACTTTGCAGAGCTGACCAAGGTGGCACGCCACGATTTCTAGCACTCTTTTGAGGCAGGTTGGCAATTCTATAATAATACAGAGCATGACTGTTCCATCATGCAGGGACCCTGCTTTGAAAGATCAATTTGTTACTGAAGGGATTGGCTATTTCTGCCACTTTAAATAAATGTCATACATACGTAAGTGTCATACATACGTAAGTGTCATAAATACGTTATTTTTTTATTTTTTTTATTTTTATTTTTTTCCCAGAAATTTCAGAAACACATTTGTAATGTATGTGCTTTTGCATTCTATTTTTAAACTCTTGTCATCCAAGTTTGTGGATTTCTCTTGAACTAAAATTGCACTCTAAATCTTGAACTAAACACGTCCTGAAGTTTTGCTCATCAAATAGAAAATGTACACTCAGAGTAAAATGGGAGCAGTGGATTAGGCCTCATTAGTCTCGGTTTCTTGGATTCATTTCAGTAATTTTTAAGCACCCGCCAAGCATGTTTCCTATTCTGTAAAGCACATATGGTGCAGTATTAAAAATGTTGAATTAAATCCAAATTTATGGAGCCCTTCTCGGCCCACTGCAGCAAAGCAACTTAATGTCACACTCTAATCCAGTTGCAGGTGTTCACAAAGTGAGCTTCAATTACATAAAATTGGGTTTCACAGATTTATTCAAATTAGTTTAGCATCACTCCAGGTAAATATGCTTACCTGTGCAAGAAAACACAGTTAAGATTTTATTTCAATGTCAAGAGGGGGGCGTTGGTGTAATGTACAAAATAAATTTACATTTAATATAGCTCAGTAAATCAGTGAGGAGCTAAATCACATTTGGGTGCAGATTTCTCAATGCTCACATCAGCATTCTGATAAAACACGACATGAGGACCATGAGGAATAAAGCAGGTATTTCCACCGAGTTGAAGAAAGCAATTAGTTGCTCTTTTCCTGAGCTACTTTTAATTACTAGGAGATATGAGTGTGTTGTTTCTGTGTTAGATCCCAGTTACAATGTATTTGAATGTGACGCATATATAAAATAGTTAAGTATTTAAATAGGAACTGTTGTCTAATTTCTGTTTGTTCCCTTTTATTTTTACTATTTGTATCCAGTAGGTTTAAATAAATAAACAGTTCCTTAATTATTTTCAAATTTGGTAAACCTTGTGTGTAGGTGTTTCTGTTCCAATTAGGGTCAATGGGCGTTATATATTGAGTGATACCCCATATATAATATTTACCCATAGACACCTAGCCATAATAAAGCCACCTGCCCAATATTGTTTAACCTCTTTGTGTACTGACACTTCAATGCATGGACTTGTGAACGTGTGCTGTGTGCTGTCTATTTGGCACCAAGATGTCAGCAGCAGATCCTTTAAGTCCTATGAGCTGAGAGGTGGGACCTCCATGGATCAGACTTGTTTGTCCAGCTCATCCAAAACTCATTGCAAAGCTACCAAACAGCCATTTACAGTAGAGCTGATAATTCCAAGATATCATATTAAAATGTTGCACATTTTGGAATATCGTTCTACTGAAAATGTAATAAGATTTCTAGACCACGTGTCAGGAAAAAGACATCCATCAAGCAAGCTGTTGTTATTCCAAACACTAAACAATGCTGCCATATACATAAGGTAGATTTTAATAGAAAGGCTTTAAACATGGAAAACATCATTTTTCATCAGCACATTATTCATTGTGGTGTACAAGATGACAACACATTGCATCATTCATGTGTCATATAAAATACATTACATGCTGATAACACTGCGAGAGTTGATTTCCTGAAGTAGTAAACATAAACAATGTCATCTTATCTTTCCAAGTGACTAGTCAAGCATCTCTATATTTCACAAAGCTCTTATACTCCAATGCACCACTCAGGAGAAGCAAAATCAAGACCACACAAAGATTAACAATTAAGATTAAACTCCCACTGACAGGACTTAATCACTTGTTACAGCAAAATGTGTTTGTTTTTTTATTTCTGAATACATCAAGTAGAGCTGTGATTGATTCTGTACTTAATTATAACACTTGGCAATGTTGATTCTTAATCTTTGCCCTTCCCCATTCAAAATAGACGAACACAAAGGAAACACATTAATAGAGTATTCAGGAATATAATTTAAGATTTCTTAATAGGCGCATTTTGCAGGGTGGAATTTTCATTCAGAGATGAGATTACAGGATAAGTGCCAAGGACAAGCATGTTACAAAAATTCAAGTCTGTGACTCCACCACCATACTGAAAAGACAGGTTACAAGATAGCAAGCTGAGGTTAAATCTGAAACATACAGGACAGAAAGAGGATTTAAAATATCAGTCTCAAAAGAAGTAATTCTATACGAGAGAGAGAGAGAGAGAGAGAGAGAGAGAGAGAGAGAGAGCTTGAGTCAACTACATGGCAGTTATCAGTTTAGTTCAGGGTTCATACATGGTGGTTATATAAGCTAGTTATGCCAAATGACATAAACCTACAAAATATTATTTATGTAATCCTCTCACAGGCATCAGCCATTTTTGACAGGCAGCAGCCAATTTTTTTTCAGTTAAACACGAGTAAAGTGACAGATATTATCTAATCCCTGGTGTTTAATTGACAAAACTGACATCTATGACATACTTACATCAGGTGTTATGACACTTTCCAGTTGGACTTGCCATGTCACGCTGACTTTGTAGCTCAGTTTGCTTCTGGTCTGTTTGAGTCACAGAATGATGATTTGGCATGTGAGCCTGCCAAGCGAAGTTAACTAGAAGGATTTTCTGCCATGTCTCCTGAACTTAGGCATTTCATGGTAACATTAACATGAAAAGGCTGCTGAATAAGCAATGTTACTCGGGTGAAGGTTTTGACAAAGACATGCTGCTACAGACTGGTAAAACAAAACAAACTGTCTCTAGCAGTAAGTAAAGGTTGGGTCATTTTGCTGTGTTTACAATTTGTATTAAAACTCACGGCGAGGTAATGAGAAAGGTACGTAAATTTTGACCTTATATTAGAGTGAATTTGTATGTGTAGGGACAATATAAAAAAGTTAGAAAGAGAAGTCAGAAAAAAGTTACAGTCAGTTGTCATGACGTCTTAATGTTAAGACAAAAATAAAACAAATAAACAAACTTGACAATGAACTGCAAAAGCCAATGGAAATCTGTCCCTTGATTTAAGCGTGACATCAGATTTACAGAAGTAGCCCCTTTAATACAGATCATTTGTATCTAAATGTACTTTGTATGGCCATTTAGGTAGTTATCAGTTATCAAGAAAGCCTTCTGTAGGTGTCATGTAGGCTAACGAACACTACACTTAAAGCTGTGGATTATAAGTGCGGAATATTATTATTATTTTATTATTATATTATATTCTCACTCACTCACTCATTTTCTACCGCTTATCCGAACTACCTCGGGTCACGGGGAGCCTGTGCCTATCTCAGGTGTCATCGGGCATCAAGGCAGGATACACCCTGGACGGAGTGCCAACCCATCGCAGATTATATTATATTATTATTATTAATATAACCCTGCAGAAAAATATATCTGCAGGGTACATGTGGAAGAACATTTGTAAAATAGATCATATTTTGCTCCTCACTAGTGTGTGCATCAATCTCCTAGCTGCAAGTAGCAACCAGTGGTGTACTGTCAAACTGTTAGTATAGCGGTATGCAGATTGGGATTCATCCCAAAGCCCAATCATTTGTGACCATAAGGATAAAATTACCTCCTGCCTTTCTACTGCTCTATAATGGTGGCATGAGGGTGCAAGTGCTCCACTAAACGACCCACCCCAGCTGTTGTTATACCATTGTAAGTATACAGTAGTTAATGCTGACATTATGTAAGAGTTTAATCATGTCGACTGCCTCAAATCTTGACTGTCTTGGAAATTCAGGTGTCTTTCACCTCTCATTTTGACCCATTTGCTATGTTAATTCCACCTCCATATTTAGGTTAAAGCTTTTGGGAAAAGATATCTGTCAAGGTTTCAGAAGGCAAAGACAACCTTTATGCACATTGAAATCAGGTAATCTTTCACCTTCCTGTTTGTAGGCTAAATCATATAATTCCTTTTATATTGCTTTTATAATGTTTCTTGGTGCCAACTACAGTTTCATTACTATCTAGCATGCAACCAGCTACTGATCGCTAGCAACTAAACAGGAAGTTTGTGGAGGCTAAGGGATGTCAGCTGGCTAACTACTGTAGCTAGCACAGCAATGCACATTTGTAATGTGATAAATTGTGATAAAATATTCTATAAATATATATAAAATTAAAAAAGATACATGGTGAAGGGGAAAACATAGCAGGAGAAGTGGTGACGGAGTCAGAGTGCAAGTTGACTGATGAAGAAGGAATACATGCAGAGGTGGAAGGAAGCAAAAAAGGAGACAGAAACGGACAACAAAGAGCTCGAAGGAAGCGAAGAGGTAGAAGAAAGGCAGCAGGAAGAGTGGGAAGAAAGAGAGCTTAGAGAGCTCAGACACTTAAAGGGATCTGAGAGAGCTTGAGTCACTAGTGCGCTGCACATCAGGGGCCCATGTTATTTTTGGTTCTTTGCCTATTCATCAATATTTTATATTGGAAAAAGCTAGCAAAACAGTTGATTACTGAAAGGACCGTATCGGGCTTTGTGTTGAAGTACACAAAACCACTGAGCCTTGTATTGAATATGTATACAAGCCATATTCCATGCTCTCGATATTAGATATTGTTCAAATCCATCTTGCAACTATATTACAAATGCGTTACATTTGTACTTTGTTGGTGACCAGTAAGTTCGTACTTTTTTGTGAGGAACCTCATAATAACTTTTATTTTGTACAAGCCAGTAAAGATACTGTATATAAACCTATACAATTATTTATTGTTTCTCATACCTAGTCTTTGCAAAGATTTAGTACCAACAGCAATTCTAAGCAGCAAAATCTCGAAGCAGAGGCAGAGCAACTGGATGAATCGGGCAGAAAAGAAATGATTGACTTCGGTAGAAGTGTGTCAGAATCCGTAAAGGTTTAGCCTCATAAATACTGACAACTTAACCCTGAAATTGAACCGATAGCTTTAACCAAAGTGTTAGTGACTTTTCAACACACTGGCAACATGTAATATGATAGAGGAAGCGGGTTATTGAACACAATATCAGATCTGATCTAAGGGAAGGAATTTCACAAAAATGCAGGTCACACATTAAATATTAAAATGTGATTTTCAATTTCCTTTCAGTACGCTTGGTGTTAACGATTGAATAATGTTTCTGACATGAATATTGTATAATAATTTCTGATTGCAAATTTGTCAATGAGCAAATTACAGGATTAATCAGTGTCACCATTAGCAATAATGCCGATTCCTATTATATCATTTTTATAACAATAGTGGAATCATGGAGTTGTACCTTTTTTTTTCGTCTTTTTATATTACAGTCAGGGGGGCACGGTGGCTTAGTGATTAGCACGTTTGCCTCACACCTCCAGGGATGGGGGTTCGATTCCCACCCCCGCCTTGTGTGTGTGGAGTTTGCATGTTCTCCCCGTGCCTCGGGGGTTTCCTCCGGGTACTCCGGTTTCCTCCCCCGGTCCAAAGACATGCATGGTAGGTTGATTGGCATCTCTGGAAAATTGTCCGTAGTGTGTGAGTGTGTGAGTGAATGAGAGTGTGTGTGTTCCCTGCGATGGGTTGGCACTCAGTCCAGGGTGTATCCTGCCTCGGTGCCCAATGACGCCCAATGACGCACAGGCTCCCCGTGACCCGAGGTAGTTCGGATAAGCGGTAGAAAATTAATTAATTAATTAATATGGGGGGGCACGGTGGCTTAGTGGTTAGCAGGTTCGCCTCACACCTCCAGGGTCGGGGTTCGATTCCCGCCTCCACCTTGTGTGTGTGGAGTTTGCATGTTCTCCCCGTGCCTCGGGGGTTTCCTCCGGGTACTCCGGTTTCCTCCCCCGGTCCAAAGACATGCATGGTAGGTTGATTGGCATCTCTGGAAAATTGTCCCTAGTGTGTGATTGTGTGAGTGACTGAGTGTGTGTGTGCCCTGTGATGGGTTGGCACTCCGTCCAGGGTGTATCCTGCCTTGATGCCCAATGACGCCTGAGATAGGCACAGGCTCCCCGTAACCCGAGGTAGTTCGGATAAGCGGTAGAAAATGAATGAATGAATGAATTAATTAATATTACAGTCATATCAAAATAAGAAAAAAAGAAACTCAGATGAGGTTTTTCACAGTTGTTTTCCTCCCATCAGAGTGATTTGATAATGTCAGATCCAATTAAAAGTCCACTGTCCATTAATTAAAACTTAATGTATCACATTACAGATTCAGCTCTCTTCTGCAGTCTCCTAAACATGACTTGATTAAGTGCCACTTATTGCCACTTTGGTTATTTGGGACTCATTTACATTACTTGGATGTGGATGTGATTTTGAAGAACTGAACTGAGAGAGGTTATTTTATTGCCTTTGTTTTTCAAAGATGTATTGATCTTTGAATTGTTTAAAATGTATTAGGCCAAAAATAGTCTCAGCATCAGATGCTCCATCGACAGAGCATATTTTCTTGGACATATTTTTGGCCAGAGGGTTTTTAGGATCTTAAGGGTTGCAATCTTACAAGCTCTATGCACTTCTTTGTTCTGGTTTTCAGTGAGAAAATTAACTTTTGGACATCACAACACAGTGAGCTTTTCAGGGCAAGATATAGTCACTGGACTGAAAAACGTTCACAGAATCCCATCTTTTTTTATGTGTGAAGCCTTTAGTGGGGAGTAAACAAGATAATCTCCTATGTTTTCATCATATGAGAACAGATCTGCGGTGGGCATGTACCATGTAAGATGTAAGTGAAATTGTCCTTTTCGTCTCTCTTTGTTGTTTGCTATGTTCACTGATTAAACATCCTTGAATTTTTTTGGTGTACGCTATATCAAGTCTAAACCAAGATTTACATGGCATGATAAAACAAATTTAAACTTTAAATACAATCAAGTATACATTCATTTATGCTTATTATAGAAATTGCATGAAATTTGTTCTGCTTGTTCTACTTTATGATGTTCATTAACTAATTCTTTTCAGCAAACCAGAGAATAAAAAGTCTATATCTTTACCCGAAGTATAATAAAGGTCTGATAGTGCACTTTATGTGAGCTTAGATATTTTATGCATTTCTGCAGTGGCAGCTCTATGTAGGCCAGAAAATGACAAAACATGCTGAGCTAGAAATGCTGTTGTGCTGAGGTTCATGGTTCTGCCATTGCACTTAAGTGGTTCATTGAGACATGCTCACAACATCAGAGACAGCGCAGATCTTTATCCACATGACATGACCTCATCTCCTTTTTCTAATAGGGCATCTTTCTCCAGTGCAGTCAGAAAGGTCAGCAACACAGTGAACTTTATTATTCCATTGGGGTGTGTTAGCAGCCAACTGGTGATTCCCGGGTCAGTAAGGTTAAGATATATAAAGCTGCCAAATAAAAAACATGTTGCTAACATTGTAAATCACTGCAAAGCACGATATTTTACATGGATGTGCATAGAAGTACGTAAAGTAGAAATATGAAGGATTATCAGAAAAATACAAACAGCAAAAGTCTTCTATTAACATACGATATTTACACTGCAAATGTTAGTAGTCCACAGTGAGTGCATGGATAACTTAACATGACACCACTGTGTTATTCAGAATTATACATCGGATGGTCACAATATTGACCTGGAGGGAGTAAAAAATTCTCTCAGAAAGTCTCTTCTGTATAAGATACTAAGCATCTACAACATACTACAAATGCAATAGTACCTAATTGACTTACTGTATAGTAAAGTAGGATTAGAGTAAAATAATGCATTTTGCATAATGAAATACACAAACGGAGATTGTAAGGTATTGACTGTTGTAGAAATGATCTGGTAGGATGTATGACTGGCTATGAGAAAGATTAAATAAAGGTCTTATTAAAACATTATATAGATTACACCTTACTGTATATGCCACATACAATATATTTAAATGTAATACTCCTATATTCTCAGCACTACTGATACAGTATCAGTTGATTCAATATCAGCCATCAAAAAACCTTTTTGTAATAATCAAACTTTAATGACTTCCAACTCCATTGTGTTAAATAATCGAATTTCAGCTGTCATAAAATGTGTAATATTAGATTTTTAATTTAAAATTATTCATTATGTAAGCTCTATTATAGTTTACAAGGTTGAAATGACTCATAAAGTAAATTCCAAGCTTACTGCAATAATTTAATGATTCATGTGTCTTTGTGTTCATTTTAGTGGTATGATACTATGATACCACTAAGATAGTAGACCAGTGGTATAAGCTATAAGCAGAAAAAAACTTGAATGGAAAAATATAATACACTTTAATAGAAAATGTTTTACATTTTTTAAAAATTATAATTGACTCTATTTAATTCACCTCACAAGTGTATGTATTTAGCTTTATTTCCACATGTAATACATTGAAACTACACTTTATTACACTCTACAATATAGCACAGTAACTCATTCATCATATAATCCTTGCTCTGTCGCATTTTTTACTGATTCAGTCCTAAAATTTCTTATGTAAATGCAATGTGCTCCCTTTCCAAGTGTGTATGTTCTGTTTTTTTTTTTTATTTTGCTGTATGGAAAGCCAATGTGACATCAGTAGCAGATACAATACAACCAGCAAAGATCTGAGTTAAAGGGTAAAAGTCGTTACTTAAGGGCTCAGCAGTGTATTTAAACTGACTAATCACACGCTCAAAACCTTAACCAATGAGCTTTCACTGCTCAACCCTGTGCAACCAAAATGAGTTTTCCAAGGAATTTGATTCTGCTTCCTCATTTCAATGAATTCCAAGTAATAATAAGAGTACATCTTTCTGGATGTGTTTCTATACACACTTTGTTTTAAGGAGTTTTACTTCCTCCATAGTGACGGCTTCATGCGTATCTTGTTGTGGCAAAGTGAGCATAAAACATAAAGCCTCACATAAAACCTCTAATCACATCATGAGTTATAACATAAGCCTTTTTATAAACTCTCCAGCATTGCTTTATCAAAGAGTTACACAATACATAAGAGTGTTATAATGGAGGTAACATAGAGCTTAGGGTATATAGATGCTCTTAATGCTTTATACTCTCGATCAGAAACTACTCATCTCCTGCAATAACAGTCTCAAGAGTTTACACAGTACAGTGCAGCAAAAGCAATCCAGTGAGCATTGAGGTTTGTAGTCAGTAATGTCTTGTTGATGAGAGAGATCAGCATGGTTAATAAGAAGGCTACAGTATCACAAACAACCACACTTTACCACAGTTGTAAAAAGTAACTCAACATGCACAGTATGTTGAATCTTGAGGCCAATGGGCTACAACAGCAGTACACCATAGTCTGTGCATATGCTGTCAGCCAAACAACAGAAATCTGAGACTAGAATAGGCACTAAAGTTCACTAAAACTGGAAGATGAATACTGAAAAAAGTCTGTGCATACTATAGTCTCAGATTCTTGTTCTTGGCAGACATTAAATGATATTGATTTAGAAATACTGTAACTGAATCCAAAACCATATTTTCTTTAACTATATTTGATACTATTCTGTATCATCTATCTACCTTTTCATTATTGAACTCAAGTCACAGTGTTGAGTTTAAAAACTCCATGTTCGCAGTTTTGCTTCACAATATTGCATTGCATCTGCATTATGAATGATGGATATTATTTTGTAAAAAAAAAAAAAAAAAACTTTTTTGGCTCTTTCTTTCTTTCTCTTTCCCAGTTCTGATTATGATGTTTAAAAGCTCTCAGATTCATAGCCAAACCTTTTATGATGGAACGTATTGAATCATACTGAAACTTCCACTGGATTACACCTTGCTTCATGATGACACAACCTTCTCCATTTCAACATGACACCATGACACTTCAAAGAAATTATAATGCATCATTAATTATAGCTGTTTTTTGCAGCTGCTTAAATATAAACCTACACACACACAAATCCTTTATTGTGCCTGTGTTTAAAAGCTCCATCTTACAGATTTTTTATAGCAATTGCATGAAGTTATAACAGTAGCAGATCTATATTTATACATCCACATGCACATTATTTCATGAAAGCACAGAAGCAGTCACCACCAGGCCTGATGAAATTTTAATCAGTTCTGTCCTAGCAGCCAGGCAGTCCTGATAAATGCAGCTAAGGCCACTGCTCCAGATGCCATTCTGCAGATCCACCTGCAGGCTACAGATGCTCCTACTGAGAAAAATGTTATGTTATTCATCTTAACATTATAAATTTCAGTTCACTGCAGCAGCTCAGCTTCTGAAACGTTTGTAATTTCACATGTATATTATCTGTAGCAGGTCCTTGTTGTAAAGACTCGCATGCCTGTTTCAATGCTGTTTCCAATAAACCGTTTCTTTTAAGATAAATATTTTATTTTATGTTGTATGTGATAATATAATGCTTCTGTGTCACCTAGTACTGGATCAACACTAACAATATGAGTGAGTTCATGTGTTAAAATTCTATTCTCCAAACTTGAAATCTAATCTGTGGCATTAACAGTGTGTGATTCATTAGTTGGATCATTCATTCATTCATTCATTTTCTATCGCTTATCCGAACTACCTCGGGTCACGGGGAGCCTGTGCCTATCTCAGGCGTCATCGGGCATCAAGGCAGGATACACCCTGGATGGAGTGCCAACCCATCGCAGGGCACACACACACACACACACACACTCTCATTCACTCACGCAATCACACACTACAGACAATTTTCCAGAGATGCCAATCAACCTACCATGCATGTCTTTGGACCGGGGAGGAAACCGGAGTACCCAGAGGAAACCCCCGAGGGACGGGGAGAACATGCAAACTCCACACACACAAGGCGGAGGCGGGAATCGAACCCCCAACCCTGGAGGTGTGAGGTGAACGTGCTAACCACTAAGCCACCGTGCCCCCTAGTTGGGTCATCATTTTCATAAATTTTATAATCTACATTTCTTGTATTAAAATGAAAATAAAAGCAGTAGTAGATCATTACACAAGCAGTAGGGGCTCATTCATACAGAAAGTGGAGTCCTTATTTAAACTCCATACATTTCCAATACAATTCCATTGAATTGTTAATTACCACTTGTGAATGACCAATTATATTTTGAAAAGTTTCTATTTGACAGATATAAACCAATATTCCATTAATTTGCTCACCTTTACATCACGGGGCATGCACTTGATGCCCTGCATACTCCAGCTTCCACGCTGGTCAAAAATGGGAACTGAAACAAGCGCTAATAGAGGGCTATGTGCAGCAGACATACACTTGATGACAGGGTTGTTTGTTTTATAGTAAATCACCCAAATGACCTTACAATTGTGAGATATCTTGGAAAGATTGGGAAAGAAGATAATGCTGTTCTTTAAAAACGTGAAAATTTCTCAGTTTTTTTTACAATCCCCAATTTTCTGGGAGAGTTTCAGGTCTTTGTGTGGTTTTCAGATGTAGTTAGGGTAGAAATTTTGCTGAATCCTGTAAACTCTAATTAATGATATTACCTTGAACACAGCTGAATAAAGGTCCAGTGAAAGCACTCTAAATGAGCTGCTAGACTATGCTGAATCACTATATGCTGTTCATATTTTTCTGCCTATTATGAGGTTTTCAAAAAGAAATGCATGCTTTTTGCTAGATCACTGAAAGCCAATAGTCTGTCATGTTATAGAGTCAACTGAATTATATTTAAAGCTGTTATTAGTGTCATCTTACCCCAGAAAAATGAATGGGCATCATGAATTCCTTCTCAAGCAGAGTCTCTATTAAGCAGTAGAAGTTTTCCCTAGAAGAAACTTCAAGGATAGCAGAAAGACCATGAGGATATTATAGTTTCTTTGTTTTGTTTTGTTTTTTTTTTGTTTTTCTTCTTGTTTTTTTTTTTTACTCTCTCCTCTGACCTGCGTCTAAAAATGCTTGCCATAAACATTGACAAAAATCCATTCATAGCTCTGCTTTTTCCGTATTTTATGACAACCTTTTTTCCTGCCCTTGCAGGTATTTTTTCTTGAAAAGAGCAAAAGTTTGCATTCGAGTTCATGCTGTGAAAAAGCTACATTTATCATGTAATAAACTGATACACACTTCCACAAAGCAGGTTAAATGGAAGTGCTGCAATGTTTTCTCAGAGGGTAAGATAAATTTGCTGACCTTGTCTAGCCACTTTATGATATAGTAAATCTGTAAGGCTCAAAAAGCCAATGAATGCACATAGTTTACAGCAAGGCTAGACCGTATAGATAGCATAAATAAGTGGGAGAGTAATATTAGTAATGACATAAAATGGAGAAAAGGAAGCAGATGATTGCACAGACTCAAACACACTCAGACACATCAACATCAGCATATGCAAGTAACGCAACCATAGATTTCATTTGTCACAAAAAGTTACTTTCATCAGTACAACCCTGCCCCCTACTGGTATAAAAAAAAAACACATGAAAAGTATGTGCAATATACATCAGCAATTCTTTTATTTTTAACATTTATTTTTCATACAGCAACAGGATATTTAATGTATTTCTAAAATTTTAATGCGTAACTAAAAAGGTGCACTACATTGGTAAATATGTGTATAGGTCTTACATTTTAGAGAATAAGGAATGTTAATGTTGCCTTTCAGTTCATTGATCCAGCAGTATATACATTATATACATAGAAAAGCAGTTGCATTATATTTCAGTGCAAGGTGGGCAAACCATTTTAAAAACCTCTTAGGTTAAAATTGTTCAAATTTGCAGCATTTGACCAAGCAGCATGTTGTGCTCCATCCATTTCTCCGGCTACATCATTCCCCTCTGTGAGAGTATGGTTGACTCCACCAATAGTAGCTTTGCATTCAGGACACTGGCTACGTACCATTGCACCTCCACAGTCTCCGATTGCATATACATGCCCATTAGGACACTTATACCAGTGTCCCTGAGGGAGAGCCATAGCTTTAACAATCATCACCCTTTCTTCATCAGTGACACCCAGGCCACTTCGTGGAAGCTTACTTTCCAGCTCTTTTAAAATCTCCTTCACTTTCTCTGCATCGTTTTCAGTGAATGGCCGAGTGTCCTCTAGGATCTGTCTTGCTTGTGTCACCTCTGCATTGACTTTCACCCCCAGCACATTGTTACTGGCCATACTGCAACGGACATTGAGCTCACATAGGTAGGAAAGCCTCTTCATTTCATGTTCTAGATCATGGATTTGCTGATCAGAGAATCTCTGAGATACATCAAGCAGGAAATTGAGACACTCCTTAACGCGCAGTGAAAATAAATAATCACTCATATCTGAAGACATGTGATCCTTTTGCATCTTCATTAGCTTTCCAAGGCTCTCCAGGAATGTTATCAAGTTCTCCTGGTACCAGAGATCTAGAAGAGATAAGCCAGACTTCTGAAGGTTCTCGGTGATATTAAAGTACTCTTCAGGAAGTTGCTCCATTAAGTTTCTCTGCCTCTGCAAAAGGAACTGGAGTTCATCTTGCTTATTCTTATTGTCAGATTGCAGACCATTGATCTGTTCCTTCACCTTCTCAATTTCTGCCAAGCTGCGGTTGATGTGGGCACCATAGCGCACATTCCTACGAATGGGAGTTCGACACCTGGGACACTCCTTCAGCCGGATAGCTCGCTGATCCAGATCAGCTTCCTCATCCTTATCCATGCCCATGTACTGGTCCATGCCAGTAGACTCGATGATATGCTTGCAGTCCTCTAGCTGTATGAAGCAAGCATCTGGCTCATCTTCATTACCAAAGAAGATCTCAATCACATCATCACGATGGCATACCCGGCACTTATCTGGACAAGGGTCTCCACAAAGACCTATACAAGGATGTCCACAGGGCAAGTACTTGTCACATTTCTTTGAACACGGTGGACGATCACATGGCTCATGGCAGAGTTTGCTACAGCTCTGGTGTGGACACTGCCACTTACAGGGTTCCATGCAAGGGACACAAGGTTCTCCACATTTTTTCATGCACACACTGTGAACACAACGATTTTGACACTTGAGGGTACATGGTGGGCAGAACTTTGGGCATGGCACACAGCACTTGTGTGAGCAAGGAAGGATTTGCTGACATTTATGTCTACAAGACTTGTGGAGGCGACCCTGGTAGCATTTGTGACAAGTCCCCGAGCAAGAATGCCCACATTTCAGGATTGTGTTACATGGGGTCCTGCAGGCTGGCTGATATAGAAGGCTCCTTGAGGAGCTACAGGGTTCTTTCTGGGTATGTCCACATTTTAACTCCATAGAAACTGGTACTTTGCAATTCTCAGTGCACATCTCACCACAGCATGCCTGGCATTTGTGTCCACATTCCAGCTTTTTCTCACATGGCTCCCTGCAGACAAATTCTTCTGGTTTCTGATGACAAGGCATTTTCTGCGTGTGCTGGCATTTTGGAACGACTTTATCTAAAAGTACCTCACATTTACGACACACTTGATAGCACCGTCTGGGACATTTGTGCCCAAGCTCACACAGCACTTTGGTGCAGTCTTTGGTACACTTGTATTTCTTGTGGTCAGCATCATAAGGGTGGCACATGCGCAAACAGACATGACCACAGTCCAGGCGAAACTCACAGGGCTTGTTGCACCCACCTTCGGGGACATTTGTAAAGTCCTTCGAAGATGACACTGGGGTTCGTGTTTCGGGATGATTCTGACAGCTCAGTGTCAAAAAACGTCCTACTTGATCTTTCTCCCTCAGGGTGTGAAGTATATTACTCCACAGCTTCACCCTGCTAAACATATCCATGTTCCCAATACAGTATAGTCCCTTCTTGGCACGAGAAAGTGCTACACACACACGGTTTGGTATTTGCAAAAATCCAACCCTGCCCTCCGGGTTACTGCGCACCAATGACAGTATGACAATATCATTCTCTTCGCCTTGATACTTATCAACGACATGAACTTTGACCCCTGAAAACTCAGCTGAGGGCATGATCTTGCGTAAACAGTAGAGCTGCCCTGTGTATGTGGTAAGGATGGTAATCTGAGAGGGCTGGTATTCCTGACGCAACAAGTAACGACAGAGTTCCACCACAAAAAGTGCCTCATGAAGGTTCTGATGACTTCGTCCATCCCTTATTCCCTCCTCATGGGACTTGTGGTCAATGAAGTAAATGTTTGTAAAAATTCCCTACAAGAAGGAATAAATGACAGGTTAGACAATAATCAAGCAAGTATTTGTTCTTGATATTATTGAAGAAATTTTTTATGTACAGCGATTTCCCAGTGTACAATTACATTTTTACTCATGGAAAAAAAACTGACCTTGATGTTTTCATACTCCAGTACAGAATCATGGTTCTCCAACTCTGAGTAGATATGAGGAGTCAAAAGACGAGCAATCTCTGGCCTCATACGATGCTGTAGTAACATGTTTATAAAGAAAATGAATAAGCAACACTCATTTATAATGATTAATATCTTAGATTTGAAAGATTTTTTTTTAGTTATAAGCATTTGATAAAATGTAAAAAAAAAAAAAAAGTGCTTGATGCACGGATTTATTAGCTCACCTGGTAGTTTAGTCTCACGAAAGGAAAACCAACTTTGACAAGTCTCTCGAACATAGACACCTCCAGGTTGAAATTTCTGGCTAGTTCGTACACTGTGGCGCTGGGTCTCAGCTGTAAACATAAGTGAACCAAATGAATCTGAATCATACACATCAGCTACAGGAAATGATCAGTGGTCATTTATACAGTAATACAGTACGTGTTATTTTGTTCAATCTATATCATTTCATTTTATAGTACAAATTATGAGGAATTTTCATTCATTTTTATTTCAAATAATCTGGCCCACCTGATTTAACTTTCCAATGGAGCGCAGAAACCTTAGACGTGTGTAGTGTAAGAATTTACCATAACAAAAGCAAAATTTAGCTAAATGCTTATTTTTACTGTTACACCATTTTTTTTTTTTGGCAAATGTAATTTAAC
The DNA here is from genome assembly GCF_030014155.1 of Tachysurus vachellii. Taxonomy (NCBI): domain Eukaryota; kingdom Metazoa; phylum Chordata; class Actinopteri; order Siluriformes; family Bagridae; genus Tachysurus; species Tachysurus vachellii. The sequence continues at coordinate 19,321,272 of NC_083463.1, read as the reverse complement.
ATTGTTAAGTTTTAAATACATGAACATATACACCAGTCTTTTTTTAACCTGTAGTATATGGCAGAGATGGGGGACACGAGTCATATGACACGATGGGGGACACGAATCATAAGTCGCAAATTTGAGACTTGAGACTTGCTCGATAAGACTCGACTTGACTTTGACTTGACATTCATGACTTGAGACTTGACTCGGACTTGAGTTTAATGACTCAGAGATGGGGGACTCAACTTGACTCGAGTCAGACTTAAGTCGCAAATTTGAGACTTGAGACTTGCTTGACAAATTTTAAAAAAGACTCGACTTGACTTTGACTTGACATTCATGACTTGAGACTTACTTGTGACTTGCACGTGTGACTTACTCCCACGTGCAAGTCACAAGTAAGTCTCAAGTCATGAATGTCAAGTCAAAGTCAAGTCGAAAATGCATAAATTTAAAGCTATTTGTTTTACAAATATTTAGCCATGCATAAATTTAAAGCTATTTGTTTTACAAATATTAAACATTTTTCAAGATCCACCAGTCTACTATATAAGAGCTTTGTTAGCTAGAGTTTAAGGCTTTCTGACGCCTACATGTTCAGCATTAATTTTTTTTCCCTGTGACCCACTTGTTAGTGAATATCTCAGATATGTGCTACATGTCGGTGGTACCTGTTGATGATCTCCAATCAGAATGAGGTGCTGGCAGTCTCGGCTTAGTGTGGTAATAATGTGGGCCTCTAAGACTTCAGCTGCCTCCTCCACAATCACCAGCCTTGGCTTGAGCTCCTGCAGGACCTGTCTGTATTTGGCTGCCCCTGTGGTGGTCATGCCAATAACTCTGGCATTTTTGAGCACACACAGATCCTCGCGGCGGCGAATTTCAGCAAGGCGCTCTGCGGCATCCTGATAGACTTGTTCAGCCTGGAGAGCTTTCATACGAAGGTCAATCTGATACCGCATCATCCATAGGCTATTGAGTGAGAAAGTGAAAGAGCAAAACAAATGTTGAAAATGACAGCAAGTGAGAGAGCAAGGAAAGAACAAAAAAGCATTTACAACCTCAGATTACAGGTTTTTATTTAAATTAAGTTTCATTTAAATTCAATTACATTTTGAAAAAATGTTCTGGTTGGGTTCTCTTGCATAGTTCACATAATTATTAGGGTGCTTTGTACAAGCTATTTGTATTTGGTATAGCAGATAATTACCGGTAAAGTCTCCATCTGTCGATTAGTTTAAACTCCCATACGTTCCACACTTGCCGCTCTTCTTCTTCGCTCATAGCATCGCTCTTTCTCAGCTCCCACTTGACCCTTTTCTTTAATTTTTTTTTCTGGTGATTTTGCACCTGAACACACAAACACACACACACACACACAGTCAAGGTTGTGGTGTTGGTATTTTCACAGAGCTATAATACTTGATATCACCTTGTATAAATCTTGCTGTTACAAACCTGTGGCATTCATAACACCTACCACAGGTTTCACAAACAATTTTAGTATATATACGAAAAAGTTTATATACACAAAGGATTATGTATATGAAAATGCTAGTTAACAAGGAATGAATGATAAATGGATATACAATGATTTGAGTACAGGCTTGATGCGAAATTCTAGCATTTAAATGGAAAACATTTCTAAGGATTTCTAAGAGTTTCTAAGGATAAAACCAATATTAATTAACACCACTATGAATTCATTAATCTCCTAACCTGAAGGAATAAACTTTTTATTTGCTTATGTTAACTCATATTGCACTCAATATGATTATCATTAGGATTTTACCAGAAAATTCCTACCTCCCACCCTTCGTCATCACCTTGTCCCTGTCCCTGTCCCTGTCCTTGTCCCTGTGGAGGTTGTTCCTCAGCCTGATGTAGGTTTATGGCCAGCATTTGTGCAGACAGTTCTTCTATGGTCTCCTTCTCCCTCCTGCGTTCATCGCTGTCTCTGGCCTTAGGGTCTGAATCATCCAGGATTCTATCGGCCTCAATCAGAGCTGCCTCTTCATCCATTTCCAACAGCTGCTCTTCCTCTGCTGGTTCCCACTCATCATTTGACTCTGGAGACAGAAAAGGTGTTAGTATGAAAATAAAAACCAGGCAAAGCTCCTTCTAAAAGAATAAAGAGTAAAGGAAAAATAGTTTTGGTTACAATTTTATGAAGACTATACAAATAATGAATTTACAAAAACATTATGCAGTAATGCATCCAGATGTTAAGGTTATAAGAATTTATAAAAAGGATTACACTTTATACTGTAGCTATGTTTATTATTCATCGTGGATTATTTGTTTAATGCCTTATTAATGGTGTTTAAGCATACAATAAGAATGCCAGCAAAGAAAATTGGTTTCACCTTGCATCGATTCTTATTCATTTGTTATCGATTTATGTCTATTAATAATGGCAGTATAGTTGTAGGAGTAGTTCATATCTCATTTACTTAACATTCACAAATACTACTTTAATTATTAAAGACATATTAACACATAACAATTAATATAAGACAATTTACAGTGTGGAAAATGATCATTTGATCCCCTGCTGATTTTGTAAGTTTACCCCCTTACAAAGAAATTAACGCTCTAGAGACAGAATAACAACAACAACAACAACAAAACATTAAAGAAGGAATATAAATTAATTTGTATTTCATCAAGTCTCCTCTACCATGGGAAAGACCAAAGAGCTGTCAAAGGATGTCAGGAACAAGATTGTAGACCTGTACAAGGCTGGAATGGCTTCAAGACCATCAGCAAGAAAGGTGAGAAAGAGGCATGAAATAATTCGAAAATGTTAGAAATACAAGATAACAGTCAATCACCCTGGCTCTGGAGCTCCATGTAAGATCTCACCTCGTGGGGTAAAGATGATTCTAAGAAAGGTGAAGGATCATCCCAGAATTGCACGAGAGAAGCTTATTAATGATCTCACAGGAGCTGGGACCACCAGACCTATGAACGGCGCTATGTACCATAGAATCTTGGATGAGAACCTGATGGCCTCAGATTAGAAGACTGAAGATGAGTTTTCCGGCTTGACATTGACCAAGAACATACAGCCAAGGCAATAAAAGGAGTGGCTCAACATATTAAGATCCTGGAGTGGCCTAGTCAGTCTCCAGACCTTAATTCCATAGGAAATCTGTGAAAGGGCCTGAAACTTTGAGTTGCCAAGCGAAAGCCTCAAAACCTTCATTATTTGGAGCGTATCTGTAAAAAGGAGTGGACCAAACTCCATCCTGAGATGTGTGCATACCCGTTGACCAACTACAAGAAATGTCTGACCACTGTGCTTGCTAACAAGGGTTTCTCGACCAAGTATTAAGTCATGTTTTGCTTGAGGATCAAATACATATTTACGCAAATAAATATTTAACTTTTTTTTCTGGAATTTTTGTTCATATCCAGCCTCGGTCTGTTAAAATAAGTTTTCCATAAATACTATGGACTGTTCCCTTTCTTTGTAAGAGATTAAACTTACAAAATCACCAGAGGATCAAATAATTATTTCCCACCACTGTAACTAATTTTTCAGCAGTTTTAACCCAGTAACAGCAGTAGGAGAATTGTAACATGAATAATAATAATATTTTAGTAAGTAGTATATACCATATATATATATATATATACCATAATATATTTTATGGTGCATTCTGCAATCAGAAATGAATTTCTAGGAGTGCTAGAAAAAAAATAGATCTGCACTGTGAGCATAAAGGATCATAAACACTCGCAAACACAAAATGACGTTTTTCTTTTTTATACCTGCTTCATCATTGCCAGTTTGCTGCTGAACCCCTTCAAGGCAAAGCCATTCCATGATTAGTGATTGCTTCTTTCCTATGCTTTCAAATAACCCCGGTATCTGAGCCTAACACACACAAGCAAAATTATCAAAAACCCACATAATAATAATAATAATAATAATAATAATAATAATAATAATAATAATAATAATAATAATAATAATAATAATGGCAACTAGGTACCCAATTTACAGATTTACTTTTGTTTAATTAAATAAAGCAGTTTAGACTGACCTGCAGAGTCAGACTATCCCAGTGCTCGTCAGATATGTACTTTTGCAGGAAGTTCTCATTAATGACTCCACGCTGAGTGCATTCTAAAAAGCTCGTCTGTATTTTTAAATGGTTCTGTGCATCGTTCATCTCCCTATGGATCTGTGGAATATCATCAGGACTTTATATATTTGTTTATATACAATAAACAAATTCAATTCAAACACTTACATTTCTAGTTAGGAAAGGAAACCAATTAGAGTCAAATTTAAGAGATTGAACTGTTGGAGAAACTGAAAATATGAAAATAGACAGAAGCTGATCTACTACTGAGAACAAATTACAATTTTGTTTTAATTTCAAGTGAAACTTTTGAAATTTCTGTGTTTGTACTATAAATACTATATGTACTACTTCGTTTCAAAACTAAAAAATGAACATTGAACATTGTAAAATGTTTTTACGAAGAAAAAACTTAATGTGGCACCTCAGAAAATGCGTTCCTCAGGTGTGATGGCAGGTTTCTGCGAACATGTGGCAACCTGGTCAGCTCACGCAGAGAGAACTGCTTCAGGACCTCACTGTTACTGCGGCCACCGACCCTTACAATGCCTTTCTGCAAGAAACTATGGATACCTGAGACAAACACAACATGACTGCTTTATTGCAGGATCCTATATATTGTATTTAAAACCAGTTTTTCTGATCTTAAAGAATGATCAAATGCAACATATATAAATTTCTACAAAGAGAAATACAATACAAATATTTGTACAAAACTGAAAAAATATTTTCAAAACCCAATGAGCAGTGCATTAGCCATATAGTACCTTCTAGAAACTGGTCTAGAGCATGATTGGTGTAACAGACCACCAGCATAGGAGAATTAGCAGACCACACCCTACTGTTCTTTAGCAGGGCCTTTGCAATTTTTAGCCCCACGTGTGTCTTCCCTGCAAAGAACAAAGAACATGGCACAGGTGAATCCAGATCTTTTAAGCCCAGGTATGTATTATGTCAAAATTTAATATCTTTATATACATAATAGAATCTCTGATCCTGCTATATGACAGCTTCCCCTTTACAACCCCAGTTAGCATTTTCCTCTAATTCTGAGATATACATGAAGGTTTAAGCGAGCTATGCTTCAAATTAAACTGCCAGAAATAGTAGATCTACCTGTGCCTGGTGGGCCCTGAATGATGGCCAGTTCCTTGGTGAGGGCCAGGTTAAGGGCTTCGAGCTGGCTCTTATCAAGACCCAGTTGCTCTTCAGTCGGCCAGGACGTAGGGTTGAGGGGGATAAATGGTTTCATACTGCCCGTATGACCATCTGCTGCGATGCAGGTCAGATCATAAGTTCTTTCACCCTCCATAAAGTATGCTGGTGGACGGACATCTGGGTTACATTCTACAATGTATCTAAAAGGCAACAGAGAAAAATGACAGAGGGGTAATTTTGGGGTGGAAAAAGTGCTGGAGTATAGAATTTTGCAATGTTTTCAGCCAGACCCACATCATCTCTAACATACTGACTATAAACAGATCAACTAAATTTTTATTTAATTAATTTACAGTGTATACCTCTGAAAAGGGAGATCATCCTCCTCTTGTTCCTGAAGCCCCTCCAAGACATAGCGATAAGCTTCAAAGTAGGCCGTGGTCTCAACCATCAGGAAAGAATGAGAGGCCTGGATAGTGGCCAGTTGAGCTCGACTGTTTCTAGAGAAACTCAACAGCACTTGGCCATTTCTCAGGTCTTTGGGGTCACGGTCAGCTACCGTAGCAAATAGGAACGTTTCAAACTGGTCCATAGACAAGCAGACCAGGGACCCGTACAGCAACCGCTTGGAATTTTCCCAACGAACAAACTGTGAATTAGTGCAGAGCAAACTAGTTATTTTCTATAACTTCTCTGGAAATTGTATAAATTTAACATTAAATATGAATGAATCTAGTGTGTTAGTTTTATTTACAAATATAAAATACCATGTATGCATTAAGTTCAGATTTATTATCCTCTCACCTTAAGGGGTCGTGTGTCAAATTGCACTCTATAGGCAGTGCCTGTGGGAGTGCAGAGAGGCATGACCAATCGAGTGTCAAAGTAGACCCTGATATCATCGAAGCTTTTCTTCCTTATTGGCATGCCACTGAGGCTCTCATCTTGCTTGCTTTGCAGTAACTCTCTTATACCTTCACGTAATGGCCTTACAAAGTCCTCTCTCAGAAGCCTAAAATGTGTATCCAGGTAGATATGGGTACTGGGGTAACTTTTTGACATAATGTTAGCACGCAGGAAAGGTTTCTTGTCCTCACGGAATTCTTCAGGAGTCGGGTAAATGGTCATGTTCCTGAAGTCATCTTCCCCTTCTGGAGTATCATCATTGCCAATGAGAACTGTGTAGTTGTCTGATCTCAAGGTCCCATCTCTTGCTTTCTCTTGGAGGTGTTCCACCATGCCTTGGATCTTATCCAGTCCTTCATCAATTGTGTGTAGAATATCTATGCCAGAAGCTCGCAGATGGTTGACAACTGTTTTCACAAGAGCCAACAGCATTGAGATGGTACAGATGGAGCTGGATGGAAGCATGCTGAGCATACCAGACATGAGGTTGATAATGTTGTTCAGGTGCTGAGGATACTGCTGTCCTCGAGCAGGAACATGATCAGTCATAATTCCCGTAACATAGTGAGGAAGCACAGTTTGGAAGAAGCTAGAGTCCTTTACCACCTGTGCTAAATGTAGCACTATTCTGCGATCATACCTAGACTGAAAAGCTTTGCAGAGAACCTGGCAGAGGAGTTGTACGAGCTCCTGCCGCATGACTGTCTCCATCAGCAAAGGCTGCAGGCCCGCACTGGATGAGAGAGTAATGACCACAACAGATACATCTTTCTCCAGAAGCTCCTCCAGTGCTTTGTACCCAAGTTTCCGTACCTCAGAGGTACCATCTCTACTCCCACCTCTCATATGGCCTCCTCTTCCTCTCTGTAATTGTCCTCCACCTCTTTCTCCTCGTTGACCACCTTCCGCTCCTGCTCTTTCCCTTGATGCTTCTAGCCTACGGTTCTCTCTGTTGTCTCCTTTCCTCTCACCTCTCTCATTCTCTTGTCTGCCACCTCCTCTTCTGTCACCCACAGCTGATCTTGCCCTTGAACCTCGTCTTATGTCACCTCGCCCTGCACCTCCTCCTCTGTCACCTAAATCCGGTCTTCCCCCAGAACCTCCTCCTCTGTCACCTAAATCCGGTCTTCCCCCTGCACCTCCTCTTCTGTGTTCTCCTCCTGGTCGTCCTCCTGCACCTCCTCTTCTGTGTTCTCCGCCTGGTTGTCCTCCTGCACCTCCTCTTCTGTGTTCTCCTCCTGGTCGACCTACAGAAACTCCTCTTCTCTGTTCTCCGCCTGGTCGACCTACAGAAACTCCTCTTCTGTGTTCTCCTCCTGGTCGACCTCCAGAACCTCCTCTTCTGTGTTCTCCTCCTGGTCGAACTCCAGAACCTCCTCTTCTGCCATCTCTGTCACCTCCATATCTCTCTTGATCTGTATCAATAAAATGTAAACAAAATTAGAAAATATTAATTATTTGTCATATATTTAATTCAAAATAAGCAACAATAGTTTATAGTATAAAAGAAGCCATAGATGAAATAGAAAGAGGAAAGCAGGACCTCGACTTTGCTGTACATTTGGGGAACTATCCATGGGTCATCAGGGTTATCAAGTCGTTATGCTCTGCAAGAAAAACAAGAATCATTAAATTTGTCCATCACATGCCACCATCACATTCATCACATGTCACCACTGTCTTAGACTAAATTTCATTCTACTGGCCGATTTAAGATCCATGTAAGATTTGGCAGATTTTAGGGGGAACGATGCATGCTATTCTGAATATTAGAAATGGATCATGATAATGACATTTTTATGCATCTTTTACAGTCTTTAATTCCTTTATTCTTAACATATGAATAATAGTAATTCATATTAGGAATTACTACATGTAGTACAACCAAAATGAAAGATAAAAAAAGCCTATGTGAATTAATTATTTATGATATCATGAGCACTAACCAACCATATGTGTGTGTGTGTGTGTGTGTGTGTGTGTGTGTGTGTGTTTTGTTTTTACTGTTCAACAATACAGTGTATTTGTACTTAATAATACTATAAATAAAGAAATCTCTGTTCAAAATATACTCTAAAATCATTTTATAAAGGGATCTGTTCACGTTTGATCTTTCTTCCCTATGATCACTACACCAGATAACAGCAGGTGGCGCGTGAACACACCAATATTTACCATCTTATCATATTGAATAGTGAGCAGAGTCGCCCAGTAAAGTAAATGCAAATGAAACCACTCCTTTACTTCATTCTTAAATAGTAATCCAGTTCTGTTTGTTTTTAAATAAAGAGGTTATGTATTTCAACGTGAAACTGGTTATAATCCGCCCTATAGGCATCATTTGGACATGACACCAGTGAGTCAGCACGGATCCATTTATCAGGAAATGATTCATCTACTGATTCATTCAGCGAACATTGACATACATAATCAAAACACCGAATACAGTATTTATACATACACTTTAAATATAAAATGTATATATCTATATATAATGTGTGTCTCTGTGTCATGACAGCACACATGAAAATAAACAAATTCACCACATCTACATGGTTAAACACATACTTCCGGTCTGTCTGTCTCTCGGTTACAGAAGACAGATGAAAATACACTTAAAATCATGTCTAATCAGAATCAGAAAGATCTTTATTGCCAAGTATGTTTACGAGGAATTTGCTCTAGTACAGAAGCTCCACAGTGTAAACAGATACACATATATAATAAAGACAATATAACAGTATGGCTATGAGCACAAGATTGAGCTAGATCTGTTAAACCTACCGGTTGTGTTGCTTCCTGTCTCCTGTCCTTGTTGATCTGACAGGACGCTGTTCGGCGCGCCTTTAAATACCGAGTCTAAGTTTCGGTTTCTTGCTCGATTCACTAGAATCGAAACCACCGGGAGAAACAAAAACAAAACACTAGTCGTTACCATGTCGCTGTTTAACTGCTTCCACGTTATGAGCTTTCAGTAGACCGACTGCAGAAGATAATAAAAATTATATCCATGGCTTAAATCCAACAAAAACCTGTTTTCCATTGAATAAAAATCAGTAGGAGTTGTTGACTGCCAGCTTGTTGACGGTTAGCTTAGCAAAGCGGCTACTATTTGCTTATTCAGGGGTCTATTTTGAGAAGAGGTCCATTGGAGGTTCATTAAATTTTATTAAATGTATTGGCGTTCTTTGGGTGAGAAGAATAAAAGACAGATAGAGGGAGCTTTTTGCATACTTTGTCCATCTTCTCAAATAAATTTCTTTCTTCCCAGATAGCAAAATAACTGTTAGGTGTCTGTTCTCAATGATGAGTTATGGCACTTATCACTGTGATGAGTTTGTCCAGTTTTGGGCAAGTTGTACCAACACTGACAATGTGGATGTAAAATTGCCTGAAAGTCTGTTCAAATGGATAAAATTACATTAGGCCAATCAACCAAAAGTCTGTCAAACAAAACGGTACATGGTCCAATGTTGGCCTGGTGTCAGTTTGTTATATGGGTAGAACATTTTTAATAACAAGACATTTGTCAATTTATGCAGAATTTATTTGCTCGTTTGAAAAATGAAAAATAAATTGCAAAAACAATGACTAACAATCGGAAGTCAAACATCCAATAAAAACACAAGTAGTTTTTATTTTTACATGGCTTATGCAACAAAAACGTATGAATAACGACACCTTCCTAATATCAGTTATTCTATCATTCATGTGAATCGGCTCTAACAACGTCCCCGACAAAGCAGCAAAGAGTTATATTTGATTTTGCTGTACACACGATGATTACAAAATTGTGCTCTTGCTGTTGAGCCCAAAGGAAACATTTCCACAGATCGGTGTGAAAGAGCTTGAACAGGATTTTCATATCTGACGCATCACTTCCTCCTGAACCTGAAAGGAAAAACAAACAGATTTACCTGGATTACAAAACTGGATATTAAAGGTTTAATAAAGAGATTTTATTTAATAGTTATCCAACATACACTTTGGTTTGTAAAATAATTAATTTTCTCTTTATAGTAATGATAAATAACCTACTTGGCTTTGGATTTAAAGCGTCCTCCTTTCTTATTTGCAAGGCCTAGTCTTTTTCTGTCCTCAAAGGAAGGCCTGCAGAAATACAAAAGCTTGTTTTAAACACCAGTGAATGAGACGTAACTTTGCAGCAACATTAGTAAAAATGTTCAATTTTTTTAAAGCCCTAATATTACAATGAATGTTCGTTGTTTATGCCCCGATTGGACCTTTAAAGTCTACAGTAGTTAAGGAGTAAAGTGGAAGCTGCTGTTATCATGAACACCTGCTTTATCTAAGAGGAGTATTGGAGCACAACAGAAGGAGAAGCTACAAGTGACCTTGGTGCCAGGCACAAAGATATCATTTATTAACTTATCTAGGCAGACAGATAATACAGGAGTCTGAAATGACGAGAGTCTCTATATCTTCAAGCAAGACCATTTGAGAACTTATTACAAGCTTTAAAAGCATTATAATACTTGATGAATGCATTCTAAGCATACTGACATAATAATACTAAGACCATTCACTGGGTCTGAAAGAATCCTGGATGTCTGCAGAGAACATACCCGGATCTGTATTGCTTCAGGACTTTCTTGCTGACGTTAGTGAGCTCCTTGTCAAACACAGACTTCTTCGTAGGTTTTCCACCTTTTTGTTTTGAGGCTGACGAACAGGAGACATGAAAAACAAAAAAATTATTTCACGCTGAATCGATTTCTCTAGGTTGCACAATTCTAGGCTTAAGCGAATTTATTCTTAAATCCTTTGACCACTATTTGAATTTAAAGCACTAACCTGTGTTTTTGGGCTCATCTTCTGGCACTACTCTGGCTCTCTTTGGCTTGCGGTCACGTTTTGCAGAACGCTCAGCAAACATCTGAGACTTAAGCATTTCAAATTGAGCTCTTTCTTCAGCCTGGCATGCACACAAAAGGAAAACCAATAAACCAATCAGAAACAAAAGTGAAACTGATTTCCAGAGCAGCTAGTTCAGAGCAGGCTAGTACAGAATATCTCCTGTATGTCTGTTTCAGTATGTTCATTAACAAACTTAAGGATACGAGTATTTTATATTGAGATCATTGGAAACTTTAATTGCATTCTGCTGGACTGAGACTTGTTTTTGTTCAATTTTTTTTGAAGTTTTGTTCGAAACTTCAATTTTTAGGGCTATTTTGTATAAATTCGTTACATACAATACCAATTTTAGCTCCATGTATAAGACAAAAACAGTAAATGTTGAAGGCGAGTGAACAGATATGCAAGCCACTATAGATTTGTGTGTATAGTTCACAGCACACTATGTATATAAAACAAATGCGGTGATGGGGAAACAGGGTTAAACTAGGTTACAGAAAACCCATACCGACAACACTTTCTTCTTGCTGTCTTTCAAGAACTGAGCACGCTTCTTCTTCCCCCTTAAGGCCAAGTCGAAGTCCTGAAGTGCTTTGCTCACTAGACAAGAAAACATTTAGTGTCATTAGTGTGTTCTTTCATACTATATTAAATTGTAGCAGGTAGCTACCACATTGTAAGGAAAAAAAAAAAAAAAAAAAAACTCACTTCGCTCCTTCTTCCTCTCCTCATGGGTTTGGAACCATGACCTTGCTGGTTGTTTCTCATCTGATTTCTGTGTTAGCCTCTTCTGAGCCACACTGATCTAAAACCCACAAATGCAATTTCACCAGATAAAAAGCAGGACAAAACACAAAAATGGTCATGAGGAATTAAGGAATAAATTAGTTTGTTTGTTCTTTTTTTAAGCATTACCTGTGCTTCTGAATGCACCATCTCTTTCTCTTCTCTCTCCCAACGTAAGACGGCATATACATCCTTCTCTAACTTCTCAATCAGATCTCTGAACTTCAGAATCACCTCTGACACAAATAAACAGATAGAAAAAAAGTCAAAACATTCCAGAAATGAAAGCTGACTTTCTCAACTGCAAAAATGATCTAAATTACTGTTTCAAATTTTTCATTTATCTATGCATTAATACCAAGACTTAATGTCCTCAGCTGCTGGTTTAACTTCATTATAAACATGTGCTTGTTGCATTGTGCTTTTACCCTGAGGAATAACACGAGCTTTAACAGGAGTTTTGGCTTTTCTGACGATCTCCTTCAGCATCTTCCTCTCGGTTTCTCCGACCAGCGACACAGAGCGACCTACTTTCCCTGCTCGCGCTGTGCGGCCCACTCTGTGCACATAATGCTTCACTGTGTTTGGCATGGTGAAGTTTATAACCTTGAGAAAGTTGGGATAAATAGAAATTTCAATTCAAGAGGCAAATAAATAAATAAAGAGGAAATCACAACGATGATTATTCAACTAATTGCTGGAAAAATTAAATTTTCAGTTTTGAAAGAAAAACCTGAAGAATCACTTGAACCTTCTAGCAGTTGTGATCATATTAGTTAAACAACTAGAACTCTAGTTAAATTTGGCAGTTTTATTTATATGTACTGATGTTGTAGGATTAAGAGAATTGACTTATGATTTAATCTTGCTAATATTTTGTTTTCTCTCACAAAACAAATCTCACATTTTATCCTTATGGATCCTTTTATCCTTATGGATCAAGCTGGCAAGCATTAGCAACCAGAGCTAACATTACCAGAAATGTTATTTTTATATGTTTTATGTTTATTTGAGGTTTACTTCTTATGTATTATCAAGAACACTGTTCAAATTAGAAGGCAATAAGTTGAATTTTCTGGCATTCTACATAAGATTTATATGTGCTAGCTAGCTTCTTAGCAAAAGCACTAACACTACATAGCTTTAAGACTTTAGCAGACAGGCTTACGTTTTTGGTGCAACTTAATGTTTCCCTTAATTCTACGTTAGCAACTGAGTTACTGCTGCTATTTTTGAGAATACAGGCTATTCTGAAACAAAAGGGGTGAAAACAGCAAGTACCCAAACTTTGAGTATTATTTTGTGTGCCTAGATTTTTCAGAACAATCATCATTTTGGGCTGCTGGTGTTCAACTCTGTCTTTCATACGAGCCACAAAAGAATTCACTCAGGACTTTATATCTTCAAAGTAAATTGTGATATGAAACCTATTAAAAGGCACTAAAAATAATTCAATTGTTTATACATGATTAAAAATTCCCATCTGATTTCCATTTTTATGGCACAACGTAACAGTGTTAAATAACACCCTTAACCATCATCTGCTCAGATGCATCTATCTGGATCTCTCAAATCTCTCCATATAAGAGCATCTACCAAATGTCAGAAATGTAAATAATGCTTTACCAATGTAGTATTGCATCTTATTATCATTTATATCTTATTATAATTTAAAGTGTATTCTTAAAAGTAAATATTTGCACTTTATTAGTGGTAAGGTTAAAGGTCTTACATAACATATAAGATGTTAGCCTCTCAGTTTGAAACTCCTAACAAAAGCCCCTTGAATCAAGGACACGCTAGCTAACAGTTTGCCAACAATCTCTATTCCGTTATTCTACTGATAAGAATAAAGGAAAAGATATGCAGAAGTTCATACTCCCACTTTCCTTTTCTTGCAAGTGTGTACGTGATGACCCAAACTATCCAACAAGCTTGAAATCAGCCGTGCATTATTAAGGCTTAAAACGCTTAAAAGGCTGAATATAGCACAACATTGCATCTGCTGGAATGCAAATGACTTATTTGAGGCTACTTGTGCTAGTGTTATGCTGATGAACCTCAGTGCAATCTGTCTCACACCTTGTTTTTGACAGTTTTGTCATCCAGGCAAGCTTTTAATTCAGTACATCATTAAATCAGCTTGCTGGTGATACAAGCTGTCATGGACCACGTCAAGGCTGTCTCAAAATTAATTATTTAACTTCATTTACCCTGCAGGTTACCTGAACATTGTCAAGACCAAAAGCTGCACATGCAAAGTGTTTGGGTGGTTTCGTCTATCAGAGGTGGTAACAAGGTAAACAGGCGAGGACAATAAACCACAGTGTGTAGAGTCAGTATATTAGACTGCATTTTTTTCTGATGTAAGTCATGCAACAGTTTGCTTCCTTTTCTTTTAGATCTTTTCTTAATGTGCTTCCATTGGTTAGGACCACAGTCCTGCCCATGTATTTACTGGTGGTTCGAGTATTGACTGGTAGTGATGTTAGATGCTTAAGAGTAAATCTACTGGGCTTGAGCAATTCATTAGATCATAAGGCTTTAATAATAATCTGAAAATTTATCTGGATAAGAGCATTTTTAAATGCTGTAAATAATATTGGGGCAACACAACACACACACACACACAACACACACACACACAAGACTTGATAATTTCATACTGTGTTTCCTCCAGAAACAGAAAGGTTTCTCCTCCAAACTTGATTTGGGAAAAAAAAATTTCAGTAGGGAAAAGGATGTTAAAGTAAATAATCCACTTTCATTCAATTCATTTAATTCATCACACCTGCAACTGAATCTGTAACATGACTGCTGACGATGTATAACGGACATGACAGCAAATTGGGCTGAAGGATTTCAGCCAAAATGGAGACGGAATCTAGAGGATGTGTCACACCGTGTAATCACCTGACAAGCCCATCACTGACAGGCTACGTGACCGTCATCTACAGTGCTGGGCTACAACGGGCACAAGTGTATCAATACCATGCTCAAGTTTAAGTGGATTACAATTATAGACTGTCTCACTATGTCTCTGGATATCACACTGGATTACAGGTGTACAATCACATCCCTACTATAAACTGTACATCTAAATAAAAGAATGAGAACAATGTCAAGGCAAGAAAAAGACATCTCAAAACTGAGTGTTATATTATTCAGGTAAAACCTACTGTTTTGACTCCTTCAATATCCAGACCTCTGGCTGCTACATCTGTGGCCACCAGGATGTCAATCTGCTCATCTTTAAATCGCCTAATGAGACAAGACAGAAATGTACATTTCAAAAACCTTTTCATAATTTGGATTTTTCTTACCCAATGTGCCTTTGCACAACTTCAGTTCCATTTAAAACGATCCTTCTTTATAGACCGTATGAGTATCTCTGCCAAGTGATTTGCGCAGAAAGTTTTCCAAGCGTACCTGAGACTTTCCAGTCTTTGTGTCTGAGACAGGTTTCCATGCAGCTCTCCAACCTTTAACCCCATGAGGCCGAGGAGGATGTGCATGCGGTGGGCCTGTTTCTTAGTCTGGGTGAACAACATGACATGGTCCTGAAAGGTGCGTGTGAGGAGCGCTGCATACATGGAAAGAAAAGGTAAATATTAAGGGGAGCAGTTCAATTAGCAACAGTTAGCAGAGTAAGAAAAAGGCTTTCCCCTCACCTGCAACTATAGCCTCTCTGTCTCCTTCTCTGGCTGGTCGAATCCTTACAAATTCCTGTCTGAGGTATGGAGCCACATCTGTGTTACTGTTCACAAAGATTCGCACTGGTTGCTTCAGTGACACTGAGGCCAGATCCTTCACCTGTGTTACATAAAATTCATGTTTAGGATTTCCAACATAATTTGCACTCAGGATACAGTGTGTAAAGCTCATTTAATCATCTCTACAATCCTCTGCACACACATGCGCTTTGAGTCATCCTCAGAACAGCTTATCTCTCCTTACCTTCCCTTTTCCTTCATTTGCATATGCATGTAAATCATTTGCTCATTTGGCTTTTCCAAAGTATCACTCACAAGAGACCAGATGCAACATAATTAGTTGAGGTGTTTAAGACCAGCAGTAAGCATCAACAAGAAACTACATTTCACTATATGTTTCTTAACTCTGTTCTATTTTTACAGATTTTACTTATTCACTACATTTCAACAGATTTTGTGACCGTCAGATGGATTCAACAACCAGCGAAAGAACAATTAATCTGACACTGTTGATTTTCACTAATTAAAATGACTCATTTAATATGCAATTCCATTTGATTTCAATCTAAATGCACGTCAATTGGCTGTGATGCACCTTGCTTTTGCAACCAAAGCATGAAAAGAGTTCAAATAACCTTTGCTCGGTGGATTAATTAGCATGCATGGATATGAATGAGTCTTGTGAAAAATGAAGCATGTGCAATGTAAAGTTGACAGTGCACAATGACCAATAAAAAAGTGGTATGTTATTATTATTACTATACATTGTACATGTGATGCAAAGTAACTATCATGGCTGAAATCCAAAATGTTTCTCAGGAAAGCATAATTATTATATATTTTTTTCCCCTAGGTTTGTTTTAATGCACTTAACTAGCTAACCACACGCTGTCATACAGTGTATACCCAGTTAATTGTGCTGGATCTGGGCACCATAATGGATTGCAACTTCCCACAGACTAGCTAAAATCTCCCATTTGTCCACCCCTGACATTTATAGATGTAATCTTATTACATAAAAGGTGCTAAAAATACCCTGTATGCCTTATACGATATGTAAGATGTGTACAAAATGGCAGATAGATGTTCTGTACATGAGTTCCACTAGTCCACCAGTGCAAGAGTTATTAAGAGAGAGAGAGAGAGAGAGAGAGAGAGAGAGATATCACCTCTTCACTCATGGTTGCAGAGAACAACATAGTCTGTCTCTGATAAGAGCACATCCGGATAATCTCCTTCATCTGCTCCTCGAAATATTCATCCAACATCCTGTACAAAAACAAAAGATCATCCTCCAACAAATAAACAACTGTTGCACAACCTATTCCTATAAAGCCAGGAGTAAATCTAAACCAATACCTAATGTTAATGCTGCTCGTCGAGATTATGACTAAATAAAGGTTACGCAAAAAAGTTTGGTCAGAAAGAGTACACTCCTTCTTTTCTGATATCACTAAAAAAAAAAAAAAAAAGAATAAGAATCTAACCTGTCAGCCTCATCCAGAATAAGCACCTCGATTTGACTAAGCTCAAACGACGGCGTGTTGTGTAAGTGATCGATCAAGCGGCCAGGCGTGGCGATCAGGACGTCAGGCCCCAGCCTCAGCGCCGCCTCTTGAGATTTCAGGTCCAAGCCGCCTGAACAAACACAAACAAAAGACCAATGCAGATATCGCATGTAGCTTCTACACCTTCTGTATCATCAAGAATAAACATCTAGCGGGACAAACACAACTATGACTCTTGTTAACTAGTTATTCTACACAGAACCACTCACAGGCCTGGAATACTGACATTTAAGGAGTGAAAATTCATTTCATTGGCTTCTGACATATTTCAAAGTAGTAAGCGATGTATAGCTTATTTTATATCCAAAATTCGGGTCCCACTTCCTTCCGTTCACCTGTCGTAATCTGATATGATTTAATCATGAGAAAAATAACCTAGATATCAGCATGCATAAAATGTGTGGCCTTCTAACACAGGAGAGGACTAAGCAAGCATTTTTTATCTGTCTGGTGGTCATGTTCTGGTTGCCTGGTAACCTTTGTGCATAGAAATCCCTGGGGAAAGGATGTCAGTGTAAATTGTCCTTTTCTGGTCAAGTTTAACATTAGGTTGTTAGTTAGCAATTAGTGTTGGGCGAGATGACAAAAAATATTATATCACGATTCTCAAGGTTACATAATATATAATCACAGTATATAGGTTCGCCTCCAAACATTTTGATATTAATTTTCTATATAAATATTTAACAAATAAATGCATCATATTTTCTATTTAAAAAAAAAATAAATAAATAAAAAACATTTTCATGTAGGAAAAAATAAACGAATATACTGAATATTTAACACCGAAAAAAACATTGAAACATTGAGAAAAGTATGCAAAAGAAAAATAAGTAAATCAATTTTAACATCAAATTATTCAGTTTCTAATGAAATATATTTATGACAAATGTCAACAATAACAATAAGCAGATTGTGACATCATTTATAACGTTACAGAAACAGTGTTGTCTTATCACCCAGCCCTAACTGCAGTCTTCACTAAAAAGCCACCAGGTTGCACACATTCCAAGTAAAGTCATTTTTCTTTTGAGGTCACTGGCATGAGTACAGATAAGAAAAGCAGAGAGATTAAACCCGAGAGAAAAGGAAAAAAAAAAAGCATAAAAATGGGGCACATACCCACAGCCAAGCAGGTGGTGATGTTGGTGAACTGAGCCAGCTCACGTGCTACAGTGTGCACTTGGATACCCAACTCTCGGGTGGGTACCAGCACAAGGACACGTGTTACCTGCGTTTCTCTCGGCTTATAAATGAGACGCTCCAGTACAGGCAACATGAACGCTGCAGTCTTACCTGTGTATAAAAAAAGAGAAGAGGGGGTGGTATTAAGGTAAGTAGGGCACTAGCACCACTGAGGTGCTATGATCAGCAGGAAATAAGTGTTGGACCTTACAAGTCACCAGAACTTCTGCAGTGCATCTTAAACCATATGTTCTCAACACAAGCTCAGTCCTCTCATTACATATGATGTGAGCAGTTGCAAATTTTTACACCCAGTGATTCATAAAAGCATTTTTAAAGCATGTAAATAAATAGAATCACGTTATCGCTCCTGTTTGGTGTGAAACAAAATTGTTTGTGTTTTTATTGCTCAGATTTCATTTTTAAGTAAAAAAAAAAGTTACATATAAAGCTTGTGCATGTGGAATTTTATTACAGACATCCATGATATTTTAAATGTTTGAGATAACAGCTCTGTGGATGAGCCCCTAGAATTGAATCAGTGTCCAAAAAATGATTGTAAACTTAGCACTAAACTTAAATCTTAAACTTATCTTAAATCTAAATTCAATCAGGCAGATACATGGATTTGTTTAAAAAAGGTATGGTTCCCTTTTTCTATAGCGTGCATGAAAAAATTTGAGAATTACCGGTTCCAGTAGCAGCACAAGCACAGATGTCCTTCCCCAGTAAACCCACTGGAACACACGCTTTCTGGATAGGTGTAGGCTGCTTGAAGCCCATGGTGGTGATGGCCTGTGGAAACAGCGGGACAGTACACACCGTTTCGATGTTAAAAAAAAAAAAAGAAAACTACTGGATTTAGTATGAAATTTTTGTCTGATCACTAATAAACTTTAAAAGTGAAGAACTGAGCAGTATGAAGTAAGTCATGACAGCTGACCTTCAGCAGTGGTCTTGACAGATTCATGTCCGGGAATGTTAGGTTTTCATCATACTGCGAGGCATCTTCAAAGAAGGCTTCAGGCTAAAAGTTAAACAAACAATGAACTAACCTAATAAACACAACACACTTAATTGGAAAACATGATGAAGCCACTGAACTCTTATTGTGTCATGCTTGGAGGACACGTCATGTAAAAACTGATTATAAAGACATACCTCTTCTGCTGCCTTTCTTTTTCCTTTCTTGCCTTTTTCTCTTATTGTATCTATAAGGGGAAGGTATAATAACGATCAAGGTCTTTACATGCACAAGTTGGAAAACCCAAGCGAGTTTTGTACAGCATTTGGCAGATGCCTTTATCCTGAGAGACTTACATTTATATAATTTGTACAGCTGAGCAGACAAGAGTAAAGAGCATTGTTTAAATGCACAGCAGTGGCAGCTATAAACTCATGACCTTCAAAAGTACAATGTCTTAACCACTGAGCTGCCAGGGCCACAAACTTACAAGGCTATTATACAAAAATATGTGCATTTGTTTTTTTAGGGCCTTGTGCTAGTTCTAGTGTGAACCGCAACGATCCCTGCCTCTGTTGTCTGGGTGAGATCTAAATATGACTATTTATACCACTCTCAAAGACCGAGTATGACTGGTCCTGATTTAGTCCCTATTTGCTAATAATATATCCTGGGAAGTCTTTCCACTAGATTTTGGAACACGATTGTGGGAATTTTCTCACTTAGCCACAAGAGCATAAGTGAGGTCAGGTACTGGCTTCAGGTTTGGAGGTCTGGGGTGCAGTCAGTGATCCAGTTCAGTGTTCAGTGGGGTTCAGATGAGGTATTTGTGTAAGACACTTGAGATCTTCTACTCCAAACATGGCAAACCTTGTCTTTATGGAGCTCGCTGTGTGCACAGGGGTATTGTCATGCTGGAACAAGTTTGACCCTTAGTTTTAAGTGGGAACACATTTTAATGCTAAAGCATAAAATACATTCTATGCAACTGTGCTTCCAAGTGTTTGGGGAGGTACATTGCCTTGTAGAGATTACATGCACTATTAATTGCCTTATCTATTTATTTATCTATCTATACATATACATACATACATACATATACATACATACATATACATACACACACACACACACACACTATATATATATATATATATATATATATATATATATATATATATATATATATATATATGTGTGTGTGTATATATATATATATATATATATATATATATATATATATATATATATATATATATATATATATATATACATACATACACACACACACACACACATACATACATACATACATATACACACAAGGAATTGTAAGATATATTAAAAAAGGTCTGTTTAAAAAGATTTAAAAACCACGTCTAACCTAAGATATGGGGAAGTTTAATCTTGCATTTTGTCATTCTTAATCAAATAAACATTGGCTAATTGCTTTGCCATAAGAGGAATTAAACACTTCAGGAAATGCTGTCATTGGAAAATACTGCACATTCATTAGAAACTACAAAGTGTCAGTAATGATGCCACTCTTTAAAGCTCACCTGCTTTTTTGAGAACAACTTCATCCCCAGAATTAAACTCATCCTCATCAGTGTGATCCTCCCCATCTTCACCTGCATCATCACTGCCATCAACATCATCATCATGTTCAGCATCATTATCACCTTCAGCATCCTCTCCCTCCTCCTTTTCCTTGGTCGCTGAACCACTTTTGCCGCCTCCTTTCTCTTTCTCCTGAACACCAACACGACAAAAGGTAAGTCACAGCTCAATCATACCACATATGAAAACAGCACTTGGGGTCACAGTCTCACCTCAATTTTGCGCTTCTTACGCACTTTCTCTATCTTCTCATCCAGTGTGGTGGGTGCTTTCTGGAAAACAGAATAAATCATCCGTGACATTAAGCACATTTGACAGGGGAGTCTGTTGCTCCTACAGAGCTTGGAAGATGAAAATATGGTGCACTCACTCTCTTTTTAAGTTGGCTCATAACATCTGCCATGGCCCAGTCCCCACTGTACAGCCCATCTCTCTCTTCAAACTCAAAGTCTGCGTTGAAGTCTCCATTGCCTCGTCTTTTTAGCGCCCTCTTCTCCTTACTCAACACGATGGGTTGCTCCTTTCAGTGTAAAAAGAAAACCCACCTTGAACCACTTGCATACTGATGTTTCTTCAATGACATGCAAGATTTAATATATTATGAAAGCATTTTTAGTTTAAATTTCATGTTGGTTTCCTGCATTACCCACAATGCCGTTTGACCACCTGCCAAAACTGGCAGCATTAGAAATTAGCCCTTAATCTCAATCCTAATCTCAATTATTCTGTTCAGATCTCACCTATTTATCTACACACTCCATTCAAACAGATCAGGTTCTAATAAATAATCTAATAAAGTACTAAGTAACCTAATCAAGCTTTAATTTCATTTTGCTAAAAGCTACAGCAGAGTCATTGTGCTCATCATCGTATCTGTGTTATAGCTGAGACTTTCCTTTCTCCACTATGTCTATAGTGAATTCCTCACTTATGACACTGACGATCACTTTAAAACCACGTGTGAGATAAACATAGCTCTTATTTTCTGGATCCTTATATTTGAAAGTGTTGCTTTTTTTCTAGTATTCAATAGTATTGTAATGGTGCCAACAATGTTACTTATGTATGAAACACAGTGTTATAGAGTTTCCACAGCAGTTTTGGTCTTTCAGTGATCGACGCCACTACAAGCTCGAAGACACTGACTGCTCACACCTATACAATACCAATGATTTGTTTTAAAATACAGGCTCTTGAGCTAAACTTTACTTTAGGAGGCTATAGACAGTTGTATTGTAGCATCATAATAAAAGTGTAAATAGGGGTTTGGGGATTTCAACACAGACAGGCTTAACCTGCATAACTTACAGTTTACCCAGCAGTTTTATCTCACATTCTGTCCACAGGTTATTGTGAATATACACATATATGTGTGTTTATTTTTTTGATAAAGACACAGAAAAACACTTCTCGTGGGGTTTCAGCAGGTGTGTGACGGAATTAACACTTAATCACACCTGTATTCAGTACTTTAAGTCATACCTAGTCTGAAGTCACATGAAACTCAGTGTTAGTTACACGTGATAATGTAGTTAAACTACTAGTTACACTAGTCATTTACTACTGAGTAACACATGAAATGTAGTCACAATACTAGTTACTAACACGTGACAATGTAGTTAAACTACTAGTTACACTAGTCATTTACTAGTTACTAACACGTGATAATGTAGTTAAACTACTAGTTACACTAGTTACCAACACGTGACAATGTAGTTAAACTACTAGTTACACTAGTCATTTACTAGTTAGTAACACGTGACAATGTAGTTAAACTACTAATTACACTAGTTACTAACACGTGACAATGTAGTTAAACTACTAGTTACACTAGTCATTTACTAGTTAGTAACACGTGATAATGTAGTTAAACTACTAGTTACACTAGTCATTTACTAGTTAGTAACACGTGACAATGTAGTTAAACTACTAGTTACACTAGTCATTTACTAGTTACTAACACGTGACAATGTAGTTAAACTACTAGTTACACTAGTCATTTACTAGTTAGTAACACGTGACAATGTAGTTAAACTACTAATTACACTAGTTACTAACACGTGACAATGTAGTTAAACTACTAGTTACACTAGTCATTTACTAGTTAGTAACACGTGATAATGTCTTTGCATCTACAGCTGGTGTGCGTGTATCTAGGTAACTCTCTAGTGGCTCAGAATAGACACAAACTCTGCGTTTAACAAGACTGAACCCATGTGGCGTTCACCCACCTCATCATCTGAGCCCGATTCCTCTTCTTCTGGTACATCTGCGTCGTCAACAATAGTTCCGATCAGATCAAAATCTGACAACATGGTTAAGCTCTGAACACTGCAGATCACACTGTACACACTGATCACACCGCCTTGCTTTATTTACAAGTACAGAACCTGACCACAACGCAACACACCCTGTAATAAGAATGCAGTCAAGTCTGTAATCTTCTCTTTGGCGATATTTATAT
Organism: Tachysurus vachellii; assembly: GCF_030014155.1. Taxonomy (NCBI): domain Eukaryota; kingdom Metazoa; phylum Chordata; class Actinopteri; order Siluriformes; family Bagridae; genus Tachysurus; species Tachysurus vachellii. The sequence continues at coordinate 19,297,951 of NC_083463.1, read as the reverse complement.
ATCATACAGGGAACTTGAATATAAAACCGCTACTAAACGACGATCGAGGACGCAACACAAGTCGTCCATCTGACCCCACGTGTTGTAAAAGCGCAAGGGGTTACGTCACTTCCTCCACCACAGCTTCTGCTCGGCGGTTCTAAACGGTAGCGACACCTGGCGGCGAGATGAGATTAATTTCATACAAAAGCTTCGAACCGGCTTACTTTACAGGTGTAGTAGCTTTTACTAGACTATTTACCCCAACTAACACCCAGGATCACTCTAAAGTCCTGCACGTTATAGTTTTTCTGCTCTAATACAGCCCCTTCAGTCCAATGACTGCTAATTATCTGATTATTTAAATCTTCATGAAGGATTAAACATGAAAGATGTTTTCACTTATTGAGAATGTAATATTTCCAGCAAAGTAACTGCTAGTTCAGTCAGGAACCACTTCTAATGAACCATTCACACAGTATAATTTAATTCTGCCTAAATGGAATATAAAATCATGATTTGACAAAGCTTGCAAACTTTTTTTTTTTTCAACTTTATGCAACATTTCCATCCCCTTCTAAATGATGTGTATGCAAGTCATTTCAGTCTACATCTACCAATTAAAGCTGCACCTCTTGGCCATAACCACTTCCATCACTAACTGGCTGCCTTCACAAAACCCCAAAGCATTGCTTTTATGAATATCCTGTTAAGCAGTTAAAGGACTAGAACTTAAAGTATACCAACAAAAACAAGCAGTCTTTATTTAAAACACCAGACACTTTATTTTAAAATAAAGAAAAATACAAAAAACAAAACCATTTGAAACTATACAAGAGCCCAGAGCTGATAACAGAAAAGGTTCATAATATTCTCATCCAGTGTGCATCAAGGTCTTGGGGGACGCATGCCTGGAGGAGGTGGCCCTGATGGACAAGGAAAAAAAAAACAAAAACAATATAAGGACACTTTTGTAATCAAAGACTAGCATCAAGTTTATCTAAAGAATACTGGTTTCTCCCATTTTAGCAATGCCTGAGGTTCAGTAAGGCTACAAGATATAAGACCCAGTATGTCCAAGATCACAACCTATTTTTCTTGTGCTCTTAAAATAAGATGATTTCTGAGAACATTTAGCAACTTGCAATACATCAGCATGGCAATGACTTGTCATTTATTGTGCGCAAGAATTCCGCCATACTGACATGAAGGGTGGCAACAAAACTGACTGTACCACCTGATCACTATAGTGGCCACAAAAGTATAGATGCAGATTTTAAAAGTCAGTTTTCCACCCAGCAAGGTTAATCTGTTCTATACATCCATTGAAACTTAACACCTTAACTATGCTTTAACACTACACACGTTCAAATTTACTTTACACATTTATTTTAGTGATTTTATGCTCATTTTATTCTAATATGGTTATATTGGTTTAAAAACATTTCTGTTGCTCTTCATGTCTGTTCTGTAATTGTGTCTTACATAGTGCACAACATTTCAAGTTACACATGACCGGACTCAACGATCCTCACCTCTCATTCCTGGTGGTGGTGGTGGTCTCATGCCAGGAGGGGGCATGCCCATAGGAGCACCACGGCCTGGTGGCATGCCCATCGGTGGGCCCATAGGTGGCCTCATGCCTGGGGGAGGACCCATCATGCCTAAAACAATGCAAGACAACAGGGTTCAGTTTAACAATAAAGATCAAGGCTCACAATCAAACACTGCATTCAAGTGTGATTCTGAGCTCAGAATAATCCTGCTTTTGAAATTCCTCATCAGTCTCAGTTTGCACAAGTGTTCATCATGGCTACAGAATCACTAGCGTCACTGCCACTCTACTCCACAAACTGAAAGGGTGTTCATATGAGGCAGAATGTTCCCCTTTAAACTGATCCGAGAGCGGTTTTTCAAATGGTACAAACAAATGGTGAGGGAGTAGGTTACCTGGAGGTGGTGCACCTCTGCCCATGGGAGGAGGAGGGCCACCACGGCCTGGCGGATACTGTGTCGGTGCACCGGCGATGCTGGCACTAGCTGCTGCTGCTGCCACCGTGCCTCTGCCCTGAGGGGTCATTACCTGTAAGGAGGTACATGCAAACATCCATCAGCAAAGCTTTGAAACCTTTGCAAAAAAAGCTAATCTGTCAAATATGTCAAAAGAAAACAATGGTCAATAACTAGCAATAATTTAATTGAAGCTGTATTTTAAAGTCAGTACACATACACTTTCACCATGCGGCATGGTGTAGAGACTGCAGCCCCTAATTAGAATCAAACAAAGCAAAGTACTAGTAACCCACCTGTTGTGATGGGCCACCAACTCCTCTCACTGGTCCAGCGAGTCCAGCAGGAGCCTGGGCCATGGGAGCTCCGGCTGGTACACCTCTGCCTGCTGCTCTGCCCACACCTGGGCCTCCTGCCACCCCAGCCAGGGGCACTCTGGCAATGCCAGTCTGCATCAGAAACCACAGTTCAAGTCTTGCAAACATTAACACATGATTAGAAAACAAAGCAAGGCAAGAAGCTTGTCTAACTTACGTCTTTAGGAGGTGGTCCTTCAACAGTCATGGAGACCAGATTCTCTCCTCTGAGCAACACTAAACCTAACACTCGCTTCTCTTCCCTCTCCGGCTGCTTGGAATTTTTGGGCCTATGGAACAATAATGATGAGCATCATTTGAATTCAGCAGACATTTTCCACAGCATAACCACCATGTAGAAAAATCACAATTTAAACACGCTTGGAGTGAAAAAACATGGCACAAAAACACTAGAATAAGGGCAGTTGTAGTATTTAAAAAAAAAAAAAAAAAGAAATCATGAAATTGGCAGTTAAAAAAAAAGTCAGTGGCAAAGTAGCCAACCGATTACACACCATGATGAACAACCCTAGCAGAATAACAAGCAGAAAAGAATCTGCAAAAACATTCACACTAAAACCATGTTAGAAAAAGCCAAATCATTGAGCTCTTAAGTGTAAATGCAAGTGTTTGTTGTCTGCTGAAGCTGTAGGATTATTTTCTCATGATGTGATACAATTTATTCACTTAATCCCAAATTCAGTTTAATAGTTTTTTTGCTTATGATCCCAGGATGAATCGGTGGCTTTACTTTAATCACCCATTAACCTTTTTCTGGGTTTTAGTGTTGATCTTTGTTTAAAGAGGTCAGCGGAATACAGACAGCAGTGAGGTGACGTGTAATAGAGTTATTATAACTGCTGCAAACTAAAACGCCTGTAGACGGAGCACAATATTGAAGCACTATCGTTGCAACTTACTTTATCTTTCTGAACTCGTCGCAGTCACACAGGATGAGGTTCATGTGCTTGTCGAATGCTTTAAACGTCCCAATGAATATCCGACCATCTTGCAGTATACAGCGCATCCTGTAGTCGATGTGCTGAAGCATCTTACTGCTCTTTCCGACCGTCTGGAAAACATAAACACACACCAATAGTCACTTAGATCGCTGAGAAAGAGTAGTAAGTATTAATCAAGTAAACCTATCTGTAACTATCACTCCTCTGTATCATACGTGTGTAAGAGAACTCGCCTGAAACACAACGCGCGACTGTAAACAGTGGCCTAAGCATCGGGTAGCTTTTAGCTCCATATAGCAAACCGTTTCAGTCCCGCGGTGGTTTTGTGAACTAACTAAAAGTTAAAAACACTTAAAATTTGAAACGTCATTTCGGGAAAAGTTTACGTGAAGAACGCAAAAGCAAAGCAAAACACTTTCCACACTCACTGGCTAACTAGCTAGCACGGTGTTAGCACTGTAGCTACAGCTCGCTACGCTAATTAGCTTCTCATTCATTGTGTAATAGCTCGTTTTACAGCGGCTTTTAAATGCAATATATTTAAGAATTGAATAAATAAAAACATCTTTGAATATAAACTCAGCTCAGCCTTAATAATATTTGTAATTGCCTCTAATTCAGCAGAACTAGCGCCGGTTTAGCAAAACAAACGCAGGCCAAACGTCGCTGCCGAACAACAATACGTGTTTATGGCTAATTATTGTTCGTTATTCCGTGAAATATCAACAACGGGATTAACGAATAAAGGCTATAAGCGAATAGACCGAGTCTCACCATGGTTGCTGTTGTGATGACTCCGATTTAAATCGGATTCTGCAAAACAACTTTTAAAAATTGACCCGCGAAGCCAAAAGCTTGGCGCCGCTGAGTCCTTTCTTTATTGGTGGCTTAGCGGAAATAGATCCGTCTCACAAAGTGTCCCTACGGAAACACGGAACTCTCGCGAGTCATTCCGAATTAGATTAGAACGTTGTTGATCAAGTCGAATGAACTTATTTTGTTATAATGTGTTTTACGCCGCCTAAGTTTCAAACTTTTTACAATTATTTCTATTGTACCTGATAGATAGAAATATTTTCTTATGATCAATTAATTTACAATCCTCTTGTTAATTTCTGGTTGTAATTATAAGTATAATACGATACCAATTATAAATACACGTGAATTTTATTTTTGTTTGTTTGTGTTTCTTTTTAAACACACTTCAAATTTAAAAAGTGTAAATTAATATGTTTGATGGCTGTTAATAATGAAATGCTGGGTTTATATGTCACCAACTTCAAACTCTGGGTTCTTTTTTTTTGTTGTTTGTTTTTATTCTGTACATTAACACTGACCAAACATTGCCTTTTTATCTGGGAAAACATAAATGTGTTGGGAGAATATCTAGTCTCAACTGGGCAGTCAGGAAGAGATTCCTGGATAAAGTTTTGCCCTAGCATTTATTCTAACCCAAGAATTCATTCATTCATTCATTCATTCATTCATTCATTCATTCATCTTCTACCACTTATCCGAACTACCTCGGGTCACGGGGAGCCTGTGCCTATCTCAGGCGTCATCAAGGCAGGATACACCCTGGACGGAGTGCCAACCCATCACAGGGCACACACACACACTCTCATGCAATCACACACTAGGGACAATTTTCCAGAGATGCCAATCAACCTACCAGGCATGTCTTTGGACCGGGGGAGGAAACCAGAGTACCCGGAGGAAACCCCCGAGGCACGGGGAGAACATGCAAACTCCACACACACACACAAGGTGGAGGCGGGAATCGAACCCCGACCCTGGAGGTGTGAGGCGAACGTGCTAACCACTAAGCCACTGTGCCCCTAACCCAAGAATAAATACTTTAATTAATTAACCCTAACCCTAGAATGAATACTTCAATTAATTGTTTTCATTATGTTTATTACTAATGTTTTCCACCCGTTCCAATAATTCTGTATGTATATGAAACCTATTATATAATTTTTTTAAATCTAATTTAATGATATTTTGCCTATTATATGTAAATGTAATGTAAATGTATATGTTCAGTGTAGAACTTCTGAAATGGCCCACGAGCCTCGTGTGGTCTCACAGGAATAACAACATAGGCAACGTTTTCAGAATCAGAATCAGATTTATTGGCCAAGTGTGTTGACACACACAAGGAATTTGGTTCCAGCAGTTTGTGACTCTCAAAGGTACAGACATAAATAACACTATACTATACAAGAAAACAATGCAGACGATGAGATACAATATAGACAGAATGAGTATAAAATATGGATATAGAATGAATAAAATATATAAAATATGAATATGGAATCCTTTGACCCGAGGTAGTTCGGATAAGCGGTAGAAAATGAATGAATGAATGAATGAATATGGAATTTGAACGATCAGTAATGTACATAAAAGTCTGGGAGTGCAAATAACAATATTGTGCAATATATAGCAGCAGTGGTGTGTGTAATATATACAGATGATGTGATGACTGACAGTTCTGAAAATGCAGTTCTTATGATAAGAAGCAGTGAATATAATTATGGTGAGTTGTTGATCAGGGTGATTGCCTGGGGAAAGAAACTGTTCCTGTGTCTGGCAGTTTTAGTAAGCAAAGTCCTGTAGCGCCTGCCAGAAGGGAGGAGCTGAAAGAGGTTGTGTCCAGGGTGCGAAGGGTCTGTAGTGATTTTCCCTGCCCGGTTTCTGGTTCTTGTGTCGTACAAGTCCTGGAGAGTGGGCAGGGGGCGCCATTTTTTTTTCTGCTGTTCTAACCGTGCGTTGCAGTCTGTTTCTGTCCTGTTTTGTTGCTGCACCAAACCAGATGGTGATGGATGTGCACAGGACAGATTCTATGACTGCAGTGTAGAACAGCATCAACAGCTCCTGTGGCAGACCATACTTCCTTAATTGACGTAGAAAGTACATCCTCTGCTGGGCCTTTTTGATGATAGAGTTTATGTTGCACTCCCATTTCAGGTCTTGGGAAATGGTAGTGCCCAGAAACTTGAAGGCCTCCACAGATGACATCGGGCTGTTGAATATTGTGAGGGGGAGTAGTGTTGAGGGGTCTTTCCTAAAGTCCACTATCATCTCCACAGTTTTGAGGGTGTTTAGCTCTAGACTGTTCTGACTGCACCATAGCACCAGCCGCTTTACCTTCTGTCGGTATGCAGATTCATCGCCATCTTGGATGAGACCGATGAGCGTAGTATCATCTGCAAACTTCAGGAGTTTAACTGTTGGGTCACTTGAAGTGCAGTCATCATCCCTGTGGAGCGCCAGTGCTGATTGTCCGAATGCTGGAGGTGACACCTCCCAGTCTCACCTGTTGTTTCCTGTCTGTCAGGAAGCTGGTGATCCACTGACGGATGGAAGGGGGGTGAGCCTTAGGAGTTTGGAGTGAAGAATTTCCAGAATTATAGTATTAAAAGCCGAACTAAAGTCAACAAACAGAATCCGAGCGTATGTCCCTGTTCAGTCCAGGTGTTGCAGAATGTAGTGCAGACCAATGTTGACTGCGTCGTCCACTGACTTGTTTGCACGGTAGGCAAACTGGAGGGGATCCAGCATCTGTTCTGTGACAGACTAGGTGGGCCAATACCAGCTGTTCAAAGGTCTTCATTACAACAGATGTCAGAGCAACAGGCCTGTAGTCATTTAGTCCAGTGATGGAGGTTTTCTTGGGGACCGGGACGATTGTGGAGAGTTCAAAGCAGGAGGGGACTTCACAAAGCTCCAGAGATCTGTTGAAGATAATGGTGAAAATAGGAGCCAGTTGATCATCACATGCTTTGAGACAGGAGGGGGAGACCCTGTCTGGGCCAGGGGCTTTCCTTGTCTTCTGTCTCTGAAAGAGCCGATTCACATCCTCCACAAATCGTGAGTGCAACTTGAGTGCTGGGAGGAGTTGTTAATGGGGTTCCTAGAGGTGTGATGTCAGTCAGTGTGCTGGGTTGGATGGGAGGTGTGAAGATGCTGTTCTCAAACCTGCAGTAGAAGGTGTTGAGGTCGTCAGCCAGCTCTGTTTGCTTCAGAGGGAGATGGGGGTGACTCTTGTAGATTGTGATGTCTTGCAGGCCTTTCCACACTGACGTCAGTAGGTTCCTGGCCTGCTTATACAGAGTTTTGTCTCCCCCTCTGTAGGCATCTTCCTTGGCTTGTCGAAGTTTTTTGAGATTGGCTGTGAACCATGGCTTGTTGTTACTGTATTTGCAGAAGGTTTTGGTTGGCACACAAACGGTCTTCACAAAAACTGATATACGATGTCACAGTGTCAGTCAGTTCATCCAGGCTGTCAGTTCCAGTCTCAAAGATACTCCAATCAGTGCAGTCAAAACAGTCTTGTAGTTTTCGTCAAGAACTTGGATATTTTTGAGGATTTTGTTATATAAGGTTTGGGCTTTGTGAAGCATGATTAGCATGTGCATATTGTAACTGTATGCTGACATGCTCTTTTCTAGTTAGGGTTATGGAATCAAAGGGCTACAGCCGTTAAGAGTCACTGGAGGCAGCAGCATTGGCCATTGAGCGACATAATGGAAAACATTTGAGCAAGCACCAAGTGTAACACTTGTGCAAATTCGTATGTTTTTTACCAGGCAAGGTTCAAATGTCAGGGTTTTTTTTACACTGTGCTTTAATTAATTTCATTCATTCATTCATTCATTCATTTTCTACTGCTTATCCGAACTACCTCGGGTCACGGGGAGCCTGTGCCTATCTCAGGTGTCATTGGGCATCAAGGCAGGATACACCCTGGACGGAGTGCCAACCCATCGCAGGGCACACACACACACACTCATTACGGACAATTTTCCAGAGATGCCAATCAACCTACCATGCATGTCTTTGGACCGGGGGAGGAAACCGGAGTACCCGGAGGAAACCCCCGAGGCACGGGGAGAACATGCAAACTCCACACACAAGGCGGAGGCGGGAATATCGAACCCCCAACCCTGGAGGTGTGAGGCAAACGTGCTAACCACTAAGCCACCGTGCCCCCCTTAATTAATTTCATTTAGTATATATTATTCTTTATTCTTTTACTGTCAAAACAGAGGTTCTGTTTTGTCTTATAAGGGTATTCCAGTCATCAGGTGGTAATTTCACTGGTGAAGACATGTCTAACCACAGATTTTAGAAAAAGACTCTAAAAGTGGCATCTCTGTTGTGTTACAGCACCACTGAGCACTGTATTTCCTATGGGGAGTGCAAGCCTGAGGTGTGCCTCAGCTCCCATCACCAGGCCAATAATGTCTACATCAAGGACCTTGACGACAGCATTGACAAAATGTGTCTGCACGTGGTGTCCAAAGTGCAAAGGTGACAAAAAAAGTAATAATCCCTCCTTATTATTCTCAATGATATTTATCCACTTCCCCTTAATTTTCTCCTCTAGAGCATGAAAATCTTACACTGTGTTCATTTCTTCCCTTATGATCCTGCCTCCTGCAGGTGATAACAGAGAACAGCCACTCCAGAGGATTCAGATTTGTGTGCTTTGCATCTTTTCAGGACTCCTTAAATGCCAAGAATGAGATGTACGGCAAGATGTGGGGCAGTAAGTTGGGCTACTTGGGTGTGGCTCAATGCAGAGAGGAAAACCATGATAATTTTGCTCATCAGAACATTTAGATGTTGAGCCTGCACTGTAACACCCCAGAGAAACTTCTACTGCTTCTGCCTACCTAGAGGTTGTCTACATAAAAACACCTCAGGCTTGGAGACAGTTCCCTCAGTGGACATTGTAACAGCCTTCGTGATAGCTCCCTCAGCGGATGCTGTCCCAGCAGCTGAGACAGTTGAATCAACAGACAATGGGCTAGTCGACAACACAGCTCCAGATGTAGATAGAATTTGAGCTGAAGTATCAGCTACAGGAGGTCCCTGATACAACTAAAGCTACAGACACAAATAAAGCTCCTTCTACATCCGTTTGGCATCTGTGGATTTTTCTCTCTCTCTCTCTCTCTCTCTCTCTCTCTCTCTCTCTCTCTCTCTGTCCTTGTATATGTGTATACATGTGTTTGTTTGTAAGTGGAGGAAATAGATGTGAAGGTTAGAGATGCTGGTCACAAGCTGGTGCGAATCTTTCATCAAAATTGGACATGTGCTAATACTGCTTCATAATTAAATGGATCAGCACATCACAGTGTTCACAGGAAAAACCTGAAGATGCTTTATAATAACACCAATTCAAACAGGAAAAAGGTCAAATAAAAGAAATAAATAAACATTGCACCCATTACTGCATATCATTTAAATTAAAATAAAGGGTTGTGTATGTTTATTTATTTATAATTCAAGAGTGTGCAAATCTAATAATTAAATAATTGAATAAAAGTATTAACTCAAGAATAATAGTAATAATTGCTGGTTTATACACGCATTAAAGAAGGAAATTTGTATTTCTTAGGATTATTTCCCTGAAGACAACAATAAATAAATGCTATGGATTGAAAACCTCATTCTGATGGAGATAAAGAGCAGAGGTCAAGCTATTGCAGGGATTTTAGCATTAACAGCACTTCCCCATCCAGACACAATCTCACTGGCTTTGTTTAACTCATTTGCAGGCTGTGATTGCTGAGGCTTCAGGGAATATTCTCTACATAATGTCTTAGTCAGAATAATGTCACCAAAAAAACTGAATTGATCTCAAGTCCCTAATCTTTGCATGACCAAGTTTGCTGGAATTAAATAAATTAAATGAATGATTTAAAAGGTAATGGCTCATTATTGTTTAGCTAGTTGAGTACTTTTTTGAACAACACATTGTACGTCAAATACAGGCCAAATGGGTCAAGCCTGTGGACTGATGCCAACTCAGACGTGGCTTCACTACTCAGACCTTTCATGAGTGAAAACACATATAATATTACTTTCTGAGATAATTGTACTCGTGTTCAACACACTTGAATCAAAGTGAGCATAGGCTGAATGCGGGGGGTGACGATGACATGACGTCTCGGCCAAACTCTGCAGGAAATCTGTGGCCATTTTGAAAAATTTATAAGTTCTTCTGAATATTGCAGAGTTTGTTTGATTTGCATTCATTATTACAATTGCAAAATTGTGTCTCTCTTAGAATGTGTTATGGCCAAAAATGTTCTTGGGTAACTATAAATTGAGCCAGCCTACCAGTCTTTGCGCTAGCATCATACTTACTAGATGCAGAACTGTGTGATAACAAAGACACTATTGCTACTTGCTGAAGCTCAGACAAAGCACAGGTCTAACTTTAAATCAGAAAACCATCACACTGATTTGTACATTTAAAAAAAATTATAAGGAATGAATTACTTTTATGGGATACAAAAGCTGAAAATCACAGTAGGTTCAACACCGGCCTGCCAAGAGAAGGAATCTAAAATTATTACAGGCACAGACACACCAAAAGTCTCAATTTCTAACATTCAACTGGCTAGATTCTAGGAATATGTGAACATGATAGCAGGGGTCAGTGTCCTTGTGCATCAAATCACATTAATTATGATCTAGGTTTAACATAATAGATGTTTCCTGTCTCTCACAACAGCCCAGCTTTATCAGTTCAGGGTCCCAAGTTTAAACCTGACCTTGGGTTACCATTTCTTTTTGACTTTCCTCCAGGTTCTCAGGTATTTTTCTTACCTGCCCAAAAACATATCAGTAGGTGGTTAGTTTATGCTAAATTGTCACTAGTTCCAAATTTATGTGAATGGTGGCCTGCAATGGACTAGTGTCCCATTCACCATTTTGTTTCTAGGGATATTTAATACCATCTGAAAATGGTGATACTTTAATTGTGACCATATTCTGAAAAACAACACTTACTATTATATAATAAACAAGCAACTCTAGGTGTGTAAATGCTTCATCTGATTATTAGGACTAGATGAAAATGATGTCATTATAAAACAAGGATGCTCAGAAATATGACAATTTCTTTTTACTGGTTATTGTCTCTTCTCTAAATCTGTCGACAAATGTGAGAAGTTACATTCCCTTACTCATTAGTTGTACTCGTTCTGATTGCCATGTCATAGTTGCTGTTTTTAAATCCAACATCATTTAAAAACAGCAACATTTTGTGCAACATCTTTGTGCACTCACAAAAAACGCAGGCAGACTCTGAACATGCCTCAGAGGTTTCTGTTCACAATATATTCTTAAAGGCAAGTGACTTTTTTTTTTCTCTCACTGAGATGTATACCACCATGAGACACGCTCTTTCTTCTTTTCCTTCCTTAGCAAAGAACCGCCTCAAAGCTGTGATTCCTCAAGACTTCAGCTGCTTTTGAATCCTGACAAAGGCTTGTAGGCACAAAGCCAGACTCCTGTTTTCTGCATCCTTCCCTCTCCGTTTCTCTCTCATCACCTTTCTTACACATGCTAGTTACGTATGTACGGCATCTTGTACAAAATGCATAACATACGGCTACATGAATGAGATATTCGCATGTAACGAAAGTCATTTTTAAATTAATTGTATAGTCATTTTGAGGAATTCCTCATTATAATCAAAAACCCTTGTACATTACTGTAAGTACAGAACATTTGTAAACTCTTTGTATACAACATCTCTAACACAGGAGCAAGCAAGTAACCACAGCAAATCCTGAAATTAAAAAAGCTTGTAATTAATACACAAATGATTGATTACTGATTGAAATTCCCTCAGGCAGAAATAGCCGCTCCCCTCGAATAGCCTGTGCATCCCGAAGCCAACTGAGGTTAAAAGGAAAAACACAAAACAAATTTATAGCTGCTTTCTTTTCCAAAACAATTGTAAGCATAATTATTTGAAATTCATTTACAATATCACAAAGAGACAAATGAGCAAGAGCAGTTATGCATTATGTATTTATTTCTTCAGTTCAGAATATTTTGACAAGAAATCAACCAACTGTACACATCCACATAAGAAAAATAAAATTAGTTTAAAATAACATTAAACCCCACTTATTAAAAGATAAGCTAAATGTTACAAGATTTACAATATATTTGTTAGATAAGAAAATAAAGCGATGAAACAGTCTGAAACTTTCTGCAAAATGGTTTTTAAGACATGATTACATACAAGGGGGTTAATGGGCAACTGAATGACATAATATTAACCTCAATTTGTTGACAAATCACCACAGATCAGTTAGAGCACTGTCAATCAATATCACACCACAGCATATGATCACGGATTTGTTTTGGCTACAGGGATAAAAAAATCAAGATCAACTTAATGTCAATAGTACGTCGTTCAGTGTACTGCCTGTAAATTTAAACCGTACTCTTAAAACAGTGGTGTACAAAGTCAGCCGGACATCGTGGCTCTTTGAAAAACTACTTTTACAAAATAAATAGTTGATTTCACAGAAATAAAGACAATTTCATTCAGCACTGGAATCCATTTCACTGTACATCACAAAATGATATTTTAATTTTGCATAATTTTGACATCAGGCAGGTTAATCCAGTAACTAGCCAAGAACTAACAGACTGATGATCTGTTTGCTTCTTTATTTTATTTATTTATCAGACGTAATTTAAACAGGAGTGCATTTGTCTGTTTTATTACTGAACTGACACATGAAGAATTAAAGTTAATGATGTCTGACCTATTCAGGCATATCCATTCGATTTAAAAACAAAGTAATTAAGAAAATAATGTACTCCAACTCCGACATAAACAACACAAGCTCACAGTTTAGAGAGGGGAGTTGTTTCACTTATTAAGTTATCTCATTATCTCTATTTGGGTTTTGAGCTAGTGCTATACTAACCTTGCTATTAACGATTGATGTCGCTTCTATTCCAAACACAGATATGATCAGACCCTACAGTGAAAGCAGACAACTCACTATGCTCTTTAAAACTACGTGGCAAGATTTTGCTGTTGAAATTTATATTAACATAATAGTTCAAATACACAGCGTTGCATTTTTTCAGAATAATTCTAGCTCCTAAAGCAAACACCATATCAGTAATTTCATTAAAAAGAAAACACCAGTAATGAAAATGAAGCACCTTTAAACAGTAGAAGACCTGAAATGCCCAAGCAAAATCGTTACTGGTGATCGTATTCAACTTTTGATTTCTACATTAAAGCATGGTAAGGTCTTTAAAGGGATTCAGGTGTTCAGGACAGTTTTGGAGAAATCTAAACCTGCTCAGAAAACTAGAAAGTGACAAGTGCATGGTCAGACTCGCGTCTAATGAAAATCGGCTCAATTTAGAACGTTTCATGGGCTTGTCAACATACAGATAGTGTCATCTGCCATATGCCGTAAATAACGCAGAGAAAAAAATCAAATAGAAACTAGTCACTTGTCAAAAAGAAACTAATTTTATTTCCTAGACTAAAGCCTAATGGTATCAACCAGATTTACAAATCATTTTTACCACAATGACATGTACATCATAGTATTTAAAAATGCAATCTTCTATCTTACATCTTCCTAACTTGCTCATTTAAAAAAATTTCTCAGAAAACTAGATGAGGGATTTGTATATTATTTCAGATAAAATAGATTTGGACGATCCCATCCCAACTCTTTTTCAATGTTGGGATGATATGGTTCACTTACAGCAGATGGATTAACTTGCACTAAAAGCATGCACCCATTTCAAAAATTGGAAGGCTGATTCTAGACACCAGAAGACTAAAACTAGTTGCTGATCCTCTCCAGGTTTTCATAAGAGATTTGATAACCCAATGTCTTCTATGTTTATCAACTCTCAAAACTCTGGCAAAATCTATTAGCCATCAAGCTCATTTCTCAAAGTGTTTTATCAGTGTGAAAACATTCTGATTGAAATTCTGAAACTCAGCAGAGTACTCAGACATGTACCCAAATGATAGAGAGCCTATAAAATAAAATGGAAAATTCATGCATACAGTCAGGCTACTATAAATGCTGCCAGAAAAACAAGTACCCGACTGTAAATGAGGCATATACAAGATTAAACAAATCTTGTAAAATACTTATTATGAATCCAGCCAACCAGGGTGCATAGCCTGGACTGTGTGTGTGTGTGTGTGTGTGTGTGTGTGGGATTTAGTTCATTTAAGCCCAGACATTCTGGTACACAGATGACAAACAAAGACAGAATAACCACAAAATAGTGACATTTCAAAAAGTGCATTTGAAATCAGAGGGGAAATTTGAGCCTAGGTGATGTGAGGAAAGAATGGTGCTCTCAAGATGTTTTATCTTCTCACTACACCTCTATATTTCAGTCGTTTAGCAGCATTCTCTCAGGTAAGTCTGAATGGTAAACTGCTGCCATGGAGACGTGCAAACGACATGCAGGGGTGCGAATTTATGCATCACTCTTGGCCAAAGCCTTCTGTCTCCTCGATGGCAAACATCAACTTTTCTTTGAGCTGCTCATAGCTCTTATAGGGAGGCAGATCCAAACGGTTGAAACTGTTATGGTACAAACAAAATAGCCTTATTTTTAAATGGTACATAGTCAAACATTTACATCATTTGTGTGACAATTTTATCCAAAGCTGAGTTGAGACGGGATACAAATGAGAAGTTGAGGGTGCAGGGCCCCTTAGTGGCAGCTGGGATTTGAACCTATATCCTTCCCATCAACTGCCAAGTAGCTCAATGCCTTAATCACTGAGCTACTACTGCCCCGTAAGGCTTAGTGGCAAAATCTCAAGGCAAATGAAGAACAAAAACCAAAGAAGAATAAGCGATTATATTTTTTATTGTAGCCAAATAAATGCTGTCTTAGAATCAGAATTAGAGTGTTATTAAAAGAGACATGCATCACCTCAAAATGTTTCAAATCTCACCATGTGCTCTGCAGGAAACTTACCATGTGTGGCTCCTGGGAAGCCAGTTCTCTTTTCCCACTTTCTCGATGCAGAACTTCTGTGGCCCATTGCTCCCTATTGAATAAAACAGTATTTCATATTTTCCTTAAATGTTGATACGCAAAATCGTAAGCTTAATACTAATTAGTAAAATCAGCTTGGTTACAGCTCAATGTACATAATGCAAGCAGGAGCAGCTCATTACACACTTACCCATGAGATCAGCAAACCCTCCAACAGGAAGCCTGCAAGTCCCGGTCACGAACTGTAACAATCGCATCCTCTTCTCGTTGTCCATTTCTTTCACAAGCTACAGATAGAGAGTGAAGGACTGAGACAACAAGCAATTTTCCATCAAGCACCAAGCTCATCTTTCAAATTGCTTTATGAGTGTCTGTGAATAAGAGGGCAGACTAACCTGCCAGAACCACATGATCTGCTTGCTGTTGCGGGCATAATGTCTGTAGATTGTGTTCCTCTGCCAGTCTGAAAGATCAATCTCCTGCATTCCACACAGCATCACCTATAAAACACATGGGTGTATACCTTTACATATGATTTTACGACACAAGTATCAATGTTGAGTGGAGTACGAGAAATTATTATATATTAATATTATGTGCTCTACCTCCAGCTCTTTGGCGTCAAAATACTGTAGATACTGCTGAGGCAAGACTTCGTTAAAACCTTCAAAGAAAGCTTGAGTCTGTTCCTCTACCCCCCTGGATAATCTCCACTCTGCCACCAGTCTGGGAAAAAAAAGAAATAAAAATAATGCAGATCTTTAAAGATGATGGTTCAGTTTATAAAGGTGCACTTTATAATCTAAAGCAATATAAAGTCTGGCCTGCACTATAGCTATGCAATGATTTTGACCAATTTTCTTCTCTTTAAACTTGTTTACATTTTCTGGCTCTGTTTGCTTTAAAGCAGCTTGCAAAGAGTATGGATTTTGAGTCAGTAAGATCAATTTGCCATACAGACAGCAGAGGGCTCTAAAGATTTGAAATTAAAAATGTTCGGTCCATGTCATTTATTTTATGTTATATATTATTCTAGCCACAACCACCAGAAGTTCAATGTTTTGGTTTCTAGCAGTAAACACTTGAACACTTAGACAAAATAAACATTTGAAGACAATAAACATCTGAACACAATAAACACTTGAACACTTAGACACAATAAACATTTGAACACAATAAACACTTGAACACAATAAACATTTGAGCACTTAGACACAATAAACATTTGAACACAATAAACATTTGAACACTTAGACACAATAAACATTTTGATCCATATATAGGATCAAGAGTGGTTATTCATGTAAAAGGAGGCAGCACGTTTAGTGACAAAATGTGCCAGACTCTTAAAAAAGCTAGATGTCTGGATCGTGAGTCTACTCAGGAGTTGTACAATAAGTCTTACAATACTTATACCTGATGTACTCTTCCTTATTTTCCTCGGTAACAAGAACGTTTCCTCCATCTGGCTTGAGCTCATGAGTGGTGACCTCACCCAAGATCTCCTTATCCACTGAGAAATACATCTCCAGCCCACACTCCTCCAAGTTATTCTCCCTGTGTGTAAATGCCATTGCAAACATTAGTACATGTTAAGTACCATTATGTTTAATTTTAAACTAAGTACTAGTAGTAGTATCAGTAGCAAAGTACCATTTATAGCAACGAGATTGCAGTGTGGTGTCTCTTGCTTAATGTTTAAAGCTTAGAATGCGTAAAAATATCTGTATAGAAATGTGGCTATATTCAAAATATTTCCACTAGATATTCATTTCTGCAGTGCAAGCACAAAATTAGTGTAACTCCTCAGATTGTGTTTTGTACAGTGTGTCCAAAAAGTATTCATAAAGTTATTGTTTATTTCTCTACTATTGTACTATCTACTATTTCTCTACTATTATTGCTTCAACATCAAATGAACATTTTTAACATTTTAACATTTAAGTTAGTCTCGAGTCCTGAGTCCAAATGTAAGTCAGGTCTTATTATATATTTAATTGTGCATTTTATTTCTTTACCCTTATATTAATTACACACAATTTAAAAGAAATGAGGTTGATGCCATACTGAAGAATACTTCTCAATTCTGCTTTACACCATTTTAACAATTCTCTTTTTTTATTTTATATCTCTAAAGGCTCACTTCAAGAGAAAGAGATAGAGAGAAAGAGAGAGAGTATGTGTAGTGCTGTATAATGAGAGCTCCTTTAGATTTTAGAAGAAAGCAGTAACAGGATCAGCAGAAAAACATATTCCAAAATATTCTGCCTATTCTATAACAAAGATGATAGAGATGATGTCTCCAACCCACACACATCAAATGCATTACCATTATCTATGAAATCTCTCCGAGAAAATATAGAACTTTAGTCTGACCATCACAAATACATGTTCTTTTTTTGCAGTCCTTGACAGATAGTAATCTGTTAACAATAATATGATTATAATAGACAGCAGCACAGTTTCACTGACTTGATCCAGATTAGTGAGTTGTAGAACTCAGGGTCAATGGATTCCAGGTCTTTCAGGGCCAGAGGCTTGTTCAAGATCCGCTTATAGAAGGGCAGAGAAAAGCCGGTGTCTATGAATTTTCCATGAAACAAAGCCTAAGAGAAAATAAGTAATTAAAACAAATAGGTCAGATTCAGTGAGACACAACCATTACACAAAACTATGGTTACTAAAGTTAAACTGTCTTTCAGGCACACATCAAATATTAGATTATTACACTGATCTCAGCCATCTCTGGTTACTGGTTTACTATTTTAGCATTTATTGAATAAAATGAAAATGTGTGTGTGTGTACCATAGCAATAAATCTTCCAATGAACTTGAAATATTTGAGGTGGTCTGGGTTAATGGAGGACGCAGGGTTGATCTGCAGGCAGTAGTTGTCTTTACCCGCATACTCAAAAAGACAGTACATGGGGTTCAGAACTTCATGAGACAACAGGAAAAACCATTCCCTGTAAAGGACACAGACACAATTTTCTAAAAATAACTTCTAGAAATGTACTCTCCGGAATTGATGACACACATCTTACAGGTTCAAGAAGTTAGGTAACCGATTAATAAACACACCTAGCTACGCCTCCATAGTCCAGTCCCTCCTCTCCTGGAAAGATGATCCATAGTCTCCGCCTCAGATCTTGTGGGTGGAAGCTCATGATCTATGAAATAAATGTTTTCGACTCTGCATCAATAATCGTAATAATCAACTGTAAATTAGGAATTTTAAAGCAACAGATGAAGCAATTCAGCTGCATAAAGCTACAAGCTGACCTGCTGAAAAGAATCCTCAAAAAGTGTCTTGCGACTGACGTTGATTTTGATGTGCTGAGGCATTGCCAGTTGCTATAGTAAGCAAAAAAATGTTACAGGAAAGAATGTCATAATAAACTGCATGTATATAGTGACTGACTTTTATACAAGCAAGAACATTACTGCAGATATACCTGACACCAGAAGCGGAAATAGTGCACTTTAGCTTTAAAGTCACGCACATAGGTAATCTGAGGGCCATTCTCACTGTTTGGCATAGAGACAAAGTTAGAATGAACAAGATGAGCTGACCAATATGTTCCAATTAGCTGAATTAGCCTTAAAGAAACATATTTTATACTGATACTGACACAAACATTTAGCCAGCTTTATAATAAAAATCAACAGATCTTAATTTAAGCGGCACACATGCACAAGAACGCTGAAAGGCTCACAGTGAGGATTTCCCTGTGCGAGGGTCGATGTAGGTGGTCGTTCTCCTGTTGTGGTCAACAAAATATGGAATCCCGTCCACTGTGAACCTCATCTCCCAACCTTCTGGCAGGGGCTTTTCATTTAAAAGCCTGAAACACGTTATATAAAGTACACAATTATTCCACTAATTACAACAGAGTTGTTATTTATGTCACCATTAATTGGAATGTATATATTCCTACTTAAACTTAAGCAATTTGAGATTTTGGGATTCAACGATTTGCTGGTAAGTATTTTCTTACCCCTGAGTTCGAGGATCCTCCCACTGTGTTGAACGCGTAGTATGATGAACAAAGTACATTCTCCCATTTGTATCAGTTCGCTTCTCTGTAAACAGAAAGGGCAGACAAAGAATCTCAAGCTGAAACTCTGTGCTATTTAAGATTTAGGAAATCATAATTCAGGATGTCATACATCACACAATTAAAAAAGGTTTGTGAGACTGAGGGAAAAGGTAAGCTAACTGGTTTGGAATGTCTTAGTGACTGTCTCACCCCATCCCTGTGGTAAAGGACCCAGTGGATCAAACTCTTTATTAGGAGCTGGCGCTAGTTGATCCTGTAACTAGAGAGTAAGAGAGTGAGAGAGAGAGAAAGAGAGAGTGTGTGTGAGAGAGAGAGTGAGAGAGAGAGAGAGAGAGAGAGAGAGAGAGAGAGAGAGAGAGAGAGAGAGTGAGTGAGTGAGTGAGAGAGAGGATACAAATTAGAAGGGTAACAAAAACACTTACTCACTTAAGGCAGAAAATCATTTATTGTATTTGAAACAATGAAAGCAGCTAGAAAATAGTAAAAGATAGGTATATATGTTCTAACCCCAAAAATAAATCTCTGGTTGAACTGCTGCATGGCTCCCTGTAACTGGCTACGTTGGTTCTGCCATTCCTCATAATTCCTCACAGACTCTGCAGTGGGCTGCTGCCATGTGGTGCTCCGACTAATGTGATCCACATAATACACTCGGCCCATTGGGTCCACGCGGCGCTCCCAGCTACAGAGAAAAAACATTTTAATAATCATTCATTTTGTGCACTCATGTAGATATAGTTTTTAATTAAGCTTGGTCTTAAAATTATAGGCTTGAAACCCATGCTTAAATCTAAACCCACTTAAACCCATGCTTAAACGTAAACTCAGGCTTAAACCAAAACCCAAAACATATCCATGTTAATTAAAAGGACAAATATCAATGCACTTGAAATATCAGTGTGTTAGACTACAGTACCCAGGAGGCAAAGGTTCAGGCCGCTCCCATGTGGTCTTTTTCTCAATGTGATCCACATAGTATATACGACCATTCTGATCCACCCTCTGTTCCCAGCTACAATATACAAAACACAAACAAGTCAGATAATGTGTTTTTTCATAAAAATCTAAACAGGGTAACAATTAAACAGGTATAATTGCTCGCTAAAGGATTATAATAGGGAATCTTTTTACTGAGTTTAACTCAGCGAATGAAAGAGTGATGAATATCCTAGAATCTGATAAATAATAATTTTTTTTAATACAGAGTCAAAGAAAAAATTGCACCCATGAGGAAGTGGGCCATTGTTGATGGGAGAAACTCTACGTGGAGTGGGGCTCACTCTCAGGGCTGACCCTGAGGTCGAACCCTGGCTTGCTGTTTCTCCATTCACAAATAAGCGTGGGGATGAGTCTGGACTTGGACCACCACTGCCATGGGTCGGTGTAGAGCCAGTAGAGGATGCTGAACAGGTTGACAAATGTTGAATAATGAGACCAATAATATCGCAATTTTTAATAAAACTATTTATTCAGTATAAATCAAACTATCAACATTTTCAGTATTTTCTTTTATATTCACTGGAAAAACAAAAATGCTTTAACAAATGAGTTTCAGTGTATCATGCAGTGCATTTTTAATTTATTACAGTTCTGAAACAGGTACCTGTGGAGGAGTTTGGTCTCTGTGGAGAGGGAGGAGGTGGTCTCTGGGGTCTTGGGGGCCTTGGAGGTCGCAGAGCTCCTGTGGAAGTTGAGGGAGAAGCTGTGTTGCCCACAGCATGACCATTGGGCAGAGAAGAATCATCAGCAATGTCACTGGAGGGTGACGAATCTCGACTCGATCTGAGACAAACAAAACACAAATACTGGAAAATTAAGTTCTATGCAGGATGAAATTCTTCAATAAAAGGGAAAAAAAATGTTCAACCTAAATAAGAATTGCAGATTTTTACAGCTTAAGGTACATTGTTTGATTCTTGGATTTGATAAACAGATGATAAACATTTATGTAAACAGTAACAGTTGTGTATTAAATAAAAAGAGAGGAGAAAGCTGCTGTACCTTCCAGTGGCTTCTAGCTTGAACTCCCTATTTGGTAGACCATCTGGGGGGGAAAAAAACCAAAACATTTAATTAATGCAAGAAATGGCAAATCGCATTCACATGAACAAAAACAGTGGTTTCAAGTAGTATGTAAGCTAGAGAAAATACGCAGAACCCAATATCATGCTTTTAATGCTAAATAACACATCTGACAGCATTTAATCTTAAAAAGCACATGTTTTCTGCATGTCAGTGGAGACTTGTTTGTTGGCCTTCATGTTTTTTCACAGGTATAACATCATTTTGCTCTGGCATTGAATAGGGTGTAAAGGGTAAACCTTATTTAGAGCTCAGGGAAACAGTTATCTTACTGTGCCTCTGTTCCTCAGAAGCAAATGTTTCAGGATCCACCCGCATCCCATCCAGACACACAGACAGATCTCCCACTAAGTCAATGCCCTCTGCATCTGCACTCAGAGGTAGAGTCCGGATCACCTCGTGGACTTAAAAAACAAAAGGAAAGAGCACCATTAGAGGAGGAGTACAAGAAATAAGGTGATAATGGTTAATAAAAATTCAATTCAATTAACTAATCGTAGGGTGGCTTTAACAGAAAACATTGTCAGAAAATAGAAGTCTGGCCAAAGATTTAGGTGACAATGGCAAAAAGTATCAAGGATTATCAATAATAAGGTACTATCAAATCAGTCAGTACTATGTGTGAAAGGGTGTTCAGCATTATAATCTTTATATAAATACAGCAACAGTTCTTAGCTACAATAACCAGGTGAGACGATCCATTAAAGCAAAAATGAGTCTTAGGCATAACATATTTTGGGGAAGTTCTATCTTTAACCTGTTGATGTGGGAATAATAAGACCGAAACTTTCCTCCTACAACAACACAAAATCATATCACAGCATGACACTCTTTGGGCTAAAACTTACATGTTCAAGATTTATTTATTTTCTACATTTAGAAAATTTCACCTAAAATAAAATTTTCTTACGTTATGGGACACCCATTATAGTCCAATACATATGGCTGTTATTTTTCTCAAGAAACCACATAGTATTAAAAGCTTGTGAAACATGAAAAAGATGCTCAGTATTCAACACCACCAACACTAACTCTAGCAGGTCAAGACAATATTTCATGCTAGTGGTTCATGTTTACAAGGCCAGTGGGTGTGCAGTTTCTATAAAAGCCTTCGTGAATCATGCACTAATCCAGTTCACCTGCCTTCCTTAAGAGTAAAGTAAGGAGAAAGTCTCTCACACACAGAACAAACAACTGACAAGTTATGGTGCACAAAAACTTATGGTGTTGTCTTGCACCAAAATATGGTGTTGTGAAATGTGAAAGACAACCGCACTTACTCTTCATGTCATTGGATTTGAGGGTCTCACTGACTTCTAAAGTGGCCATTCCCAACAAAAGGTCTGCTTTGAGGGTCTGATGACTCCAGACACGGAATATTAACTTGCTGAATGGAGTAACAATTCTACAGGAGATTAAGAAAAGCAAAAGATAAGCAAATGGATAACGAAAAAAAAAAGAGAAAACAATATTTCTATATTTGAGAGAAAACAGTAAGCTTAGCCTGGCATATCATCCTTTCAAACTTACACTGTGAGCGGCTGCTTCCATTTTGGACTGAGAGTGTTGGTGCACTTCTCTGTTTTCTTTGACTGGCCATCTACAGCCACCTCCACATATGGACTAGGCCCAAACCAGTTCTTCTTGTTCTCTTTCAGCTTAGCTGACAAAACTAACGACCAACAGTTAAAACCATAGTATCAACAAAAACAGAGAAAATAACCTTGAACTGAAACTAAGTAGACAAATGATGTTCAAATGTACAAGTATAATCTGTTTTATCGAGTGAAAATGGGCTAAATCAGGCAAATTCATGTTTCTTGAAATACTCACCTGTTATTTGTAACTGGGCCTTCATTGTTTAGCCATTAACAGTAGCGGCTGTAGCTCAGATACATCTGTCAGAGAGAAAATTAAAACCTGATTGAAATGAACATGTATTGAGAAAGCAATACGATATGGCTGCATTTGACAATCAGATATGGGTCATTTGGGCAAATTTAATAAATACCATAATTTTGTTTTATAAACAGTCCATAATCTATGGAACAACTTTTCTAACAAACATTAGACCAAAGACAGAGACAAAGAAGTTGAGCAGAAAAAGCACTGAAGAATAATAAAGTGGAACATTTAATCCCTAATCAGGTGTATGTATATATATAAATATATACACACACACACATACATACATACATATTTGTTAAACACAAATCAAACAGTCGTGCACTGTGTAACACCGAAGTGGCGACATCTATTCAGACACACCACGCCTTAGTCACCCATTGCTATCCTGATGGGTTGTTTTCCAGCATCACCCTACACCTATTCAGTGTGTAAACTCTGTGTCTTTCTATGACATGGCCTCTCTCTGACTCTCTCTCTCGGACTCTGTCTTTCTCTGACTCCGTCTCTTTCTCTCTCTGACTCATATATATATATATATATATACACACATACATACATACATACATACATACATACATACACACACACACACAATACACTATTTATGATCACAAGTCCACCAAGCAAAATTGCAATATGTAACAATGCATTTGTACCTTAATTTTTAACAAACTCTTAGAATTGTATGCGACTCTCACTGCATTTAAATCATTTACTGTCCATTTAGCATTAGTCATTTACCTATAGCCCTCTCAATAAGTTTCCTTCCACAAGTAATGTTTTATTTAAAGCCACAACAATGATGCAGAAGGCAGTTACGGTACAGTACATGCTAGACAGAACTGTGGCAGTAGACTTAACCCCTTACAAATGGGAATCTTTATTTGCTTTGCTATACTTCCCTTTACTACAGCTGACTTTACAGGAAAAAAATTAGACAACAGTAAAAGAAAAATGTATAAAACAGTCTCGCTTTCATCATTTGCTCAAAGAGTAAATTTTACCTGCACACAATCCTTTTGTGTCTCTCATTAAGAAGCACAATATAAAAATGAGCCTCTCATTAAAATTTAATAAGGTTGGGAGAATATTTCTTCCAAAGTAATACATTAATAAACTATGGTTGTGCTGTGCTTTGGATATGCTACTTTTCTTTTTAAACAAATTCCTGACATTAATATTTTATTAAAGTCAAAGAAATCTCTCCTTAAAGACCCATAGACTCGGATGAAAGAGGTCACATTATTTGCTTATATGAAGAAAGAGTATGAGCTGTCGCCAAAGAACCCGGGTTTTGCTAACATTCTGCTAAAAATCCCTTTAAATCATCTTAAGGGCCTTCAATGAATTCATAAACATACTTAAAGCAGAACTGACTGTTATGGGTTCTAACAAGTTTAAGGCACTCTGGCCATGGAAGGTGTCTCTTAAGGTTCACACAAAGGGTTTGAATTTCCTGGGCATATGGATCTGCAGTACTTACTTGAATAGCTGAGAAGTTGTTCACTAAAGTGTTACTGCTGTCTGTGTGTTTCTTGTTTCTAAAAAGACATTGCTGTGTGTGATTAAGTATAAGTAACTCTGACTGAATACAAGGAGTATGAATCTATGTTTTGTTAAGGTGTCTCACAATTGATATAGTTGTATAAAAAAGGAAGGCAAAATGTTTCTAGACAGTAGCATAATTGTGAATGAAAGAATAAATGAACAGGAAGAGTTTAATTTTACAAAGATAATTCTGGCCAAAAAAAAAAAAAAAGTCTTCATGGTTGTTTCAGTTGCGTAATGTGTGTGTTTCGGTGTGCAAAATGAAACACACATGCAGTCGTTTGTAATAATTGTGCATGAGGTACTTAATTCTCTCTAAATTCTCTCATGTGGTATAGCTGCACCTTCTTCTTGGAAAATGGCTCCATTTCCTGTAAATTGTTTGGTTGTCTTTCACAAACTGCACGTTTGAGATCTCCCCAAAATGGCTCAATGATATTGAGGTCAGGAGACTGTGATGGTCACTCCAGAACCTTCATCTTTTTCTGCTGTATCATTGTCATGTTGGAACATCCAAGAGTCTCCCATGTGCAGCTTACGTGCTGTAGAATGCAAACTGTCTGATAGTATGTTCTGATAAAATGCTGCATTCATTTTGCCATCAACTTTTACTAACTTCCCTGTGCCCCTGGAGCCACCACCATGCTTTACGGTGAGGATGGTGTACTTTTCACCGTGGGTCTTGTTGACTCCTCTCCAAACATAGCGTTTATTGTTGTGACTAGAAAGTTCAATTTTGATCTCATCACTCCAAATGACTCTGCTCCAGAAGCTGAGAGTCTTGGTGTCTAGGTGCT
Organism: Tachysurus vachellii; assembly: GCF_030014155.1. NCBI lineage: Eukaryota > Metazoa > Chordata > Actinopteri > Siluriformes > Bagridae > Tachysurus > Tachysurus vachellii. Next base: position 19,272,422 of record NC_083463.1, on the reverse strand, counting down.
GTCTGGTGTACTGAAGGTGGGCCTTTTTGTGGCATGAGCACAGTAACGGCTTTCTACTGGCAACTCAATCATGCAGGCCATTTGTGTTCAAGTACCTCCTTATTGTGCTCCTTGAACAACAACAACACTTTTTTTCCAGAGCAGCCTGTATTTCTCTCAAAGTTGTTTGTGGCTTTTTCTTTGCTACCCGAGCAATTCTTCTGGCAGTAGTAGGTGAAATCTATCTTACTTTACCTGACCGTGGCTTAGTATAAACAGAACCTCTTATTTTCCACCTCTTTATTCAGATATCTGTTCAGATATGTTCTTATATTCTTTTCCTGCTTTATAAAGTTTATCTACCTTATTACGCAGGTCAACTGGCAGTTCTTTTGTCTTCCCCATGGTGAAGTATCCAGCCAAGTCAGTGCATCACCTCATGAGCTGTGAAACTCACTGACTATTTATGCATAGACACTAATTACAATATAATTACAATTACACTGAGTCACAGGTGTGGAAACCTTACTTTAATAGCCGTTTAAACCTCTGTGGGTGAACCGGTGTGTTTATAATGTGGCCAGACATTCAATGATATGTAAACTTTTGATCAGGGTTGTTTAGGTGATTTCAGTTATCATTATTTTTTTAAAAAGGAGTCAAACAACTATGTCATAATTATTGACCACTATCCTTAAATAAGAAAAAGAAAAAACTGCATTATCAGTCATATTTTCCAAATAAATGGCAATATAAATAAATTTTTATATAGAAAATAAATATTTTCTGATAACTGGAACAAGGTGTTACAGGGCAGAAATGTGTAGAGAGACAATAGCCTACTCAGTATTTAATATAGTTTGACATTTTAACAGAAACAGAAAAGCCCTTGTCAGATAGTTGCCATGTAGGGGAAAAAGACTCGCCAAATCATTTCATCTGTATGCACTTTTTTTCAAGGAAACCACGGCATGCGTAGGACTTGCTGTGCTTTAGCTTCAACCCCTTGTGCTGTAATACCAAGAAATTATCTCTGTGTGACTGTTGAAAATGGGATGCTACATCCTGTGACTTCAAATTGCAATACGGTTTCTGACCACCTCTGCAAACTGGCATGGCCTACAGTTCAACAACTGAGAGTTATATACTGTAGCGCACAGTGTGGTTTCTGAATGCCTCACTGTCTAATTGCATGCAGTTTCTAGGTGTGTACTGGAAGAGAAGCATGCTGGAGTTTTGCACTGTCTCTGGCCATCACAATCTTTATATTACTGTGCTCAAGGTGTCTTGCAACAGGTGATTACTTTAATGACACCACATCAAGATGTTTTACTAACTCCTTCATTCTCCATTGGGCCTCTCTGGTGGCATGCTCTGTGCACTTACTGCACTTTTTCCTTACTATACTTCTCTCCCTTTCCTACTTTTCCATTTGTTACTGGTCTCTATTTGTCTGCTGAGTGAATCATGCTTCTTTATTGCACTACAAATCTTCCAGTTTTGACAGATCTCCAGTATCTTACATACTGCTTGTCCTGTTAAGAGAAGATATATAGTTATAAACCATCATGCATTTTTAAAATGCATTTCAATTTATAATCAATAAAGTTGCAAGAACGCATCCCTTGCCCAGGAAACATTTTGCATATTTAGTGACATTTGAGGTGGTTTACTTTATGAAAGGTTTCCTCTCATATGTTCACCTGCTGTTTTCATTCTCAGCACGAGCTTCGTACCTGACAAAAATGTATTATGATATTCATTGATTGGTCTTGAATAACTGCTTTAACCTGACAAGGGACAGGGAGTATTTTAAAGCCTATCCTGTGGAACACCCTGGATGTTATGCTAGTCCATCACAGTGTTTTAGATATGTGTAAGTGGTTTACTTGTTCTCATAGCACTCTTTGTTTATGATCCCAGAATACACTGATAACAAGATCAGAAATTATTTAGCAAAACAGTGCTTCAATACTGCTTCCTTAAACCGTATGACTACTTTTAAATATTACAACCATGTCTTCTTTGCAAGAGCCCCATACTATTTTAGAGACTGAGCCCATTTTTCTTTACTGCATAAAAAAACCCAGAGACTGTTGTGTGTGACAGTCCCACAAGATCAGCAGTTATACAAATACTCAAACTTGCCAGGCTGGCACAATCAATCATGGTTCTGAATTGACATTTAGCACCACACACACTTACAGAATAAAAATGAATAGAACACTAAGGCCATGTGCCGCTTTTTTCATCAAATCTTCTTTTTCTTCTCCAGGTAAGAAAAACAGTTCCTGTTGGTGAATTTCGTTTTTCTCCTGGAAGATTTGTTCTATCTGCCAGGGCAGGATTGGACGTGGCAGCATTGCAAACTTCTCGACACACCCACTTACAGTCACAGGTGACAAGATCACCAGTCTCATACACACACACACACACACACACACACCCACACACCTACCTAAACAGCTTCTGACCAACAAGAAGAGTTGCCCCGACATGCAACATCACTATTTCTCGAACCAAATATCAATAGTCCACCGTAAATCCGATAGTTACGTAACACATGACATATTACGTTTCCAGTTACGTTGTTCAAAGAAAAGTAAAAACAGAACTGTATTAAACAGTTGGTGCGTGTTTGTTATTTGTACCATCAGATTAACCCCTGATACTTAGAGGACCCGGTCATACACTTCCACTGACAGGAACTAAACATTTAAGCTTAAGTAGTATGATACATAACAAACGCAACATGACGAACACCGTAACACGCCTTTAATTTTTACAGTCTGTTACTTTAACTGTATGTTGAACGCTACAGTAAAACCCAGTAAACGCTGGGCAAAATATTCGGAGCTAAGTTTGCCAAGAAGTTAGAAAGTATTGCCATAAACAGCTAGTATTCATTTAAATAGAAAGCTTCAAATTAAATCATTTATTTGAACATTATGTTACATTTAAACATCCGTACACCTGCTATCACAAGTTTGCGCTTATAGTGACAATCGTAGTTACACGGTTTCATGAACACAGCCAGTTAAGTGAACAGTCATAGAGTAAATTACCTGACTTTCAACCGTATCTTTACTGAACTCCCTACCCTTAGCTTGCTAGCCTTAGCTCGCTAGCCTTAGCTCACTAGCCTTAGCTTGCTAGCCTTAGCTCGCTATCAACAGCTAGCACAAATAATGGAGCTAGCGCTACTCGCCGCGACTGTCAAACGGAAACTGCTAGTTAACTAGCTAGTAGAAAACAAGCCCATATTTCCGGAGTGTCGTTATTTTTAGTCACAAAGAAGCATTACCTGGTTTTAATGGAGTTATGTGGTACCTGAAGTTCAGCAGATGTAGAGAAGACAGACATTCACGTTTTGTTTCGGTTGATACATTTTATTCCATTGACTAAAGGTCCTCCACACAGCCGCCTTTGCCGGTCACGTGACTCCCAACACCGTGACGTTGTGATGGGCTTCAGTCTAAACATCACACTTAGCAACCGCATGGGTTCATAAAAACATTACCAAGTTTAACACTTAAACAAAAAACATTTAAAAAAACTATAATACTACTACTACTACTACTACTACTAATAATAATAATAATAATAATAATAATAATAAGGCCTAGAACCATAAATTAAGGTTCATTAAACACCACCAGATAGCACTGTTGATTTCTTTTGTTTTTTTAGGACTCGTTAATAAGTCAGTTTTATCTGCCGAATATTCTTATAAGACATCATCAACAACAAAATACCACTACCATTATTACTACTACTAATAATAATAACAATGATACTATTATTTATTATTATTATTATTATTATTATTATTATTATTATAAAACAGTTGACATTCGCTTAAGGCATCTGAGCTCACTAACACTTCTTTGGTGAATAGAATAGAAATTATTAACGAATAATCTAAACGGTTTGTAAAATGTAATAATAATAATAATAATAATAATAATAATAATAACACTAATAATAACAATAGCAATAAGAAGAAGAAGAAGAAGAAGAAGAAGAAGAAGAGGGGTGTACAAATACTCTAAGCCTCTCACTTTTTATAAATAATCTAATACTATTACAGTAGTCTTACTTGATTAGTTTTAATCACAGCTTCAGTCTCTTTCCGGGAAAGTCTGGAATAAGATGCGAGCCAATCAGCGTGCTGGTGGGCGGGGCTTCTAGTCCGCGAAAGTTCTTTAGCGTCATTGGTTGAGGACGAGCGCAGGCTGGAGCAGGTTAGTGTACCGTATCACCGAGCTGTGAAGCGAACATCCGCAAATCTGCTGTAGATCTTACAAGCAAAAGGATCCGGTCTAGTTTGAGCTCCTCTCGTTAGTCGTTCAGAAAGCACAGGAGAAGATGCTGTCATGCACGGAGATGATCACAATGTGTCTTCAGTCAGCGAAGAGAGAATATCTCCGCTCTGATCATGAACAGCTGCAGCAGCACAAACACGGACTTAACACGTTTCACGACGTAAGTGCAGCAGATCGGGTTTCTATTAAGCGTATTTATTATCGTCATATTGCATGGTGAACTAGGAACCAGCTTGTGTTATACCAGATGATGTTCTACACGAGTGTGTATAATGATGACCTACACGATCAGGACTTCTGCGTGTGCTGCATAGACACGAACGTGAATGACACGTAAATGACACGCGTGATAATTATTCACATAATGTCCATGATGACCAGAGTAAAGTCAGTAACTTGGGGTTTAGAGGATATAGAGATAGTAAAAATATTAGATCTTAGACCTTGTATCAAATTTATGGACCACAGTGAATGTGTGGTTATTGAGCTGGGGCATAAAAAACAGTGCACAATATCATGAGTGACAGTTTAAATCGCTGAGGCAAGTAAAAGGATGTCAATGCAGGACGAGATTGTGTGTGTGTGTGTGTGTGTGTGAGAGAAAGAGAGCAAGAGAGAGAGAGAGAGCGAGAGAAGAGGGAAAGAGACAGAAAGAAGAGAGCGAGAGAGAGTGAGGGAGATAGAGAGAGAGAGAGAAAGAGAGCAAGAGAGAGAGAGAGAGAAAGAGAGCAAGAGAGAGAGAGAAAGAGAGCAAGAGAGAGAGAAGAGAGAAATAGATAGAAAGAAGAGAGAGAGAGGGAGGGAGAGAGAGATAGAGCGAGAGAGGGAGAGAGAGCAAGCGAGAGAGAGAGAAAGTGTTAAATTAGGAATTTGAATATATTTCCAATTTTATCTCGTTTGTCTTGCCATTGTATGCAGAAAACCATTATGCACAATGGTGATGGGAGTTGAAGCCTCATGAGGAAAAAGGTGCAGATGTTCTCTCTGCATGGTTAAGTAAGCTCCTGTAGTGGGGTCTGAAAGCTGTGTGTATATGTGTGTGTGTGTGTGTGTGTGTGTGTGTGTGTGTGTGTGTGTGTGTGTATGTGTGTCTTACTGGCAGATTTGAGAAGAGATGATCTGGGGGATGAGGTTGCAAACAAGCACACACAAAGCACAAAATCCAGTTTCTCCTCTGCAGTTGTAACCCTTCAATTTCTCTCCTCTCTGTTCTGTCTTTAACAGAAGATTATTCCAAGCTCATACAAAAAGAGGCAGCTGAATTAGATGTATGTTAACATAATGAGTAAAATTGCTTTTTAATTGAATACAATTTTCATTTACCATTATATTATTGCCAACAACTTGAATGGAAACTCAGAACTTTTCTCAGCGTTTCTTAGCGTTTGGTCTCCTTTTTGTGTTCGTGACAGTGGCAATGACTCCACAAGTTTGTGCAAAACCTGATCTATTGTAGCTCAAATAAATCTGAGTATTGTCTGAAAACATGTTTTAATACAGGGTTGTCAAACCCATTTTAGGTTGAGGGTCAGAAAAGAAAGGATTAGGCTTAGACATTGTTTTTAATCTTAATGAGCAGCCAATTACATTAAAATTAACTATACAATACTAATAGATATAATTTACAAGAAAACTAGAAAAATACACACTCCTCTTAAATGAAAAACTGCATTTGACTACTAATAATCATCTGAAGTTGAACATTATCATAGTTATACCTTAGAAAAAATTGCGTTGAATTAATCCATTTTAAAAGAAATTCTGACCTTTTGTACATAACAGATAACATCATCACGATCTCATATATATATATATATATATATATATATATATATATATATATATATATATATATATATATATATGTTGTACATTTACTTTATTTAAGCCTTAGATTTTCAATAAGGTCTCAGACTTTTGAAGCAGACTTTATATTTGACATCCATGTAATCTACATTTTTAACTTGTGGAGTTACTCAATTCCCCAGGAGGTAATAAACTACTTATAGTATGTACTAGATTGTGGGTTTGTACGAATGCTTGAAGAGGCATTTCTGAATGATTTAGTTGTCCTGGTGGCCTCATGCATGAAAACAAGCACAGGCCAAATTAATTGGTTTCTTATTCATACCACTATCATGAATAGATGAGATTATCCATGATATTTCACAACCTAGAGAGGCTTATCCCATCCTTCATATTCATTCTGTACAAACCTCCAAATCATGCCATGCAATCATATACAGCAAAACACAGCCAAATGAAGTTAAAGCACAGACAATAAAATAAGAAATACAGTATAAAAAGAAAATTTCCTCTGAATGACAGACAGACAAACCATATAGAGGGAAATGAAGAACATGGCCTGATAATGAAATATATATAATTCAATTAGACAAAGAGCTCACAAATTCAGTGAGCTCTTATATTATCGCTCCAGTTAAATGGTACGAGGCTTTGCAGGATTGAGGTACTGAAGTATTTACCAGAATTATTACTTTGAGCCCACTTTCACTCCTTGGGGCTAATAACAATCTGCTCTCTCTGAATCTTCAATTTTAAATCTCTAAAGGTAGCTGATGGTAAAAGAAATCCCCAGAACTGGGCTTTGCAACTATTTTCAGAAGGGCTACACCAATACAGACTAAATATTAATCAGGGTTCCCACGCGTCCTGGAAAACCTGGAAATCCTGGAAAATTAATGACCATTGTTCCAGTCCTGGAAAACACATGGAAAATGAGAGAAAACATAAATTGTCTTGGAAAAAATCTTGTCCTGGAAAATTATTTATCATTTAAAGAACAGTTTACAACTGGTCGAAACAATTAACATTAGTAACAGAAAGCGCTCTGTTCAGGGACGCTGAGTTTTGACGGGTTTTTTGTTATGCTGTTTAATCTTGCTGTTGTAAACATGTTGTAAACATAAGGCGAAGGCCGGTAACTTATAATAGGTTTACTTATATAAACTTAAAAACACGTTTGCAAATGTGATACTGATTTTTGCAACAGTTCACTAAACAAGAAGTTAAGTGACTTCCTTTCTATCCTTCACTAACCATAGACCTCCGTGAAGTTGGCACCCCATAAAAAGAAATAATCACCAAAACTATGCCATTCGTTTGTGCTACGTTTGTGTTGATTTGTGCCGCAAAAACGAACGTTTGTGCTAGTTTGGTGTTTGAGATATTAAACATTATATTTTTTGACCGTGTGACGTCACTTTCCTCCCAACATCGCCCAAATCGCTCAAAACCGGCTTAGTTCGTTTGTGCTCGATTTGTGCCCATTTGTGCCGTTAAAACAAACACTCTATCTGTTTTCCTTCCTGAGATATAACCAAAATATTTTCGGGAACTGTGACGTCACTCTCCACCCCAGTTCGTCTAAATCACACAAAACTGGTGTCATTCGTTTGTGCTCGGTTTGTGCCGTTGAAATGAACGTCAAGTATATTTCCCCTTCTTAGAAATAACAAAAACAATTTGGAGCTGTGACGTCACTCTCCACCCCGTGCCGTCCAAATCTCTCCAAACCGGTGGCGTTCGTTTGTGCTCGATTTGTGCCCGTTTGTGCCGTTAAAACTAACCTGGTATCTCCGAGCCCTTCTTAAATATAATGGGAAAAATACTTGTTTGGGACTGTTACGGAACTCTCCACCCACTATCGTCTAAATCGCTCCAAAAAGGTGCCATTCGTTTGTGCTCGATTTGTGCCGGTTCGCGCCGCTAAAATAAACATTGAATCTTATTCCCTACCTTACAAATAACAAATACAATATGGGACAACTTCACGGAGGTTAACCATAGTAGTTCCAAACAAAGCCGGAGCAGAACGCTTTTAGCAACATACAATACAGTTTCTTTGAATATGCGTTTATTAACGAATCGTTTGTGAAAGTGAGTCAATGACACATTCATAAATACCGAGAGAGAAAGCATGACTTCACCTTACTGTCAAAATCAAATGCCTATCGAAAAAGTGTCACAGAGAAAAGTGAGTGAGGAAAACATGCAAGAGAGTTTGAAGCAACTAAATGAAAAAGTTCAAAAGGATACTGTTCATTGGAGCTTAATGCAGTGAATGTTTTGGACAGACAATTAAATGTTGTTTATTCCGTTTGAGAATGCTTCTGCAGTTATTTTTCATAATGCCGGTTGTTGTTGTTTTTTTTTTTTGAGAATGCAGTTGGAGAAGAGGGAAGGGAAAGTTTAACCAGAAGGGCCTTGGCAGTTGTTATAATGTGTTCATTATAATACATTGAAGAGTTTAACTTCAGAAGCTCTGTGTGGGTGTATCTGGTGTTTTTCTAATTTTATAGTTAAGTAATAGCCATAAAGTTGTTTTTAAGACTTCTGGAGAGAAGAACATATTACTTTAGGCCGTGAATCTGTGATCCTTGTCTTTTTTTCCTAAATTTGAAATGTCCTGGAAAATGATCTCTGGAAAAGAGTGGGAACCCTGTTAATTTATTGTATTGCCTTATATGTTGCTTTGCAGTATGTTTAAATAAACAGGCAAATCCATTCATTGGTGGTTACATGCCATCATTATACATCATAATTTCTCATGTTTGTTACCGTAAACATTGTGTATTTAGACGAATAATGAACAAGGCTAAGAGAAGTGCAAAACATTTATTAATAGATTGTGTAGGAAATAAAACACCCTGTAGGGCCTGTTATTATCGGTGTGTAGGAAAATAATCAATGAAGCAGCAGGGTGATACAAAATTGTTCTTTTCACACTCATAGTAAAGTGTTAGTGTTGAAGTGTTCCTCTTCTACCACAGCAATTTGCCATCACTTCATTTATTTTTTTTTCAGTGTATGACACATTGTACACAATAACGGATTATAGTCACATGTAATGTTATGGAATGCCTGTGAAACAAGGTGGTTCACTTCGAGTCTAGCAGATATAATGTCATTTTCTCGAAGCCTAAATTTCTTGAAGCCAGACATCTTGCTACACGCTGCATCACATGACAACTAAATGCATTTAATGTAAAGTGCTCACTGCAATCTAGTACAGACATGAACTCACAGACACCCAGGATTGGTTATTGTTGCTGTGATTGACAGCAGACAGAGTAAAGTCAACAGACAGCTTTACTCTCTTGGTCTCCTGGTTACGGGTAGCTCCGGCATTGTCAGGATTCTCTCTGGCAGTCTGTTGATGTTTGTGTGCTTTCTTCTCATTGTTGTGTTCCTGAGAAATCGCACAATGCAGAAATGTACTAGGAATGTGTTAAAAGGAACAGCTTCACTTCTGACACTGGAGACTCCTTCCATGAACGTTAGATAAATGTCCCCTGGAAATATCACCCAAAAACAAGTGATATGTTTTTATTTGTTAAACAACAATTTGTTTATTATTAGATTTGATTGGGTTCAATTTGGTGGAGCTTCTACCATATATCGAATGTGAATGCTGGTACTATAGAAATGATAACATATAAGAACAAGCACATATGAAAACCTTTCAGTCTGCACGACTGCTAGAACTGCTGTTTCAGAAAATTGAACAAACCTCTTCTAACCATTTAAAATCTAAAAATCAACGGTGCTGTTGTATAACAGTCTATAGATTATAAGTATACAATAAAATGCGCTTTGTTTAAGGCTTTTTCCAAGGTTTGTTTTTCTTTTCATGGTCTCTCATGATCTCTAGCTTCCTTTCTTTGTCTCAGAGGAAAACAGACAGTGGGAATTGAGTTTCCCTACAGTCTCAACACCTGCCAAAGAGCTACCAAATTCAAAATCTCTCTCTAGGAAGCTTGGATTGACCTTTAAAGTGAATAGTTAATGATGTTTTATCCTGTTCTTAGCTGCTTGCAGTCAGATACAACTGGGCTTTATTCCCTGCAGGCTAAGGGAATAAGGTTTACATGAGGAGGACTGATGGCTTGTTGTTGGTCAATGGAGATGACTCAGTTTTATTAGTCTGTGACAAAAGGCCACAGAAAGCTGGATCCATGTTTATTTAAATGATAATCCTGAGTCATTGCTGTCATTTCAGTGTTAGTGACCTGGAAAAAAACCAACTATGGCACTATAGCTTATATGTATTTATTGAGACTATAATTTTGTAGGTGTTTGTACAAGGCTTTTTTTTCCCCCCATGCGTTCGTGTTTGGCCCGTTCATGTCTGCACACAGTTCTGTGTGAGCAGGACACACAGAAGATATTTACTCAGCAGCTGTAGCCTGGCTACAGGCTCCATCTGTCCTTGAGAATGTGGCTATCAGTTTTCCCAGGCGTAGAGAGCATCAAGATGTGTGATTATATGCTTGCGTCAAAATCTGCACACAAGTGTGTGTGTGTCCTTTGTGCATACTAATTTGTAATTTCCTCAGGGTGAAACACATAATGTGTTTTATTTTTTCTGATTACAGCACAAATTGAAGAAAAAATATTATGCATAAGATTGATGCATTGTGTATTTTTGTTATGTTCTTTGGTGCAGATGGTCACATGACGCATATTGCAGAAGGATAAAATGGTTAGGTTTGAATGAATCTGTTTTTAAGAGTTGTGGCTGATACAATACTATCAGCTGTTTCCTTTAACAATGTCCCGTGGTTTATTTTCACCTTAGGAATAAGCAGTATGCTAACAGACATTTTTTGCACTATATTTTTGGCTGATGTTTCAACACCCAATGTAAATGACTGCTATAGATAGAATGACAAACAGGATCGCAGACTGTCACCAGCTGCATCACAGTCGCATGCACAGAGCACATTTTGGCCTTTAGCTTGGTTTCCGGATATGTAAAAATGTCATGTCTAAATTCTGAAGTCCAGGCCAGTAAATAAAATGCTACATTATTTATAGTTAATAATATTAGTTTAACCTGATTGATGCCATATTTGTACTTTGTGTTATTACCAATGGAACTGAATGGTCACTGGCACTGTTTTATGATATTACAAGCAAACACATGCTGTTAAAAGAGTTGAAAGACAAGTGCTGTAATTTCAAACATAAAACATAATATTTTTTTTACTATGAATAGCTACATATGACATGAGAATTAAAGCCCTGAGAGCTTTATCTTGATCAGATTTGCCAAATCTTATCCGTAAAGGGTCAGGGTGGCTGCAGGTTCTCATTTCATCCAAGCAGGAGCCAGACCTGAGCCTGTTGAAAGCTAAGCTCCACTGATTAAACAGGTGGAATCAGGGTTTGCCTGCTGCTTGATTGGAAAGAAAACCTGCACCCACAACCAGAGCTTTTTGGATAAGATGAACACACCTGATCTAGACAAACTATTTCATCATAAGCTGCAGAGGTTTCACATTTTCAGAGTTTTATATAAGAGCAACATTGATAATTATAACCTGCAATAAGTTGAGATAAGCGGTAGGTGCATCAAATCATGTTTATTATTGATGGTGTTTATTAGGAGTATTGCACTTATCTTTTTTGTAATTCTAGGCGAAAGATGATTCACAGGCAGACAGCATCAAAAGTGAATACACCGTAACAGACTTGTGCAATATAAAGATAGTATCATCCCTACAAGTTATTGCGGTACCTAAAAATCCCCCATCCACCGGAGTTTTTGTGATTGCTGCAGACTGCACATCTGATAATATTATTACACGCACATGCACTCACCTTAAACCTGAAATGGTTGGAACGGTCCATTTCCTCCATCTTTTAAGCCATTGGTTCAGTATTGATTCAGTATGATTCAGAAGCATGCGATATCATCACCAAAACATAGACGGCGGGGTATAAATAAACTGATTAAAGACAGAAGATCACACCGGTGACAGTACAGGGGAGGAGACGAGACCAGAGTCTTAACAAATGCAGAGCCAGACATAAGCACTTAAATATAAACCCAAAACAAATCAAGTGCTTTGAAATGCACCATGTACCTAAAGGATGATGATTATCCATGATGATAATTCTGTTTATGTTCTAGCAGCACTGACTATTATGTAAATAGACTAGTTGTTATAATACAATAATATTAATGTCTATTTAAAATGGTTTTATGTGCACGTGTTCAACTGTAGTACTTACTTTTATGGTGCATCCATAAAGTTCATCTAGTTAAAACAGAAAATTGTGCATGAATGAAAGATTCTTCATAAAAACTAAGTGTAGCCTTCAGTATTCAGGTCTTGCTTCTTACAAATATCTTTATTAAGTTGTATTTGGTATTTCTTTAGTACTTGGGTAATACCTATTTCTATAGATGTGGAGTGGTATACATAGGATCAGGATTTACAGGACTACGCTTTAAGACAGCAAAAATTCTGTATTACATTTACATTTATGGCATTTGGCAGACGCTCTTATCCAGAGAGAAGTACAAGAGTCTCTCTCAGTGAATACATTAACACTGGTTCACTAGGTTACAGATTTGAGATACCAGTGTTAATGTATTCTCTATCAGTGAATACATTAACACTGGTTCACTAGGTTACAGATTTGAGATACCATCAACCTAAAACACTCTTCAGATTTTTCCTATATACACATAAAAAAAAAACAGGGAAAATAAGAGCAAATTTAAGGTAGGTCTTCACCTGTCGTTTCATCATCCTGTCTCAGTGTTAATTCAGGGACTCAGGAGGTGTTAACTGGACCAAAATACCAGCTCAGATCATTCATTTAATCATTCACAAAAGTTCATCTGTTGCCTTAAAATTATGAGTAAATCCAAGTCAAGTCAAGAAGCTTTTATTGTCATTTCAACCATGTATTGCTGATGCAGTACATAGTGAAATGAGACTAAAGATAAGTTTTGATTCAAGACAATGGATTACTTCAAGTTTCATTTTTGAAAACTTATATATCCAATACTTTTGACAGTTGGAGTTAGAGTAGAAACGAGTTCACAAGATTTACAGTCAGTTTCTAAAAATGTCTGCCATTTGCTAACGACCAATTAAAATCTTTATTAAAGTTTGGTGATGTTTTTTTAACCAGTGGTGAACAGAATATATGCACAGCCTCATGCTCAAAGTCTCTTGCTTTAATCATCTCGATTCTCTTCCAATCTAAACTTTGCTCTGAATTGCCTTCACATCATATACACTTTGCACTGATTGCCTTTACCCTCTTTCTTTTTTCTCTCCCTGCAGATTTTCCGCCGTGCAGACAAAAACGGTAGGTCTGACTTTATTCCTATATTCAAAGAAACCTACTTGCTATTTTCTTGACGTTGCATAATGACATTTCAGGAACTTTTACTTTTACAGTTTATTTCAGTGTCAGTTTCTCACAGCAGTTTGTATGAATAAAATGTACATTTAGCCTCAATTTAATTGCAAAAGTAAAACCTTAATGGATTTTGATCGCTTTGTATGTTCCGTTTGTTTAGCTACAATGAGTGAGTGATTTTACATAAATGTATTTTGCAAAGATGGACTGATTCACCACTGCAGAGCATCCCTGCATTCAGCAGTATGATTAATTAGGTAACTAGTAATTAATAAAGAAAACATTTCTGTGCTGAATTTTTTTTTTTGGAGCATGTGAAGCAAAAAAGCAGCCTAAGGAGTACACAAGGAAAAACACAACTAGCACTGATCTAGTTTGTAAGCTCACTTGGGAATTAGAATATGCAATACTTTGTAAATGGATGTTTGCTAATTTCCAATAAGGCCTGTACAGCGTTATTGTACAGGAAACAAAAAATAAAGAAAGTGTCATCGGAAAGCAGTGGCTTTTTTATTTGAGTACTTTTTCATTTTAAAGAAAACAATGCGGAGAACGGATGAGAATGGAAGACGTTACATGCTGTCCAAACAAATCAGAAAGGAGCAGAGTCTCTAAGCCGAGTCGAGCCGAGCTGAGCCGTCATTGCAGAAATGATAATCGCTGCTCCCAAAATGACAATTACCTCTCCACTTCAATCATCTCTCCATCGGCATGAAATGATAAAGGAGGAAGAGAGAATGTGTGAGTCAGACAAAGGGTGTAAGAAAGATTTTAAATCACTGCCTTAACACCTTTCATTATACATAGACGAGTTACAAGTGGCTGATTGGTTACTGATTAATGCTTCTCAAAATAGTCCTTGCAGCAGTCCAGACACTTCACGATCTTGCTGTAACGTGTGTTTTGTGTGTGTTGTCTGCAACAGTTGAAGCATATCTTACTCTAGGGGCATATGCCACACACTAGGGGCAGCTAGAGAGAACATGTAGTTATCATTGAGCTTTAATCGTGAGTCTGGGAAATATAAGGACTAATCATATCACTGTGTAGCCAGACTGTATAGTTCCTTAAATACAGCAACCTTTTAAAATTAAACACATAAAAATTAAACACTCCTAAGCAATACACAATTGTCAGACTATAAATGACTATGGAAAGGACATTATTTAAAATAACGATCTCTGTTGTTTATAACAATTTATAATCACACCATCCAGTGTCACCCAAATGAGCATGGGTTCCCTTTCGATTCTGTTTCCTCTCAAGGTTTCTCCCTTTTTGTTTCTCTGGTTGGGGGAACTATGTATGGGTTTTAGCACTGAGGCATGGAAAGTGGGTGAGATGTGGTAGGTCGACGGGAGTCGGAGTGTGGTGAGAGTTAAATTGGCGGATTATTTTGAACGGGCCAATGAAACGAGGGCTTAAATTGCTTAAGGTGTCTTAGCTTAAGGTGTTAGGTGGAGAGGGACACGCATTCCCTGAATTGGAATGGGTGGTGTGTGCGTCTTTGCCTGTTGGCTTGGATCTGTTGTCTCCGTATGGCCTGTTGGACGCGAACATGAACGCTTTCCCAGACTGGCTCTGTCCTATGTCAGTATGACATAGGATGGCTCACTGGATCAGGGGAACAATGAGGGTTGGTATCCCATTACATACTGAAAGGGCATTAGGCCTGTGGAGTAGTGGGTAATTGAATTTTGTGCATACTTGTCCCATGGTAGGAACTCACTACACCAATGTTGTTCTTGGTTCTTAGAGTTCTTAGATAGTGGCTGTTGTCTTGGTTGAGCCTTTCTACCTGTACCTTAGATTGAGGGTGACAGCTTGATGTTAGACTGACATTGATGTTCAGGAGGCAGCAAAGTGCTTTCCATACTTGGGAGGTGAATTGTGTTCCCTGGTCCGATACGATGTCCTCAGGAAGGCCGTAAACTTGAAATACCTGGTGAAATAAGGCTTGGGCGGTTTCCATGGCAGTAGGTAGGCCTTTTAGAGGTAAGAGATGGCAGGCCTTGGAGAAATGATCAGTGGTAACAAGGATCGTGGTATAACCATTCGAACTAGAAAGGTCTGTAATAAAGTCCACAGCAAGGTGGGACCAAGGTCGGTGAGGAATAGGTAGTGGTTCCAGGAGCCCAGTGGGGAGCTGGTGACTGGCTTTAGTTTCGGGGCATATTTGACAAGCTTTAACTTACGTTTCCACATCCTTTGCAAGTGAAGGCAACCAGAAAGTATTTTGAACAAGGGCTGTGGGTAGGATGGGTTTGTGACATGTGGATTGGAGCAGTGGGTCTTGAGAGGGCATCTGCTTTACTATTCTTTGTACCTGGATGATACGTTACTGTGAAGTGGAAGTGTGTAAAAAAATAAAGCCCACCTAGCTTGGCATGGGTTGAGGTGCTTGGCATATTTTATGTATTCAAGGTTTTTATGTTCGGTTATGACCTGAAATGGGTGTTTTCCTCTATCCAGCCAATGTCGCCATTCCTCTAGAGCTTCCTTGATGGACAAAAGTTATCTTTTGTTAACATAGTAATTATCTTCCCCTTATGTTTTGGGAGTAAAAGGCCCAGGTATTGTTTCCCAGGTTCACCGTGGTGTTGAGAGAGTGCAACTCCAGTATCATAACTGGATGTGTCTACCCCCACAAGGAAAGGTGTTTCGGGGTCAGGGTGTTTCAGGATTATAGCCGTGATGAAGCAGGTTTTCAGTTTTTTAAAAGGTGCTTTAGAGGCTTCATCCCAGAGGATTCGTTTAGGGTTGCAACAGAGAAGGGAGGTGATGGGAGAGGCGATGGAACTATAGTTCCGGATGAAGCGGCGATAGCAGTTCCCTCACTGTAAGGGGTAAGGGCCACTCTTTCACCACCTTAATCTTGCTTTGATCCATCTCCCAAGAATAAAATGGTGTTTTTGTGAAACTCACATTTCTCAGCTTTAACGTAGAGCTGGTGCTGGGACAAGTGTCAAAGAACTGTCTGAACGTGGTAAATGTGTTCCTCCCAGATGGGTGAGTAAATGAGGATGTCGTCAATGTAGGCAATAACAGCGATTGAGCATGTCTCCGAGAATTTTGTTAATGAAGGCATGGAACACAGCTGGAGCATTAGTTAGTCCATACGGCATAACTAAGTATTCATAGTACCTCCTGGTGGTGTGGAAAGAGGTTTTCCACTCATCCCCTCCTTTAATGCAAATGAAGTTATGCGCACTCCATAAATTGAGTTTTGTAATGATGCAGGCCTCTCAGAGCTGTTCGAGGGCTGCAGGGACTAGAGGATGTGGAAATGGGTAGTGGACAGTGACAGAGTTCATGTCTCTGTAATCGATGCAGGGCCGGAGACTGCCATCCTTTTTTTCCACAAAATAGAATCCCACTGCTGCAGAGGAAGTAGATGGCTGAATATACCCGGCCGTCAACGCTTTGTCGACGTCAGAGCTTTGTCCTCCATAGCTTTACTCTTGGGATAGATAAGAGGTATACTCTGCATTTCGGGGGCAAAGTGTTATGTAGGCGGTCAATGGCACAGTCCTCTGGGCAACGTGGGGGTAATCTCATGCCTTTGCCTTTGACAAAAATCATGTTGAAGTCATGACATTCAGTTGGAATTTTTGTGGTGTGCTGGATTTCAAAGCTTTCTACAGAGGTGGTTAGACATGGGCGCACCAGTAGGTTCTTTAACAGGAATAGTTAAATTTGGTCTGGAAACCAGCCCACCTTAGGTTTTGGGCGAGATTCTTTGGGCATGTGGTACACCTATGACCAGATTGATTGCATTAAAATCATAGCCAAAGATAGCGATGAAGTCTTCTTCTGTGACTTGCATTCTCCCCAGTTGCATGGGTCCCCCTGGTGACTGTGAGTGGTTTTAAAATCCAGTCTATTGTGGCTGGTAGGCCAAGAGGGCCTAATGCTTCGTTGCTGACACATAAGATTATCTATATGGATGTTGTCACAGCAGGCCAGTTCTGATTGTAGTGTTGGGTGTAAAAACTTGTGTAGCCATGCCATGACTGGTGAAATCCTGTGCCATTTTGGACAAGTTGCAAATGGAAAAGTAAAGCTGACTAACCGCCATGAAAAGGGAACTGCAGTAATTGAGACGTGATGTAATAAAAGTATGCAGGATGTTTGGGATTTTTGGTATATTTGATTAAGTGTGAGACCTGTTTTTGAAACAGTCTTGAGATCAAATTCCTGGCTTTATAAAAAAAAAAAAATAAACCAGCAAAACAACCAAAAAAAAAAAAAAAAAACAAACGAAAATGGAAGGCTATAATTAGCTTCAAATACACAAGTGTGTACTGCTTAGCGCTGTGTGTAAAATCGATCTGCTCCAGGGGCCAGGTGTCAAATAACATGATTTTACTGTTACTTTATATTTCATAGGTCTTAGACTGTTAAGGAAAAGTATCTGGCTGTAAAATTAAAAATACAAGAGCAACATCTGAAACAATATAGCAAAGTCTTTTAAAAATACAGTGTGTTGCTCCGTATTTCTGTCTTTTTTTGTATTCTTTGTTGTTGCATTATTTGATGATTTTTAAAATATATACAATTTGATATAAACAAATTAAATCTAGCAAGTAATCATAAAGTAATCATTAATTAGTAATCATATTAAATGACAGGAATAATGTGGAATAATGTGACATTTGTTAAAAAAAAGAATGCGTATGTTGTGGGATTGTGATGCTGAATGTTGTACAAGCACCACAGTCTGAGGTGTGTTAATCTTCTTATACTGTAGCAATTTGCCATTGATTACAATGTTTATTAATAAACAACTTGTCATGCATTATAATGGTTTATGGTTAGGTTCAATGTTGTGGAACATTTGGGAGATAAGTTATTTCCTGTTTTTGCCTGCTGTACAGCTGAGATAAAGAGAGAGACTCTCTCTCTCTCTCTCTCTCACACACACACACACACACACAACTACACACACAAGCACACACAACTACACACACACAAACAGATTGGCATCTTAATATATGAAGAATCCTGATTTGAGACTGTCTGCCCTAAATGAGCCTGGGTACACAAACTTTAGTATTTAGGTCAAGGAAAAATTCATATTAAATATGTAAAAGCCTGTTTTTCTATATTGGACGTATTAGATATGTTTCAGATTAAGTGAGAACTTTCATGTACTGTAAAAATGTACACACTTGTTTTTAGACTATTGATGAATCATGGTGTCTATGGAGCCTTGGCAAGCATCAAATTGTGTAGATTCTAAACAAACAACAACAAAAAAAAGAAATCATCTTGTGAAGGTTTTAAAATTGTAGGATATTGTCACAGATCTTCCATTCATGCTGAGCGCTGTGAACCGAGCCATATAGCACACAGCGCTATGGCGCTCATGTCCACCTTGTTCTATGTTTTTATGTGTTTTGTTTTGATTTTGCTTATGTCACTGTCCATGTATAGTCACTGGTTGTTGCCTTGATTTGTCACGATCAGTCTGTCTGGTTTTGAATCTTCCCTTTGAATATTCTTTTTTAACTTCTAGTGTGATTTTTAAAGTATTTGTTTCAGTTTATGCTGACAATACAAATACAAGCCTTTGTTCTTTGTTTCGTTTCTTTGGTCTCGATTTCTTGGTTTTATTTTTGCTCTCAATCATTTTTTGCCATTGCCTTCTATAGCCTGTTTGCTTATTGCCTGAACTAGTGCCTGAAGTATTTAGATTTTGTCTCTGTATTCTGGTTTGTCTTCTGTTGTTATTGTGGTTATTAAATCTCTTCACCTGCACTTGTATGATGGTAAAGAATGTGAATATTTTATACACAATGTAGCTTACTATTTCATATTTTAACATAACAAACTGGACTGTACAGAGCCAGAAGCAATAGTTTCAGGTATGCTAAATCAAATTAATTTTGATTCCATTTGAATTTTGGAAGAAATGTTATACATTCATGTAAATGTAAATAAAGTTTCAGGAATACATGATCTTTTCATTTTAATTCATTCCCTTCATTCCAAAATCAATTGCAAATAGATTTTGGAATATGTAATATAAAATATTAGTATGAAGTGGCTGATTATAGGAGTTACCCACATGGCTTTAACTGTTAAAGTGAGTTTGGCTCTGATGGGTGAAAATGCTCTGTCACTCTTTTGGATTGCCATCACTTATTTTACTGAGGTGTACTATACAGAGAGAGAGAGAGAGAGAGAGAGAGAGAGAGAGAGTTTTTAGGTATAATTAGGGTGTGTTACATATGATTTGGTGTATATGGGTGTATGTGTTCTGACATACATGAGTGTGATTTTGTTTGCCTCTCAACTCACTTACAGTATCTCACGGAAGTGAATACACACCTCACATTTTTGTAAATATTTTTTAAAAACAACTGAAGATACGACACTTTGCTAGTAGTGAGTGTACAGCTTGTATAACAGTTCAAATTTGATGTCCCCTCAAAATAACTCAACACACAGCCATTAATGTCTAAAAACGTTGGCCACAAAAGTGAGTACACCCCTAAGAGAAAATGTCCAAATTGGACCCAATTAGCCATTTAGTCTCCCCGGTGTCATGTGACTCCTTAGTGTTACAAGGTCTCAGGTGTGAATGGGGAGCTGGTGTGTTAAATTTGGTGTAATCACTCTCACGCTCTCATACTAACGAGTCACCTGACACCACATGCCCAGTGGTTGTTGGCCCAGTTTAACCAGACATCTTAGTAGGGCTAGTCTTACTGACCATTCTATCAGTAGATACATAACAAACTTGCTTGCTATAGCCTTTCATGCATGAAGCTTTATAAATATGGGCTTGTTACGAAGTTTAGTCTGTATCAAACTTTCATGTAAACTTAAAACAAATTCTAATGGTTAGTGACAGTTTAATATAGCTGAGCATATGATAATTTCTCCACCGTGCCTTTGTTATTCACATAAACTGGTAATAAAAGGCTGGACTAATAACAAAGACAACATAATAATCGGGTTAAGTTGCAGCAAAATTAGTTCCAGTTTGTACACAGATCTGAGAAGTAGAGTAGCTTTAGTAGCTCACAGTCTAGCTGAGGGATACGCAATTAGGTGAGTGTGTGAAAAAACTTTAAAATCAGATCTGTATGTTTACTTTGGTGATACAGTTGCAAAATTCTTATTATAAAGCAATAATCAAGACAAAGAATAAACCCAGGACATACAAGTTTATTATAAAATAATTTCTAAACTTAGCAAATTAGATCCTCCCCAAAAGGAACAGATAAAAGATTTATATAGAACTACAAGCTAATTTGAGATTAAGAAGAACGGAGAGAGGAGAGGAAGTGGAGAAGAGAGGAAGAGGAGAAGCGAGGAAGAGGAGAAGAGAGGAAAAGGAAAAGAGAAATGAAGAGAAAAGAAACGAAGAGAAATGAAGTGAAGAGAAATTAATTAAAATGAAGGAAAGAATGGATGAGAAAAAAAGAAGAGAGGGAGAGTAATTGAAGAAGAAATGAGATTGATTGGTATTGTAAGAGCACAGCAAAAAGAATCCGGATATAGGCAAAGTGAACAGAAGAAGGGATAAGGTCCAGGCTGTGGACAGATGGGAAGGCTGGACAGATCAGATTTGAGATTTCAAAGCTCCATATCCTCTTTAATTAAGAATGCTTTAGGCTTATATCTGAGTTTCGGGGATTATAAAGGAGACAGATGAAAGTATTAATAAAGTGCAGACAGGTGACCAAAAACAGACAAAACAAGAACCGGCACATGAACAGAGGACAGCAGGCAAAAACATCCAGACTGTGTAAGACTATGACACATACAACAATACAAATAGATTGTTGAAGAAACACAGAAGCCAGAAGTTAAATAAGGCTGCTTATGTGGAGTAACATGAAGCAGGTGTGTGACCAGTGAGACATGTGACTCTTAAGTAAGTATATCAAAATTACAAAATACAGCAGCCACTACGTGTAACAGATGACTACTGTTTTCACAAAAAAAATAATAACTTTCTCATGGGTGTTTCTATACTCAGTTGAGTAAGTGAACAATGGTCCACAGCAACAGCTTATATCTGCCTAATTAAGGCATGCCATAAATCTCATGTGTTCAAATAGAACCAAATATGTGCCTCTTTTTATTCATCCTGATGTTCTGCTTTTGTTGTTCCTCTAAGGGATCAAATCACATGTTTACAAGTGCATCTCAATAAATTAGAATGTTGTGGAAAAGTTCATTTATTTCATTAATTCAACTCAAATAGTGAAACTTGTGTATTATATAAATTCATTACACGCAGACTGATGTAGTTTAAGTCTTTGGTTTATGATGATTTTGACTCACATTTAACAAAAACCCACCAATTCACTATCTAAAAAAACTAGAATACTTCATAAGACCAATAAAAACGTTTTAGTGAATTGTTGGCCTTCTGGAATACTGAGGTGATCAGTCTGTGGCACTGCTGAGGTGGTATGGAAGCCCAGGTTTCTTTGACAGTGGCCTTTAGCTCATCTGCTTTTTTGGTCTCTTGTTTCTCATTTTCCTCTTGACAGTACCTTATAGATTCTCTATGGGGTTCAGGTCTGGTGAGTTTGCTGGCCAGTCAAGCACACCAACACCATGGTCATTTAACCAACTTTTGGTGCTTTTGGCAGTGTGTGCATGTGCCAAATCCTGCTGGAAAATGAAATCAGCATCTTTAAAAATGCTGGTCAGCAGAAGGAAGCATGAAGTGCTCTAAAATGTCTTGGTAAACAGGTGCAGTGACTTTGGTTTTCACCAGCAGATGACATTGCACCCCAACTCATCATGGACTGTGGAAACTTAACACTGGACTTCACGCAACTTGGGCTATGAGCTTCTCCACATTTCCTCCAGACTCTAGGACCTTGGTTTCCAAATAAAATACAAAACTTGCTCTGATCTGAAAAGAGGACTTTGGACCAATGGGCAACTGGGCATCCAGGTATTTCTCTCCATAGCCCAGCTAAGATGCCTTTGACGTTGTCTGTGGTTCAGGAGTGGCTTAACAAGAGGAATACAACAACTGTATCCAAATTCTTTGACACGTCTGTGTGTGGTGGCTCTTGATGCCTTGACCCCAGCCTCAGTCCATTCCTTGTGAATTTCACCCAAATTCTTGAATCGATTTTGCTTGACAAGCCTTTCAAGGCTGCAGTTCTCTTGGTTTGTTGTGCATCTTTTTCTTACACACTTTTTCCTTCCACTCAACTCTCTGTTAACATGCTTGGATAAGCACTCTGTGAACAGCCAGCCCTGGTGTCAATGATTGTCTTCTGGACAACTGTCAGATCAGCAGTCTTCCCCATGATTGTGTAGCCTAGTGAACCAAAATGAGAGGCCATGTTGATGGCTCAAGAAACCTTTGCAGGTGTTTTCAGTTGATTAGCTGATTAACATGTCACCATATTCAAATTTTTTGAATTGGTGGGTTTTTGTTAAATGTGAGCCAAAATCATCAAAATTAAAAGTACCAAAGACTTAAAATACTTCAGTCTGTGTGTAATTCAGTACACACAGACTGAAGTATTTTAAGTCTTTGGTACTTTTAATTTTGATGATTTAATACATGAGTTTCACTATTTGAGTTGAACTACTGAAATAAATGAACTTTTGCATGACATTCTTATTTATTGAGATGCACCTGTATAGTTTTGATAAATGGGTCATTCTTTTGAGAACATATTTAAACGTATGGAAATCCTGTTGTTTGTTCCAGTTCTATTGTTTGCGTGATGGAGAAAGTAAGTATAATCTCAGTCTAGTGGTGTATCAGTACTCCAGGCTCTGTTCTTACTTTAAATAACCCGTATTGGATTTCTAGCCTATTGATCATTCAAGGGAGAGGGCAGGCTCAATCGCAGGGGCATATGAACAAACCCCAGCATGAGCTGGAGAAAGTATGATTTATTTAACAAGAGGGTGCTGATGGTGAAGAAGAATGACAGCAGTGCACTTCTAGCATGTTGTGGTGAAAGTGTCACAAACCTTGGTCTTGCTCTTTAGTACACACTTGTTGACTGTGTGTGCTGATTTCCCATTGGGGGAATCGTACTTGTGCCTTGTGGCTGATTATCTCAAGTGGAATTTGTTAGCTGAGCTCTAAGTGATCAAATCAAATAGCAAGTGGCATCTTTAAGAGCTGGACCTGCGATCTTATTCCTGTCAGATCAAGGTTTATGTTTCCAACTGCTTCGCTGAGACAAGCTGACGCAACTTCTCTACTTGATTCACATAAAGTTTACAAGCTGATCACAGCTCCAAGGTCCTTGGTTCAGACCTGAGCTCAGCTTTCTGTCTGGGTCTTGAGTTTCACACGCTGTCAACATTTCCGTGTGGATTCTCTGGGTTCTTCCTTCCTTCAGAAAATATGCCAGGAGGTGGACTGGCTAGACTAAATTGTCCAAGGTTGGAATGCCTACATGAATTGTGTATGCATGGTGCCCTCAGTGGACTGGCATCCCATTTAATGCTTGTCCCCATCTGAGGATCTAAACTGGCCAAGGCAAAGTACTGTAGTTAAATAAAAAGCTAGCTAACTGAAAAGCACTGCATTTTTTTATTATGCTGTTTTCCCTTGTTCTACCATTTTTTGAGGCACAGTTGTTGGTTAGAAATTTAGGAGATTGGTGAGGATTACTGATACATAAGATCTTTTGACGTTGGTCTTTTGACATTTTTGTCATTATTTGACAAACAAATGTACTCAAATGTAAGTACTGTAAATGTGCTCGATGTGCTCCATTATTAAAATGACCCATTAAATGAATGTTTTAAACTGATGCCATTAAGTAGGTTATTTGGAGATAATCATCTACATGATTCTTCATAGCTGATTTCATAGCTGAAATCATAGCTGATTTAGCCAAAAATGGCTAAAAAAAATAAATAACACATGGAAACCCATGAGTCACTGCCTGGATGAGGGAAGTAGAGTCATTTGAGATATACAAGTCCTTTTAAGGCCTAAAGGAAAATGTATGTTAATGAGTAAAAGGTATATATTTTTCTCAGAAATGTAATTGAGTATTCACTTTCAGTAACACTTGGGTAAAGTATAAATACTGCTAAAGTATAAATACCAACCTCAGTACAGAATACAATTATTGAAGGATTTCCACCCCTGGATTAATTGCCCCTGGAATAAGACAAAGGAGCCCATTAGATTTAGCCTGAGTAAGCAGAGCAGAAGAGTAGATGAAATCCATGTGGAATTGAATCTACTTTAATGTACATCAAACATTGTGCTAGAGATTGAAGTGAAGCTCTTACACAGCACTAGAATATTGCTTGACAGCACAATTCCCCTGCTGAGACTTCTTAGGACTGACCTTGCAATACTAATCCATGAGACTTTTCTGCTTAGGTACTTACATTTTTACCTCTGCGTGGGAGTCCTCTCTGCCCTAATACTGTCAAAGTCACCCCTACAGCATTGCTAACCCACGCACAAGCAACAATATAGCAGGAAACTAACTTCTTCGATATCAAGTTTTCCAGAGCCTTCAGTGATGCTACAGGTATGTCAAGTGAGAAGAATGACCCTGGAAAGCTCTTTTATCCTACATAAATGGATTTCCGGAAAAAGGCATACCAGTTCTTTCTCTTTTTCTTGGATTTTGTTTGCTTTCCTGTTTCCTGATCACCTCGAAGATTGAAAAAGACAATAGTCCTTGACTTTTAAAAGAAATACTTCAGAAGTCGAGCTGATAAAAGATTCTGATCAGGGATGTTTCCAAGCTGCTTGGGACCAGGTGGCTGCCATGTTTGTCCTTGAAATAACTAAGCAGACCATAATATGGACCTTTTCACCTGCTTGGCTAATTATAAGTCTCATCATTTAGCCAGCATGTCAGTCTTCTGGATTGTCTTCAGATGTTTTCTTTAGGTTTTTTTTTTTTTTTGATCAATTCATAGATTGGTCTTGGTTTTGTTTACCCTTTTCTGTACTGGAAAACAATTTTCCACTAAATATATTATATATTAGATCAATATAAATTTATTAGATACATAAATATCATTTAATGGCAGTATTAGATTTGGTGGTGATCATTAATTTGTCAGGACTCAGCCCGGACTTTGGCCATGTGCTTTTGTTGATGTTCTGTGTTCACGTGTCTGTCCCACCCTTGTCTCTTCCTCCCCACCTCTGCACACCTGTTCCTCATGTGTTAATTGTCATGAGTATTTAGTCGAACCACGTTGCCTTAAGCAGCGCAGAATCCTTTGTTGTTATTTGTCGTGTGTCCTAGTCTGTGTCCTTGTTTCATGTTTTTATTTATTAAACCCTGTTTATTTTTACGCTATCCTGCATTTGGTCTGTTTTATCCCTGCGACGCTGACACAATTGGCCTTGGGAACCGTGGTGTTTAGTGATTGATTTTTGGGAACAATGGTGATCAGTGATTGGTCATTTGAAACGATGGTGATCAGTGGTTGGTCATAGGGGGAAATGGTGATTAGTGATGTGTCACTGGGAATAACATTGATCAGTGATTGGTTATTGGAAATAATGCTGATCATTGATTGGTCATTGGGAAGAATGGTGATCAGTGATTGGTTGTTGAGAGCACTGCCATGACCAAGTGCAACTCAGTCATGCTTTTTGCACGCTGTTGTTGAATTAAAAAACACTCTCAACTCATATAACTAGCGGCCATGTGAGCTGGAGCACCGTATTGAGTGCTGGATAGTAACTAAATTGCAATTGAAAAAGTTGTTAGATTTGTTGCTGCCTACAAACAGGAAGTATTGAATAGATGATGAAGAACGAGTTATCTTCCAGGGGAGGGAACTTTGAGGTGTTATGTCCTGCCTGGGTTTGACAATTATGTTACTGTCTACATGCAGTGCTCCAAAGTATTTCCTGTGTCAGATTTATGCTACATTAAGAAGCCACCACATAACCTAAAGTCATACTTTGCTCAGATAGTCCCTCTTCTTTTTGCTCTGAATGTTGACTCAATCTTCCCTCTTCCTTGGAGTCTGCCTCTCAGCTGTTTTATCTAATTTACAACTGAAACTTTTTGAAGCTTAAATAAGCTAGAAGGTCCAGACCCAGGCAAGAAAATTCACCACAGACTCTGCAGCTCACGAATCACGTGTGTCAGACCAACTTCAAATATTAGATTTTTTTCTTTTAAAGCTACATTTATGTTTTAATTTCGAGGTGCAAAATGTATTTGATGTTGGGCCATCATGACCGAGCAGCCCATTGCATCTCTTAAAAATACATTTAAAAATTGGAAAAATGATTGAAAGTGCTAAGAGGAGAGAGATGCTCAGGCCTGCTGTGATTTAGGTCACATATGGCACCATCAAGCTGTGCACTAAGGGCTCAAACTGGTAATTTGATATTTGAGTTCTTCCAGCATGCGTGCTCTGTTAGGCTCCCTGTCAGCGTGATTGATAAAGTATACTGCACAAGCAGAGATTCAAGGGCACAGAAGCCAGATGCTACTCCATGTATAAGGACTGATGTATGATTCCAATCATATATGTGATAAATCCTTATGTGAGCAGTGATCTGTTTGACTGATGAGGAAAGCTTGTCAAATCCAAGTACACATTTTTATAGCTTTAAAAAAATTTATTTGACAATATTTACATGATTGGCACAGTAAGAGAAGTGATTATTAAAGTTTTTTTGTTGTTGTTTTGTTTATTTTTAAAAATGTGTTACTGTCATATTCATTCAATATAACCACAGACTTTCTTTGAAATATTTTTGTACTTGGTTATTTGGCTACATCTTTGTTAAAAAAAGATTATAATCTTCAAAACATTCTTCTCTTTGTGGTAGATGATGGTAAGCTCTCCTTTGAGGAATTCAAGGCTTACTTTTCTGATGGGATTCTCACGACTGAAGAGCTTCAGGAGCTTTTCTACTCAATCGATGGGCGGCAGACCAAGTATGTACTACTAGAATTTTGTGATTTTTAAATATATACTGTACATATATACACATATATGGAATTTTACCATTTCCCCTTAATTACTGCTCCCTGTGACTGGGAACACAGCTTGGCTTTTTAATGACGTTTGAACAATAAAGAAATGAGAAAAAGGAAAAAGTTGAAAGCTTTCATGAAAAAAAAACCCATCAAGGCGACAGTGAAAATTCCAAAAGAGACATTTCTTTCTTTAGCTCAAAGGATTGTGTTTGAAAGAATATATGAAAGACTTGGTTTTTAAGCTTAAAAATACTGCAGTGTAGGACCACATGGGAATGGATTCAATTTATTTTTTTCATTCTATGATCAAAACACTTCACTAACACTTTTAAAAAGGGCGCACAATCTGCAATCATGGCAACCAATTCCTTAGTAATTACTGTATTCAGAAATCTTCAGTTAATTAGTGTTCCCAGTATCCTGAAATAAAGATCTATTCCATGCTCAGCATGCATCTGGTTCTCTAAAGCAGAAACCCTACTCATTAAGGCGTTAAGCCAGCAGTTAGATGTTCAAAATCTGGTTCATGTTTTAGCCTGCTGAATAGTCCGGCTTTGCCACAGACTATAGAATCAGAAAAAAATCCAGGAAAAAAATATGAGTAGATTATACTACAAATCCTACTTCCTAATGGACTCAGCTTAGACAGAAATATAGGACATGTCTAAATGATCTACATCATGTCCATAAATATCAATTAGCTATAATTGTTCAGTGATCAGTGACAAATCAGCATTAATTTGCGCAAATAAGGTCAAAAAGGTGCCATAATGGCATAGGGTTTTTCCTACAACGTGTGTGTGTGTGTGTGTGTGCTCGCTATTTAATTGCTTAAATCATTAAAAAGCCCTATTTTTGCTTTTAATTTAAACCACTGAGTCTCACCTCTATTAAAATTCCATTATTGCCTCCAGGGAGCACGTGAAACAAGTCCAAGCAATTATTTAGTCCAAGCTTCTTTGCTCAAGATTAAATTTTGTTTTGATCTGAAACTCGATGTGGCATTTCACACACAGAGCCGGACACATTTTAGATTTCATTTAGAATAGGATAGAGACAGTTATCTTGTTATTATATGGAGTTCAATCGCTAATTACAAATAGATAATTATACA
Organism: Tachysurus vachellii; assembly: GCF_030014155.1. Lineage (NCBI taxonomy): Eukaryota > Metazoa > Chordata > Actinopteri > Siluriformes > Bagridae > Tachysurus > Tachysurus vachellii. The sequence continues at coordinate 19,243,884 of NC_083463.1, read as the reverse complement.
TCAGACAATTATACATAATTTAAATCATAAACACGCAATTTATTACAAATTTATAATCATTACATATTTAAGTACATGATATACAGTATTGATTTTCTGCTGCTTATTGCTGTATTGTGAAAAAATACAGTCTTGTCCATACAGTATGTATTTTGCCTCTGTACACCACCATAATGGATTTCAAATTAAGCAAAAATTAGCTTTAATTCAAGGGCATTAACAAAAACCATTGCTTTAATGAATTACAGCCATTTTTATAGTCTTTCTATTTTCACATGCTGAAACGTTGACTGATGAGCAGCTTCATGGCCAGTTATGGCCTGTTTCTTTGTTGGCTGGTTTTTTCTTTTTTTTAAAGGGGTGGTAAAACACGATTTCACTTTTCTAACTTTAGCTAGTGTGTAATGTTCCTGTTTGACCATAAACAACATCTGCAAAGTTACAACGCTCAAAGTTTTAAGCAAAGGGAGATATTTGCTTTTAAAGAAATCCATTTCTAAGGACTACAGCAAACGGCCGGTAAGGACTACACGACATTCCTCCAGGGTTGCTGACGTCACTAACCCCATATTTACATACAGTAAACCCCTCCCCCGTGAATATTAAATAAGGGGGGGGGGGGCATTTTATATTGCTGTGGAGAAGAGTTGTTGTGGTATAGTTAGTAGGCTGGAGTGTCGTTGCCACGATGCCGACGAAACGCTGTTATTTTCATCCGGATTGCAGGTCCACTTTGTTCAGCCTTCCTGAAGGATGAAAGCCAGAAGCCAGGGATGGGGAAGTTAGGGATCAATGGTTAAAATTTATTTTTAACTCGGTCCCTCATAATTATTACCCAAATCTCGCTCTCTGTGCTGCACATTTTACGGAGGAAAGCTTCCGCGATCTTCGCGAGTTCAATACAGGATTCGCCCAACGGCTTGTCCTGAAAGATGGAGCAGTTCCAACTTTAAAAACAGAAGCTGTTTACGGGCCACAACCTGTAAGTATGATTTATTATATTCATTGTTTATAATACCACCAAAGCACAGACCGCTGGTTTCCGAAAAACGTGCACTAGGCGGTTAGCGAATCACAACACACTGGGCCAGCTAACCAATCAAAGCCCATTGCTATTTTTGAGGGACTGGCTTCATAGAACCCGGAAGCCATCAGACCGTTTTACAAAGAGGGACAGAGCAGTGTAGAATAAAGGTAAAATATATGAAAAATAATGCATTTTTTTTTTTAAAAAAACGAAGCATGAACACATGTTACAGTGCACCCCACAAACACAATCAAGCCTTCGGAAAAACGTGTTTTACCACCCCTTTAAATAAAACTTAACCCTCGAGACAAAAGGTCCAACACAAATACTTATGGACTCAACTGAACTTATGGACTCTTACATAAGATACAATTAGAACATTATCAGCATGATGGGTGAGTAATTACAGTCCAACCCTATGAATTTGTAAAACATCATTCTCCTTGTATTAAATTACTCCATTCCTTTCTCCTTTACAGTAACCTTGACACCGACAAGTTATCAGGTGGGTTTAGATCATTCCTTTCTGTTTCCTTAACAAAACATTACTCTAATAAACCACTTATAAGGATGCTAATCTGCTTATTGACTGATAACTCTGTTAGCTTTATGATAAACACATAAAAGTGAATTCTGTGACAGTTTGTTCTGGCTACTTGTGGTTTGTTTACCAATTTATCCTGAGATTTCTCAAAGGTGTCAGTCCTTGTGGAGGCAAATAGGTGGAACCTGGTGGGATTAGAAACAGTTTGTGGTTGAGCCTGTGGAGTTAGCAGAGTTTGAGAGTTAAAATCCAGTTGCAACAATGCAGATGTTTGGTGAGTTATCTGTACAGGGAAGCAGATTGGTGTGACACTTAGATGTCAGCCTCCTGAAGTCATTCCACACTCTGCTCGAGACCCTTCTGGCTTTTTCAATTTTGCAGTAGTAAGAATTAGGGTTCACTGTTCACCAATTCATTGTTTGGTGTTGCTGCTTCTGGAGATATGTTCTGATGTAATTGGCTTTAGGGGTTATTGATACTTTTTCTCAAAAAATCAAACATTTAAAAAATATTTATAAGTTAAAACATTCGGCTCTGTTCTTCTGTGATAGTATTTGCACAATATGTGTATGGTATAGAGCAGTGCATAGGGCATCAAATCCCATTATGTTATTCCCTAGATAATATGGGTAAATATATTAAAGCTTAAATAATTAAAGCTTAGCTGTTCAAATAAGTTGATAAAAATAAAACCACATGTCACAGCAACTTCCTTCCCAATCATCAACGACTGTCATCTCCCGAATTTATACAGATTTAGAGCCAATTCTAGTTTCCACTACCTGCACATTCCATATATGAACTCCTGAAACACCCAGAATCATTGCAATGTCTTGCTAACTATGCAGTTTGTGTAAGTTCTGAGTCTTGTTGCTTCCCTCACTGCCTTGTTGATTATTCTGTCCCATACCGTCTTCATCATTAACACATTTGGATTGATGCTCAGAATATATTGAGGATTCATTGTGTACTGACCATTGCCTGTCAGTCTCCAGGGATAAAGCTGTTCAGCTCTGTTATACCACTTCAAAAAAGACATTAAATCAATCATAGTCCATTTCTATAGACTCATGTTAAAAGAAAGAAATGTATCTGAGATTCAACAAAGAAGGCAGAAACAGTATTGTTAGAAGTAACGTGTGGCAAACACTTAGAATGGGCTTTGAATGAATTAGGAGAATTTAAGCACTTTAATGTTGTTTTCTGTGATGAACCCAGTTAAATGATCTAATGTGAGTAACTAATGAAGGCTGAGATTAATATGACAGTAGGTTTTGAATGGGAGAAACTATATTTCACACATCATTGGATCAAGCGGTGGAGCGATAGTCTGCAATGTTTAAGTGCAATTTTCAGTCTACATTTTAACCTTGGTAAGTTTTGACTCCAGAATTGTGTATTAGGAATGTTAATCTTGGATATTTCAGGATATAATAACCTAGACATTTGTCATTCTGCATCAAAATTCTTTAAAATAATAAATGCACCGGTGAGTACAAGAATACCCAAAGCCATACAGATCATAGACATCTGCTGTGGTAGCATTATTTACCTGCTAAAGAAAAATCTATTCACTACAGCTAGAGAACAGATAAAGAACATCCTGATGTATCTGACTCAGTGTCAACAATCAAGCAAAGCCTTCATCGAAGCAAATGCATACTGCATAATTTTATGGTTGTGGATATGCGTTGTTGTCAGTGCAACTGATTCCCTTGTACTGGTCGTGTGATTGCTGATAAAAGCAGCTGGATGAAGAGCATTGGGCTATATAATTTTCTCAGATTTAGCCAAATGATTCAAAACTCACTGGAGGATGCTTCACAGTGCAGATCTGGATGCAAACTCAGAAAGCAATCCAAGACTTTTTGGAAGCAAAGAAATTGAATGTTCTGCAAATGCCAAATCATTCACCCAAGCTGAATGAACATGTATTTCACTCGCTGAAAGCAAAGTTAAAGTCAGAACACCCCAAAGGCCTGGAACAGCATCACTGGGGAACAAACCCAGTGTCTGGTGATGTCTGTGGGTTCATGTAGATGTTACTTTGACACCTACATAAACAATGTTGAAGGGCAGGTACACACCTTTGTGGCAACAGTATTCCCTAATGGCAGTTGCTTCTTTCAGCAAGATAGTGCACTCTGACACACTGCAAAAATTGTTCAGGAATGCTTTAATGAACATGACAAAGAGTTCAAGGTGCTGACCTTCAAACTCCCTCAGATCTCAGTCCAATCATTATCTGTGCTGGATGTGCCGGACAGAAAAATCTGATCCAAAGAGACCCCACCTCACAAATTACAGGACTTTGTCAGCGATGAAAAATAAAGTAATTTATTAACTAAAAAACACAAAACAGGGACAAGAACTCGACAAGACACAACAAGCGACATGACAACAATGTGACAAAGGATGTGACAAACGATGAGGATTCCACGCTTCCATAGGCAACGCGGCACGGCTAAATACTCATGCCAATTAACACATATGGAACGGGTGTGCAGAGGCGGGGAGGAAGAGACAAGGGCGGGGCAGACACATGACACAGAACATAAACAAAAGTACATGGCTAAAGTCCGGGCTGGATCCTGACAGTACCCTCCTCGAGACGTGTCTCCTGACGTGCCAATCCCGTATCAATGACCATATCCGAGGGGACCATGATTCCGGCGAGATCCAGGAGGGGGAGCGAGGCACACGGCAAGGCAGGTGGGGGGAGCAAGGCACACGGCGAAGCAGGTGGGGGGAGAAAGGCACACAGAAGTGAGTCAGGTGAGGGGAGCAAGGCACACAGCAGCGCAGCCAGAGAGGGCCGAGCGACGTCCACGGCCGAGCAGAAGGGCCGAGCGATGTCCACAGCCGAGCAGAAGGGCAGAGCGACGCCCACAGCCGATCAGAAGGGCAGAGCGACACCTACAGCCGAGCAGAAGGGCCAAGCAACATCCACAGCCGAGTGGAACCCCCGACACACCGCGGCCAGACCCACATCCACAAAACCAGACTGGGGGGAGGGTGGGAAAAATCCTCAAAAAAATAAACAAAAATATCCCATAGGCAAACTTCCTCCATTGGAAAATAGGAAGTGAAGCGACATCCCCCCACTGGAACAGGTGCAGAGCGATGTTGCAGGATACCAAAAAAAACAAAACAAAGCAAAACCAGGCTGGTGACAACCTCTGCAGGCAAGAAGTGAGGATGCGTCCTCCGCGGGAAAACAGGAAGTGGAGTGGCATCCCACACGGAACAAAAAAGAGATGTCACACAAAAAACAAAAGAAAAAAAACATAAGTCCAGGAAAAAAGGGGCAAAAATAAAAGTCCAAAAAAAAAAGTCCAAGGTGACGCTATCCTGCTGGGTCTTTAAGTGATGGAATCCTTCTGTGAGCGGTGCAGGGATAAAAACGGACCCAAATGCAGGATAGCGTAAAAATAAACTGATTTATTAACTTAAAAAACACAAAACAGGGACAAGGACTCGACAAACCACAACAAGCAACATGACAACGACGTGACAAAGGATGTGAAAAACGACTAGGATTCCACGCTGCCATAGGACACGCGGCACGGCTAAATACTCATGACAATTAACACATAAGGAACAGGTGTGCAGAGGCGGGGAGGAAGAGACAAGGGCGGGACAGACATGTGACACAGAACATAAACAAAAGCACATGGCCAAAGTCTGGGCTGGATCCTGACAGAATTAAACGATTTGCTGCTAATGTCTTGGAGCCACAGTACACCTTCAGAGGTCTTGTGGAGTCCATGCTTCAATGGGTTAATCTACATGCAGTCGTATGCAAAAGTTTAGGAACCCCTGACAAAATTAGACAGGTGCATAAATTTGGGCACCCCAACAGAAAAATCACATCAATATTTAGTAGAGCCTCCTTTAGCAGAAATAACAGCATCTAGACGCTTCCTGTAGCCTGTAATGATTATCTGGATTCTGGATGAATGTATTTTGGACCATTCCTCCTTACAAAACATCTCCAGTTCAGTTAGGTTTGATGGTTGCCAAGCATGGACAGCCCGCTTCAAATCAACCCACAGATGTTCAGTGATATTCAGGTCTGGGGACTGGGAGCAATGTTTTGGGTCGTTGTCTTGTTGAAATATCCAGCCCTGGCGTAACTTCAACTTTGTGACTGATTCCCCAACACTATTCTCAAGAATCTGCTGATATTGAGTGGAATCCATGCGACCCTCAACTTTAACCAGATTCCCAGTACCGGCACTGGCCACTTTTTACTGTGGGTAGCAAGTGTTTTTCTTGGAATGCTGTGTTCTTTTGCCACCATGCATAATGCACCTTATTCCAAAATGAAGCTGGCTTGTCCAAATATGCATTTGCATACCTCAAGCGACTCCGTTAGGTCATTTGAGAGTTGTTTTGAGGCTTCCATGTTGCCACAGGCTTAATGAGCTCACCAAACCATTTGTGTGTTCCAGTTAATCAGTGCTAAGTAGTTACAGGTATTCAAATCAACAAAATGGCAAGGGTGCCCAAATTTATGCACCTGTCTAATTTCAGTTGATATATATTGCACATTTTCTGTTAATCCAATAAACCTCATTTCACTACTGAAATATTACTGTGTCCTTCAGTTATTTGATAGATCAAAATGAAATTGCTGATCCAAACACCCAAATATTTATAAATAATAATCCTGTAAATTGCCAGGGGTTTCTAAACATTTGCATATGACTGTAACAATACATTTCAATTTTCTATAAAACCACATAACTTGCCAGTATTTATCACACTGTCAAAAAGAGAGAGTGGCTGCAAGAATAGGTGGGGCCTCGGAAAAAGAAATCTCACCTAATGAGGCAGTGTGCAGCACTCTGCCTAAAAATAGATGGGTGTTTTGTTCATTTCTGGACAGCAATGGTATGTTCTTCTGAGCATTTCTGTGCATAACCGTTGTCTGTGATAAACTTATGAACATGCAGAAAAGGTGCAGAGACAATGTGGATTTTGGGAAGTTGCAACTGGAAATAAAAGCATGAGAGAGAGAGAGAGAGAGAGAGAGAGAGAGAGAGAGAGAGAGTGTAGCTTTGTCATTGTTCAAACATGATAGTTATACACATTTTCTAGCCTTTTACTAAACAATACACATGCTGATCTGACCAATACATTCCATATGCTCTACTGTTTCTTCTCCTATGTCTCCTTTCTTCCTTTCAGATTATTTTTCTCAACATCTTGGGGAGTATCTAAATGTACTCTCAGCTCTAGAGAAGCTCAATGTTGCCATCCTGAAAGCAATGGACAAGACTAAAGAGGTAAGAAAGCTTAACTCTATTATTTAATAAATAGAAAAATATCTGATGATGATTCAATATCATTATAATGCAGGATGCACAAATATGCAAGCACTCTAATGATCCTTAGAAGGTGTGTGTCATTCTGCCCAGAAGCAGGCAGGAAGAACTAATTCGCAGATGGAGACTTTCAGTCTTTTTACATAACGCGTTCAGTGCATTATACATAATGTCTGTTTTATGCAGTGAAAGTACCATGCTTGTTTGCATGAATTAACATGTTAAAGTGCTTGTGCGCTGCTGGGTTGTTATTCTGGAGAAGTGGAACAGCACTTTGGTGGAGTTTCTCTGTCGAGATTCGGGTCTGAGCATCTGCAGCAGTTTGTCAACATATTAGGAGACTCTGCGTTAAGAGACTCCAGCTGTGTGTGACAGGAAACTTTACTAAACTTAAATGTTATTTTCCTTACAGAACTGTTACTTTAGGCCGTGTCTAATGAGCCGAGCCGGAAGTGCGAGAAAAAACAAAACAAAACAGTTCTGTCGTGTTGAAACAATGTAGCATTAACATTAGCATTATTGATTTAATATTAACATTAAATAATCATCCATCCATCTTGTAATTAGTCTAACAATAAATTAGGTTTCCTGACATTACACTGAATTAGCATCCTGAATATACTACAGCCATAGACCTGGGAGTTGATACGGGTTTTTATATTGGCAGTTTAGTCCAAAACTTAGTTATGTGAAAGCTGTGATGTGGACCAAGAAGTGCAGTGCAGCACTGAATCTGAGACTACCTGTAGAACCTGGTGTGAATTTGGCTGCACTGGAACTGTGCCATGATTCCTGTGAATATGAATGCAACTTGTACTTAGGTCTGCGCTTGTTTAGGAAGTTAAGTAACCTGTGCGGTGAGATGCCTACCTGTGCGTAATAGCACCAAAATAATAAATAAAATGTGAGCCATTTGTTCTACATGCATGTTTGTGATGTGTAAGATGAACCCAAATGCACCAGGGTTCAATAGAATCAAGTGAGTCTTAAATCAGACTAATGCTGTGGGGGCAGCAGGCACCAGGTACAATTACACTCAGGGCTTTTTTACACCTGGTCACTTCATGTGTTTTCTCTGATCCGATAGCTATCTGATTTGTTAAAACTGTTCCATTTACATTAGGCCACATAAATGCGTCTTGGCGAATCGGATATCAATCCGATCTTTCTACTCCTGCCCAATATGCAAATATATTTTACCTCATTTCCAGGGTAATTGACATGTAACGCGCTTTGGTGTATGCGGTTGCTACAAAAAACAGCATTTACTGTTTGCTGCATTTTGGCTGGCAGCAGTGCATTTTAAGACCAAACGAGACACCTGGGTGAAAGATCAGAGCCAGCACTGATGGGAAAACATATTTGTTTCTGGCGCGATGCATGACTCGCGAGTCACCTGCGAGTGACGTACTTCCGTTTGGGAGGAGTATAGCGCTGACTTATGTGGCTTGAACAACCACATTCATTTACACCTGTCCAGTTTCATCTGAAATGTGTCCCAGACCACCTCCTGAAGTGGTTTGAGCGATCGGATTTATATCCGTCTCGAAACCGTTTCGGAGGGCATTTACACCTGGTCTTTATACGATCGGATAGTGACCAGGTGTAAAAACCCCCTCAGACTCAGGCCAAGCAAACACAGACATGGGAATAGGTAGCTCATTGGTTTAGGTAGTGGACTGCTGCTTAAAAGGTTTTGACTTCAAATCCAAGGACCACCAAGCTGCCACTGTTGGGCCATATAAAAAGGTCCTTAACCCTCATTTGCTCAGTTGTATAATTGTTATAAATTGCTCAGTATAAAGGTGTCTGTCAAATGCTGGGAATGAATAAATAAAAAAAGGATGGGATGGACTGCATTACTCCTAGGGTTGCAAAATTCCGGGAATTTTCACGGCTGGAAACTTTCCATGGGAATTAACGTGAAAATATAGGAATTATTGAGATTAACTGGGAATTTACAAAATTTCAGGTTATCCTATAACAGGGAACGTAGTTGAAAATTTCAGTTGAATTTCTTCCCTGCACATTCATCAATCCCATACAGCACTTCACCTACTACTGATTGTCTAATGCACTGTGATTTTTTCCATAACATAACACAGATCACTTGAAACCTGCAAACAAAATAATGTCAGAAATTGTCCATTTTGGTGAGTATTTACATAAAGTATTTACATATTACATAAAGTTATATTTAAAACTCCCTTGTGCTTTGTGTAAGCTATTGTGCATCAACATTATACTATTGTAAATACAGATATAGATACAATGACTAAGCAGACATTTAGCTGACATTTGACATTGATCCCCTGGTCAAAAGTTTGGACACATTACTCTTTAAAATGTTTTTGAAATAAGTCTCTTATGATCATCAAGCCTGTATTTGATCAAAAATACAGGACAAAATAGTTTGTGAAATATTGTTGTGAAATGCTCCTCATTATTTTCTATTTTTATTTTCAGGATTCTTTGCTTAATAAAAATTTAAATCATAATTATATTTCAGAATTATTACTGTTATTATTTATCCTTGAACAAATAAATCAGGCTTAAATGAGAATAAGTTTCTTTTTTCAAAAACATAAAGAATTGTAATTTGTCCAAACTTATGATAGTTTGTTTCAGCAAGCATGCTGATTTAGGAGTATTTATTCATCTAGCCTATTTCTTTTAATTTGCATCAATGTTTTGTGTTAAAAAATGTTTTTATTTGAAAATATTCCAATTGTTCAACTAAATATAATTTATATGTGCATTGCATTGCAGAAGTGTTTTTACAAGCTTTTTATTTTTACAAGCTTATTTTATAGAACTATGCCACGCAACCATAGGTAAAAGTTTATGTGCTTCCATTCGAAGTGAAAATTATTCAGATTCAGACACCCTCTCTTCAGCTCCTGGTCACTCTGGAATCAGAGGATTTTTTTGACTCGATGGATGAAGATAGCCAGAGAAATGCTGATAAATGTTCTGCTCAAGCAATGTATGCAACTGGCTTACCTCTGATGCTCACAGTTAATGTCTATTGAAAGAGATTTCTGAATGTTCTTCACCCTTCTTTATACATACCTTACACCAGACATGCTTTATCACTCATTTGCTGGAAGAAAGTTCAACAGAGTGCAGGCGAAGGTCAAGTAAACCATTGACAAAGTAGACTGTATTTCAGTCATCTCTGATGGGTGGTCGAATGTCCTGGGACAAGGAACTATCAACTACATTGTCACCACCCCACAACCAGTATTCCGTAGAGCACAAAGGACAACAGACACACAGGGACCTACATTGCTGATGAGCTGAAAGCGGTCATCAATGACCTTAGACCTGAGAAGGGTTTTGCAATTGTAACTGACTATGATGCAAATAAGATTCATATTAATCTTCTCCTTAAAGACATCACTGAATACATTGAACATGTTGTACAAGACAGTGAAACAAGTAGTGAAATATGTAAAGGGCAAACAGGTAGCTTTGGCAATCTACCTCTTTAAGCAAAAAGAAAGAAAATAAAATACCACACTGAAGCTCCCCAGCATCAATCAATGGGTTGATGTTGTCATAATGTATGCAAGTCTGCTACAGAGCAAGAGATGGCCATATCCCAAACTGCAGCTATTGAAAGTGCCATCAAGAGAATCCTGTCGGATGATGTGTTGGGAAAAAATGGCTAGCAGCCTGAGAATCCTCAAACCAATAGCCATCTTGTCAGTTGTGCAAAATGCCTGTTTGCTGATCTCAAAGAAGAAAAACAAACTGTCCTGCCCACTTCCCGAGTGCTGCAAGCAGAGGAAACTGCAGTGGTCAGATTGAAGCGCCAAGATTTCTGCATGAATCCAGTATACTCAGCACCATACATGCTGGATCCAAAATATAAGAAAAGCATACTCACTTTTGAAGAGATCAGCAGTGCTTACAGTGTTATTAATGCAATGTCTCACCATCTGGGTCTTGATGAAGGCAAAGTTCTTTGCAGTCTGACAAAGCAAGGCCTTTGGGAATGGGATGGTATATGGCATTGTGCCAGCACATATCTGCATGTATCTGGTGGAAAGGACTTTGTGGATCTGAAGCTCTTCCACCTGTAGCCTCTATTATCCTTCAAATCCCACCAACATCAGCCGCCTCTGAGGGCAACTGGTCACTGTTTTGGAAACCACACGCAAATATTCACAACAGGCTCACGAATGCAAGGGTTGAAAAACTGGCCATTGTCTGGGCAAACCTACGGTTCTTTGAGCCTGACACAGAGCCATTCTCAACAAGGCTTGACAGTGACACCGAAGGTGAAGATGAGTCACATGTCAAGAAAGTGGATATGGAGGATGTTGATAAGGTCCAAGATGAGGCCATTGAGACCTGAAAGGATTGAGAGGAAAAATGCAGAATCCGGAGGCTTCAGAGAAGTTTGAGAGAAAATGCTTTGATTTTACATTTTGAATGGGCCTTTTTTTGGAAATACAAGGATGCTGGATGCTTTCATTATACTAGCATCAATCATAAGGAAATATGTTTATTAATTCAGCATTTGTGTCATTTTTTCTAATCTGTATAGGATTACATGCATGTCAGCTTATGTCCAAACAAAATGTTTATATTTATGTTTGTATATGATACAGTTTATATAAATCTTTCCAATTTTCTAATTAATTTCCATAAATTCCTAGTAATTTTCCAACTAGGAATATTTCCAAAATTCCCCAGATGAAGTTCCCATTGAAGGTTTCTGGAAAGTTTCTGCCCCTTTGCAACCCTAATTACTCCATCCCCTGTTTATTAGGGCATCCCCCAGATCATGGGTTTCTTTGAGCTCTTGTATTCACATGCCTAGGAAGAAGTGTGGGGTTCGTCTTCTCAATCAATCAGTCGAATCAGTCAGTAAGAGCAAAGCATGAACTTCAGCTGTAATGCAATCAGTACAAATTATGTAATGCTTGTATTAGAAAATTAGAAAAAAGTATTATGTATTTATAGTATATATTGTTATGTGCTATGTATCTGTATTTATGTAAACTTTAATTAAAAAGCATTAACGTCTACAATGATATATACTTAATATGCATGTTGTGGTTAATTAGCAAAATTCATAAGGGAAAAATTAATGGTTGGATCCAATATTTGCCTATAATATTTTATTAACATCATTGTAATAGAATTTATGCTAATGATGCAGACCTATTGGTTATATGTTTTAGACTTTAAATTTATAGTTCACTTATAAACAACTGTAAAGCAAAGTAAGTTTACTTTGTTATGGTGCATTAATAGTGGCATTTATGTTTCTTTAACATCCATTAAGGCAGTGAGAAAGGTTAGTTAAGTATCAGTCATTCAATCCCTATTCGTCTGTATCCTTATTCGAGATGTAGTATCTCTTAAACATAAACTCTGTTTAAAGATGCACTGCGCATTTCCCAAACAAACTATGGATCGAATAACATCAACACATTAAATAATATTAAGAGTTTCTAATAGAAGAGAGAGAGAGATTGAAAATAGTAATCAGTATAAATAAAGGACCACAGTTCTTCATGTGTGTAAAGAGGTAAAGGGATTTATGAGGACACAGTCGTGTATTGCATGATCGTGCATATGTATTGCACACTTGCTATATCTCTTCACAAAAATAAATACATGTAAGATCAATGATTTAACGCCGTGTTAGAAACAAAAACGTGCTTAATATTTGAAGCTAAACAGCTGAAAACTAACACCCCATGAAAAGATGCTGTGTATCAAATCCCAGTCAACAAAACTGTCGTGTTTTTTTTTTTGTGCGGCTTTCTGCAGCATTCCTTGCAGAAATAAATAAATAATTTAAAAATGTCTAACAAGAGAGCAGCTGGAGAAAAAGGGTAGTGCATGATATTTTACTACTTTATTTAATCCCTGTGTGTGCAAATCCACATACAGATGCAGAAGAAATGTCATATGATAATGTTCATATGATGTGGTCTGATATAAAGAGCTTTATGTGTAGCTTATTAAACTATAATCAAAAACCTTTTCTGCTCCAATTGTCATGTTAGTTTTGCTGCAGCTGGTAGATGTTGAAAGACTAAATGACTAAGACTTCACAGTAAGATTCTGCACTGTAGGGGAAGGCAATTATTCATGTAGAATTTCTAGCCACAGGCTCTCAGTCGATTACTGAGCAGTTTTTCGCCTAATTAGGAAAAAAAGGCTTTCCTAAGTGTTGTTAAACTCCTGAGAGGTTTCGTTTAAGCTGGTGGTGCTAGCCAAAATGAAACTCTTTACCTAGCCTGTATTACATGTGAACATTTACAGGTTTACACATTACATGTGTAAACATTACATGTGTTTACACATTACATTACATGATATATCAATATCATTACAAAATGTACATTTTATGTAAAAAAAATAAATAAATAAAAGAAATTCAGACAGTAGTACACACATTCCAAATGCTGTAAAAAACAATGAACAAATTCTTTTTATTTATAATCTTTACATTCATTAGACTACCTTTCTATCTGGTCTATCTGTCCATCCAACCATCCATCCATATAATTCCTGTGCATATCACTGCTGATCATATAAACTGGGGTTTTGGGTAACATTTCTGGAAAATACTACTTGTAAACATCTCCGTCAGCTACAGTATGTGAAGGCTGGCCGGTGGGATGGGATGGGGATATGGGGACACATGGGGGAACAGCAGGAGGTAAATAGCATGTTGCTTGGTTCTTTTTAGAGAGCATGCAGCAAAAGAAAAAATCTCATGTCCATTGTTGTGTCAAATATATATATAAATATATATATGTATATATATATATATATATATATATATATATATATATAAATATATATATGTATATATATTTATAGAACTATAGACACTAAAAACACAGAGATACATTAACCAACTGTATTTTCAGTGGACTGACCTAGATCTAAGGGGTTTGTCACAATACAATCTTGTTAACCAGAACAATTACACAAGGTACCTGGCGGTGTTGGGTTGGGGTGGTAACAATTGATTAAGCTACTGAAGGCTCTTTCAAGAAAACTGAAAATTCGATAATAAAATAAAAGCATGTCAACGTCTTCCTACAGTAGGTCATTGAAGATAATGCCAAATCATATAGCTTGAGCAAGATTATTTTTAATGGGTGTTATTAATAATCCCCATTCAAGCCAATAAGCCTGGATATCTAAATACAGGTTGAATACAAGTAACTACAAAATCTGAATTCTCTGGCTTTTCTACAAAGTATTATGTTAAAGATACTTATTTTGTGGTCGCTAAACAATGTTATAACAGCCTGTTTTCCATTTGGAATTTTTGATCAAATTTGTGCTAGTGTTTACAAACTATATTTTGAGTTTGTCTGCTGGGTTTTTTGTTGATTTGATAAGGTGTGATCGATCTGATAACAAAAAAGGTCCTGTGTATTTACAGTATGTGTGTGTGTGTGTGTGTGTGTGTGTGTGTGTGTGTGTGTGTGAGAGAGAGAGAGAGAGAGAGAGAGAGGAACTAATTTCTAGAGTTCTACCCAATAAAACTATATGAAACTTTGTTTAGAGCAAGCAATGCCTAAAAATGACAACGATTCAGGGATTACATCAGTTTTAATTCTACCATACAACAAAATCTTTGTCTAATTAGAAATCTGATGCTGCTGTCTTTACCACTATGGGGCAAATGAGAGGATGTTACCAACCCTGTTCAGTTCAGTGTGAGCTGTTTTGTTTAGTGAAAAAATCAAGGACTTTTAAGTGAGTCAGATGTTCCTGGTTCGGTTCCCAAGATTTCTGTTAGAAGCATTAATTTTCAGTTTTGGTGCAGTGCTTGAGTCACGTTGTCTTTATATGAGATCACTAGAAAATGATACAGTTTTGTTTAGTACTTTGGTGTGTTTCTTTTTTTTTTTTTTTTTTTTTTATAAAATTTATGTATGTTTCTTTTCCATTTCCAAACAATTGTGCACACAGCCAAAATGAAATTATGTCCATTTTCTCATGAAATTCATAGTTATGTCACCTTCTACTTCCAATAAAGAGATTCTAGCTAACCTGACTCCTTCTGTCTGTGCAGGAGTATCAGGGCTCGTCCGTGTTGGGGCAGTTTGTGACACGCTTTATGTTGAGGGAGACGTCTAGTCAGCTGCTCTCTCTTCAGATGTCTCTGCAGTGTGCCATGGAGGCAGTGGAGGAGCAGAGCAGCCCTGCACCGTGAGAAACAAACACACACACACACACACACACACACACACACACGCGTCACAAAGAGCTCAGAGTGTCGCTAGGTGGATTTAGGGAAAACACCCTATTTTCATTGGTTAATAATGTTTCTCACTTTAGTTATGAACATTATTATAGAGCAATTACAATTTGACATACTATGAATATGCTTTTGCATAGTCATTGTGCTAGAATAATCATAAAGGGTGAATATAATGAGCTGAACTTGTCTTAACCATCTATGAATTTCTATTTAGAAGTGGAAAATATTTTGGGGAAAGTTTAAACCTGAAATGTACCACCTTAGACATGCCAATAGTGATGTGTGTGTGTTCTGTTTCAGTGACTAATACAACTCACAAAAAGTATTTTTGCAGCCATTATGTCCTGACACGATTATTACATAACCAACTAATTAACAATTGTACTCTACAGTCATATTTGTATGTATGAAGTCAGTTTATTTTAGAGAATTTTATGTAATCACTTCACAGCACCATTATACTGTAATCATTATTCTCTTTGAACTATGAGCTATTAGTAACTGTTTTATTATGGATCACAGTGATGTTCTGTGGAAATAGAACAGAATAGTTCATTATGAATAGTACATTATTTATTTAAATAGTTGCTACATGTTTTTCACAGTAACTATTGTTGTAGCTTAGTAATGTGTTATTTCACTATTAAGTGGATGTTTATGTGCATAATTATTTACACTAATCATATATTTAGCAGTGGCATAAAATTAACAGAAATCACATTTATTCATATCACAGCCAATATTATTATTCATCTATCCCTTCAGATTTTGAAATTTATTTCTCTTGGAATAAATATTTTTCCTACTGTGTTGCCAGAGCAACTGAGCATGGTGGTAATGACCATACAAATAATGCTTTAAAAAAAAATCAATTTTTCAATCAACTTCTCTTCTCTCTCTACTTTCTCTCTTCTCTCTCTCTCTCTCTCTCTCTCTCTCTCTCTCTCTCTCTCTCTCTCTCTCTCTCTCTCTCTCTCCCTCTCTCCCTTTCTCTCTCTTCTATCCAGAGTTGAGGTGAAGGTACCAGACCATCTCTCCTTACAGAAGAATAACAGGAGGTGTGGCCGCAGAGTGCAGAAAAATATGTGCCTCTCTCCTACAGACCCATACTCTGGCATCCTTACCACAGGTGATGTACATATAAGCAAACACACACACACACACACACGTATGCACACACACACACACACACACACACACACACACACACACACACACACACACACACACACACACACACACACACACACACACACACACACACACACACACTTCATCTGGGCCTTAGCCTGAATGTTATGTTGTTTCTGGCAACAGTCCCCATCAATGGTCCTGCAATTAGTGTCAAAGCCGTTCTGGACTAAATGCTATGGCACTAGTCTGGGTGTCAATTTGATATGCTGAAATTAGTTTGAGTGTTAGACTTCGTCTGTAAGAGCTCCGAGTCAGACATGAGTGCTTATGGCTTGCTCTAAAGTGGTATGGCCTTGATCTTTTATACATATACACATCAATGATGTTTATAACTTATGATGTTTATAGTCAGCCACATTATATCATCAAAATATAATAAGGTCATTTGTCACTGAAAGGGCTGCAATTAGGC
Source organism: Tachysurus vachellii (assembly GCF_030014155.1). Taxonomy (NCBI): domain Eukaryota; kingdom Metazoa; phylum Chordata; class Actinopteri; order Siluriformes; family Bagridae; genus Tachysurus; species Tachysurus vachellii. The sequence goes on along the minus strand of NC_083463.1, from coordinate 19,227,126 downwards.
TAGAAATTCCATCGGTTACAGAATCTTTTTGGGTTTCTAAAGTAATGTTATTTCATGCATTTACGTGACATTTAAGGTAGTGTTTGACAAATTATCTGGAAAAAGGTCACTTCTTGTGATTATTAACAGTTTCTGCAAATCAGAGCCATTTAATCTTACTAAACATTTGCTTTTTAAATAACTGAAGAAGAAAATTGAAAGGTATGCTGCAATGCTAAGCTGAAAACCTGCCTGATTGGCTGGTGTCTTGCTAGCAAACAGATACAGGCGTCATCACTGTGCCTCACTGACAGGCCTTGAGCTTTTTTACTGCACCTGGTGAAGACAAAGGCTTGTCTGGTTAGTGACAGATGGTGTCTGTTATGCCTTAGGTGTTACTGTGGATACAGATGATCACTGGTCCTCTCAGATCAATAGACTGCAACAGCTCATTGACAAACTGGAGTGCCAGGTGAGAACCTGTGTCCACACACTTCTGACACACTTCATTAGTCATTCATTTCTTCTGAACATTGTCTTTCTCCATCATGTATCCATTATTCCGTCAGACATCATCGGTGCATTAATCTTTCATTTTATTCCTATCCATCCATCCATCCATCCATTAATCCATCCATCCTTCCATCCGTCCATCCATCCAGTCAACCATCCGAAATCCCCGCCTACCCTGTTTAAATAGTATATCTCTTAGTTTGCATCATTTTCCTATACATTCTATACATTCCCTATGCATCCACTTATTCCTATAGTATATTCACTTCTACATCAAGCCACTTTCACATACATCTACAAATTAACAAGGTAGACATTAATAACGATTACACACTATAGTTTGCAGTGATCTATTGAAAGGTTTGCTCTTTTGTGGTGCTATTTTCTAAATGGCCTATCCTTTTTCCAGAGTCCAAAGCTGGAGCCGCTGAAAGAGGACCCGCTGGCCAGCACATATAAATCAGTGAGTGTTTGCATCTGTTACACAGCGCTCGCTGCACCATCAAGTACTGCCAAGTAGCAGTAACAGCTCTGACATGCTTTCCAGCTCTACTATCTATGCTGAGGAGCTACGTAATCTGAGAATGCAAGTTCCTCAGATCAATAGGCTTTAAAGTCTGATTTTGTGTTTAAATCTTTATATTATCCTTCTCAGTACTTCCTCTCTGCCTCTCATATAGACTTTATCCTTATCCTTTTCTCCCCTGTGCAATGAACCCCTATATTTTCTTTCTTTCACTCTGTTCTATATCTAGCATCCTGTTTCTCACTGTGGTTTTTGCTCTCTCTCTCTCTCATTCCTGCTCCCTCTCTTGTATCTAGAACATTCTGTTGGTGCAGAGGCAGATGGCAGTGACAGAGGACAATCTTGAGGAGTTTCAAAAGGCCCTGAAAAGCTACGCCGACTCAACCACCAACCAAAGTGACAACCTACAGTGAGAATTTACATCTCCACATGTGAAAATTACCCCCAAAAATCTCAAACAAATAGCACACTGGCATGATATTTTGAGCCTGGGCATATAGTGATGCAGTTTTTTTTTATGTTTTTTTAATACAAAGATATAAACTGTTTTTTGTGTAATTTTTACTGTTTTGCAATAGTCATTACAAATCTTTTTTTTTTCATTTATTACTGTGGCAGTATTTATTACAGTGGATAGTGTAGCCACCTCACAGTTCTGGGTCCCCAGTTAAATTTTGTGGGAAGGCTGGTATGATACTCTCTGGCAGGATAAAGTGGTTCCTAAGTATGAATGAATAAATTAGATTTCACTTCACTTGAACAAAGAGGCCCAAGTATATTCCAGCACAGTGTCCCTGCGCGCAAAGCAATAGCCATAAAGACATGCTTGAACTAGCAAGATTGGTCTGGAATAATTCGACTGGCCTGCGCAGAGCGTTGACCTCAACCCCACTGAACACCTTTGGGATGAACTGGAACACTGACTGCACACAAGGACTCTTCACCAAACATCAATGTCTGACTTCACTGATGCTTTTATGGCTGAATAAGCACAAATCCCCACAGCCATAAAAGTGAAGGCTGTTATAGCAACAATGGCAGATTAAATCAGCTGTAAACTAAATGTCACTGTGTGTGTCACAAGAACTGTGACATGCTGGTTAGGTGTCATACTTTTGGCCATATAAAGTATATTAAACAGATATTTTATATTATACAAAAGTTAGTTGTAAACCACTAATTTAATTGGTTAAACAGCATTATATTTTCTATAAAGCTTAGTGGGTGTGGCTTATTTTGGATCATTTCCACTATCCAAGCAAAAATAAACAGGATATTTAACCACACTGGATCTGACATATCAGTTACAATATTGTTACAATACTAATATTACAATATCTTGTTTATAGATCTGTTCTATAAAAGCAATATCAAAATTGCAATCATGTGGTTATACTACATATGTTTGCTTTTTTATGTTTAAGCAACATCACATGGGCAAGAGTATATTAAAAATAATATGAATATGGAACAGAGCCATAGATGCCACATATTCTTCAAATAATTACCAGAAGTGCAAAACATCAACAAACCTTTTCTAATCAAACTGCACTCCAACAGGTTTCCCAAGGTAATGTGATAATAACCAGTAGATTATGGTTTATTTAAAGGACCTTTGACCAGTGGAAAGTAAGATCAGATCTTCTTCTGCTCCCTGTTCCGGGTTGCCACAGCGGATCACGTGGTCTGAATATTAGATTTGGCACAGGTTTTATGCCGGATTCCCTTCCTGACACAACCCTCCCATTTTATCCGGGCTTGGGACCAGCACTGAGAGTTAACTCTTCAGCGGCTGGGTTAGCTGCCTGCCCGGGAATAGAACTCGGGTAACGGCAATTAGAATGGAGGATCCTGCTGCTGGACCACCAGGAGAATCAGATCGGATCGATAATAATTATTTTTAAATTCGACATGGGGACAACATGTTGGAACAGCTCCTGGATCCCCAGTTCAATCCTGTGTTTGGGTTACACTGTAAAGTTTTATATATTCTACACAAATTTCTGTGGGTTTCCTCTAAGATTCCAAACACTTCCTAAAACACAGTGGAAGCAGGACTGGTTGGGTTAAACCCCTATCTGTGTATGATTATGTGAATGTGCATGAGCATGTTGCGCTCCAGTAGGCTTTGTTTATTCCCACTTCACACCAAGTGCTCTCAGGATAGGATCCTGACCTACTGTGACCCTGACCAGGATAAAGCAGTCAGTGAAATGAATAAATTAATGACGAATAAAATTTGGTATCACACTTTGTATCAACTAAAAGTGCTGCGGTGTTCTAAATGCAGCCATGAGATATTGATTAGAACCTCATCAACCATTTTTGTTTTATTTTTCAGTGTGTCCATCCAGAAGCTGCCTGAGAAGAGCTGCTACATAATATATGAGTTCTGGCAAGATCGTATAGCCTGGATGAGGTAATGTGTGTTTGTGTCTATGTGTGTGTGTAATGCATAACACGCGTGTATTCATTTTGTAAGAAATGAGGTCAATGTGTATCAGCTGTGTTCCTGTTTTTTAAAAGGCACAATTAAATGATAAGCAGATGGCAGATCTTCTAGGAAAGCTGCTCCAACCTCTATACACTTAGACTTGTTTTCTTACTGAATCCTTAGGATTATAGTGGCAAGTTGTATTATTCAGCTATGAATTAGTCAGTAATCTGTCTCTTGCTCTCTTTCTCTCAGTTATCTGCAGTCTGAGGCAAGTAAAACCTTTCAGCGCTCTATCATAGATATGCTGGAGGATCCTGAACTCATTTCCACCATGCTTTTGCCTGGTACGTGAGTGTGTGTGGGTTAGAAGGGTTTTATATTGAGACGTTGACTATGTATAGGAAGGTGCTTGTTGGGGCTGTAAGTGATGCCTTGGCAAGCCATTCACTTGCCCTCACATCTGAAATAAACAAGACATTTTTGCATTGCTTTATGTGGGAGTTGAACAGGTTTTGTGTTGTGAAATATGCTTTTCATTTGTCTGTAGTATAGTTGTTTTGGAGATTCAGTTAAGTTGAGCAAAATATAAAGCTGGGAAGCAAACATCAGGAAAGGAAAGCTATGTGGTCAGCCTCATCTAGACAAAAGATCCAAAAAAAAAATCTGCATTTAAAATCTACATTTAAATTTAGACTATATATGTATATAGATATATATCACATACTGAGCGCTAATGTTTAGTTAAGCAAATAATGTAACCTTTTTCAGCATGTGGTACACATAGGCCACACTGCCTTTGTTATATTTGATGAAAATGACATTGGATGTGCTAAAAGTAACACAAAGTCTCTCTCTCTCATTCTCTCTCAGCGTCCTGGTGGATTATGACAAATAATTAACCCCCACAATATGCAGTATGAAGACTTCGTAAACAAGAAAAAAATCTGAAAAGAAAAAGAAAAAAACGAGTATAGAATCTCAAAATGACCCTGTGTGTATGTGTATTGCTGCTCCCTAGCTCAGACAAAAACATTGTCTTCCTTCCACCTCATGGCTTCTTTTATGTTCCTTTATCATTCCAATCTGTATGAAAATTATCAAACAAATCCAGGCATGGTTCTAATCTCTCTAGCATGTATAGAAAATCAAAGTGACTTTTACTTTATGCAGAGGCTGTTGCCAGAGCTTTGAGAGCTTACATGGCTATGAGGTGGAATCTGTACAGATTAAGAAAGGCACTACTTTTTTCGCATTTAAAACAAATATATATGTAAATGGAAAGGAGCAAGTCACTATTTGCTTTCACAACTTTAGAATCAATGTTTACTTTCTTGGGTACCATAGAACAAAAATAGCTGTTTGAGATTGCATGCTTATGTGGTTGACTTAAACCATTGTCCATGCTTGCTTAAGGATTTTTAAAGATAAAACTGAACTGTGTGATTGTGTGAATAGAGTAGCCCATATTTGGAACTTGGCTGTTCTGCCTTGTTTTTCTCAGTCATTACGCAAGTTCTACAATTAAGATAAGCTCTTATTTTAAGTATTTTTAGTAAGTATTTTGGTTAAAGTAGTATTCTCTATTCTATTTAACGGAGTCTATTTTCTTTATATGTTTGATGAATAAGCAACTCTATATGTTGATGTAGACTGTATGTTAAGTGCTTGACCTAAGGTTGCTTGGACTTATTTATTAATTAGTAATATCTATTGTATTTAAGCATATGCACAACAATAAAACTAAAAACATGGTTTGTGTACCTTTCTTGTTCCCTTAATTTTCTTGTCATTTCTATCACACAATATTATTTCAAAGCTTTCGGTCAAATTTGTTTACATTGTGATTCGATTCTTGTTCAAAATAAGTTCATGCCAAATTCCCAAGTGATAGGGCTGAGCTTTGGGAATGTTAATGCAATGCATGACAACTCTTAACAGTATGACTGAGCCGATTCAGCCGTGTGAGTCACTTTCGCTTAAACTCTTTGCTATATAAAGAGTTTAAGTGACACATTAAGTGTTTTAAAGTTACACAGATATCACATAATACTGTGTAAAAGTGACACGATAATAATGAGCTGTCTGTAGTGGCAAATCAGCAAGACTAAACAGCTTCAACAACCTTAACAACCTTGTTCAGTAAGGCTGGTGGGAAACTGAAGCATGTAAAAGCTGCTAGTTTGTGAAATGATTTGAAATGAATTTACCAATTTGTCAGTTATATTAACATATCCCATTATTCATTCGCCTGAGGTCAACAGTTAAAACAGCAACATTAAACTCTCTCACTGTCACTGTAGATGTGAGATGAACTGTGGCTAATGGGTACAGCTGCATATTCACCTGGGAGAAAGAAACAATCTCGTCCTCTTACTTGCAGAAGGTTTCATTTTAGAGAAGGTGTCACTGCAGCTAAATTATGAGAAGACCTAAATCTGTTCTGTAGTGTGAACATTATTCACTTATCTCTTATTCTATGTAAAAGTATATAGAAATCAGGCAATTTAGAAAAATAATGATTGTTTCGTTTTTGCTAAAAAAATTTTGGTCAAAATGGACATTGTCGCAATTCATTATATACACTGTAAATTTATATTTGTGTTCTAGTTCTGTTTTATGTGTGAGGAATTTTAAGGCTGAAAAATAAAGTCAGAAGGAACGGATTTAACGCTTTGTATTATATCTGCTGTGTATGTGTTTGTTGTGCATTCTGTGGGTGTTTGGGTGGGTGGCTCTACAGTAATCAGGCTGCAAGCTTCACTGAGGGACTGCATACATTTAAAAAATGATCCAGCTGGGTTTGTCAGTAACAAACACAAACACAGAGAGTATCTCAATCTGAGCAATACTTCCACTTGGATGTTTGATTTAAATTTTCAGATCTCAGTATGAAGTTTTGTGTTTCAAAATTGTTAGGATTGGTTTTTCAGACAGCTCCGGGTGTGGGTTTCAATCCTGAGCTTGGATAACAACCATGGCACAACCAGTATAAAACTGTTAGTGTAAGATAAATAAATTAAAAAATATCTCAGCTATAGGTTAGTAGCTCTGTCACCTCCATTCTGTTGGAAGTGGCCTCTTCGAGAGTGACATCCACCTCCATCCAAAACATCAGTTGAGGGAATATCACATTAATGAACTGGATTGAGGCTGTTCTGGAGACATGTTATGGTAGCCTAACATCTTACTAGAGTGTTGAGTACTGTTGTTTGTTTTGTTCTAGACTGTTTATCATTCTCAGGTTCATCCAAGTGGATAAGTGCCAACCCATCACAGGGTGCAATCAGCAGGAATTGAACCTCCAACCTCGGACGTGTGAGGCATCCATTCAACCCACTAAGCCATCATGCCCCCAAACATAGTGGTTACTTGTAAAATGTGTTCCTATGAATTCTTCCACTTTTTTCAATGACTCTGCCATGCTGGAGTTGCTGACATTGATATGTCTAGTTGAAAGATCTGCACAAAAGTCACAGTTTGTTCAAAACAATTTCTTCTCTTTCACTTTTTTCATTCTCGTGTTCTCTCACTATGCAGTGCATATTGGATCAAAAACAATTCAATCAGACAAACAGATATCTATGTGTGGACAATAAAGTCCAGTGACACACAGAGAACTTAATGCTCACCGTTTTTCTAAATTATTACATTTTTCTTAAGATCTCTGTATTACTGACTGCTTTTTATCAGAAAGTTAAGAAATATCCTATAGATTCAGAGGATTACTGCCCGTTACATGTTTCCTTCACATTCAATCTTCAGTAACATCCATTCATCCATCCACTTTATTAGAAACTGTTCCTTCATCATGTTGTCTAATCAGCCAATCATGTGGAAGCAGTACACTGCTTAAAATCAGATCATCCAGATATTGGTCAAGAGCTTCAGTTCACATCAAACATCAGGAAGAGGAAAAAGTGATCTCAGTTACTTTAACTGTGGCATGTTTGTTGGCACTGTTGCCACGTGATTTGCTGATTAGGTGACTGCATGAATGTGCTGTTAGATAGAAGAGAACAGAGAGTGTACTAGAAAAAGGACACATTCATACCTTTATTGAATCTCAATTTTTGGTCTTTTATGGTACTGGACTTGTATATTCATGATTAAAAGCTAAAAGCACAGATTTTGTAAAATGCGCACAATTGAATGAAAGATAAGATATCAAAGAAGCTGACACAAGTTGCATTATTTCCCCGTTTCCCTAGATCGTTATGTCCCGTATTCATTTTGTACAATGACAGTGCTTGTGGTTTCCCAAATTTGCTAAATGAATCTCCTTTTATACTGTCGTGTCAAAAAGCATCTGGAGTGTCAAATATATTGTGTGCATCTAAATAAAGGCATACAGGAAGTGACTGGGATGATGAGCAATGTGTGGGCCAATGTCTCTCCCTGGAAAAATTGTGATTGGTTAACAGCAGCACGATCTGTTTCATAACTCAATCAAATAATGGAACATGTCAAATAAATCTGGCTGAAATTGTGTATTGCAGGAAAAAGTTGTTTTATTGAAGGTCCTCAGGCTTTTACAGAACTTGCTTAGCCGGGAAATTCTCAGTAATAAGACAAAGCTAGAAATCCAAACCTCATAGGTTTTTCTTGCAACGCAATACACTTTTGTCTTTTTTTTAACTTTATTTACAGGCATTAATTTCTTGGACACCAAGAAAAAGAAAGCCAATTTTAGATCATTTTAACTGTAGATATTAACATCAAATAATAAAAAAGAGACCATGTTGAATAGCTCTTGATAGCTTTAGGAGAATGGAGATGAAGTACTACTGATGATGTCTCAATCTGAAACAGATTTGGAGCATATCAGTTCTACGAACACTAAGCTGTATTGACTGATTTTTTTAAATGTATTGATTTTTTTTCTTCTTATTTTTGTGCTGTCTAAATTTCTCTAATAATGCTATTTATTTTTAGAAGAAAAATATCATTATACTACAGATATTATGATGTGAAAGTATGATATTAAAACTCAACTACTCTCAAAGGCATGCGAAGGTTTACTATATTATTAAGACTGTTTATCTTGCTGGTAATTTTGAGTAAGATAAACTGTACCTGTTGCAAGTATTCATTTTCAGTAAGTGCTTTAACCTGGTCAGAGTCTTGGTGGATCCAGAGACTCTCAGGTACACAAAATGGATGGGACACCAGTTTATTGCAGGGAATCATGTACACACACACACACACACACACACACACACACACACACACACACACAGCTCGGGGCAACTGAGCCCAGCCAATCTACTTCCTGACAGAAATCTGAGCACAGAAATAAACCCGGGACCCTAAAGCTGTGTGGCAGCAACACTACCTACTGCAACACCACACCACATTTGTAATCTTGTCATTAAATAAAAAAATAAAGACAGACTGACTCAACAATACACTTTTTATTAAGTATGGAATTGAATCACTTCCTGTGAGAAAGATGAGCATCAATTTCACAATAATATAATATGATTATTTATATATTTCTTCTAAATAATATTCTTTCTGATAGTATTTCCTTGAATGTATTTTGTTCCATGTGGCAGAGTTAATTCATTTGTTTACATGTTTCTTGCAAGGTTCTCTGGTTTCCTCCCATTGTCCAAAAACATTTAGGTTGATGGATTGGCTGAACTAAACAGCCTTATACCTGTGCAGGAGTGTGTGAATATGTGTAATGTGTAGGGATCTTTTCCAGGCCTTGAGCCCAAAGTTGCTAGTGTTGTCTCCAGGTCTGCTGCAACCCTGATAAGGATGAATTAATGAATAAATTAGTTCCGTAATTTCTGCGCATTTTTTTTTTAATGCATTTTTACTCATTATTCTAGTTCAACAATTAACTAGATTCACTTTCAGAAATGTACTGCATTAGGAATTGGTAATGAATGAAGCTGTATAAGTATATGTATAAGTTATTTGGAGCTCTTTTAAGGTTTTGTCATGATCTAGTTTGTTGGTTACACAATCAGAGTGACCCTGAAAGTCTTGCCAGTGTTTGTAAAAAAAGTTGCCTTTTATTTTTTATTAAAAGTACCTTCGTGTTTTTAAAGGCGTATTCTTATGCCCTTGCCTTGCTTTTACCTTGAGACTTCTGTACATGACAGCAGGTCTGACTGATTAAAGTGACTGTGGGTGGATATTCAGCTGAACCCTGAAGAAAATGTACTGATCCATCAAGCAGTACAGTATGTGTAATAGGAGACTGTAGGAGTGAACATTTCCACATTGTCATATGTATTTGTGATCAAATCAAGTTTTTAATTTGGTCTTTTTTGCAAATAAATCATTATCTCTTATAATATTCCTGAATCACAGTCCAACCCAACTGTAAAGTGAAATGAATTATACAATTTTATTTTATAAACACAATCAAGTATTAGGGCTTTAATGTATATAATAATATTTTGCTTATTTATTTTTGGCCCATTGAGGTTTTTATTCCTCAACTTTCACTCAGAAGAAGAAATTAGGTTTAATATGAATTTATCTATAGATTAATATATAGATTAAATCTATAGATTAAAATATTGTGTACTAATATGTTAGCTATAGCTAGAAGTAGCATTAATTATGACGTAGCAGCTCTTCCCACGTAATATCTACAGAAATAGAATTTCCTAAAAGGTTTAATTTAAAAGATAAACGTGAGCAGAGATGTATATGTTTTGTTGTATTTGTGTCTGACTACATTCACTTTCTGACATGTTCTGGTTTCTCCACAGACTCCGTGGAAGAATCCAGAAGGTTTTTTTCTTCACGCGCTGTGACTGTTCCTTTAACGTCCGCATCCCTCATTATTCACGCACCTGCACAAACTCAACTGAGGTGCAGAAAATAACCCAGCGTGTAGTTTAAGGTAAACCTTGTTATTAATTGCTTTTATGTCTTTATTCACATTTCACTACTTCATTATACATTTCGACAAGGATGAAAACTACCTACAGATAAATAATATTGGTATAGATATGGTATACAGCTGGACCACAGCTGATTGCTGCCACCTTGCGGTTAAATGTGGTAGGTGTCTGATAGCTTTTATTGGCTCTAAGGCTCTTTATAACTCTGTCATAAACACAAAAGATGAAAAAACTTTAGATGAGATTAACTACCAGAGCTTGAGTAAGATATTGCATTAAACACTACACAGTAAGGACACATAAATATAAACTAATGTTTTTGTGTATATGTAGTACTGTGAACCCAATGAACAAAAAATTAAATGTTGTATAAATTTTGTTATATATAAAACATTATTATCCTTATTATTGACTTAGTACAACATTTATATTTCCAAATATTACTTTTTCAACAACCAAAAAAAAAAATGATAGAAATTTATGCAGTTTAGTTTTTTGAAGGCTGCAGGTTTTCCATGCAAAACAAAAGGAAAGAAAAGGGTTGTCAAAAAAAACTAAATAAAAATTAAACAGAATAAATTGACAACACAAATTGTGATGAAATTAATAAATTTGCACAAACTGACTGGTAAACACAAATAATTTGCAGTCTAATAGGTTGTTTTTATATAGAGTGTGTTCAGTATTGTACATCAGGATGTATGGTGTTATTACTATATCCTATTTCCAAGATAACAGAATTTTATCTTCTCTTTGTCCTTCTTCTTGACCTGTTACGTGGCAGCTCCATCTCCAACATCCTTCTACCAATATAACCATCTCCCTTCTCTGTACACATCCAAACCATCTTAATCGAGCCTCTCTGACCTTGTCCCCAAAACAGCCAACCTGAGCTGTCCCTCTGATGTGCTCGTTCCTAATCTGGTCCTTCCTGATCACTCTTAAAGAGAACCTCAACATCCTCATCTCTGCTACCTCCATCTCTGCCTCATGTCTTTTCCTCACTGCTACAGTCTCTAACCCATACAGCAGAGCTGCTCTCACTACTGTCTTGAACACCTTTCCTTTGATTCCTTCTGTCACACAACAATCCTGACACTTTTCTCCACCCACTCCAACCCATCTGTACTCACCTCCACCTCTTTTCCACACTCCCTGTCGCACTGGACGGTTGACCCCAAATACTTAATCTTCTGCACCTTCTTGACCTCAGACCCCTGTAACCTCACTGTAACTTCCCAATCTGTAGTTCATACACATGTATTTTGTCTCATTAAATCTGGCTTTCATTCCTCTACTTTCCAAACTCTCCACCTTTCCAGGTGTTCCTCCACCTGCTCCCTACTCTCACTACAGATCACAATGTCATCCACAAACATCATTGTGCATGGAGATTCCTGTCTGACTTCATCTGCCAACATGTCCATCACCATAGCAAACAAGAAGGGGCTCAAAGCCGATCCTTGATGTAGCCCCACCTCCACCTTAAACTCCTCTGTCTGACCTACAGCACATCTCACTGCTTCTCTCACACATATCTTGAACTAGGCTGACGTACATCTCTGCCACTCCTGACATCCAGACGCAGTACCGTAGCTCCTCTTTCGGCACCCTGTCATACGCTTTCTCTAAATCCACAAAGACGCAGTGAAGCCATCATTCTACTTCTCAGAGCAAAAATTGCATCAGTAGTGCTCTTTCTGGGCAAGAAGACATACTGCTGCTCACAGATATCCACTTCCTTTTTTAGCCTAGCTTCCACTACTCTTCCCATAGATTAGTATTATTACTATTACTATGTTTTTTATTTGTTTCCCATTTCATGTACACATAATTAGATTTCTATTTGAACTATTTGTAATCTACTTTTATGACGGAAGAAAAGCCTTTCACCCCAGTGTGTATGTGACAACTTAAATTTGAAAAAAGCCACCTTGCAATATGGTGCACCTTATTACATTTGGCAGATGACCTTATTCAGTGCGGCTTGCATTTATCTCATTAATACAACTGAGCAATTGACAATTAAGGGCCTTGCTCATGGGTCCATCAGTGGCAGCTTGGAGGGCCTGGGATTTGAACTCAACCTTACAATCAGTAGTCCAACACTCAAGGCATCAATGTCTGCATTAAGTTAACGCCTGGTAACAAACCAGTAGGCAGCTGAACTACTAGCTGGAGAATAGCACAAAAAAAAGTGGGAGGAGAACCCTGTGTTTTTTTTTTAATTAGAAATCAGCTTTAAGGCTCCTTAAATGAATCATGAATCATGATCATATTTTATCGCAAAAATACTGTTTGCAAATAATGAAGTAATCAAACTTTGTAATATTCATTTGTTGTGTTTATTTCTTAATCACTACTTCATTTCAAGGTTCTCTTTGTGTCTTGTGAGAAAACAAACATTTTAGTGACACATGGCTCACAAAATACAGATCTATTTGTTTATAATCACATTTTACAAGAAGTCATTTCATAATGAAAAAATAATGGAATTTATTTTGACATAAAACGTGAAAAGAATGTTGACACTAATCTGACACAAAAACAAACAAACAGACAAAAACAAAGGTTAAACTCTATCCTCTCTAAACATGATCAAGAGAATAAACTTATTTACATATAACGTACTCCTGAGATTTAAATAGATTCAGTTGCAACACTTACAGGCAACACCAGAAAACATGTTAATTTCACAGAGCTTTACACCCAGCACTGAAGGATCATATTACACAAAATTAATTATGCATGAATCAAATAGAACACAATAATATGACTTTTCTGTATTGGGATCAAATCACCTGAAGAGGGTTAATGCCACCATTCATAGATCTTTAAGCCACAGTACAAAACTATATCCAAGGCAATTTGAGATGCTTAGTATTACATGGTTCCGTCTCCCATTTCTTTTTAAATCAGATAAAACCTCATAATAGAAAGGTTTTTTTTTTTTAAATCATTCTCCAAAAAAATCACAAGTATTTATTAGTGGAAGAGTTGTGAAAGAATAAGCTGTAAACACCCCAAATTGAACCTTTTCTAATAGATAACTTTAACTCTCAGAAGCTTAACTGTCTGAACAAAACCTAACCCTAACTGCTAACCGAATCAGATTAATTTCCATTTTTACATTTTCACAATCAACAAAACTATGAAAATAAAACCTAAGAGCAAGTCACCTGCTAACACATATTTAAAAGGTTTTGCTGGAAACATACTGCTATTTTATAAAGTGGCCAAAAGTTCTGTGTTCTGATGACTACATTATTGTACCATGTGTTTTTACATTGTGCTGTGATTGTGCACTGCTCATTACTACAGCCTGGACCCACTAGACCAGGGGTAGTATTGCACAAAGTGAGCTAAGGTGATCTGCTAGAATCATTTCAGGACACCTCGTCACTTTCTTTAATAATCTTAATTCCCACTCAGCTACATTGTCAGTGGTTGCTTTTGGACAGGTTACTGGTGAAGTTTACCTTATCTTAGGTTAACTTTACCAGTAACGTGTCCAAAAGCAAATATTATACTCCCCAAGGTTTGGTAGCCATGCTCATAAAACAGAAACATGAATTCATGCAAGTACGTTGATGTACCTTTGTACTGTTTTATTGTTGTCTGTTGAGTTGTTAATGTGTTACATTTAGACAGCAAAAGCAGACTTGAATCAAATGAAAAGATGCTGAAGTGTAAGCTCTATGGATGACATCTGTATTGATGCATGGCCAGCAATGGTGTTCCTGCTTTTAGACATTGCTCTACAGGCAATTAAATTGTCCAACACATGCGCTAGAAACATACACGTGTGTACATATACAAACATGCACACATACTCACACTCACAACAACAAGGACCGACAGGTTTTGTGCAAGAGGAATCATTAAACACCAGTACAATGGTCAGTAACAAGATACAGCCATCATCTGATAATTTGTCTTTATATTCCTTAAACAGAGAACATTGCTATATTTTGCTTGAAAGTAATTTTCACATTGTTTACTTATCTTAAATAAAATAAAAAACCAAAATGGACTTATTGTCCAACTGAAAACAATAAGCCATTCCTCCCATCATTTTGTGTGAAATATCCTATTACTGTGCTTATTAATTTGGATCCTTTTGCATGATTTTCTGATGTTTATAGCCTTCATCATGTCACTGAGATGTAAAATGTCCAGATGTCTTCTCTAGTGTTTCCTCTAATGCGTGTTGGAGTCAGGGGTGGAGGCTAAGGTAGGGCTTGGGGGGGTAGAGGCTCGTGAGGTGTTGGCAGTTTTTTCCAAGCAGGGGCTTTGGGCCGGGCCACTCTCAGGTGCTTTGGTCAGAACACGTGTGTTAAGGGTGGACAATGCTTTGGGTTGAGCCTGCAGGCCCGGGCTGCAGATCAGGTGGTGACGCTCCCAGTCCTTGTGCTGGCAGAAGGAGCCACAATAGCGAGCAGCATTACACCCACTACACGTCTCACTCGCTTTCCGGCCACAGTTCCAGCAGCACTGAGAGAAAAGCAAGACCAAGAGCTTGTGTGGGTGGGAGTGAATGAATGCTTTGTTCAACAGATGAACAGACAGTTAGATTGGGATACATGCTCATAGATGGACAAATGAATTAATAAACACTTACCTCGCTGGAGTCCTCTTGTTCATTGATGACCTGAATTGCATCTTCTGTGGCTTTCCTTTTGGCCTCAGCTAGGGTTTTTTCCATCTTGGCTCTCTCAGCTGCAATCATTTCAAAGGCTTTCTGCTCTGCCTCTGCCACTGCCTTTTGCACCTCATCCATTGCCTGCCGCTTCACCTCATTGACTGCTTCCTCTACAGTAGCCACAAAGAATCAAAGAGATCAAATCTTATTTCTCTTCTTCAGATATAGTGTTTAAGCAGAACATTTATATACAGGTTGTATAATCCTTATAAATGTCAGATAAGGCAGAAACTAGGGGACAGGTGCAAGCGGGGGTAGTAAACAGGTTTCCTAGGGTTGCCACCCTTACCAGCTTTCCTCCAGATCTCATCAGGCACATAGCCAGGGCCAGCATGCAGAGAGAGCTCCCGCTGAGTATCTGAAAGATGAGGAGATCGTTCACATTAAAACGCAGCACTCAACATGAGAAGAGACCAATGGAGAGAGAGAGAGAGAGAGAGAGAGAGGGGAGGGGTTGGGCAGTCATATAGAACGCAGGGACTGTTTGGGCAGGGACTGATCACAGATGGTAGAAATGAGTGAATGCCAGAAAGCAGAGCTCAAACAACACACTCTCCTAATGTAGCAGCCTGGACACAAGCGTGCAACACCTGCTCACTCAGCAGGCAAGCGCACACACACACACACACACACACACACACACTCCGTAAAAGCTTAGTGCCTCAGATCACCACAAGAGGGCACAAATATTTCACTCATACCTTAAATATCCATAAATGGCTACACTAAACATTTCCACAGCAATAAATAATAAGCACGTTTTCCCCTCACAAACATGCTCTAAACCAGTTTAATAACAGTATACTAGAGAAATGACTCACCAGAGCTGACTACATCAGCAGAGAGAGGACTGTGTGATTTGGAGAAGGACACAGTGCTGGGAGTTGCAACACTCTTGCGTGCACCATCAAGCTGACTGGACCTCCGTCGCCAGTAGTTGAGCTCCTCGCGGTCTGATTCCTGACAGCGCCTCAGGACGCTCACTGAACGCCTTGTCTTCTCCACCATGTCCACGATACAGTTTAGCACCTAGAATTATTTACATTTTTTTAAATCAGATGATTTGCGATTTTGCCTGTTCCTTAGTAAACTATGAAATTCATACAGACTCAACATGGGTGCAAATAAAAAATAAACAGTAATACTATAACAAAGAATCCATTTTTCTTGTGCGATGCACATGCAATATTATAAAGATATACCCCAAGATGTTATGTAGTTTTTATATTTGATACATCCTTATAGTGACTGAGTTATTGATATGTTCTTACATGATCTAGATGTCTCCATTCGTCAGCCCACTCTCTCTCAGTCAGTCTGTGGTCAACGGGCTCCTCATGGTAACCCCCGTTAGTACCTGATTACATAATAAAAGACTATTCAGATCTATGATCTATAAATCATTTGCCATCAAGCTAGGACATTAATCTTTTATGATATTTATGCCATATAAATGAAAAAAAATTGACAAGACAGGATTGAAAATATACAGGAATAAAAAAAAAAAAAAAAACTTTAGCTCAAAAAATACAATGATTACAAACAGACTGCAAAAAAACCACATCGCTCACAACCCACATCTGGAACTCAGCTGTCAGAATGCATTCTCCACCCCATAGTGCACACGCGCACACACACTCAACATTCCTTCAGGGAGCCGCTCTGGCTGAGTGGAGCAGGCCACTTCTAAACAAATCAAGGCTTGGATATGAGGCTCAAACAACACACTTGCACGCGTGCACTCACACAGAGCCCACCATCAGTGGGATAGTGCTCAAATGCTCTTTAATGAAGATTGAGTATTGTGCAAAAGGAACTGGCAGAAGCTCAAGACAAGCATGATGGGAATAAGCTCATGCCGATATCAATTTACTTAAATGACCCCCTCTTTTCTCTTTACTTTCCCAGTTACACTGTCCTTTTATTGTTCAGGGACCACTTTCCAGCATGAAATTCCCGATTAAAATGTCCATCTATTCATTTACAGATACAGATCTCTCATTATCCATCCAAATTAAATTGCATAATTGTATTTGCATGGACTAATGGCATTATTTGAATGTGTATGCTTGCACATGCACAAGTACAATAATTACCTGGCAGTCGTGGCCGGTCCTTGAGTTCTCGGAGTTCCAGGATGCGATGTGGCTCTCTGTACAGGTGTGGGGTGTTGATGTCATCCAGGGCATAATGCTGGAGAGGGGGTGGGGTTGGGTGAATCTGGAGTGGCACAGGGTGGGCAGGGCTATGTCTGGGGGCAGGGCTAATGGTGCAGATCCGCTTGGCTGGAGGCTCTAATGGGGCTGTGGGTCGCTCATGGAAGCCATTTTCTTTGGCTCTAATTAAGGATGGGTAATAAATAAAATTTATAGTTCATATTGAGGTCAAACAGAGAGAACAGCTTTGTCCGGTGTATGTTATGTGGGTACCTGCTAGGACTGTGTCTTTTGTTGCTTTCACTTGGCTCTAGCAGTAGCTCAGTGGAGTCTGCAGGAGAAGGTGCAGCTGTACTGAGCAGCAAGTGCTCGTGTTGGGAGAGATACTGTGCTGGAGTCTGCTTAGCTGCTCGTGCACAATGCAGCAGCTCTCTCTGCAGCAATGGTAGGTTTGCCTGCAAGGGAAATATATGGAAAAATTATTGCAATGTAAAAAAAAAAAAAAAAAAAATTAATTCACAAATACAGTATTTATCTACAGGGAAATGTGTCAGATGTCTTTAAATAGTTTCTATCTTCTGGATTTTTGACATGGTAGAGTAGGAGCTCATTTTACATCATAAGTTTTCTGCAAAGCCTAAACAGACTGCAGTTTCATCTTTTCCCTTAAGATGGTTCAAATTAGCCACCCCCACACGCTGGTCCTGAATTAGGGCTTAGAATCAATCTGTGCAAAAACCTCAAAGCAGTCTCCGTGTCTGGAACTGTGGCGTCTGCATGCAGCCTTTGATTGATGGAGGCCCTGCTCAGCATTACTAAACACTCCCTAAGTATTACGTCCCCATCCAGACTACTGTAGGCATTAACGTCTCCAAACAAAATACACACTAAATCTATCGTGAAAACCCCAGAGAAGAGGGGAGGAGAAAAGATTTGCAAAGTTGTCAAAAATGACACAAAACAGATCTATAGCATTCTTTGCACAGTACTGGTATATGGAGCATGTTATTAGAACAGACATGCTGATTACTGAAAAACTGGTTTCTGTCAATATTGATGCATGTATTCAATAAAGAAAAACAGAACCTCTGAGTTGATTTAACTGCATATAAAATACAATATAAACTGCTAACCCAAGTTTCACCTCTCCCTACAGTTACCAGTTAAGGCATGTTTAACCCTGACCTGGCCTTAACCAAGCCAGATAAACATCCCTCAAGTAATTTAACATTTCAAGATGGACTTCCTAGCTCACTTTTTTCTTTAATTAAGACCATGCCTTGCATAATTACCATTCCCTTCCTCTTTCTCGATCCTTTGCCAGTACATATGCTGCCCATCATTCAGGCAAGACATTTCCAGGATGGGCCAATCCTCTAGACGCCTGTGTTAATCTAAGCTGGAGTCCATATGTCGCTCAGCCCCCATAAAAAGTCCCGGGACACTTTACAGCCATGTTTCACACTTCCGAATGTTCTGAATATGTCATAGATCAGTGCATCAGGGGAGGAAAGCAGTCTCAGAAACCCAGAGGCATAAATCAGAGATTTTCTAGTTCTCAGAGAATTGCCGCTCTGAGAGAAACTTATTCTTTGTCTGGAATTTCCCACCACATGATATTTTGTGTCAATCTTCAAGAATGGTGAAACCACACACAAAATTTAAATAGGTACAGTGTAAAGTCTGGTTCTTTAATTAAAATCAATAAGCCAATATCTGGTTCTTTAAATACAATTGCATTCATCACAAAGATGTGATTTTAAACAATAGTTCGAAGGTCATGGATGGCAAGGCTTACTTAAAAGAAAATAGAGAGACACACTACACATTTACTCATGACACTAGACACAAATTGTAAAATAGAGAAAAGTGTATAAACCTTCAAGAAAGGGATGACAAATGGTCTTAAGGGGAAATTAGTGGCCTCTTGAAGTCTGGAATGAAACTCCTCAATAGTGACTGTGGAATTCTGTTAGGAGAGAGTTAAGTTTTCTTAAGTTTAACAGAATGCACAAAAACACACACACACACACACACCACACACACACACACACTACATACCACCAAGGCAAGGACCAAACTCCGCACACTCTCTCCAATCTCAGGTGAGATGTCGTTGCCAAACTGTTGCAATGTAGTGAGGAACCGCTTCAGTTTACTAAGCTGCCGAGCACCACATGTAGCTGGGAGCTGCTGATTGGCCAGTGAAGAAGAAGAGGATGAGGATGGTCCATTACTATACCGCTGAGGTGGGGAGGGCACAGCGTTGAGTGTTGGTGGAGAATGGTTCATCCCATTGGTCACTTTTGAAGGAAATGGCCAAAATTAACTGGCAGAAAGTCTAACTGAATTAAATGAAATTAAATTGTGTAAAAATGTTAAGAAAATGTAGAAATGAAAGTGAAGAAGTGTAGCTTATAATTATATTAACAAATGTTAATAGCTTGTCAATTGTTTATTTCATGAATTGTTAATTAATTGTTTTAATTTTATTTTAAATGAAAAACAAACTATACAGGATTAATGAAGGATCCATTTTCTAGAAAGGAAGTTTTTTTAAAGTCAGACAGAAGTGTGCTGACATGCGAGTTATAATTGTATATTTGTGTGGAGAACATACATGCCGTGGAAGAAAAGGCGGCAGGCCGAGGACCACTAGGGTTGACTGAGGGAAGAGGGGGCATGGCGGATGGTCTGGAATGAGTCTTTACATCCACTGGAGAACCGGGCATGGCAAGAACCTTCTTCTCTCCACTGTCTGAGAATAAAAGAGAACAAAGGGTTAATTTTAATAATATTTCTTCATAATCTCATCAAAAATTTCCTTGCTATATAAAATATGCACTGGAAACAAAAAGACACTCTACTCTAAAATGTATTTGTTACCTTCTCATTAAGAAAGAAGTTCAATAACACGGTACAAAGCTCACGTACCCATTTTCAGCCAAGAGAATATTTGTATTTGCACTAGAAATGCAGAAAAATAGTGTTGCATCACCTTATTATTAGTAGTATATTAATACCATATTTTGCTGGCTATTAATAAGTGAACACCAGTGGGGATCACAGCAACAACACAAAACAAATTGAGCTTTGGCCCAACACGGGGCCTTGAGGAACCTCTCTCCCATGGTTGGAGGATGCCAGATGTCTTCTGCTTATTAACCATGGAGGCCCCACAGCTGAGGTGCAAATGAGGCAAGCTTTGTCCCTGGGAAGAACAGTCCATCATTGAGCCCCCAGTTAGAAAAGAGTAGCTTGGCTATTTCACGCTTGCTAACTAGCGTCCACAAAGGCCATTCACCACATACTTTCTGCCTTTGAATGGACCACCAAGCTCAACAGTCGTAGATCAGAGAAACCATTGTCCTTAAAAAGAACCATGAGCAGAGCCATTAGCTCCATTCCGAGTATATCTGATGCTTGAAAACGCTTTTAGAATAGTGTCTAATAGACAAGTGTAGCTTGGCCTGTCAAAGGTCATGAGATGCTTCTTATGCAATGTTTCATAGATTTATGGGCGTTTCTTTGTGACCAGGGAAATTTTTGTTCTGTGTTTATTCATTGGGACTAATAGGATGAATTGGTGTCCATAGAAGGGAGTTATATTATTGTTTTAAAAGAAGACAGCCCTCTTAAAAGTGCACACTAAAACGATTTTCGAACTCCTCATGCATAAGTTTTACTCCTACATACAAAGAACTCAATGAATCAAAACTAGGCTGGATGAACAAAAGTTTTTTTGGGGAAAAAAATAAATAAAAACAATCCTTAACTATACCATTCCGAAAACAGGTTTGACACCCACGTTTAACACACAAACACAACTCAGTTCTGCATGGTGAAAGCCTCTCATCCTGTCTATTTAACTCTTAAAAATACCTTAAATATTTATCCTTTATTGTAAATAATGTGGTTTTTAACCTTCTGTATGACCACCTGTTTTTCACCCAGGAGGCAGGAAGAAAAGACAGAACAAATGATAGGGATGGAGGCAGATGAGGCCAAGTGGATTGGCTCTGTGCCATAAAATGAAATACTTTTTCCTTTCTACTTAAGAATATCACACCAAAAACACCTGAAATGCACTGGTGAAAATTTTAGGGGTAAGAAGTGGGATCGTTCAATATGTTTTAACAAAATGGCACTTTTCTACGGTTCAGGTAATGATTAAGATGTCACTTGTCTCTACTTCTCTTTTATATACAAAGAAGACCTCATATGTTAGGACAAATAAGCCATGTGTGACTAATGGGAGCTGAAATAGGTTTGAACTTGGATTTGTGCTACAATTAGGAAATGATCATGCTATATTAAACACACATGTGCATGAATACACACAAGGCAGCTGGAGTATGGGACTTTTAGGGTGTACTGATCACCTGGCAAGAACACTTTGCTGTTAACACAGCCCATCTTTATCAGCTCAGCTAAATATTGATTCACTAACAACAAACAGTCAATGTGCTGCTTCCCCTGAGCACCAACTGTTAGTATATGGCGTAAAAATAATACCAACTACTGTGTATAGAAGGAGTGGGAGAGCAACAGACCACACTGAAGTGTGTGTGGGGGGATAAGAACTGATGAGAAATATAAACAAACATGCTATAGACAAGGAAGCTTGGACAGAGACCTAGTTTTATATGTGCAGGTGTACACTTTTGTTATGCAAATAAAGCAGCACTGCTTTCACCTGCCCTTGTTTATTTAAACCATGTAATTCTGAGAGAGGTTGAATATCGGCACACATTTGTGCATTAAGCTATGCATGCTGTGGCAATGTATTTACTGGACACTTTTTCACACTTAAAGACAATTATCCAGGTATACATAGACGTATCCGCAAAGCTAAACAGGTCTTACCTACTGACAAGTAGTAACATCATAATAATTCTGGCTAAATGTCTAAGAGAATTAAAAAAAAAGATGAAAATATACAAGAATATAAAAAGCATGAAAGTTAAGCATTAATTGCACAGTTGTAGAATGGCCATGAGAAAAAAAAAAAAAAACAACAGTAAATGTACACAAAAACATCAACAGCTTCATTGAAATCAGTCAGTTTTTCAAAAGGCATGTATCTAAACCAGCAACCATCCAAGCTCAGATGTACATATAATCCCAACATCATGCACAGTGCACTGCAGAGCGTAACCAAGTCCATTAGCACGAATAAGTAGAGATATTTACTCCCCCCAGTCACTGGCTAAAACGCTTAACATTGGAGCAACTTGCACAAAGAGCTTATTTAAAAGCCCCGCTCCGTCTTTGTTTAAAACGATATACAACTTTCCATTAAAAGCACTTGAGTGCGCCCAGACTGGAAAATCATTTAAACACAGTGCAACAAAAGACTGAAAGGCTCATACCACCTTCAGGCACCCAGCAGCCATACAAAACCCCTTCGAGCCACGAATACAAAGGGTTAAGCCATCAAATCTTCAACAGAGTGTAGGGGGGTGGTGTTGGAGGCAGCCGCCTCAGAGCATCTCTACCATATGGACCTAATGGGGCAGCATGCTGGCAGCTGGAGGCTCCAACAGTCACCTGTGTCTCAGCAGAAGGGGAGAATTGAGAGGAGAGGGGGACATGGAAATGAAGAGGATAGAAGACATGGCTGATGGTGGGAAGTGTGCGTGTGTGTATGTGTGTGTGGTGGGGGGTGGTTGCTGCTGGGGGTTGGGCAAAGGCAAGCAAAACAAAGGCTGCACCTGGTGCTTGTCAGTCCTCACATACTAACAATGCACACACATCTGTTCCTCTCCAGCAATGTAGGCGTGTGTGCGCGTGTGTGTCTGTGCTCAGCAACAGGTTGCACGACTGTGTGTGTGTGTTGTATATAGAACTACTGTGGCCTTACTAATTGCAACAAAGCAAATCCCCTCTTGACCCACACTCATCAACCGTATTCAAATGAACTTCATTTATGGCTTTCCTTTCTGTGAAAGGACAAGCCTGGGGCTTTTATTAAGTTCTTCTATAACAAATCACAAGAGTGATTCAAAGATCTCCCACATGGGTCTTGAATAAACAAAGCCTGTTTGTGTGTATGTGTCTCCTCATTAGCAGTGACATAAGTTGCATGGGGTATATTCACATGAAAAATCATCTCCATCCTAATGAAATGAAACATAGCTTGATAAAAAGTGGTTTCCTGTAGATATTTATTTATTTATTTTCATTACCTACTTATTTATTTTCATTTTCTATTTGTATTCACAATGAGCTGTAACAGATAAAGCTATAATTCAGCTATTTTTTATTTTTATTTTTTTTTTAAAAAGGGAAAAGGAGAAAGTCTTTACTTTTCCCTCTCCCACACCCACACAGAGCCTGTAAAGATTAGGTCAAGCCCGAGTCCTGTCTCTCTAATTGTGGGGCCCATGAGGAGATTAACTTACGACTATGTCCCCAGGGAAAGCTGGTGGACAGCATAGGTTAAAGTTTGGGGTCAGTGAATACAGCTCAGACAAAGAAGCTGCGCCACTGTGGCTACTGATAGCGCACTTACGTTGTGAGCACAGCCGATGTCCTGCAGGGCTCCTCTCCTGACTTGACCCTGAGAAGAGCGGGGTCATAATGGCAAGCTTACTAAGCATGACACTTCCACATGCAGAGTAAATCAGATGTATTAATAGATTGTTTCATGACATCTCAACAGTTATTGCAGGTATTACCAATAGGGTACTTCTGTTGGCTTTTCCCGCTGCTGACCTGTGTGCACACATTATTATTGGAACTTTGTTTCAGCCCACTGACATGTAAGATTCAAATCACATTTTTTAATGTCTAGCCAAATAAAGGGAAAAAACCTGAACTGTCTTGTCCTCCAAATCTCTCTCTTTTTCATGAGGTCTGAATAATGGAGTGTGATATATTACATAGCCCAAAACTCTCCATTTACAACAGAGCAGACAGCCAGTCTGCAGATCAGATCTCTTTCTCTTCTCTCTCTCTCGCTCTCTCTCTCACACACACACCCCACTACAAACACTCAGGACTGTCAGGCTGACAGTGTGCAGCATGCTCTGGTGTGTGTCTGTCAGGACTTGCCAGGAGATTGTGTTTGCTAAGATTATGCAGACCTGCAGTGACGAGCAGTCTACAACAAACACTGCCCTGGAGCCTATATCCAGTCTCAAGCAGCACAGATTGGAGAAATTTGCTGTTACTAAACAAACGTATTTGGCAAAGACTTAAATTCTGTGTTCTATCTGAATGTACTTAGTACACAATTAACCAGTGCATACCATCCAGCGGATCAGCCAATACCTCACAGACAAACAAAAAAGACCATTTATGAATTAGTCACTACTTTTTTTTACATGGAGATGTGAAGTACGGATTATGTGATAAAGTGATGTGGACACAAAGATCTAGTTGATGATGAAACCCTCTCAGACTTCCCCTGTATGACATTCTCCTGTCTGTGGTTAAAGTATAAGCCATGAGGAATAGTCATTGACTACCTTTATCTACAGCCAACAAAATTCAGCACTACACCATAATACCAGTCTAAATATTCAGAACAGTCTGTAGTTACAATATAACTAGCTAATAGCTAATGTTTTCCAAGACAAAAACAATTCTGTCTCATAGAAGTAATAAAAATTAAACAAGTGTCTTAAATGAAGGCATACGTTGACATATTTGCACACACACCTCACCTCTGTGGACGGTCCTTTTTTCCTTCCCTCTTATTCCAAAAACAAGTGACTCCCTTGGTTTAGCTTGTTTACAGCTCCCTTTTGCTCTCCTTCATATGTGGGGCATGTGTCTAAGCCCCCTGCATATGGGAGCTACAGTTCAAGCTCCTCTTGCAGAAAGAGAAACACAGATGGAGTCCAGATGGGCGATGAGATTCAGAAAGACTTCTTTATTTCTCTCGATTCCTCTCACTTTGGTTGTAGCTCTATTTCTCTCTCCACTTTTCTCTCCACGTTCTTTTACTGCTCAGCAATCCAATTTCACCTCTCTTAACAATCTCACTTTGTTTTTCTCTTCATCTCCATCTCTGTCTCTGTCTCACTCACACACACACACACACACACTTCCCCTACTTCACGATGCTCACTTCAAGCATAGCCGGCTGGGCAAAAAAAAAAAAAAACACACCCATTCTGTGGCTCCTGGCCAATCAGCTGATAATCTGTTTAATGTATTTAGTGAGGCGGGCTTGCTGATTAACATAACTAATTGTTCTGGCATTAAAAGGTCAAACAAAGTATGTGCCAAGTAGAGGGGGAAAGATGTGTCACTTAATACCCCGAATAATGAAACCTGACAATACACAAGTGTTGTGCACTTTAAGCAACCTACATATAAAAACATACTTCAGATTAATCATGAATCCATCTATCATAAAGGATCATTTGATTTGATATTTTTACCTTTTTTTTTATACACAAAAGCCTTGCTTTGCAGCCAGGACAACTAAACACTGTGCATGTGTCAAGCAAACACAAGCAGTCCATTATAAGGTGTTGGATGTCTCTCTTTTGCAGACTTGGTTTCAAGGGTCACAGTGGAGCAATGAGGCACAAAACAACTGCTAAATACTCAAAGTGTACTTGTGAAACGTGTGCATGGTGTAAGCACTTCACAGTGTCTGTGACTCTCTTTGATGATGTTCTCTGGCACTGCACTCCTAATGCAAGAACTTTTATTATGTCCAAACATCAGAGAATTGATTAGAATACACAATATTTTTGAGATTTTGAGCGTTATTGCGAATGAGTTTCTTAAAAAAAACAAAGAGTTTATAATTAGGGTTAGGCCTAAACATATCAGGATTTTGCTACAGTAATGCAGAATTTAATGGAAACTCCCCAGTTTAAAAAAAAAAAAAAAAAGTTCTGCACAAAATGTAAAAAAAATCTTCGGAAAAAGCACACGCACAGAGAGGGGGCTGACCCCAATCCGCTACTCACTGTCTATATTTCCAACATGACCACATTAGGATGCTTGTGCACAGAGCTTAAATATGGTGGAAACAGCTGTGCAGCCAATCTTCACACAGCTGCACATGGGAAGTGTTCCTCTTTGAAACGCATGTGAGGACCCAGATTCCCACATGTGAAAACTTTTGCTGCCTACAAATCCCATCTATTTAAGTCTGCAGCCATGATTAGCTACTCAATATACATGTTTATGTATATACATTGTTTTTTCACATATATTTTCATATTTTATATAGTTTTTATATCATTTATACTTCTTATTTATCTTTATCCTTTTGGTTTTGGTTTTATTTTTTATCCCTAATCGCATTCCTTTATGCTTAAATACCGGACAGATGCAAAAAGCATTTCACTGCATGTCGTACCCTGTATGTATGTGTATGTGACAAATAAAATTTGATTTGATTTGAATAGTTTATTGATTATTTATATGAGATTTCAAACTGCGGACATCTAATCATATTTTAAATACCAAACCAGTCTTGGCTTCAAATAAGTCCTATAGAATTGGTGCAAGTAACTCAAACTCAATCAAGTGGGGTCAGTGTTCATAGCCCCGAGTTAATCAGAGTTTACGCCAACTGATTTCATTTACATGCTAATAAAAGGGCTATATGCCACCCCCCTGAAAAGTTCAGGACCTGTAAAAGTGAGTTGATGTGTGCTTGTGGGTGCACATGTGATGTTACACAATGTATGGTGGTGGGGCTATAGGATTTGCATACAAAATGTAAGACAGCATAATACACATGAGGGTGAGAAACAGAGAAGACAAAAAAAAAATCTCACAACGCTTTAGGTCAGAATTACTGAGGAGCTGCTCAAGTTGCTATAGGTGTGATTATGTGAAGTTTCTCATTGCAGGTCAGAAAAAGAAGAAATGGAAGTTCCCTTCTGAACAATGCTATGTTTTGTTAATTTAAACAGACTTCAGTCTGCTCATCATTCAGCCTGCAGCATTGTCTGTTCGTTTGCACTGCAGTCTTCAAAGCAACGCTGCTATTGATTGTTAAGCTGAGCAGGGTATTCAGAGCGATTGCCTAAAAAATAGTGTTGAGTTTTATACGGCACCTCAAGCTTCCTTGATTAAAGGAAAAATGGAATTAAAGGAAAATTCTTCTTTCTATTAGCTATGACTGTGATCATGGGTTCAAAACTGTTACTTGAAATTGAGACGGAAAACACAGAACTCCTGTTGGATTCCATTCAGAAAGAATAATAAACAACATCTCATCCAATTTGGAGAAAAAAAAAATCTATTTTATAGAACCTGTGTTGATCCTTCACTCTGGTTTAATACGGGATGCAGCTTGATAGATAGAAAGCGGTTTACACAGATGTGCAACACAGGGGGGAGGAATTGAAAGGTGGGAAAACATTCCAGTCTTACCTATCCAAAACCGCTGTTCTGTCTGCCAACAAAATTCTTCACAGCCTTCTTCCAGCCACACACTCCCCACTACCTCCCTCCCTTTCTCTTTCTATCTCTCCCCTCTCACGCTGGGTTTTGGAGTGGCATTCCTTCTCTCTGCTC
Source organism: Tachysurus vachellii (assembly GCF_030014155.1). Taxonomy (NCBI): domain Eukaryota; kingdom Metazoa; phylum Chordata; class Actinopteri; order Siluriformes; family Bagridae; genus Tachysurus; species Tachysurus vachellii. The sequence continues at coordinate 19,199,450 of NC_083463.1, read as the reverse complement.
TCGGCTCCAGTATGTCTGGCCATGTTGCACGCCTGGGAGCCATTAGTTCAAGTAAAGCCTGACGCACCCTGCCTACCCCCATTATAGGCACATGAGCGTGTGCGCACACACACAGGCTTTACTCCACACACAAAGTTTGTGGTGAGAGACTGTGTATACATATAAAGAAAAAAGGATAAGCAGAGAAAAGTGGTGTGTGATGGTGAATGAATGTCTGATCGAGAATGGGTAGTATTCAAAAGACAAATAAATGGATAATTAAAGTGCGTGTGCATGAGTGAGAGAAAGAAAGAAAGAAAGTGAGAGACCATGAGTAATGAGCGAGTGTTTGTATGTGCATGAGTCTGCAGTAAAATTTATGAGAGGTGGGTCACACGCTCACTTGGCTACAGCACCCCAGAGTTTCCACAGCTTGCAGCCAAGAGCATAGATGCAACACACGCATGTGTGCGCGTGCACACAGTCAAGCTGTAAAGTCAGTTTGTCTTCCAAGTCTCAAATACAAAATCATGATGCCCTTAGAAGTCAGTAATCGGCTTCATAGTTTGTCCCTTTGAGCTAACCAAAACCAAATTCCCAGCACACTATCATGTAGAGTGCACATGAACCATATATATTGCTGTGAGAATGTGTGTGTGTTGGTTCTCCACATTGTTTCTAAGCCAGTTAGAACAAAATTTAACATTGGTTAATTCTGTTTTGTTTTTTTTTTTAAACATGCATTTATTGCAGGAGATATATAGCTAAGAAACAGCCTGTAATTATTTCCTGGAGGTTGTTCTCTCTAAGTCAAATACAGTGTTACTTACTGTCCACATAGTTCACAAAGTTAAAACAGCACAAATATGCTCGGTGGCTAAACGCATGACCCAGGTCTATGTTAACTAGCTAAATTGTTTCTTTCACGTAGAAGTGCAGCACAAAAAACAACAGTTCAGGTTATGTCTAATCCAAACCTTACCATAGTAAGGTTTAGGTTTAGTAACTGCTTATATAGCAAGTCTCATTTACTTGGTTTCTTCATCCATGAACTGTAACCATGTGACATTATACATTTTCTGCACAGTGTTTAAACTGTGGAAACTGTTTAAAAACAATCTTTTCAGGTTGGTCATGTTTTGTTGGTTTTCTTCTTTAAGCCAGTTTGGGAGCTGTAGCTTACTGTAGTTCAAGAATTTACCATGATATTTTTTTTTTACCATGATATGAAAATTGTTATTACATTTATATAAATTCTTTAATCTCGACAAGAATCCTCTAGAGTGAATATTAGTTGGCCAGCCAACTAGTTATAAATAAATAAGTAAGTAAAAATAAATAAAAAAATGTCTTTGGGTAAATGGGGTTAGTACATTCTGCATGACAAATGAATCTTTTGAGGCATGAGTAAAAGAAGAAGGATTAATCTTTGGCAATAAGTAAGTGAGATCGATATCAAATGCAGCTTTAGTAATTAAGTCTCCTTACCAGAAAAAGAAGATGCAAAGCACAGAGTACGCTAACATGATGGAAAGTAAGACTACAGATCAGGGGAAAAAAAAAAAAAAAAGAGAGAGGGACATAGTGACAGTGAAATTGTCCGTCTGCTCAAAAATGACTGTTTTGCTTAAATCCTTTTTAAGGGTATGGTCGTGTGTGTCCGTCACATGATATTTATACTTTAATTCGTCTTTCTACCTCTTACTAGCCTCTAGGTTAGAGACACAGCTGTGTTATTACCACACACACCCAGACACACCTGTGCTGTGCAGGTGGCTGAGCTGTGGTGTGCTGGGAACACCTGGCAGTAAGATGAGCCCGTGTGGGAGCATGCCTTTCCTCAGTTTCGATTGCAGGACCTGTCAAGGGCACTCTCTGCATCTCTTTCCAAGGCTGGTTATAATCAGAATTCAGAGAAAATCATTTGTAGGCATGTATAAATGTTTGATGCACAAAATAACAGAGGTTACGATACCAACTGCCTTAAACTTTCCACTTTCTCATGGCTAAATGCTACTGTGAATGAGGCATTACAGGGTGGGATGAGTGAATTGGGACGCTGGGAGACAACACTGACTATATTGTTTATGTAATCAAATATATGTAATGCATATGTAACAAAACTCTACCTTTGATAAAAAAAAAAAAAAACCCTGCTGCTGATATCTCCATGACAATCTTAGACAGACAGGGAGAATACAAACGAAACCACACAAACAGAGAGGTGTGCATGTGCACACACTCCCACTTAGGCATGCACATACAGTCTGTCAACACACAGTAAGAGTTCTTATAGTCTAGATTGAGGAAACTTTTCCCTTTTTGTCCCCAATAATCCACTGACCGCTGACAGCCAGAGAACAGCTGGCTTTCCTATTGAATGTTGGAGCAGAGAGCGACTGGGTGTGTGGAAAACAGAGGCAGACAGCAGAACAGAGACAGCAAGTGTGTGTGTTTAAGACGAAAAAGCTTAATGTGGTGATGAGCCTCTTTCACAAGGTTTTGAACACTCTCCCCATGATAGTCTGCTGACTGACTGGTGGCTTTGTCCCATCAAGCACACAAAACCAGAGAGAGATGGGGGGGGGGGGGGGGAGCTTGAAGCTGACCCCAATCAAGGGGAGAAACCCAAACCTCTCACTAGTGTGAGGCCTTTTCAAAACTCATTTGTACTACTGAAAATGAGCTTCTGAATGAACTGCTGTTAGATGTATGCTTTAGAACGACACTCGAAGGCAACCAAAGAGCACCACTGTTACTATAGTGTAGAACTCTACTTAATTCAAAACATATTGGGACAGAACAATTGCCTGTTAAGGAGTCATTTATTGCTCCTTCTACGTCAGTTAACAAAATGTGCCATTTCACAGCTTGAGAATAACCAGTCCACTCCAAAAGAAGGCCAAAGCCAACCATGTGTTATCAGCTTGGAATTGAGACTTAGTAAGCACTGGACAACTTAAGAAAGACAGAAGGCAGCAATCAGCATTAAAGTCAAGCTCATATCCGCAGTTTGAAACTCAGGGCAGAGGCCTGACTCCAGGAGGTCCGATCCCACTAATAATCCAGTCTCCAGTGAAGCGCCATTATGGGCAACAGGCGCTGGTGCAGGGAGCCGGGACATCTGGATCCCATCTTTCCCAGCCTGTACGCACAGCGCCATGCAACAAGAAACATCTGGTGAAGCTGATGTCAATTACTTCATCACATTTCCCTTCATGGATAATCTGTTTTTAAACACTCTCCCTCTCTCTTTGTCTCTCACACAGAGCAACAAAATGATATCAGGAACATCTACAGCTGTTAAACCAAAGAATTACCGCACCAGACATCCAGTTCTGAACACATACAAAAAGGTATCATACAGAATAATGTATATTCTTTGTTTGGCAGCTGTTGCATACATAACAAAACAATCCATTTTCTGATAATTACATCTGAAATACAATGTTCTATTATAAATATTCTTGCACATAATTTCCAACAAAAAACAGCCCAGTCTCAACTGATTGAATGAAAGTAAATAAACCATCAGGTGATGGATTATTCTCTAAAAAGAACATGTCTCTAATGGTAATAACATGCCTGATGGGTCATGAGGTCAACACATTTGGGAAGGATCTAAGGCAAAAATAATAATAATAAAAAAAATATCAACCTGAGACTATCCTAGCCTAGGGCTTCTTTAAGCACATACAGCTGCTAAAGCTGGAGGGGAGATCCAAACTCCAGCCTCTCCTCTCTCGTGCTTCCTCTCTGACATTCACAAACTCTCCCCTGCGACCAAAGCTCTGAACTGCCAGCACTGGAGCCCCACTGGAGAGAGAGCCAAAACCAATTAGAGCTCCTTCAAACCTGAAAAGCCTCATTGTCCACAATTCCATTGCTTCAAGTGGGAGCAAAAGAACAGTACTTGGCATAAAGGTGATTCTGGTTTTGATGATTCACATATGCGCTCGTGCACACACACACACACACACACACACACACACACAAAATACATTGAGTGGGATTCAGATGTTACGGGTAATAAATAGGAACCTGTGCACAAACATGCAACAATCTGTTTGGATTCATTGTGCATTATATTGTGGTTCACAACCAGCTATTGTACCGGATTCATGGGCTCTAAACTGTAAGTGTGAATCAGTGGGCAAACGTGTGCATATATGTGGGTCTGCAATTAACTGGTGTCCCATCCAAGGTATATTCCTGCTTCAAGCCTAGTGTTCCAAGGTTGGGCTTTGGATCCACAGCGACTCTGACTATGTTGAAGATCAATCACAATTACCAACTGAGAGTTTCAGCGCTGCCCTCTTGTGGTGCAAATATTCATAACACTCATCATCATCCTCCTCATCGGCAGCCAGCATCCGCGAAATCCTCACCAAGATTTGTTATTTATACCTCAGCTACACCCCAATGCTCAAACAACAGCCGGCATCATCTCTGGGTTGTTGGCACAGATCTGCCTCAACACACAGACAGACGCACCGGCACGGCGAGACCTCCTGCAGCTCTGTTCTTTAGCAGCACTAAAGGTCCAGATGGTGTGAAACTTCTCTGAGTGGATTAGCTCCAAATCCTCCAGTATGGGGAATGGATGAGGAAGGAGGGGTGTTGCGGGGCGCTATAGTCCTCCTCTAATCATCTCAAATAAACAACAAGACTTGATTTAAAGAATCTTTTGGTCTCCATTAAGTCTGACAGTCTTTCTGCAGGTTGACGCTGTATATAAAAGCAGTTGGGGCTTAACTGAGGAGACTTTTTACAATATATAGTAAAAGTAAGGAGAAACAGACAGAACTGTAAATAAAGAAACTCTGAAGTACAAACAGAGTAAAACTGGTGTTAAGTAGCATCAAGAGTCTTAAGCGTTTACCTAGAAAGGCGCGTTCAAGAGCGGCTCAATTCTGTACACAAACATTCACACTACAACGGAAAAGATACAACATATAAATCATTGAGAATATCATACCAGTGAAGTAAAAAGTGCCAGATATTATTATATCCGAGAACGTATATTTATACGAAGACTCGTTATAAATGGTATTATTTGTGTCAGTGTGGCGGTTATGATCTATTTATTAACTGAAAGGAAAACAACTTAACACCAGTCTCTCGGGTTGACCGGAATTCTAAAAGCGTGATAAATTGTAATGACTTACATTGGAAAGTGCCCGAAATCCCGACCATTACTCCTCCGCGACCGATTTCGAGTCCGAAATCTCCGGCGCTGTTTCCGTTAAAACAGAACGAGTAAATATTGTAACGTACTTTAGCGTCTAGAAGCTTCTCTCACACAACTGTATAACTGAAGCGCGCGCGCTAAACGACTGACAGAAAGGCGGAATAAGAGGCGGCAGAGGGGCGGGGCTAACACTGAGGAGGCACACGAGCCCTTTCTGCCTCGTCACGTGTCTCACCACGTGCGACAAATCATTTGTAATTGATAAGCTCCCCATAAACACGTGCTTTTAATTAGCTACCTGATCAGTCAATAGCGACCTGATGGGTCTGCTATCGTTAACTCTAGTTAACAGAACGCAAAATGACTGCGTGGTGTAAATAGAATTGGATACACAGTATTATCATGATTAAACCGAAAAAATACCTTGACAATGACTTGAAAAAACACTTGATCATAACACTAATAGAGTGCTAGCATAAAATACTAGCCGTGTGCATATAAAAAGTGTATACATTCCATTCATTCATTCATTTATACATTTCATTCATTCATTCATTCATCCATTCATTCGTTTATACATTTCATTCATTTATTCATTCGTTCTTCATTTAATTAATTCATTTATACATTTCATTTAATACATTTCATTCATTCATTCATTTCATTCATTCTTTCATTCATTTATAGATTTCATTCAGAATTTGATTGAGTATGGTGTATATTTGGTGTGTAATTCGTCACGTCCAAGAGGGAATGTTTTAATCCACAGTAGGCCTAAGAATGGCTGAATTATAACACACCTGTTAAATTGTGAAGGTCTAAGAATGAATGACCTTGCAGTCTGAATCATGAAGCAGATGTTTCCAGTGAAAAAGATTAAGAAATAACAATGCCATTTAAACATGATAAAGTATAATGAATCCAAACTTAAGTGGTAATTAGCATTTAAGAATAATTGTTTAAGACTGACTGAGCTCTTGTCACAATTACAATCAGGATAAGTGAATAGAGAAATAATTGTGCCAGGCAGTTGAGGTAAAAGCCCCTGTCTTTGAAAATACTGATTCGTGATTGACAAGACTTTCAATGACAGATACTATAGACTAAATGGGATGCCAGTCCAAAGAAGGCACCTGCTTTCTCAATCAAAAGGTAAATGTAGTCAATCCAACTATTGGCATGATTGTGGGAAACCCAGGAATCTGGAGGAAAGCAATTCAGAAATGAGCACACACAGAATTCCTCATACAGACATTAACCATAGTTCAAGACTGAACCAAAGACCATCTATTTGTGTAACCTTACAGGGCCACCTGTTACTGGTTCAGTAGGTAGGTAATTGATAATTGTAGCTAAGTAGCTTATATAACAAGATAAGCTGTGGAAGGCTGATTATAATTTAAAGAAAGGGCAAAGTTTATTAGCAAACAGGCAAATTAATTGCAATATAACATTTTCCTTTTTTCACCCATGTGCAAATTTTATTCCTAAATGTGTGGACATCCAGAGAAATAAACTTGAGTAGACTTAAGGGACATGGCTATTTTGACATTTCTATAAATTTGATCACATGATCTGAAGTTGTGCTTTATATATATATATATATATATATATATATATATATATATATATATATATATATATATATATATATACATATATAAAATTTAGTGTACTCCGACATGCTCCTGCAAATCCTGCTGATTGTACCTTTCTTTAATCTTTTCTACTTGCAAAATATATTTTAAAAATGCTATAACTACAATGCACCTGCTCAGGATTAAAGCGTTCAAATGCCTACGTAAGGCCCAACACCAGGCATGGTAATGTTCACATGTTAATCAACGTGGCTTTCTCTGTACACCAAGCCTCATTTCTGACCAACCCACTCAGCGTCCTACACATAGAAGCAAAAAAATACATTCTCTAGCAACACATAAGATTCCCAGCTAAATGTACACTTCTAGTATAATACAAAGAAAGATATTATTGATACAAAATAAAACAGATTATATTTAGGGTTTTTTCATGATGGTTGTCTTGTGTCCTATAGTCACCTGCTCTGGCTCACACGTCCCTGGGATAACTAGCTGAAAAGTGAGTTTAGCCTTCAAAATAATGTCACATTCTGCATTTCACACACTACCTGGAAATAATATGTAGCACAGCACGGTAACTCCAAGGGAAATAAACTGAGCAACACATGGCTGTCAGATAAGCTAAAACAAATGAAACTGTCTGTTATTCTGGCAATATCTGAAAATATTCAGTGCACTGCAGCTCTGCAGTGTCAACCAGCTTCGTCTCTGGAAGCCAGTTTTAGACTTTACAAGTATCGACCTAATTTTCCTGTCAGACATATGTTTAAAATATAACATAAAAGTTCAAAAGTAATAAAGTGATTGATTTATTTGGTCATAGGTTGAAAAGACATGCTCACTAAAATGAAATGTTGTATTAAAATCTCTGAGTGTGATTTTATGAACAAATAAGAAATAATTAAAGGATGGCTACAAATATGGTTGTTGTAAAATGAAAACAGCAAAATGTAAATGAAAGATTGTAATTGACAAAAAATATATTATTACCTCACTTTGAAAACATTCAAAGTGTCATTCGTATCACAATAACTTAGAAGAAGAACATAGTGATTTTTAAACACAGGTCTATTGTTAGAGGTTCTTCATTGCATAAACTGACATGTGGATAGCATGTTACTGCACATTTTGTTATGGACTTTGGTCAAAGTTAAATTTTTTTATCTCACCATGTGACAAGTAATAACCTTAAAAGACTGCTGATTTTTTGCAAAATTACTGCATATTCTTTCATTGACCTTTTCAAGGTACAGTAAATATTTATGTGCATGCAACACTGACATAGTACACATGGAACCTGATATTTTCTCCTAAAAGTTTAAGTATAATGTTTGTCTGTGTGCCATTGGAAAGACCCTGTAAAATGTGGTTACTTTGATAATTAAAATCTAAGTTTGTATTTCTAATCATCTTCACTAATGGCTTCATCCTACTAGTCAAGGTTGAAGTGGATATGCAGTCAATCATGGGAACGCTGGGTGTAAGGCAAGAATACACCCTGGATAGGATTCCAGTCTATTGTGTTTCTTAGTTGATATTCAGTATTAAGCCTAAAGAAATTGATATGCTAATTCATGCAAAATGTTTGGCTCCTCCATAGGAATCACATGATCTGAAACCAGTTTTATTCACCCTAGGATGAATCAATACGGTTCAACAATCAACAGATAAATAAATAAATAAAGATACATTATTCACTCCTTTAAAATAACTGTATCTGCATGCTCAAAAAATGGCTCTTTTACTCTCAGGATCAGTGAGTGAAGGTTAGTTACATGGCTGGTCTGATGATTCTTTATGGCCAGTGATGCCAGCTGAACACTCATAGATTGTTCCCATCTCAAAACAGGATATATGGATGCTGAGACTTGTCTTCGTCCCCACCCTCCCTCTCTCCAACGCCTACGCAAACACATGCCGCTCGTTTTTTCTCTGTCCACCCTGCGAGCCGGCCACCTGCTCTAGAACATGGTGCACAGCTGCCAGCCTGCAACAACAAATGAACACAAGCATGAGAGAGAGATAGAGACAGAGAGAACGCAAATGAGATGTCTTTTTTATGACTTCTGTCGATTCAGTCTTTTGCAAAGGACTTTTTTAAGGATCCAGTAACAATAATTCAGGCTCAGTGCAAAGCAAGACATTTTAATTCTGATGTAGTAACTTTAACACTCTTTTAACCCACATGCCAGGGTATTTTCCGTATTTGGCAACAGTTTGCTAATATTTTATGCAACAGTTTTCATTTGGCATTGCTGATATTCTTTTATGTCACCTATTCAACTTCATAGCATAAAATACTGGCATTGAATACACAATATAATAATGAATAATAACATAGATAATGTAATTTTTACTGCAGCAACTATTTGACACAGAAAGTAACCAGTATAATTATGAGACTATTAGGTAATACACAATTGTAATGTTTTAGATTAGCTAGTGATGTGATATATACTGTGTGTGTATATATATATATATATATATATATATATATATATATATATATATATATACGTATATATAGATATATACATACATAGATATATACGTATATATATATATATATAGATATATACATAGAGAGGTGTGTTTTAGCGAAGAAATGGATCATCCAAAGTCCAGTTGTCACTTGTTTTCTCAGAACTAAGTATTAAAATTCATTATATAATTAGATTTTGGGGGAAGGCATTGGCCATTCTGCCTATGAATATAACATCTATGTCACTTGGGATGTCTTTTGTGATGATAATTTTTAACCGACAAATTAAAAAGAAGGCTTGCCACTGTCTGTGGGTGTGTTTGGGGGTGTATTATATTAACAAAGATGGCAATAAATTTGACAGCACGGCAGAAGTCACTCTGGCGATGTGACTCGTGGCAGTGTGTGTTTTGTGTGTGTGTGTGTGTGGGTGTGTGTGTGTGCACGTGTTTATTTGACAGCTGGGATTGCCTCTCTGAATGTGTGTCTTTTGTCATTGGCCTTTGTAGTGTACCAGCAGGTCTGTCACTGAGCAACAGCTTGAGTGTGACCCAGGCATGCGCCACACACACTTGCACATTCTCAGTGACCTGACTGTGCCTGTACTGTTCCTCCACGATAACAATGCCAAAGGCCTCCATCCATCCTCCCCCACTCCTCTTGCTCTCCTGCTGTTCATTATACCCAAAGCTCATCAGTGCATGTCTGTTTGTGTGTCCATGTGTATGTGTTATATATGTACCTGCTGTTCGTTCGACCACTTCACAGTGAAGCAAAAGGTCTGGGGTCAACGAGGTCACCCGGCAGACGCCTGGTTAAACCTCCAGAGTAAAACCATCTACACATACGCACACGCCATGTTGCCATGTCCAGACAGACAAACAGAAAGATTATATAAGGCCAGATGGAAGCTGAAAATTGCTTATCATCTGTTAGCATAATGCAGGCCACAGCCCCATCAATCAAACACAGACATATATTTACATTTATATTAAGCCACCTATATATGAAATAGAATTGTTCAAAACAGCTTATATTAATAAAAAGCCTAACAGCTCTTGTAACTAAAGAAGACTGCAATGGTGATGCATTTTATACAGTAATTTGTAAATGGGTTTGAACATTGAAGGTCAAACCATTTTATAAAGACACATTATAGTGTAAATAATACAAAAGGTAATATAGCAATGATAAAATGGTGTGTGTGTGTGTGTGTGTGTAAATGTCAGACATTATACAGGATCCCCATACTTCCTGTTCCATATGGCTGCTCAGTAGAAGTCAGGATTGAGTACAACACTACAACAACTGGCTATTGTTTAGAGGAGATAAGCTCCCGGTATGTGTTCAAAAGCCATTTAAGACTTTCACAATTTTTATAGTGACATCTACAGGGCACCAGAGTAAAGCAACCATGCAGACAACATACAAGCATACTGTAGGGATCAGTTATCTTTTTAGAAATTTGGCTTTTATCACCTTTGTATTAGATGGTTCTCATTTATCTCATTCATTTAACCCTGTTTGAATGCTGCAAAGATTCAAAAAATATTTTGAATATAGTTAAAATGACCTAATTTTTCTTATTCGTCAAGTCAAGTTAAGAAGCTTTTATTGTCATTTCAACCATATATAGCTGACACAGTACATAGTGAAATAAGACATTTCTCCAAGACCATGGTGCTACATAGAACAAAGACAGATCCTCATATAACAACACAGAGCTAATGACTTAAGTAAGTTAGTCCTACGCACATAAAGGGATATGGTAGCTCAGTGGTTAAGGTGTTGGCCTACTGATCAGAAGGTCATGGGTTCGTACCCCAGGACCAAGCTGACACTGCTGGGCCCCTGAGCAAGGCCCTTAACCCTCAATTGCTCAGTTGCAAGTCACTCTGGATAAGGGTGTCTGCTAAATGCTGTAAATGTAAAGTGCATCTTTGCAACCTGGTGCAAACAGTGAAAGACAAAGGACAGTGCAAACAAACGATACAAATCACCATTACAAGACAATGCACAAAAGCAGTGCTGACCAGAGTACATACTGTATATTTTATAGTACATGTGCAAAAATACTGGAATGAAAACTTAATATAATAGCAGCAGTTATATGACACTTTGTAATGATGTGTGCAAAACAGTATTTGAATGAAATGTGCAAGACTGCATATGCAAAGATAGCAAAAACAGTGTGCAAGGCAGCATGTATACAGTTTGATATTGGTGGTGCTGTAGACATGGATGTATATTGGAAGAGTGTTTATTTGGTGCAGATTAGTGCAGTCCATACAGCTGAGTATGCGGGTGTGTGTGTATTGTGCTTGGTACAGTTCAGTTTAGTCATTGAGGAGTATGATGGCTTGTGGAAAGAAACTGTGGTGGCAGGACAGTGAAGAGCGTGTGTGAGGGTGTGTGTGGGGTCATCCACAATGCTGTTGGCTTTGCAGATGCTGCATGTGGTGTAATTGTCTGTGATAGAGGGAGAAGAGACTCGCTGCAGGGTCTTACAATCCAAGATGGTGCAATTCCCAAACCAGACTGTGAAATTTGGTGCTCTTGACGATCTCTACAGGTGATCCGTCGATGTTCAGCAGAGAGTGGTTGCTCTGTGCTCTTGTGAAGTCAACAACCATCTCTTTAGTTTTATCAACATTCAGAGACAGGTTGCTGGCTCTACACCTGGCAGTTAGCAGTTGCATCTCCTCTCTGTATGCTGACTCGTCGTTCTTGCTGATAAGACCCACCATGGTCCTGTCATTGGCGAACTGATGATATAGTTCGAGCTGTGCATTGCAAGCCTGTCTGCAAGGTGAACAACAGTGGGCTGAGCGAACAGCCCTGAGGAGCTCCAGTGCTCAGTGAGGTGGTGCTGGAGATGCTGTTCTCGATCTGGACGGACTGAGGTTGCCCAGTCAGGAAATTAATATTAAAATATTAAAGGATATAAAAATACTATAATATATTATAAAATAAAAATATGACATTCTATATTATTATTAAAAATATTATAATATTATACTATTAAAAGAATATAAAAATATTAAAATTATATATCCAGGCATATTTACCATTATGTTCTATTGGCAGATTATTTGGAAATCTTTAAGCATTAAGTTCTAGAAAGGAGCAAAATGATCTGCCAATATATAATAAAATTTAAAGCTTAAAAATAGTTAAATATGCATAAAAATTGGTTTAATAATATTATATTTTGGTATATTGTATTCTTATAATAAGCAATATTATTTATAATATTATAATATTGTATATTAAGAAACATTTGACTTGATTCAAGATATTATTACTTGCTAAAATGTCATTTTTTGCAGTGAATCGTATAATACTAAGTGTAGTATTTTTAAGGTTTGGTGAATCCTGTAAGGACTCTTCATAGACCAAGATGGCAGAGTTTAATAATAATTGAAAAAAGAAAAATCCTAGAAAAAATATTAGAGAAAAATCAGATTAACTGTAGAATGTCCAACTAAAAGTCAAATATATTTGGCCAAAAAAACACAACCTGTAAACCGAGACTTCCCAATAATTGCTATATAAGCAGGTTAAATCAGTAGCACAGAAACTAATATGGAAATAAATACAATTTAAATAAAGTTAATTGTAATCAGACCTGCAGGTCTTTTTGTACCCTAGAGAAGGACCTTTTGTGGTCTTCAGGAGAAGTGCAAGAAGTGACTGTTACAAAGCCCAAAGATCTTTTACTGCAATTTACTGTATACTTTCACTATTATAGTTTTTATCATTGTCATCACCTTCATTTTTGTGTAATACTGTTTATCTTCAGGAACTATTTGTCCTTAAAAGGTTCTCAAAGTCAAATTGGGAAGGCCAGTGCATCTCAGGCTTTCTTATTTTTGTTCCAAATTCCTAATGAATCTCACCAGGACACTGTCAGCTTGCATTAGTAAGAGTACTGGCAAGCACCTAGTCAGATAACTAAAAGCCAACACATAAACATCCAAAACTGCACCATTATTATGTAGACAGGAAATAGATTTTCCTCAGGAAGGTTCATAGATAGCACCGTTTACAGACCACACAAGTGCTTGCTAATGGTGATTGCTAAAATTTGGCTTATTAAACATCGCTAAAATAATATAAACATGCCTTCAATTTTCATCAACTGTTGAAACAGAGCATTTCAGCTTTTTGTTCTTGACAAATAGAATGTATAAAATGAAGAATATTGCTTATATTAAGTCAGCATGTTTATGCATACGTAAGTTACATTTTGTTGCATCGTCCCTAGTGATGGACTTGTGTCCCACTCAGTGTGTATTCATATCATGTGCAGAGTAATTCCCAGGGTCAAGATCCACCTTAAGTAGAATGAAGTAGTTACTGACAATGCATGAAAAGTTCAGCTGTTTAGAAAAGAAATCTATTAAATTCATTTGATCATATATTTCTTGCAAAAAAATCTCGAGACAGATGCTTTTCATTCAGTGCCATGTATTTGACTTTTTTATCTTCTGTGGTTCAACAATATTAAGTGATTCAATTCAAATAAAATTCAGTTTTACTTGCATAGCACTTTTAATTGTGCTGACATTGTCACAGACCAGCTTTACAGAAAGATATAAATTCAGGATATAAATATCACATTTGTTGCTTATTACTATATAACTACATGTAAAAGTCTGACAAATTTATGCTTGTGTAAAGCATTTAACTTGTCATTTCGGCCTAAAGAAACACCCCTTCAGGTTGAAATTTCTACAGGAAATGCAGGGAAGGTGTCCTCAACACTGAATGGGGACATAGAACGTAATGTCAACATGGCTACTCACACTGCTCACACTCACATACATTAGGTTGAATCTATAACGATGATAATACAGTTCACTGTTTTGAGAAAGTAGCTTGTTGTTTATAAAACATATACTTTCGGGGAGGAGTCTATGTTTTAGCCTGCTCAGATTATTTAAATACATAAATATTTCTATGGCACTTTTTTACAATGGTCATTGTCTCATCACAAGCTTTCCAGTAATGTAAAAATTCAGAATAAAAGTTTAAACTTTAAAAATTTATATTTATCCCAAATTAGCAAACCAGAGGTAAAGAGAAATTCCATGAGAAGCCATGAGGAAGAACTATACATTTCCTTTCTAGTACTGTATATTGTCAAGTAGAATTGCGCAAGCAGGGGCTTTTGAGCAACCTATAAATATAATTGTCAGTGTAATTTAAAATTAATTTGATTTAACATAAATTCCTTCCTGCTGAAGCCATCAAAGATGAAGAGCCAAGACAAAACTGACCACAGCTACAGCAGTTCAAAGCCACTGCCATGGTCTCTAAAGGGTATTGTCCACAGCAGCCCAATAGAACTCCAGGATGTCCATGTGGGGCCATCCTCAGCAGCAAATTTGCACCACCAAGTGACGAGAATCCAAACCAAAGCATCAGGATGGATCAGGCAGAACAAAAGGGGTGATCAGGAGTAGCATGTGTAGCTGTGCTGAGAGAGAGACAGTGAGAGAGTGAGAGAGAGAGAGAGAGAGAATATAATAGGTATGCTGGTGTAATGTATTTGACAGTTTTACTGATAAAAAAATCCTCACTGAAATTTAAAAGTGAATATTTTGAACTATGCTATTCATTATAACAATGAGCAACTGTCTTGATAATAATTCAATATTGTTTCACACTAAGAGTTCCACAAAATTCACGTAATCATATTTTCTCGTTTATCAAATGCAAAGAAATATAGACCAAAATTATCCTTTCTATCCACTGTGTAAGTTATATGAGAGGTAAAACTGTATCTAAATTTAAAGCTTAATGTACTTAATGAAGCAAAATGTACTTTTTACAAATTAACATTAACACTGTGTGTTTAGGGAATTTACTGTAGACAAATGATTTGGATTTGTTACTGTAGTGTTTCATATATTTGTGCACAGTTGAGATATTTGAACTTCTCACAAATCTTAAAACACTCATAAGCAAGTAGGTTCATAATATCTGCCATACCTATCAAGTATTTAGTAATTTACTAAAAATAGCTAGAACAGAAAATGTGATGGTGTAAAAAACGATGTAAAGAAAACATTTGTAATGATTGCTGAGACGGATCCATGTGCGACAACGTAGTGATTTTTAATGAATAAACCAGGCAAAATAATCCAAAATGACAGCAAGAGGGCAAAAACACAATTCAGGCAAAAGGTTCAGCAACCTTTTCAGTCCACAAGGCAAACAAATCTAACAAGGGCAAAAACAAGAAAAAGCACAAAAATACAAAACCAAAGCAAGGGTCATACACAGTGGAGCAAAGAGAAGAGCAATAGCTGGATGTGAATCTCCGTGAAACGGAAGTGGCTAGAATTTTGTAGAGGGTTCTCTGATGTCTGCTGGCTTGTGTGCTGGGTTCTTGTTACAGAACCCCGCTTTATGTTCAACTCCTGTCCTGGGATGGCCTTGAGGTCTGGGTGCAGGGCGGTTAGGGTAGGACAAAGATGTTATGAGCATTGACCCAAGACTGTACCTTCGGCCAGTATCCCTCCCAGTCTACTAGGTATTGCAGACGGTCCCTCTTCTCGAGAGTTGAGGATGGAACTCACTTGGTATGATGGGTCGCCATCAATCTCCAATGGTGGTGGGGCTGCAGTTGGTCCTGATCAGTGGAGGTGCCAGGGTTTGAGGAGGGAGGCCTGGAAGGAAATTATCGAGATGCGATAATTGTTTGGGAGCTCCAGGCAGTAAGTTACTGGATATAAAAAGACAGATAAAACAAATGTGGTCTGAAATAGCGGCACAGAATATAGGTACGTGTTTGTCATCAGTATTATATAATTATAAGGTTAGAACTTGTATTATTTAATTTTGATTTAATAGTTAAAGAGAAAAAATGGAACTGAGCTTTGTGTAGAGTAAAAGCCCCGAAATAAAAAAGCCCTGCAAGAAAAGAAAATAATCAGGATGCGATGATGTGCTTATAGCGCCTTCTTGTGGAGAAAATACATAGATGGCTTATGTCTAAAAAACATCAGCAGAAACTGTCCCCAGAAGATATCACAGGGGACAATTTATGATGACTTTGCATTAAAAATGTCCTCTGTGTAGCCTAAAGCTAGCTCTGATTCATAAAAAATTCAGGTATTCAATAACTGGTAGCATGTTTCTAATTGGAGGAGGAACAAAGACTACCAAACCAGGTATTTTGTGCTTTGATGACATGCGTACAGTGTTTAATAGCTATTTTAGGCTTTCTATGGTAAATTACATGAGGGTTTTATTTTCTTTTTTTCTAAATTAAGTGTTTTTACTTAGTTCATACTGATGTTGACGATTGTTCAGAAGTTTGGAAAATATTGATTATATATGTTATTTAAGTCTCAAAAGATAAGCAATGCTTCATTAGGATGTGACCTATATACATCATCCTAATAAATGTAAAGTGCAACACATCAAGGATTTCAGAAATTTATAATATTTCATATTTAGGGTTAATAATGGCAAAGATACTGGCAATTCAAAATGGACATCAAATATGTGCAAATACGGACAAAAAAAATCCTAATTAAAGCCACCACTACCTAAAGGGCAGTGGTGGCTCAAATGGTTGAGGCTCTGGGTTGTTGATCGGACGATTGGGGGCAAGGCCCAGCACAGCCAAGCTGCCACTGCTGGGCCCTTGAGCAAGGCCCTCAACCCTCCCTGCTCCACGGGTGCTGTATCATAACTGCCCCTGCACTCTGCACTCTGACCCCAACCTCCTCAGTTGGGGTATGTGAAAAGAATTCCACTGTGCTGTAATGTATATGTGGCGATATTAAAGGCTTCTACGCCCCATTCTATTTCCTTCACTAAGCATTTTGGGATTAGAAATGTAATAAGGCCGCTATTAAATTACCACAAGGGGGCGACAAATACAAAGCAGCGTTAAAATAAAAAACAAAAAAGTGAAGCTGATCAATGATATTTAAACGTCACAAACTTCATGCAGTCGATATATAAAGTATCACAGTTTGAACCAACTGTTTGAAAGAGTTTTAATGATTTTGAACAATATAATAAGAGTTTCTTGCTGTGGCTCACGGTAGCTATTAATATGTTTACCTGCAACTAAATGTTGTTATTTCAGGAAACCAATTAAAATAATTACTGAATAAAGGAGGCTAGTAAATTACACAGTAAGGCTGAAATTCATCATGCAAAGCTACTAACTGTAAAAGATTTTTCCCATTATTTGCCTAAATAAAATGCAATTTATACTAAAGAAAGAAAAAGAAAGAAAAAGAAAGAAAGAAATCAAGAAAAAAGAAAGGAAGAAAGAAAAAGAACGAAAAAGAAAGAAAGAAAGAAAGAAAGAAAGAAAGAAAGAAAGAAAGAAAGAAACTTCTATCCAGTCACAGCCAATACAAGCTAAAACAATGAGGGAGAAGTGTGTAAAGTGGACAAGAAAGAGAGAGAGAGAGAGAGAGAGAGAGAGAGAGAGAGAGAGACGATGTAGTTGGAGGAGGTGGTGTGGGGGTTGTTCGTTCCTGTTTTCTCTCTCTCTCTCTCTCTCTCTCTCTCTCTCTTCTCCACCCCTATCTCTTTACGGGACTCTGGCAGGCCGGTATTCCAGGAATGTGTGGAACATGGCGGCCGCAGCGAAGGCTCCGAAAAGCGGTCTGCTCGAGGTTCGCGTGGCCGCGGAGCGCTGGAGCCGGGTGTTGGCTTCACTCAGCGCGGACACGCTCACTCTAAGCCCGGGCGAGGTGAGCGCTGAGGCGGCTAAAAGCACGCCGGCCCCCGGCGGTACTATGAATGGAGAGCCGGGCCACCTGAGCTCTCCCGCTGTCCCGGATTCCATCAGCAACGTGAAGAGAACCGTGCGAGTTACCAAACAGGACGTGGGAGGACTCGGCATAAGCATTAAAGGTAATAAAGCTTTAACTTCTAACATCATAAACTTGTCCTGAGTTTAATAAATCAGTGCACAAAACTCCATCCACTTAAAGCCATTAAAAGCTGTGAAATGCTGAAGTTACATTTCAAATCCATTAGAACTTTCTTTATGTTTTATGATTTGTTATCTGCATGTCTCTATTTTAACTGCACACAACAGGGTAGAAGACTAACAAAAAAGTCACAGGTTAATTAAGAAGGTCTAACAAAGCTTAAGAATAGTTCTCACTTATAAAGAGTCTTCACACTATAAGAATACATTTGGATTAATTCCACTGTTATAGTGTATATATTTAATATAGTACTACAGTAACATAGTGTTATATTTGATGGTGTTATACACACTCATTCCCACTGCAAAATCACCCACATGTCCAAATCGAGACTCTTTAAAGTTCTCTTGTATTTAAAGACCAAAAAGTCATCCACAATTCATCCAGTTCTACTGCACTCATAGATGTTTGATGATCGGTGAGTGTCAAGAGCTCACAGTTTCACACCCACGATGGGAACAGGCTTATTAAATATATTTAATGATAATATCTTTAAGCAGGTAGTTTAACGGCTGAGTTATTGCCATATTATAGCAGCTGAGATTCCTGGCTTGTTGTAGTCCTGGCTTTGAAATGGGTTTGTTTCTCAGCTTGTATACTTGTGCACTCTTTGCATGAATGAGCATAGACTGATAACTTAAACCTTCCCCTCACACACACTTCGTAAATATATATGCTCCCCATTACACCCACCCACACGTAGGAGTTGTATGTCTATATTTAATATGGTGCCTTGAGAATGCCTCACGACTGCAGCTGTTTCACTCATGTCTGACCAAGAAAAAGTCACTCTAAGTACATGAAGTATTGTTCAGTATGATTAGGAAGTGCCTGTTCTTACTTAAACGCTATGAGTCACGTTGTCCGTCATATTAGGTTCAGATCTTATCAGTTATTAATGAAATGGCTTCTCCGCTGAGAGAGTTTGTTTGTGTCGGTAATTGAAGATGTCATAGTGAGGATTGAGGCAGAGTGTGTACAAGGGGGATGGGAATTGCACCCCAATGCCAACAGCTGACGAGATAATTACCCACAATGCTCAGCGTTGTCACTGGCTTGAAATGAAAGCTATGGGACAAGAGCAAGGAGAAGTGGTGGGATTGGTGCTATTTATTTTAGGTGGAGAGAGAGAGAGAGAGAGAGAGAGAGAGAGGGAGATGACCTTGCACTGAGTCCAAAGTGCAGCTGTATTTTTATATATACTGTAGTGCCAGATGTAAGTGGATCTGCTGTTCTTTTTCTTGTGGAAACACCAAGTGTGACCAAGAAAGACTTGGTCCATGATATGAATTTTCCAATGACAAGTATTTCCATTGGTTTATATACAGTACTTTTGCCAGCACCCAGTGATTCTGGTTTGCCGTTTCTCTCTACATGTTATTAAATTATGGTTTGTTTTTCAGTGCTAACCAGGCAAAGACTTATTAGATGTTCAGTGACTTTTCACTGCACTTTCGCAGACCTCACCATGGAGCAACTTAGCAGAAAAAATTACATAACTGGCCCTGATTCGTTTAATCCAGCTCTGTCCTGTGCTTTTCCCATCAAGCACACATTCTTAATCTGACATTTCATACACATCATTTCCTTCCAAATGAAGGCAATAAGCTAAGAATTTACCCCTCTCTCTGTCAGCGTGTTAAATGTCAACCCTTCCTTCCTATTACATATATAAATGACTAGTATGTCCCTATTCTTCTCTTCAAAGGTCATAGAGCTTCAGAGAAAGTTACAGAACAGTGCAGAAGGATCTCGCTACTGAGAACTTGCAAAGGCATACGCATACAAAAGGTTGATTAGTGTTCAGTTAATGGAAGGACATGTTCATAGCAGTTATATAGAGTATTAGACTGGTACAAGACAGCATACTGTACATGCACCATAAACTGAACTTGCAGATGTATTTATGCAATATTTGAGCACAAACAGATTGAGTAAGGTCGTAGTATTTCAAAAGTAACATGTTTCTTTAGCACTCTAGCTGTTCTAGTTTACATAGGGGTGAAATAATGATTGATAGAGTGGCAAAGATCCTTTAAAAGGGTCAAAACATATCCAAGTCAGTGGCACATTTCCAAAACTCCATCAGTATTGGTATTTAGCCAACGGTATTCAGGGCAATGACAAACGGCCTAGAAGGTTGTAACTGTATTTAAAGGTCAGGGATCTTCAATAGGAGGCCAGAATGGTTCGAATAAGGTTGGTACAAGTTTAAGAGCTATGGGGACAAATCAGAAGGGTCAAAATATATACAAGACACTGGCAAATTTTCAAATTGTAATGGTACCTGTAAATAAATTAAAAGGATGCAGTTAAATGTGTTTAGCCAGATCATCAAAACAAGTTGGGCAAGACTACATAAAATAGCCAATGGATTGTTTAAAACAAACATACCAAATGTGAATAAAAGAAAATAGTATTCTTACATTTCTACCTTTGACATTGGCTTGATATGATGTTATTGTCTCTACATGATGTTATGTTGCCACAATATCTACTGATGTTTATAACAGATTACATTATGTTAACAGTATGCGTTTGCATTGGGGTTCAGCAAAAACAGTGGAGTACTTGTTATCATTCAAAAATATGCTGAATGTGCAATAGATCTGACTTGTGAAGATTTACTTCCTAAATACTTCCTAAATCCTCCTACTTCCTTTAATTCCCAATACTTCCTAAATCGAAGTGGTAAATCTAGTACATTTTGCACTAATCAGCATATTTATATTAGCACTGAAGAAGGAGCCTTTGTTATTGTCACATATACATTACAGTGAAATTTTTTCTTCATATATTCCAACTTCGGAGGTTAGGGACAGAGTACAGAGTCAGCCATGATACAGCACTCCTAGAGTGGAGAGGTTAAGAGCCCTGATCAGGGGCCAACTGCTTACACATCATGTACTACTGCAGAGGCACTTAAAAAAAAGAGTTTTTTAATTGCCGCCGTTTTTAACTGTACTGTACATCTGGTAATATTTTTACACCTTACATAGTGTACTTAAATCAGAAATGGTGGAAATGCTACTTTTCCTGTTTTTAGGCAAACAGTGATTAAATTGTGATCTTTTAAAATGGAAAATCACAATCAGGGGAAAATTCAATTTTTACAACTTTGAAAATAGACCAATATACTGTAGAGTGTATACAGTGTATACATATCAAGTAGGTCTGCAGGTCCGCTCAAGTAGGTCAGCAGGTCTGCAATAAAATGGAAATTAATTATTTAAAAATCATACAATGTTATTTTCTGATTTTTTAGAATTTGTTTTAGATTCTGTCTCTCACAGTTGAGGTGTACCTATGATGAAAATTACAGATCTCTCCATTCTTTATAATTGGGAAAACTTGAAAAATCGGCGGTGTATCAAATACATATTTGCCCCACTGTATGTATAGTAAATCAAAAACCCAACACTAAAATATGACTATTTCTGTGGTATGAATATGACTACATGTAGTTATGGAATTATTATGAGATATAGGTAATGCACATGTAAATTAATATTTCAATAAGATTACAGCATTTAGGGCACATTTAAACAGTACTTTTGGAATCTTCAGCAGTATTGATTTCATTCCGATAAGCAAAAATGGTGCAGGTACACACACAGAGCAATTGTGATGTATTAAAGTGTCTAAACAATATTTAAAGGTGATTTTAAATCCTTCTCATCATCGAAAATAATGGAAATTATTCCAAACGAATCACTGGCTATAAAATGTGGCCACATGACGAAAGGCTGTAAAATGTGTATGCTTTGTTTTTCCATGTAATGTTTAATAAGGCAAACTCAAGGGTATTACTTTGCTTCCTCTAGCATCACCAGATGGATGTCTGATATTGAGAAACCCTTGAGACCAGTTGCAATGGCCACCTGATGTTCATTGAAAATGATTTAGCAACGTTTCCTCTGAAGATATACTGCAGGCATAACCTTCCTGTACTAAAGAAGATCTATGTGTGTGTTTTGGAGCATGCTCCACTCCAAGGATCAAACCAAACATAATTCTCATTGTCAGAGTATTCAACGTAATTCACAGGGACTTAGAGGACATCTGATATAGGAAAGTGGTCAGTGTAATGAAATTATGTATTCTGAGCTGTACTTTTCACCTTATACATCTTATACATTTCAAGCGATGCATTTGTTCATAAATTTGATTAACACAAACCTTTTTTGATCCAGCAGTTTTTAATCCTGCAGTTGGCATCTCTTCAAAAAACTCTGTGGCTGAGACATGCTCAACATGATCTTGACACTTCTGTTGTATTACATGTAATATTAATTAGAATGGTCTAAACCCACATTTCAAGCACAGACATTAGCATCTAACCTTCTTCCAACCCTCATAAATCTTTACCAGGTGCTAGCGTGTGAGACAGGGGCTGAGATTTAACATGATTTAATCTGGTCGTATGAACGTTATTAATTTCCCGAGCTGCGAAGTTTTGGCTGGATTCCGAAAAATGATTCCCACAGAACTTCCTCTTGCTGTGGATGCATTTAGTAGAAAACTGTAGAATCAGCTCATAAGCTGGTCATATTACATACTGTAGCACCAAGTTATTAATGCCATATGATGAAACAAGCAAGCTGGTGTGAAATTACTTAAATAAATATTTTGTTTCATTCAGCGTATTGCATAAAGTATTATAGACATAATTTGCAAAAATGTTTTACTTCAGGACAAATTTGGATTACTTATACAATGTTTTGTATGTAAAAGCATTAGATTTGTACTTTACTGGTCCTTTTCATCAGAAAAATATTGCACATTAGTCACTCAATATTACAGTCTAGATTTTTCAATCATGTTTGTGCCCTAAGAGAATGTATTTCGCTTTATCTTGGGGATCTTGTGTCTCCTGAGTCATTAACACATTCTACCAGAACACTGTTATTGTGTTCTGCATTGGACCGTCTGAGATTTTTCTCCAGCTGTTTTTCGCTTTCTTTCTTTTTCAACGTTAGAGATGTACCTGCAGAGAGTGAATGTCTTTCACAAAATTGGGATCAAGACATCTTACTGTTCTTGTGTCTATCTGTGTGACAATCCAACAGACATTCAGCATTCAAGAACGGTCTTGCAAAGAAGTTTATTCTGTAAACAGCAATCAAACAAAGCCCTTTCTTTCACCAAATTTGGTAGACATTCTTCTTTTACCCAGGGAAATTGTGGCTCAGTGGTTAAATGCAAAGGGTTACAGATTAGAAAGCCGGTGGTTCATGCTACAACTGCTGGGCCCTTGAGCAAGACCCTTAACCCACTCTGAATTAAGTGCACTATATCACTGCTTCCTAACAAGCTGGGATATGTGAAGAAGGTGGCACAAGCTTTAAGCCAGATGCCCATTCTGATACAACCCACCCATTTTATCTGGGCTTGGGATTAGCACTGAGCATTTACCCCTCAATTACCTGCATGGGAATTGAACCCAGGCTTGGGTGGTGAACACACCGGGTCCTGTAGATTGACCACAAGGGAAGATTGCATTGTATTGTATAAGTGATAAATAAAGTCTTCTTCTTCTTCTTCTTCTTCTTCTTCTTCTTCTTCTTCTTTTCATCCTAAACATTACAGAAAAAAACGTAGGAATCATAAATTCTGAAATGCTACCCTTTGGTTACCTTGCTTCTAACACAAGACTGCTTAAATAGTCATATGTGCACAATATTGTAATTAAACCTTAAAGTATCTGGCAGACAAATTTAAAACAGTGTCCAAAAACATAATCCAAAACCAGGCAGAGGTCAGGCGATCAGCAAACGTCAACAATAATGCAAAACCCAGATTCAGTGTCACAACCAGAGTAAGAATACACAAGAAGATATGGCTTGGTAAGTTCAGGATGGTACACACTGACAGTTACTTCTCAGGGGGTATTGACACTGGCAGTTTAGTCTGAAAAGAATGGTCCACATGAAATTTGGTAATGTGAAAGTTGTCATGTAGGAAATGCACCATAGTACTGAACCTGAGAATTCCTGAATACCTGTAAATGTGAACTCGTACTCGAGTCTGCACTTGTTCAGGAAATAAAGTAACCTGAATATGTGTTTTAGCTGATGACGACACCATTAGTTTACACAACACATGTGCAAAATGAGTGGCAGGCGAACACTCTGGGACATAGAAGAATTGACCTGCTTTACTGTGCATAATAGCACTAAAACAAAACATTATATATATATATATATATATATACATATATATATATATATCTATAATATATATATATATATATATATATATATATATATATATATATATATATATAGTCATATGCAAAAGTTTAAGAACCCCTGACAATTTCCGTGATTTTCATTTATACTGTAAATATTTGGGTATTTGGATCAGCAATTTCATTTTGATCTATAGAACAACTAAAAATAAAATAAAAGGACACAGTAATATTTCAGTAGTGAAATGAGGTTTATTGGATTAACAGAAAATGCACAATATGCATCAAAACAAAATTAGACAGGTGCATAAATTTGGGCACCCCGACAGAAAAATCACATCAATATTTAGTAGAGCCTCCTTTAGCAGAAATAACAGCCTCTAGATGCTTCCTGTAGCCTGTAATGAATGTCTGGATTCTGGAGGAATGTATTTTGGACCATTCCTCCTTAAAAAACATCTCCAGTTCGGATGCCGAGCATGGACAGCCCGCTTCAAATCACTCCACAGATGTTCAATGATATTCAGGTCTGGGGACTGGGATGGCCATTCCAGAACATTGCACTTGTTCCTCTGCATAAATGCAGAAAGTAAATTTTGAGCAGTGTTTTGGGTCGTTGTCTTGTTGAAATATCCAGCCCCGGCGTAACTTCAGCTTTGTGACTGATTGCCCAACATTATTCTCAAGAATCTGCTGATATTGAGTGGAATCCATGCGACCCTCAACTTTAACCAGATTCCCAGTACCGGCACTGGCCACACAGCCCCACAGCATGATGGAACCTCCACCAAATTTTACTGTGGGTAGCAAGTGTTTTTCTTGGAATGCTGTCTTTGGCCACCACGTATAACGCCCCTTGTTATGACCAAATAACTCAATCTTTGTGTGTGCAGAAAAGGCTTATTTCGCATCACTCTCCTGTACAGCTTCATCTTGTGCAAAGTGCGCTGATTTGGTGAACGATGCACAGTGACACCATCTGCAGCAAGTTGATGTTGTAGGTCTTTGGAGGTGGTCTGTGGCTGTTTTTGACCGTTCTCACCAACCTTCGCCTTTGCCTCTCCAATATTTTACGTGGCCTGCCACTTCTGGCCTTAACACCAACTGTGCCTGTGGTCTTCCATTTCCTCACTATGTTCCTCACAGTGGACACTGACAGCTTATATCCCTGCGATAACTTTTTGTAGCCTTCCCCTAAACCATAATGTTGAACAATCTTTGTTTTCAGGTAATTTGAGCGTTGTTTTGAGGCCTCCATGTTGCCACTCTACAGAGGAGAGTCGAATAGAACAACAACTTGCAATTAGTCACCTTAAATACCTTTTCTCATGATTGGATGCACCTGAATATGAAGTTCAAGGCTTAATGAGCCAATTGTGTGTTCCAGTTAATCAGTGCTAAGTAGTTACAGGTATTCAAATCAACAAAATGGCTAGGGTGCCCAAATTTATGCACCTGTCTAATTTCATGTATGTCAAGAAAAATTTCAAATGTCAAATTCTAATTTCACCTGTCTAATTTGATGCATATTGCACATTTTCTGTTAATCCAATAATCCTCATTTCACTACTGAAATATTACTGTGTCCTTGGTAGGTGGTTTTTACAGGAGGTGTTTCTAAGGCCTTTAGATTGTGGTGATTGTTTCCTTTAAAACATACTGTACAAGCTGATTAAATTATCGTGCTTGTTTGCCTGTTTGTTGGAGTTTATTTGCCAGATATATTGAGTGCTTCTCCTGAATTTAAGGAGGTAGGAGGCAGAAACTGTTCAGTTAGATATCTAGCTGACATTATTATGTGCTACCAAAAGCCTTAAAGCTAGTGAAAGCCTATTTGCTTCTTACACTTACTTTCACAAGATGTGCGATTTACAGGTCAAAGGGAGATCTTCAGGCACTCTTCCTTCATACAGATCTTTTCTGTTTGCAATGAATATCTAGCTACAACATGCTAAAAAGTGTAAGCAGTGTACTTTTCCACTGAAAGTGAGTTAACTGTATTTGCCTTTTAGTTACTTAAGTAAAGTAATTTAAAAAAAAAAAAAAAAAAAAAAAGCTGCAGCAAAATCAAAACATTCTGACCAAAACAATCACAAAAAACTTGTAAAATCCTGGGTGGAATGATATATACTTGCCGCCTCAATGCATTGATCTTTAAAGTCAACGCCATAAAAAGAATGTGAACACCTAACACCTCAGTTCCTCTTTTTTACAATTTTGGGGTATAATAAAATCAAATAAGTCTTGACAATCTTCTGTGGTTTTCTACATTGACAGATCATATAAAGGATCTGGCTTACAGTTTATATATCATCTGTCAGTGTAGAAAACCACACAAAACAATGAGAAACTAAGACTTATTTGATATCATTATTACTCAGTATATACAGTATATTGGCAAATATCTGATTTCGCCCTGAATTCAAACAATATCAGTTTGCTTATGGGACAAAAGAGGCGGAAGTAGGTACGGTTGTTTCTCTCGTGCATAGCAGAGCAGAGCAGGTAATTAGATATGAAGCTCATGGGACAACGAATGGTCACGTTTATTTTCATGGGAGTGCAGTGGAATTGGAGTGGTGCATTTACTGCATTCGTTCAATTGTTCCTCTTCAGTGCATCATCCTGGTCAGAGTTGCTGTGATATAAATGACTTTTTCATTTGTACTTTGGAAAGCTGAACCAACAAAGTATTGTGGCAATGTACAAACAAAAGTAATAATAATCTCTGCTAATAGTTGTATAATGTGCACATCATTCAGCTATTAGGCTTACATTTCTCAAAAGGAAAATAAAAGTCATGGGCCTTATAACACAACTCATTTAATCATTATAGATACATCAAGCAATATGTTCACATTATAGTTATTTTTTTTATTAAATGGTGGAAGCTGTCATGACTACATCAATTAATTATGAGAAAGAGCTGAATGTGTTGTAAGTGAAGTCTCGTAAAGTGAAGTGTGATGTAATAATGGAATCAATCTCTGAGCAGACATTGTTGGAGTCTGAGCTAAGACATACACTAGGGGTGTAAGCATCACGCTTCCACACGATACATTACAATTTCAGTTTATAAGGCAGCATGCTGATAGTTGATGAAGCTACAGAATCCTCTACGACATACTCGATTTAGTAACTATAGATAAATACGTGAGTCATTTCTACCATTACTTTATAAATGATGATGTAAAGATTAAACTATTTTAAAAACGTTCTGGGCAGTTCATTTTATTAGCCTGTTAAATTATTGACACATTGGTTTAATAAATAAAATATAATTTTTTATACGATTTCATCCATCCATTTTCTGTAATGCTTTTCCTACACACTATTATCGCAGGGCACAATTACACACACTCCCACACTATGCACAATTTAGAGATGCCAATCAGCTTACAGTGCAGTGCATGTCTTTGGACTGCTGGAGGAAACCTGAGAATCTGGAGGAAACCCCTGAAGCATGTGGAGAACATGCAAACTCAAACAGGCTGGAGGCAGAAATCAGCGCCCCAAGTCTGGAGGTGTGAGGCAAATGTGCTAACGACTTAACCAATGTATCCTGCCTCAATGGCTTATTACACCCATAATACACACGAGTACAGCATGTCTATCATAACAAGGTTTTAAAGTTTTTATTGAATCTTGGAGCTGAGTTAATGTATATTATGTGAAATTAGATATATAATTATTGGTGCATATATTTGACAATCTTTATATACTAATTTAATGAACTCTAAAATTTCTCTCTCCTTTTTATCTGTAATTTTTTGCATATATTTTAATTTCTATTCCAGGTTTGGAGTATGGTTACCTTCCAGTGTAACATATCACATACTGCTGAAATCCATGTGAAATATTGTTCTGTACAAGGTACAACAGTATGGCAGTGAGCTGACTGTGTGACTGCAATTTCTTTCAGGAGGTAAAGAGAACAAGATGCCCATATTGATTTCTAAGATCTTCAAAGGACTCGCAGCAGACCAAACCGAGGCCCTGTATGTCGGTGACGCTATTTTATCTGTCAACGGATGTGACCTACGAGAAGCTACTCATGATGAAGCCGTGCAAGCTCTGAAAAAGACAGGGAAAGAGGTCGTTTTGGAGGGTAAGAAATCATGGCTTTGCTGTTTGGAAATTTACATAGAAAAATGAGTCAATTTATTTAAAATTTGTAATCTCACTTGTAATCTCAGGATGGTCTCCACCTCTGAGTTCAGCGAGTGAAATCATATCAACATGCTCACAGTATCAACAGTATACAAAGCAGCACCTCTTACCATTAAATGAGTTAGATTGTATATACAAATGTTTAAATAAATCATACACGTTTTGGCTTGTTAAATCTATGATGTTGACTATACAGATCAATGTTTAGAGGCAACAAGTATATTTAAGTCCCACCATAGTTTCATTGAGGTTTTTTTTTTTTTTAATAATTGCACCCAAATGATTTTACAGTGATGCCTCGAGGTACGAGTGCTCTGACATACGAATTTTTTGAGATACGAGCTGTGATTCGACCAAATTTTTGGCTTGAGATACGAGCAAATTTTTGAGATACGAGCATCCGAGCCCCCGCCGCCGAAACAAAGATCCCCAACAACCACGTGTGCTCTGTTTCCCCCGTCTCAGCTTCCCGCGTCTCACTCGGTTAAAGCCGTCTTTCCACTGCACACGACAAACGACGGCCGATAAACAGGAAGTCATTCATTTCCTATGGAGAGTCGCAAAGGTGCTGCGTGAGGTGCCGATCATCTGCGGATCCGTAATTTTCGGATCCGTTTTAAGCGTTGGATCCGTTAAAAAATTTTAACTTGTGCGACTGCACCGCATCTGATATGCTGACCGGACAGGTAGATGTTAGTGAGGAAAGAGTGTCAAAAAAGGCAAAAACAAGTGAAGAGAAAAGCGATGAAGAAAATTAAGCAAAATTAATGTAAAGAAAACAGAAATTGTAGCAATTAAGTTCAGTTAAGTTAAGAGAATTTCAGTTCTGTCAGGACCACTTTGTCAAATGAGAATTTATTAGATGATATGCATACAGTTAGTGTTGGCGATATGGTTCGAAGAGCAGCGAAAATAGAATAAACCCCCCGTATAACAGAACCACTAATCATGCATAGTATTAGATATGCTCGCTTACACGTTTTTGGAAAGTAATAAATGAATGAATTGATAAATAAATAATTAAATAATTAGAGAGAGGGAGAGAGAGAAAAATACGTGGAGATTTATGACGTAAACTGGTACAACGAACACAGGTTCCGGCATGGTGGAGTCAGGGTTGGAGGAGGGAGTTTAGATGTCGGAACACAGGTTCCGGCATGGTGGAGTCAGGGTTGGAGGAGGGAGTTTAGATGTCGGAACACAGGTTCCGGCATGGTGGAGTCAGGGTTGGAGGAGGGAGTTAAAATATGGATGTCGTAACCGGATTGGTGCGCGTGATTGATTAACAGCTGATGCACGCTTGACGACGTGGCCTGCCAGAACTAACGCGATGCTTGATTTAAGTTTGTTAATTTTAGTGAAGTTTAGTTAAGTTCCATTTAAGTGTAAAGTAGCATTAAGAGTGTACAGTAGCGAGTAAGTGAACTAAAGCGAAAGTGTACGTACGAGACAAAATTCCTCCTGTTTACTCCTCCCTCAACCTCCGTGCGCATCTTCCGTAAAGTAAAACTAGTATATTTTTTTTAACACTCTCTTTTACTGCTGTATGTTTTTATACAATATTTGTCATTTATATAATACAGGTACTGTTCATTTTTCATATTCAAAACACATAAACAAAACAAATGGAGTGGAATTTTGCGAGCTGGAACGGATTAATGGGATTTCAATGAATTTAAACGGGGAAAATTGTTTCGAGGTACGAGCAATTTGAGATACAAGCAAAGTCACGGAACGAATTAAACTCGTATCTCGAGGCATCACTGTACTGCAGCTTTTTCCAAAATTTAAAAATTATAATTTTTTTTTTGTTGAGTGTTGAATTTGTGAAACTGCAAGCGCAGGATTTTTTTGATAGCTGTATGTTTCACTGATGTGAATCGAAGGGGGCTTTGGCTGAATGTGGAATAATCTGCATGACCAGTATTGGCCCAAATATGGAGAAAATTTGCAGCAATTTTGAATTTGCACTTAAACCTATGATAGGTAAATCCTGAAACCATGGACTGATGTACTACTTAACAATTATTTGGCTTGTTGCTAACAAAAGACGAACATGGTGGGCGTCTTTGATTTTTTTTCACGTTGTGGCTTCAACACTCAGGGTTTAAAAGTGACGTAATTATGAGGTAAGACAAATGTTTATAAATTTCAATTTTAATTAAAAAAAAGTTAAAACAAAGTTAAAAAAAGTTCAATTTATAACTAAAATTGTATTTAATCTAAATACTTTACAATATACAAAAAGGAGCATTAGGATGCAGGGATATGCATGAAGTCTAGCAAACAGTGAAATCAGCATGCAGTCAGGATGTTTCCTGGCTTGAGATTTAAGAAGGCTTTAGATGAAATTGCTGATCAGCAGCCCATAGCTCTGTCTCAGTTTAGAGTTGTCCAAGGTTTTTAAAGTGCAGCATCATACAGTATCTTTTAAAGTAAATAAGATGAGAGAGGCGCAATATCGAGCAGTCTGCGTTTTCACTGTCTTTCTTTACAATAAATTCTAGTCTGAACTGTTTTGTC
Organism: Tachysurus vachellii; assembly: GCF_030014155.1. NCBI lineage: Eukaryota > Metazoa > Chordata > Actinopteri > Siluriformes > Bagridae > Tachysurus > Tachysurus vachellii. Next base: position 19,168,345 of record NC_083463.1, on the reverse strand, counting down.
ACCAGGTTTTGAACATACTTAGAAGGGCATCGTGCTTCCTGTTTCATTATCTTGTCTATAGACAGCTTGCTTTCTAAAAATATAGCCTTACATAATGAACCTAAAGGAGCACATAGCAAAAGTAATTATATTCAGCTAGAGTTATAAAAAATGAGAAAGGTTGTATGACATTCTGCGATAAATCACAGGGCAGGAGAATGCTTTATTCTTTCATCTACATGGGGACTGAGGTTCACGTTTAATTTGAGAGTGAATTTAAGGTTCCATGTGAAAAATGTTCTGTCATTGTGGCCTAGGAATCTCAGCAGAGTACACACAAAGGAAGGTCAGGTAAATGTTCCCATAAAACTCTGCAGATGAAATCATAAAGCTACAGATGGTCTCTGGAGATGACCTCATCTCAGCCTCACCCTCGCACACAAATGAAAAATATAATACACTCCCACACCCTCCCACACACACATGCACACACACACAAATTCAGCCATAATATGTTTAAAACTGTATTCTTACCACCATCACTATATACAGCCATGTGGCCACGCATATGGTCATACAACAATCTGTCATTGTCTTCAGGGCAAAATAAATGAAACACTTTAGACATTGTGAGGAGTGTGAGCTGTGTAGACACTGCTGACTGCTTTCTCAGTTTAGCTTTCTATCCCGCCCCAGCAGACTATCATGCTCAGGCACTGGTTCAGTGAATAAATCAATGTGAGAAGCAAAGCACACTAGAGCTGTGGATTTGCGGCCAAGGCAGGTTGCCAGATCACAGTGCAACATTTGTTCTATAATAAATCATTGAGAAAGGCTTGGACTACATATGATGTGTTAATGATCGTTGTTCGATAGTGTGTCATGCAAGTTCATTTTAAGAAGTTTAGAATGGAAAGAGATGCGTTTAGAGTCTGGGGGAGAGAAATGGACGAATAGAAAGAACAAGAGAAAGAAGATTGAAGAGTTACTGGATATGATAAGTGCTGTAAAGTGCCATATCAGCATTTTAACTTCTGTAATAGGGCTCTTAGGAATGGAACAGTGCAACCATCAAGGTGTGTGTGTGTGTGTGTGTGTGTGTGCGTGCAGACATTCTCTTGCTGCTCTCTCCTATTCCTACACTGATAGGGGAACAGAGGAAAACAATTATTGTATCCCCTACTGAGAAATAGAGATAGAGAGTCCAATAATTGATTAATTAATTAGGAACAGTGTTGCGGAAAGGAGTAGTGTCTTTTTAAGGGAAGTGTGTGTGTGTGTGTGTGTGTGTGTGTGTGTGTGTGTGTGTGTGTGTGTGTGTGTGAGAGTGTGTGTGTGTGAGAGAGAGAGAGAGAGAGAGAGAGAGAGAGGGAAATAGGGTGGAAGATGTGCCAGAAGGGAGCAGGCTCAGTTGCTTACAGTAACAAGTAAACTAAAGAAACACAGACAGGAACAGGCAAACACTGCCAGTTTGGTGTGTTTATGTGTGTGTGTCTGTGTGTGTGAATTATGGTCTTTCTCACCCTACTATGGTGAGAAAAGCTGTGAAGGATAACAGCAATTTTCACGCATCTTAAACTCCATTACTCATGAACAAATGCTCCCGTAGGCTTCTGTTTCTACTCGTGTCCTACACACACCAGTCCTTCTGGGCATCATATAGACGCCAGAGCCTGTTAGTTGAAATACAAGCCAGTCAAGCTCAGTTCTGCCTTCAGTGAAGTTCAAATTTCAGGGGTTTGAAATTATTCTGAATTACAGAAGAATTACAGAACATTTCATATATCACGTGATATTTTGCTGTTTATAGTGAGTCAGGAACATTATTTCAGTGCTACTGTTGGTAAGGACATTTCACTTTATTTTAAACATCTGTACATTTGTCTAATCAACCAAACATGTGGTAGATGTGCGATGCATAAAATGCTGCAGACACAAAGCAGCAGCTTTGGAATGTGAACTAATTTGATTGCTGTGATTTTAACTGCCATGATTGTTGATGCCAGACAAGCAAGATTAGGTATTTCTATACATGCTGATCTCCTGGGATTTTTACATGCACTAGTCTAAGAACACACTGCTATAAAGAAACAACGTCCAGTAATCAGACTGAGTGTAGGCTGTAGACGGGAACGCCATCAGACTGATTTCGAACTGACAGAAAGGATAGAATAACACAGATAACCCTTTTGTACAGTTGTGGTGAGCAGAAAAGCATTTTCACTATGCACAACACATTGAGCATTGAGGTGGGTGATCTACAACAGCAGAAGATCCACTTCTATCAGCCAAGAACATAAAGCTGATGCTGCAGTGGGCACAGACTCACCAAAACTAAACAAGACTGGAAAAAACGTAGCCTGGTCTGATGAATTTCAATGACAATCCATGAACACAACCTGTTCTGTCAACCGTCTAGGCTGGTGGAGGTGCTGTAATGGTGTGAGGAATAATGTCCTGGAACACATTGGGGCCTTTAATACCAATCAATCATTGCTTGAATGCCACAGAATATTTGAGTATTGCTACTGACCATATGCAGCTCTTCCCTTCCCATCTTCTAATGGCTACTTTCAACATGATAATGCTCCAAGTCACAAAACAAAAGTCATCTAAAACTGGTTTCATGAGCATTCGGTGGTTCATTGGTCTTCGGTGGACTTGTCATTCACCAGATATGAATCCAAGACCTTTATGTTCTGCTGTGATAAATGTGGAGATTCACATCATGAAAGTACACCTGAAAGATCTGCAGGATTTGTGTTATCATTTATGTCAACATGGACCAGAATCTCAGAGCAGAATGTGTGCTCTTAATATGGCATTTCTTAGCAAACCATTCAGCATTAAATGACCTACATTTAGCAGAGTTACAGAATCAATGTCTTATGTTAATGTGTGGATAGTTTCCGTAATGTAACCTGTTAAAGTTAGATTATATATAAAGCAGTTAATATATTTAAAAAAAACACAAGTTGGCTAAATAAAATGTAATTATTTTTGGGTGACATGGTGGAACAGTGCGTAATGTTGCAACCTCCACATTAATCTCTCTAAAATTGAGCTTCTGTCTGTGTAGTGTTTCTGATATTTTCCCTGTGTGTGTGCGTAGGTTTTCTCCCACTGTCCAAAAACATGCTGGTAGGCAGATTGGTTATGCTGAATTGCCTCTAGGTGTGAATGAGTATGAGTATGAGTGTGAGTGTGTGTGCATGTGTGTGTGTGTGTGTATGTTGCACTGCAATGGACCATTCAAGTATTCCTATTTCAGTATTCCTGTTCTCGTGGCAGGATCTGGATCAACAAACCCCAAAATGATTCTAACATTGATTATTAAGACAGCTACCTAGAAGAGAAATTTAAACACATTTAAACCTTAAAAATCAGAAGCATTGGCAAAGAAGTGTGCTGCTTGCCATCTGTGTTGTTGCGAGTAGAGAGCTTCTGAGAAAAGAGAAATTTTATAGTGATATTCTGTGAAAATGAAGAAATAAATAAGTTTCTGCAATTAGAACAGGACCAAGGAAATGCTTAATAGTATTCCGAAATGAAAATAGTAACAATCATGAAGGGACTTGCATTTTCCTTCATGATAATATAATATTAGAAGTAAAAATCCTATTTGGCTGAGCTAAGACATGTCATTTGTTTTCAATTTAACATCACCGTGTGGAGGCTCATATAGTAGCACCCTGAGAAAAGCCAATCAATCCAAAATGCAAGAATTCTTCTCACTCACTGAAGTATTTCACTATGCACATTGGTGTAGTTTGGTTTACAGTAGTCCTATTTTAATATTTTGAAATTCACAACACAGGATGTCCAATTTGCCCATTAGACAAGGTCGTTCTGTTAAAGTTTTAGTGGAGCAGAAATAAAAGTGACGTTTAACAGTAATTAACTTTGGCTAAGCTAAATTAACCTATGTGGGATCATTGTCAGTATTAATACCATCAATAATTAAAGTAAGTATATTAGAATATTTGAGAACATACTAAAATAGTAGGCTATAGAAAATAGCAATAACTATGCAGAGTGTTTTTGTATATAATTCAACAGATGCTTAATGATTAATCTTGTAACAACAATTGCTGCTGAGTTTTATCATAGCAGCATGGAGGCACTGATTTCCCTGTTTTATTGCTCCACTTGTCTGTATTTGCGTCAGAAACATTCCAGTTCTAGCAATAGTTCATTACATTGAAAACGTTATTACAATTACTACTCGCTGTTAGTCAGGCTGTGTGTTGGCATGGCAACACTCACCGCTTTATCAAGCTGTGGCTTCTTTGGAAACAGTTTTCATTGATGGAGCAAAATTAAGCAAAGTATTTGTTGACATTTTGTCTGTAACGTCAGTTGTTCATCATTCGTTTCTTGTTTTTAGAACTTTTGTACTAAATATCATCACAGCTGACAGATCACAGCCATGCTAATACTGCATACAGACGTATATATGTACATTTCTAAATACTTCCTTTAACCTATAAAGTTTGCATAGAATGACAGATAGACAAACAGACAGATTGAGGCCAACTCCTGCATTATAACCATGAACCACCACCAAATGTAGAAAATGTAGACAGCTAATATGTCCATGATGTATTAAATGCACTTTTATTACATTTAATATTAGGGAGTCACAGTGTATTCCACAGCACAGTGAAGATCTATACAGCAGCAAATAATTTTATGCTCTGCTTAATGAATGGTCAGTCTAATGGTCCACTAGTGACTACTAATTCTTTACAAATGAACCATGTGTTTTCTTGCCTGGATGAGAAAGGAAGCAGATAGTAGAATGAATAATAATTCATTACAGTTTATGTTCTACCATTCCCTATCCAGGTAATCCTTTATTATCCCAACCTTCTCACCAGGCACAGCCTTTGTGTGTGCTAAGATCTGAGTGAATTCTACTCATCCTCCTCCCCAGCACCACCGTATGGATCTGCTATGGTGCTTCCACAACAACAACAAGGTTCTCTTATCTCCACATCTGAGCATGTCCAAACGAGCAAGTCTTCATACTCTCTCAGCAGCAGCAGCATTTCCGAAGCAGCCCAAACCTACCAACAGTCCATGTTAACTCCATTCTAAGAGCTGTCATGACTGAAATCTTTGTAAAAAAAGCTTTTTTTTTCAGTTCTCAAATTATCAAGGAGAAATATATAACCACAAAATACCACCTTCTAGTTTACTAGATCATTGTCTCTATGAAGGTGTATCTTGTGGCATTTATTACATAACACACCATTCTTCCTTCTCCCTGGATAGGATTTCTGGATTAGGATTGTTATATTAAATCTGACTTGTGCTAATGCGGCATGTTGGTCCTCCCGTATTTAATGCTAACAGACAGAGATGTGAGTAGATTTTACAGTAAGTTCATTACTTCTTTGAAAATACTGATTGGTATCCAAGTCAGGACTTGATTTTTCTCACTTAACTGAAGTTTCACACTTAACTAAATTAACACCATTAGCCATTATGCCCTTTTGTGCTCTGTCTTCAAAAAGTGCTAGCTTGTACCTATGATAAATGATCCAAAGTGTCGGTTTCCAAAAGCATGGTTCTCTCTGGCAGTGGGCCACTCATTTAATGAGCTCATGTGAGACTTTGCCGATAAGGGGATGTTACGTAAATTGAGTTATGCTCGTTATTCTGATAATTTCTTCTTCTGATCTCTGGAGGCTGCAGCACACTGAGCCACATAATTCTCATCTTCCCAGAAGCTATAGCTTCAGTTTAAATGTAAAATTATATGCGGACACACTTACACACAAAAACTCTGATTAAAAAAAAAGTTTCATATTGTTGTATCTTGTATATGCGATTAAAACTGTTCTTCAGAACCCATCATTCGTGTAAATGAGAAACAGTGCATAATTCGTACCCTTGTCAGCAGTGATGTTGTTGTTGACTGTGTGTGTGTGTGTGTGTGTATGTGATATTTGTTTGTTCTTATTGGTTCATTTTTGCGGGGGCATTTTGTGGGACATTCCTGGCCTAACAGAGCTTTTACAGAGCCAAGCATGCTTTGGGAGTCATAGACTAGCCAATCAGGCACATTCCAGCTGCTCCCACAGCAACTGAGGAGCCGAAAAACACTGGGGTAGGATGCCTTTGACTTTGACTTGGCAACCCAGTCTTATGTTTGCCCAATGAGGCAGCAAGATAAACAACTCCAATGGAAAGATTGACCAATAAGAAGAATCGCTGTTGTTAAACAAATTCCCACATATAACTGTTTACTTTTTTTGTGTTCACAAGTTTAGGAATTTAACTTCCTGAAGATTCATGAAAGTCTTAAACCTTGAGGTGAATGTTTAAAGAGGCCTCTCTCATTCTCTAGCTCTCACTACTGTAGTAATTCAGTTAAAAAAAAAAGACGCTCAGTGGTTTACTTTAGTCTATGCTATTATTAGTTAAATCGGTCCCAGTGTTAAAGGGGAATTCCACAGACTTTATTTCCTGCATAGTTCACTCACTGCATAATCCAACATAATCTGCTCACTCAAGTAAACAAAGTCATTTAGGTTGTTTTGATAAAAATCAGATATAAAAAACATAATGAGGCAAAACGGCTAACAGCAACAACGATAGGTGCCTAGTGCTGTATTACAGAAACATTTTAACTATGTTATCCTATCTTATCTGTAATACTAATGATTGTCAGGTACAGTATTACACATCTGATAAGTTTTATGAATTTATGAATGAATTTGTTAACCTGCCAAAATCTCTGATAACAGGAATCGTCTTTTAACTTCTTAATTTAAAAAAAGGCATTTATTTTATACTAATATATATGATAGATGTTTAATTCTTATGATAGATGTTGTTGACAAATGTCCCAGAGTGTTACAGAACATACCTTAACACACAACATCATGAAGACCAAAACAGGACCAAGTTCTGGAAAAGCATGGTTATACAATTATTGAATGTTTATTATTGAAACTTTACATCACATGGAGCACCCTTAAATCTGCTATTTAAAAAAATTATAATGTGGCAAAACTATATACACCAAAAGTAAGTGTTAAAGATAGAATGGTAACTCTGAAGGTATCTTTGTCTCTGAATCTGTTAACCAGTTACAGGAAAGTCATTACTGAAAAAAACCCTTCAACTCAACAAAACAAAAAAGCTTCTCTGGCCCGATGAGACAAATATTTCCACTTTTTTGGCTTGGGAACAACATGGAAGATTTAGACAGATTTTTTTTTATCAGCAGAAACTGGGAAACTGGTCAGTGTCAGCAGGCAAGAATGATGGATCAAATACAAGAGTATCTTAGAATAAAAGCTTCTCCAGTCACTAAGAGGCTTGAGACTACTGTAGTGGGGCTTCATCTTCCAACAGGACAGTAACCCTAATCATCTTTCCAAAGCTATATTGAGATGATTTAAAACCAAGAACCTGAAAGTAGTCAAAGATCCAAATGCAAGTCTGTGTCAATATGTGAAAATTGCTTCACCAAAGGTCTCCATCTAATTAGACAGAGTTATAACAAGAAGAATAGGTAAAATATCAGAATCCATATCCTATGAACAAAGTTTAAAGAGACATTTCCCAGAATAGTTGGAGCTCTAATTGAGCTCTAAACATCACCAAGTGTTGACTGAGGGTGCAAATAATTATGCATTCAACAAATGTCTGCTGTTTTTTTCATAATTAAAGTTTGGGTCACAAAACAATAATGCCTAAATGCATTACAACAGTGAATTATAAAATGTAGAGTGGTTTAAAGGGAGTAAATAGTTTTGCAAGAAACATATTATTATATTTAACATTCTATAAGATTTTACTTTATTTTTACTCTATACCTTTCTAACAATAATTATGAGGCTAAATGAACCCCTTATCTTAAGTATTAGTGCATGTGTTTTCACTTTCTGTTTTTTGTGTTTGTTGGTGTTCAGCATTGAATTTCTTTGTCATGTCACTGTGGTGGTCAGTGTCTCATATAAAAGTTACACTCAGGACTTTTTTTTACACCTGGCCTACAAGCAGCAATATATACATATAAAAATTCAATATTTTATTTTTCACATAAATGTTTATGCCTTCAAAGTAAATGGTGGTCAAACCCATTTCTTTGGGCAGTTTATTTGTGATTATATATAAGTAGAAAAGTCTGTTTAAGATTATCCAAGCAGAGGTAGAAACATCTCAACCTGAAAGCCGACAGTGCCCTGATTAATTTTATATCAAACTTGCAGCAATAAAACCAAAAAATTAATTTGTTTATACTGATTAAATACGAACACCAGTGTACTGGTAAAAAGTGTTCATTTAACACACCTTTTTAAGCACAAATTTAAGCTACAGCTTTGGTTGTGAATTATTTCTTTGTGATGAATTCTGGCAATTCAGTTTCTACATGCTAAATTATTGACATGGTGTTACAAAACCCAGGTGAAACCCATGCAAGCAACATGCAGGGACTTGCAGTAACAAAGTAGTACCACCATCTTAGTGTTATCAATTTTACACATAGGTCTGAGAGGACACGTGGTAGTTTGGATAACAAAATGGCTGCCTTTGCATTGTAGACCTTCTGAACCCCTGTTCTCTCACAAGTGTCACAAAGAAATGACTCAGTAATTCTCAACAATCATATTATAAATCTTTAAGTCTAAGTTTGTTCATTGATATTTTGGTTTTGTTTCGTTTCCCTAACTTTACCATGAGCTTTGATTTATGTGCTTTTCCTCACTCTCGCTGAACAGGATAGAGTGTGTTCTCCATCTTGTGGCATTGCCTGGTCTTTTTTAATTTCACAAAAGGTCATTTAATATCACGTCCTAAGAGGCTTTTGTGTAGACAAAATCCCTGCTTCTAAAAATACACCCCCAAATACTCTATACCTCTTTACCCGTGTTTGTGACTGTCAGAAATCTTTTGTTGGATATGATTACTGTTTACTAAGAGATTAACACTGTGCCAAAAATTCCATTACAGGCATATTTTTGGGGAATTCTGCCTGTATGTGAAGTGGCAGATTTAAGTGTGTGTGTGTATGTGTGCGTGTGAAAGGGCATGTGTGGAGGATAAATTTTTTGTAAGAGTGTGTGTGTTGTGCTCAATTACAACACAGTTGTGCGTGACCCACTGGTTGGTGTATGCTGACTCGGTGAGATGTGTGTGCCACTTCGGGGCTAAACTTTTCAAGTGGCGAGGAAACCCAGCTACACAAAAACACACACACCCAGAGACCTCAACCTCAACACTGACTGAAACCTGATATTCTGTGGCCCTTAGTGGCGCCTGCTATTTATATTCAGTCACTCTATGTGTGTATGTGTGTGTGAGTGTGTGTGTGTGTGGGTGTGTGTGTGTGTCAGAGAGAATGATGGAGGCTTTTATTTATTTCAGAGATCAGGGGAACGAACTGTAGGGTCGGGGTACTGAATGTCCTGTGGACTGGCCCAGTAGAGTTTGCTTATGTAGAACACATGCGGCACAAAGCACTTATGTGGCTATGTGTAATTACTGTGCTAGTGATAATATATGGAGTGTGTTTGATGAACTATGGAACTATATAGTGTGTCATGGATGCTGGATATGCTGTTGTCACCTGGAAGCAAATTTTTTCCAATGAAAGCAAGTCATTGGAAATGACTTTTTTTTGTTATTCGCAAGTGCTCATTCATTTCATCCATTTATAGTTATACGATTTTGGGCAACATCCATGAATCAAGTTGATTCCTATAGTTATCACTAAACAGTCATTCCTCACCGAACTCTCTTTGTTTGTCTTGTGAAGTTAGTAAAACAAAAAGCTCACCATATTAAATTAGCAAGAAACTTCAAATCCCTTCATTTTGAAGATTCTTCTTTGCCTGAAAACTTTACATCTAACTTACAAAGCTCTGCCAGTGGAGACTCCTTCTAAGAATTGTGTATGATTGTGTATGTGACAAATTTGAATTTGAGAATTCCTCTTGACCATATCAACAGTTACACTTTAAAAAAATCTGTTCATGTCGAGCTTCTCCCATATAAGTCATTGAAAATTGATCCACAGCAAAAAGAGTACACACTACTTCTTCATCTTGAATCCCATGATACAGATATACACTGGACAATTGTAGATACAAACACAAAACTGATTTTTTTTGTTAAGTGGAATGCTAGCTGTGCCACTCACTGCTAAATATTATTTCTATGGCAACCTGTAGTAGGAATGCTCACAGCACACTTCATTGTACAGCAAATTGGTGACCTGTGCTGGGAATAGTCCACCACTCAAATAACATTCGGTCAGCAATAACAAGAGATGAACAACAGTCAGCATCTATTTACCGGCAAATAGTGTTATTTAAGAAATATTTGTTGTATTGAAAATGCTTTTAAAGTCATGGTCCATTATTTTAATAATGACTGGCTTGCTGTGCCATTTTTGCTTAAGTCGAAAAGATCTCTCTCTCTCTCTCTCTCTCTGTAGTAAAGTATATAAAAGAGATGTCTGCGTTTTTTAAGAACGCGTCTTCGGGTGCTCCTCCTCTTCTGGACTCTCCTCCCCCCACACCACAGAAGCAGGCTGACCCAGTCATGAAGGAGACCAGAACCATCCCACTGAAAATGTGCCATGTTACTCGCAAGCAATGTCCACCAGACACAGAGGACAGGTAAACATGCAGACACACACATAAACAGAGACGGGGCATTTTTAGTTTCTTCCCTTCAACCTGCAGTTGAGGGAGAGTATATGTTCTAAATATTATTAATAGCAAAAACTAACACTAATCCTCCCCACTTTATGTGATTATGTAACTTTTTCCTTTACCTTTATCCTTGCCTGGGTCTATGTGTGCAGATATTTTGAGGTGGTGTCAGCAGACAGGAAGCTGTCTGCGTTTCTGAGGGCAAAGGATCCTGCGATGGCCCAGTCATGGTATACTGCTATCCAAGCAAGTTGTGCTGCACTACTCTCTACAGTTAAAGACAGCCTCAGCGCCCTGCAACCGGGCATAGACATCACACACGTCGGCTGGATCATAGAGCAGGTGTGTGTGTTTAATAATTAGAATAATTATTATATGCAGGAAGTAAATAACCTGGTTAAGTGTTTGTGTGTGCAGGGATCCGAGAAGCCGATACTGGCAGTGCTGACAGACAGAGATCTGTTGTTGTACAGCTCTTTGCCTGAGAGCAGAGAGAGTCTTAACAGCCCAGATAAGAGCCATCCACTCATTACTACCAGGTATATAAACACACACAGAAATAAAGAGCTATGCAGAAAGAATAATTCTATAAGTTTACCACACGGAACACGTCTATGGAGCTGCTGTTGACATCCAGTTTTCATAAAAAAGGGGCACAATTTATTCACGAGTGGGAACAAGATCCTAATATATGGCCACAACCTGCTGAGGCTTGGGAACATGATCATTAAGTCATAGAAATGAAACAATTAAGCCATTATTAAAGGAAGTCAAAAACAGATTAAAAAAAATGGCGGTCTGGCCAGCCTGCTGTGTGTGTGTGTGTACAAATAAGGCACAGAAACCACATTGTGCTTGGAAAGTTCACATGCACTATTTATTATTAAATACTGTACTGTACATATATTAGATCAATAGATGTTGTTCATCAATGTTCATTATGCATTATGTTCAGATCAATCAATCAAATGTGTTTAATTTGTCTAAAACTATCAAATCTAAATTGTGGAGTTTTTTTTTTTGTTTCTTTTTAATTCTGAAGCAGATACTGAAACCTTGACACCTATCTAATTGTTTACTTCTAAAAACACACAGCTTAAACGTTTTTGAACTGAAATTCTTTAAAACTGATTTAAAACTCAAAAATGACTCTGTGAATATTTATTAAAACAAATAGCAGAAACACGGTAGCTAAGTGGTTAAGCCACTGGATGTCTGCTGTGGAGGCTGTGAGGTTAAATCCAAACACTATTAGACAAGCATGTGCCTAATACTCTAAAGGTAAATAATAATGTCAATCTTAATACAAGTCTGTTATATGCAAACAATTCCTTTTGCAAGAATAATTTCCACAGAGTTTTGCTGGAATTGACTCGATACTGACACTGCATATTGGATTGGTGTCTCTAAGAAATATATCTCTAATATACAAAACAATAAATATCTCAAATCGTTTTTTTTACAGTCTCTAGATAATAGAGACATGGTAGTGATGGTAAAAGCTCTTACTGTTGTGCTGTAATGTGGTCAGTTCATTGTGACCATTTGAAGATTTCAGCAGGAAGGAATTCGTGTTGGGTCTGTGGCGAACAAGAAAATGTGCTGACCTGTTAGTTCCTCAGTAGCTTAATTCCTCTTAATTATAAACTGTTGTAAAACGGATATTATTTGCATTTACATTATTTACTGTCATGTGTCACCCAAATGAGAATGAGGTTCCCTTCTGTGTGATGTGAATTTTGAAAAGGGCTATACAAATAAATTGAAGTGAAATGAATTGACCATTCTGGTAAAAATGCTAGAGTTTAGATAAAAAGCTTCAAGAGTTTCAAGAGGGACCCTCATCTCAATGAGGGTCTGAAATCTATAAAGAAAAATTGGACCCAGTTCTGTCTTTCATTAAATAATAGTTTCAATCTGTAACTTGCCATTCCTGCTTACTTTATAGTTTTATATGTAAATCAGTTTCATTTGATTGATTTAGTGGTTTCTGTGGATCTGGTAGGCTGTTCTGTAGGCTGTTCTACAGTGAATACTGAATACAGTGGAATTAGAAGTAAAAAAAATTGAATAAAAAAAAATCAGGTGTATTTCGTTTTTATTCCCATTTAAAGGTAGGGTCTCCGATATTTGAGAATTGCTTCAGAAAACTGCGTTAAGATGCCAAACAAAACAAAAATCAAAACAAATGTGTAGCCAATGAGCAAGGGGCGGGGCGGGTCTTGTCAATGTGGGCGGAGAGAGCGTTCAGTGCACGTGTGCATGTATTCACAGATTCGAGTTTCTCGAGTCAATAACTCCTGAGCTAAACGCTGTTACTACACAAATAACACCTACTTCTACTATCGTAGTAATGTAAAGAGGCAGCTACACACGCTTTTTGCTAGTAATAGCGTTTGGCCCAGGAGATATTGACTCGGGAAACTCAAATCTGTGAATATGTGGCCAACTTCCCGCTCCTTCAGTTCTCTCCAGCGCTGGAAATCTTATATCTTATATATCTTAATCTTATATCTTAAATCTTATCTTATCTTGATCTTATATTAACACGGGTCATACTTCTTGCCTTATCGTAAGCCTTTCTTCGCTTTCTTTCTTTGGTTATATCCTCCATGTCAAAGTTAAAACCGCTTCCTGCTAATGTCACACATGCGCACTGAACACTCTCTCTGCCACATATTCACAACACCCGCCCCTTTCTGCTCATTGGCTACACGTTTGTTTTGTTTTTTTATTTATTTATTTATTTATTTTTCGGCCCGACTCAGTTTTCTGAAGCATTTCTTCAGAATCGGAGACCCTACCTTTAAAATCGCTTTCTGCTAATGTCACACATGCGCACTGAACACTCTCTCCGCACATATTGACAAGACCCGCCCCTTTCTGCTCATTGGCTACACGTTTGTTTTGATTTTTGTTTAGTTCGTTGTCCCGACTCAGTTTTCTGAAGCATTGACCTTTATGTATTATTCCTTAAAGAATCTGAGTGTTTAGAGACTTGTGAATAACAAGTAACTTTGTTTGATTCTGTTTACAGTCTTCAATCGTGGCGCCAGTTTTATGGAGTTTGTTTTCAGGTTATATATAACTTATATATATATAACTTATAACTTATATTTCTCTTTCTCTATCTATTTTAGGCTTGTTCATTCTGGGCCTGGAAAGAATTCATCAGGACAGGATTCTGATTTAACGTTCGGCCTGCGTTTAGGTACTAAGCACGGCGTAGAGACCCACCTATTCCGTGTGGACACTGCAAAAGAACTATCCACTTGGAGCCACCTCCTGGTGGAGGGCTGTCACACTGCTGCCGAGCTCATCCAGGAAGTCACTACAGGTACAATTCATCCTGCTTTCACACACCTTTAAACTGAATTTAGTTTTGAAATCCTTACCCACTGCATGATAACAGAAATCTCCATGCAGAGCTCATTTCAGCACATAACAGATAAGTGCTTTGGGATTTAAGAGTCTAGAGGAATTTCACAGATATTCAGTTAAATCAGAGCTTTAAACTAGTAATGCATGTTGCTTATGGCTTCAAATATTCCATGAAGCGACTACAGTTCTTGACGGAGTCATCGGGGTTTAACTGCACGAACGTGTTGAGCTGCAACAAAGTCATGTCAGAATTGAGGCAAAATGGCATGATGTCGCCCTCTGTCGATTTTACAATGTATAGCACTTTCTTGTCCTTGTCCACGTGGGAATAAATTCTACTTATATATTAATATAAATGTTACGGAAGCGTATTGCATTCACTTGAGGAAAAAAAATCTACTGTTTTTCTGAGATAACGAGTTAATTATCTCAGAATTATGAGATAATTTTTCATGAATAAAAAGTTTTTTGCTCTGTTTTTCTGAATTAACGACTTAATTATCTCAAAATTATGAGAATTTTTTCTTGAAATAAAATTATAATTGTTCTGTTTTTCTGAATTTATGCCTTTCAAGTTTAATCCATGTTTAATGGATAAAAAGCAGATCAGAATGTTCTTTTCTTCTGAACAGGCGCAAAGTCTTGAGGTGTAATTCTGAGATAATTAACTCGTTAATTCAGAAAAACAGAGTAGATTTTTTTCCTCAAGTGAATGCAATACGCTTCTGTAAAATGTTCACTCATTTCCAACAATTACAAGTGTGTTATTAATAGCTAATTGTACATTGTATTGTTGGACTAATAAGGGAATAGTAAACAAGACAGCAGATACACAATGAATACATTCAATTGAATTGTAAAAATGTTTTTTTAATTCTCTTTATTGTAATATGTTACATACTATGTATAATGATAGATGTATATGATAGTGATACAAATGTTTTTTTTTGTGGTCAGGCTGTATGGACATTATTGCACAGACACACAGACATACTTTTTAACAGAAAACAATCTGATACTGTACCCGAATGTGACCATGTTTCAGTGCTTCATAGTTAGAGGTTTTTAAAGATTTCATGAATAGATAGATGTTAAAGCCTTGTTTCTTTCTCCCTCTCTCTCTCTCTCTCTCTCTCTCTCTCTCTCTCTCTCTCTCTCTTTCTCTGTCGTGCAGCATGCAGTTGGAATGGTCAGTCATGCATGCTCAGTGTGCACATAGAGAACGGTTTCACCTTGTTCACTGAGGAGGCAGGTGTGAGGAGACACATTCTTCTGCAGCAGCCATTCGAGCGTCTGCGCATGTCCTCTGACGACGGAGTGCGCATGATCTTCCTTGATTTTGGAGGCCCCGAGGCAGAGATTGTGAGAACTCTTTCTCTCTCTCTCTCTCTCAGTTCTGCCTTCTCGTTCCTTTCTTCTCACTCCTTGAGTCTTCAGTTCTAAGTTTTCTCCTCAAAATAACTCTTCATACCTTTCTGAACGCACTGCCTTTTCTATCCTGTTCTTTTCTTCTCCCTCATTTCATGTAGTCTTTCTCTTTCCCTTTTATCCCAGATCACAGGTCTGTATACACATAGCTCATATGTATTCCCTTTTGACTTCATCCATTCTTTTAGATGTAATTTCTTACTGTAGATTTCAGACTAGTTTATAAAGACTCTCTCACCTCTGTACAGTTTTATCATCGAACCAGTTTCTGTCTTAACTTAGATTTATTTTCTTCCTTCATTCACTTTGCTCTCACTCTAATTTTGTGTTTTTTCCCCTAATTTTGTGTGGGTTTTTTTTTCAGCAACTGGATCTTCATGCCTGTCCTAAGACCATCGTCTTCATCATTCACTCTTTCCTCTCAGCCAAGGTGAAGCGTTTAGGTCTGCTTGCATGAGTGCTGATGTTTAAAAAACCCCACACCAAGTTACGACAACATGAGCCAAGAGAGTCAGAAGGTGGACCAGACAGATGTAAACCCATTGGTGGAATCCTGCCACTGTTATTCAACAAACAATTTAAAGCCATGCATCAAAATGCGTTGATCTTATTTTATTTTTTGAGAATATTTTGTGTGCCATATCAATTTGTATGAAACAATTGTTGCAGACAAAAAAAGCAAAACAAATATATGCAGGCACACGTCACTGAAGAAAAAAAATCATGGCTAACAATGAGTTAATTCCAGCAGGGAACGTGGTGTAGTCCAGACTAATAGAACTGAAGTACTGTAATGATGAACTTCACATCAGAGGTCAAATGAAATCTTCAGTATATTTTTTATATTTCTATTGCTTCCAAATCATGCAGTTTAATACAGAACAAATACATGGGTTTAATATATGCACCCTTTAAACTATCACAGCGTGTTACACCACCTAAAACAGAGACGTTTGAATCTCCCCAGCCTCACTGGCTTCAAATCACTGTTAGTCACACTGCAATGAGAGGCACACTGCGTGTGAAAAGTTACTGAGCACCCTATATTTTAGTATTTTTAAGAATATTTTTCATTGAATAATGTTTGTGACTTGTATTAAACCTAATGCAAGCACTTTCAATAAGTGTCATAAACAAAAAATCCAAAATGTCAAGTCGAATACAGAGATGGAGATCTTTGTTTGAACAAAGACCTGATTCTTTACATTTACTATATTTAATTACCAGTCTCTACTTTTTAGTTGTGTCTGTGGCACTAATAGTCTTTAAACTGTAATAAAACTTCAAAAAAAAAAACTCCAGGTGTTGGAAAACTTGTGACTGACAGTGTAAAATGGTCCTCTCATGTGGTTATGGGTGTAATTAGAATATCCACGACGCACCATGCCATTAGGAGACAACATAAGCGCTCTTTAAATGCACCAATGAGAAAGTGGGCTGTGAGTGTGGGACTTCGGGAATGTCTGATTCAGAATCACAACACATTACTGCAGCCTTCCTCTGTCCTTATAAGACGTAAACTGAAACAGAATTTATCAAGCAAACCCCTTCTTCTGTTTTTCCACAGAACATTAGTACCACAGCTAATGAATTTTGATGTCATTCTCTTCTCCTGAGGGGGAAAAAAAACCCTATTCAGTGAGGCTTCTAACAGACAGGCAGTCGAATCTAATTCTGTTTTTCACATACCTAATATTGTACACGATTTCTATTCAGAATCAATCTTTTCCTGGCAGCTTGTCAAAATAAGAAATTGTATCAGTTCAAAACTAAATCACATTCAAACGTATTTATTCATACAACCTTACAGTTGAAATGAAAATTGAACTCGTGTGAGGCACCTTTCTCTAATCATACACTCCAACCCTGAGATATTAATTATTTGACGTTTGAGTGCTACACTTTTATTTGAAGAATTTAGTTATTTAACAATGACAAAATATTCATGCAATGCACCATTACTGAGCACACCAAGCTGACTTTTACAAAAATATGTGTATAAAAATCATACACAAAATCTGAACACTCAATTATTTATTGTCTTACTATGAACCCCATTTGTTTTTCAGAGGTTTCTTCCTAACCTTTTTTTTTTTTTAAAGTTGTTTATTTAGTTCATTAATAGTTGCCTATTATGTTGCTGTAATGCATAACCACGGTGAAAGAAACTTGTCAAAGCCTTAAAATTTTAGTTTTTTTTTTTTTATTTTAAACAAAAGATTTTTTTTGTTTGTTTTTGTTTTTTTTTTTTCTTATGTAACCATGTAACCAGTATTTCAACAAGCACAGGATTGTTTTAGGGAAGCAAAATATAAGAGCATTAGTAGTGTTTCCTGAATGAAATCTTCTTTGACCATCACTTTGTTTTAGTGCTACGGCTACGAAAATTAGCATCTTTAAGGTCTGTTAAAGCCTACAAACTAATTTTTGTATTCACCAAACAAGTACACTAATGCTAAGGACCGTTGACTGCAGTGAAAAATTGTTGAAATTGTTTTGTTTTGTGATTTTAAATTTGACTTTGACACACAGACACACACACACACACAAAAAGTAACTGCAAGTGCAACGGTGTTGTGTTGATTGGATAAGTAGGTATCATTTATTATGGTGGCCTTTCAGAAATAATCCTATAAATTAATATATACTTAAAACTCAAATATGTTAGCTCTTAAAACCGAGACAAAATTTTATTGTACATGCTTATTTAAACAAGAGTGTGCCTTACAGGGTTGTTTGTACATAAAATAAAATTTAATAAACTTTCTTGTTGTCTTACACCATGTTTCTAATGAAGAGTGTTCACACATCATTTGAGCAGTGCACTGTGAATTGGATAAAAGGTTTGAAGTGCATCGTGATTAAGCATATGGATCAACAGCACTAAGGCCATGTCCAAAATTACACCGTACACTATAAAGTGCACTCTTTTGTCCGGCGCTGATTAATAGACACTTTCATTAAAGTGGGATTTAAACTTAATTTTAGGATGACTAATTTGGTGGCGGTTTTAAATTGTTTACAGTCGACCTGACGATCCCTGTTGTTGTTGCTAAGGTTACAAGTGACATCATTAGGTGTAATCTGATCTGCAGTCGGTTGTGGGTTCAAGTCGGGTTCAGAAGGTTGACTTGGGTCTTTGGTTAGATTGTGTTTAAAGTCGCTGAGTCAATTATAGATCTAAAAAGAAGAAGAATAGAGGATAATATCTGGTACTCTCAGGAAAGGTACAGAATGGAAGGAACAGAATGGAAAATGTTTATGCGAATCACACACTGCATTAGTGTGTCTATAATGCGCTGGTGTGAGGACCATTACTGACACACCTCTCATGCAGGATAAAGGTGACCATTAGTGAAATAGAGAGCTCTAAACCTGAATCATACAAAACCTTGATAAATCTTAAAAATAGAACAACAAGAAACAAGTGAAAAACAATATACGAAAACAACACCGTGATTATTGCCTAAAGCTGTAAACAGACAGTTATTAGAGGCAATAGTGATGTGCTTTGTCTGACAAAACCATGGTGAATAATGGAAAATAATAACATGTGGCATCAGCCTACGAAAAAAAAGGGTTCATATGAAAGCAAAGCCCCTTCCTGCCCCCCTTTTTACCCTCTAACTGTTGGCATGGCAACAGCAGTGCCATAAGATTGGCAGCAGGCTTCAGTGTTCTATATCAGTTAGTTGGAGAAATTGCCAATCAGTCTTTTAGATCAGAGAGAGAGAGAGAGAGTGAGAGGGAGAGAGAGAGAGAGCAGATATGGAGTGAATATATTTTGATTAGATAAAAACTAGACGGCCACTTAGGCGGGGGAGAAGAGAGAAAATTGGCTGAGGCTGGGGGAGGTGGTGCATTAATAAAAGGTTGCATCTTTCCATTTTCCTCCCTCAGTTCTCTTTTCTCTTTCACAATTAAAGTGATTGTCTGTGTCCTTCACGCTGCTGATTGGTATAACATGAGAAGCTTTACTTTTCAGCAGCAGACGCAGTACTGTATACATCTGGAAGTCTACATATATATAGGACATGTTTATTCTCTGCTCAGTGCTGGAGCTGATGGGTGACCATTTTAAACAGGACAGATAGCTACAAGTGGATTTCGAGGTCATTTACACTGCAGCTTAGAAAAAACTTGAATAAATAATTTATAAAACTGTACGCTCATGCTTGTACTAGGAGCCGTAACAGACTTTAACAGGGTGAGCAATGTTGATCTCCTCACACATGATCTGATGATGATCTCTTGATACACTCTGTGTGTAACTACAGAAACTGCAAACCTGCAATTTTTAGTGAATAAACTAAAACCTTTTTATCTCAACACAGGCTGAATGGAGACATTGGCTGGTCCAGATGAGTGCAGAAAATATATATGTACATGTATACATATGTTTATATGGAAATTCCTCTGTGTGTGTTGTATCCTGTACACTCTATATTCACTGCTCTTATGTACCCTGAGGTTATACCACTGTATATTGACTTAATCTAATCTTCTCATATCCGTACCATTGCATGCACAGATACACTTTCCTCATATTTTTCATCTTGATCATCAGTTATGACAACCAAGAAAAATGTAGTTCTTAAGACTGCTGGCATTGTTGGCTGACAGGCACAAAAAAGAAATAAATTAATAAATTTAAAAAAAAAAAAAAAAAAAAAAAAAAAGAGAAGAGAAGAGAAGAGAAGAGAAGAAAAAAAATGTAATGCATCTGACATGTTGCCAGGGGGCAATAGAACACCAACTGGAGCCAGAAATCAGACGAGTTCAACCCTCATTCCTTCATTCTTGATACACAACTAACTAACAAGATCCTGTAGATTTGGCACAGAATTATCAAAGTCAGGGAATGAATCTGCTTCATCCACAGGCAACTGAACTCTGTGGAAATGACCTGTGTGGATAGTGTTGTAAGAGACATGAGTGTGTAAAAGGAGTCCCTCTGTGAAACAGTAGGGGTCTCTGTGTCTCCACCTGAGAGAGAGAGAGAGAGAGAGAGAGAGAGAGAGAGAGAGAGAGAGAGATCTGATTGAAGAGATGACCTAATTCAGTTCAGGACGTCCCACAATGCTTGCTCATGTACACACACACACACACACAACACACAACACATCTTTCTATCCCTCTCTCTCCCATCTAGAGATTGAAAAGAGAGAGAGAGAGAGAGAGAGAGAGAGAGAGAATGAGATTATTTCTCAAAGTACAGCAGTGAAATCCATATTGAAAAGGGACGCCATTGTCTGTCCCTTCTCTAACCTTGTGGTCGACTAATGCGTTTCTTTTTCTGATTTAGAACTCAAATGACATGCAAAAACACAATAAATGTATTATTATAATAATAACAATAATAATAACAATATTCGACTAGACTGCAAAAAGCATAAGCATTATAATTCATGTGAGCAACAGTGAAACAGTAGAAACTTGAGTTGCTAAGCTGCAAAACCAAACAGTTTGTCAAACCAATTTACACTGCAGAAGCATTAAAACGAGTCATTAGTGCAGCTTCTATCAATTATAGTTTCTCTCTCTCTCTTTCTCTCTCTCTCTCTCTCTCTCTCTCTGTGTGTGTGTCTCTCTGTCTGCCTGTCTCTCTGTCTGCCTGTCTCTCTCTCTCTCTCTCTCTCTCTCTCTCTTTCTGTGTGCGTGTCTCTCTCTCTCTCTCTCTCTCTCTCTCTCTCTCTCTCTTTTTCTGTGTGCGTGTGTGTGTCTCTCTGTCTCTCTCTGTGTGTGTCTCTCTGTTTCTCTCTGTGTGTGTGTCTCTCTGTCTGCCTGTCTCTCTCTCTCTGTCTCTCTCTGTGTGTGTGTGTGCGTGTGTCTCTCTCTGTCTCTCTTGGTTGTTGCTTATATACATGGTTGTTATTTATTTTTTATTTTTTTTTTGCTGGTGGCTGGAATTATAGGTAGTCATTTCATGCTAAGACATGGTTTGACTCCCCCCCTTTTTATGATTGTTATTATTACGGCATGTACTAAAGAGGCAGGATAGGGTTATTAAATATGCCAGAGCCAATTGTATTTTTGCTCAAGTAAGCTTCCTGGAAATATTCCATCTGTGCTGCTTTTATACTTGTGAATGTAGTTATGAATTTTAAAGCAGGCTGCACTAAGTAAGGGAGAGGAGGGTGTGTGTGTGTGTGTGTGTGTGTGTGTGTGTGTGTGTGTGTGTGTGTGCAGAATTCTGAGTAATGCTGAGAGATTGGAATTTCTTGTTTGAGAAGCAGTAAAAAGGAGAAGGGGGAGCAAAGTGAAAGAAGGGGAGAAGGGAGAAAATGAGGTTGTATTAGACATACCGGTTTTCATCATGCCTCCAAAAATAATCTCTCTCTCTCTCTCTCTCTCTCTCTCTCTCTCTCTCTCTCTCTCCCTGTTTTCCTGGTACTGTTAATGAGAGTACATTCATGTTTGGATTTTCTCAGTGAACCAATAAGGTCAGTTTTGAAAGCTTTTGTCAGCATGTGAAATTCATTCTGCGGTAAAAATTTGTTCAGGGACAAAAAAATATTCTGAAATGAGAAAATCTGTGGCCGTGTATTTTTATTTATTTATTTATTTATTTATTTTATTATTTTTTTGGTGGATTTTTTTAGGGAGTGTTGTCGGTTTTAAGAGCAGCTGTACAGCTACATCTGTGCACTGAGGCATTGTAACCTGCCAATCACATGAAAGGTCATTGGGTGTAGTTTTACCTAATGAGGTCCAGGTGGAACAACGCTTAATCAGGTCACCTTTAAAAAGCCCTTCAGTTAAAGCGTACACACCGGAAGTAAAAAGGCCACACATGTGCTGTGTTTAATGTGTGTTTGAAGTGCACTCTAAATAAAGTGCCACTATAGTATACCAAGGAAATGAACGCGTTTCATAGTATTTTATTTTTAAACATTGAAATGCTGAAATAATAATAATAATAATAATAACAATAATTAAATATATATATATATATATATATATATATATATATATATATATATATATATATATATATAACAAAATAATTATATATATATATTTATGTAAAATAATAATAATAATATATATATAAAATAATAATAATAAAAATAAGCATAATAATAAGATAAAATATATAATAATAATAATTATTCATTCATTCATTCATTTTCTACCGCTTATCAGAACTACCTAGGATCACGCGGTCTAAGGCGTCATCGGGCATCAAGGCAGGATACACCCTGGACGGAGTGCCAACCCATCGCAGGGCACACACACACTCTCATTCACACACACACTCACACACTACGGACAATTTTCCAGAGATGAAAATTACCAATCAACCTACTATGCATGTCTTTGGACCGGGGGAGGAAACTGGAGTACCCAGATGAAACCCCCAAGTCACAGTGGGAACATGCAAACTCCACACACACAAGGCGTAGGTGGGAATCGAACCCCCAACCCTGGAGGTGTGAGGCGAACGTGCTAACCACTGAGCCACCGTTCCCCCCAATAATAATAATAATAATAATAATAATAATAATAATAATAATAATAATAATAGAGCTTATTGAAACAACTCTACAGCTTGAGTTAGTTGTTGAGAAGATGGTGAATGTGGCCAAAGCATTTTCACTAGACAGATCTGATTATTATACTTCCAAAAACATTATCAGAACACATTAAAGATGCAGAATAAATAAAATAATTTTTAAGGCTTCTGTGGCAGAAATATGTTATTATTATGGTTACATACATATGGTTAGTCTACAACTGGTTAGAAAATCAACCCACATTCAATTCGGCTTGTATTCTGGTAGTGATATAAATGTCTATTGATGATGAAATGTCACGATTTACAAATCTGACCTCTCATCAAAGACAAGAACTTTCTATTTTCATATTATAGATTTTTTTTATTTTTTTTATGGTAATTTTTTTTTTCTTTTTTTTTTTTTACTGGCATCATAATGCTACAGCACATTTTTTCAGCTATTAAAAATGTTCCTGTGCTGCTGTGAGTCACCCTGACAATCCTGTAATAGTAATTCAGAGTCAGAGCTGTGTCAGTGGTGCTGTGTCAGAATTGGAGGGAAATTTATACACATACAGCCAGTTCAGGTATGTCAAATGTCATCATATTCCCACTTGAGACATGAAAGAAGTCTGACTACACCATGACAGGCAGGAACAACAGCCAATTAGAAGAAAGGAAGAGCAAGCACATGAGCCATTATATAAACCCATTAGGAGTTTCTTGCTGCTAAGGTGTTTGATTTATAATTTTATAGAAAAGAATGATATAATAAAATAATAGATAAAATGATACATACGAGTCATCTGAGTGATCCATTTTATGGAATATGTATTGTTACCCAGTTAAGTTGTAAAGCTAGGAAACTAAACAGTCATCTATAGAGAAAATAGATAAATAATTGCTGGGAAAAACACACATACCTACACAGATTAGATAACAAAATAAACTGAGAAATGACAAACAGTCAGAGTTTTGTTCTCTATGCTTGATTTCTAATAGCTGGAGGTACTGGGCTAGCCTGCATCTTTGCATGGTGCTAGAGATTATAAACATGGTTATAACTAAGTAAGAGGTTTTTATCTTTTGCATGTACACAATAAAATTTCTATTCAGATAATGATTGTGAAATGTGGAGGAAACATATCAAATAATTATGGCCATGTTATACTGTATCACCATACAAAATACGGTAGGCTTGTCTGTAGTATTTAAGGTATACTAATTACTTAATTGAATTTCTTCTTTCTGATTGTTTATTGACTTGACACTTACAGTGATTAGATAAAAAAATGCAATATATCAGATAGTGAATTTTCCAAATGTTTAACTATTTTAAATAGTGTATATCACATAATATGGCCAAATCTGTATGGACACCGGACTGTCACACCCAAATGTTGTTCTTCCCCAAACTGTTAGCACAATGGAACTGGAAGCACACACTTGCACAGGATGTTACCGTATGCTGTAGCATTCTAAATTGTCTTCACTCTAACTAAGAGGCCCAAGCATGTTCCAGCATGACACTGTTCCTGCACACAAAGCGAGCTCCTTTAATACAATGTTTGTGAAAGTGGGCAAGAGTGGAAGAACTCAAGTGGCTCCTCACACGACACCACTGTCTGACCTCACTAATACTCTTGTGGCTGAATGGGCAAATCCCCAAAGCCATGTTCTAAAACATAGTGGAAAGCCCTCTTCATTCTCAGAAGTGTGAAGGTAATTCTAACAGTAAAGAGGGAATCAATCTGGAACAGGATGTTTACAAAGCACATATGGGTGTGATGGTCATGTGCATATTTTTAGATAATGTGCCAAGAAGAATAATGAGCTATAAAACTCTCTCTCCATTGTAAGGTATACTAAATAAGCCAGAAAAAAATATATTTTCAAACATCGTTCAAACATGTTTCTTAATTTCATAATGTTTTGAAGGTCATGGATAGAGTTCAAACTGGCAGGACATCCTCATGTCTCTCTATAAGGAATCTATGTGGGCTCTAGGATCTTAGCATCAGCATGAGAGAAATCTGAGGAATGCAAGAACAGCAGAACATCGACGTGCCAGAGCATATTTAATGGCTCTGTGATTCTGATATCAGTTGAAGATTCAAAAGATGTGCAAAGTCTTCAACAACTGCAGCATTTATTTATTTATTTATTCATTTATTCATTTATTTATTTAATTCTGCAGTGGTGACTCAAGCAGTTAAGGTTCTCAGATCAGTTAAGGATCAGAGGATCAGGGTTCAATCCCCAGCACTGCCAAGCTGCCACTGTTGGGCCCTTTAGCAAGGCCCTTAACCCTCTCTGCCCCCTGCCCCCCCCCACACACACAGGGTTTGAAGGGTGTGAAAATGTATATTGTTAATGTTCACTGTTAAACATTAACAGCATTTGAACACTCACTCATCACTCATCTTCTACCGCTTATCCGAACTACCTCAGGCGTCATCGGGCATCAAGGCAGGATACACCCTGGACGGAGTGCCAACCCATCACAGGGCACACACACACTCTCATTCGCTCAAACAATCACACACTACGGACAATTTGCCAGAGATGCCAATCAACCTACCATGCATGTCTTTGGACCGGGGGAGGAAACCGGAGTACCCGGAGGAAACCCCCGAGGCACGGGGAGAACATGCAAACTCCACACACACGGAGTTGGAGGTGGGAATCGAACCCCCAACCCTGGAGGTGTGAGGAGAACGTGCTAACCACTAAGCCACCGTGCCCCCAGCATTTGAACATCTTTATATAATTTGATCTATACAATGAAAAACAAATAGCATTCTGGTGATAAGTCTTACTTTTCTCCCCCCAGTCACTATGCCTGTGACTGCATGGCGTGAGTGTGAGTATATTATAGTTTTGATGGAGACACTATAATGCATCTCATCCTCTTTAATCAATCTTTTTAATGAGTTTTAATGTGCAGTTTTTAAAAATAGCTTTATCATGCTCTCCATATACTGCAAAATCTACTGATTTCACACCCTACAACCTCGAAGCTCTGCACAACCGATGGCGGAGATTTGACATAAACATTTTTTTTTCTCTAAAACCTTAATGTTTAATGTGTTACTGTGTGTGTGTGTGTTTGGGTTGCTGTTTCATAATGTCATTTCTTCTAGAAAGATATGTGATTAAAAAATGTATATTATTGTAGAATTTATTACATAAGAACACACACACACACACACACACACACATTCCCTAAGAACAAATCAAAGACTTGATTCATTTAAGGCTATTTGAGAAAAATCATTTCTCTCTGTGTGCTCTTTTATTGGGTTGTTATTATTAATTTGACAATCTAATAATTTTTCACAGGCATTCTCATTTGTGTTATTTTTCATTTGAGCATCAGCGCCACAGGGTCATGCAGAGACTCAGAACAAACCTGATTAAGGAAATTAAAGGCACACACAAATTGCAGGCTTTCATCTTCAATGCCTGATTGGATTCCTGACAAAAGCATTGCGTTGAAGGACACAGATGGGTCTTATTGTGGGTTTGTGTGTGATTGTGTGTTGTTGAGGGTTCTTTGACCATAAAACACTATGTAGTTCTATTATGTTACATTTCAGCTATCCAGGCCTCAGTGTATTAGCTAATGCCAAACTGCTATAAATCAATATAAGTATGTAGTAAATCAATGCTATTTTTTAAGCAAAAACAGTGATACTATGAATGAAACTGCAACTGGGACAAAGATGTATATAATACATACAAATTCCCACCACAGATGCAAAGCTACAAGATCTGCTCTGGCCTTTCAATGAATGATAAATAAGTCATAAACAGCTCATCATTAAATCACAACATTTTGTTAATTGCTACATCTTATCATCATATATACACACACATATATATATATATTTACTTTCTATGAAATGAAAATGGATGTTAATTGTAATAGAAATGTTCCATACTGCAGCTTTATAATATATGACATAATACATGTATATGTATTTTCACATGCTGAACTCTGTCTATATATTTCAGGGTCATTATTAGTGACTTACTGACTGAGAAGCTTCTATTTCTGTAATGTCCTTTCAAACTGTGGGAACCAGATCTAGCTCTGTATTGTCATGGTTTTGACTCATACTCATGATATGAGTTAAGAGAAATCAGTTGAGGCTCTGGAACACTGTTGTTTCAGTTCTAACATGGCCACTGGTTTACTTTATCAGGGTGATGAGGGCTGTTGGAAAAAAAAAAAGTAAGGTTAATGAACTAAGAAGGCTTTTGTTCGTTTTTTTGTTCTAACAAACTTCCTGCCACCTTAGAGCTCGGAGTGTTATGGCTTTATCTACACAATCTAGACACCCACTGTGTCCCAGTTACTCTGTGTTTAACAAATACAGGTGGTGTACAAGGTGAAATCCACCCAGATTCTCCATCTTCCTTGAAGCTTCGTTATTAATACGTACACGTATAACTGTCAGCATTCGGATTTGACGTTTTTTTTACTATACATTTCACTTCTCCTGATTTAATTCCTATCTCTTAGGTTTAATATCTTTTGAAAACAAAAGCATGCAAAATAGCTACAGCATTATAATGGTGGAAAAGAAAAAAAAAGATTTAAGCAACGAACATTTGTGCAAAGATTCTCAGAACCAAAATACCTGGCACCGTATACAGTTACCACAGTTATCATGCAGGCTGCAAATTCTGTCTTTTGAAACTTTTTTTTATTTTTTTGCTGAATCTAAGAAAAAAAAACAGAAAAGGAAACATCTTATAAAAGGAAGAAACTGAAACTCTTTTCTTGTCAAATCCGCCCACGTTTCCTGGGCCTGTTTGCACTGTTTCTCTCTCTCTCTCTCTCTTTCTCTCTCTCTCTCTCTCTCTCACTCTTTCTCTCACTCTCTCACTTTTTCTCTCAGTCTCTTTCTCTCTCTCTCTCTCTCTCTCTCTCTCTCTCTCTCTCTCTCTCTCACACTCTTTCTCTCACTCTCTCACTCTTTCTCTCAGTCTCTTTCTCTCTCTCTCACTCTTTCTCTCAGTCTCTCTCTCTCTCTCTCTCTCTCTCTCTCTCTCTCTCTCTCTCTCTCTCTCTCTCCCTGACTGGCCTATTGTTAAAGAGAAGAATTAAAAAAATTGAAGCACAGGATCAGTACTTTGCCTTAGACTTGCAGATGAGTTACATACAGTATGTGGCTAAGATTAAATTGTTGATGTGGAAACTATAGCCCATACGTTACATGACCACATCAAAGAATGAAAAACAAAATGGCCAGACGGGAGAGCAAAAAAAAAAAAAAAAACACACTATAGATCCATCTCCTGTCAAAGAGAGTTAAGTGCACGTTGTACCACAAAGTTCAACTGCTGCACAAGTGGAAAGTTCCTGTGTACCGAGTAACTAACTGTCTCTTTACTTTAGATTTAGATTGGTTCATATGACCAGATCTCTTGTGTGCGCTATTTTTACATTTACACTTTCTGAGGGTGGGTTTAAAATGGTTGGTTTGTTGGTACAAAATCATGCAGCACTGTTTGCTATTAAAGACAGCAGGCTCATTCATGTAACACAAGGACAGTAAAACATGGGTGTATTCGCAGGTAAACATTAGAGATAAGCTCGAGGTCTTTCATGAAATCTATCACACACACACACACATACACACACACACACACACCTCTCTCTGAAAGCAGAAATGTTCACCAAGAACCTTATTAAATCTATTGTGTCAATGTGCAGCATATGTAGCAAACCGCTACAGAAACATAGTATATGTGTAAGTCTATATGAAAGGAGCCACAAACACAAATGGCTTGAGAACACAGCGAGCATTTCTGCCTTCCAACCCCCCCCCCATTATCTTGTGTTTCATTAAGAATGTATGACTGCGATTTCCACATAATGTGTGTCATAGCACGAAATGGTGCTTCAGGTTTCCAATTGCTCAATAATGATCTATTTGCCAATTCAATACTAGCAGAGGTGCCTGGTGCAGTATGAATAAAACATATAATGGCGTTTGGGGAAGTGGGGTGCTCAGCAATCCTACAGTATAGGTTTAATTTTGCTATAGTGTTGCCTAGAAAAAGCACAGCTACTTATAGAACGTCAACATTGTGTGTCTAAGTCCAGTTTCTATACATCTGTAACGTACCGGCCTTTAATCAGACTGTATATGCTGTAAGGCTTTATTTGAGGTGCAAAGATATTTGACTGTGTGTGTGTGTGTGTGTGTGTGTGTAATTGCGTTATGATGTTTTGTATGAGATGTGTAAGAAAGCAAGAAAGAAAGACAATGATTTCACCTTTAACATTTTTTTTTATTACGGACAAATGAAACCAAAAAGGTATAGTGACACAAAATTACCTGGCTGCAAGGAAAGAAGAGGCCAGTATCAAAAAGTAAAAAACAAACAAACAAAAAGCAATCTTCATCAAACCAAAAATGCAAAAAAGAAAAAAAAAAAAAGACAAATGAAATGTAGTTATATGCAAAAAATGATCTCATTTTGTTCATAAATAGATAGGAAACCTGTTAAACAATTAAATAACTGATGGGCAACTTGCAAAAAAGATAGATAAGTTGGTAACAATTTAAAATAATTATAATTACTGGCTTTACAAATAAAATAACTACAATTGGCAGGTTTGTACACAAATTAAAATGTCTTAAATTTATTATTATTTTTTTTTTTACCAAACTAAAATATTATGCTACAGTGAAAGAAAGAAAAGCTTGACTAAATGATCAAACATATTTTTTTTCTCACAAAACATAAGGATGAGATCAACACAATATAACACCTAGCAAAGCTACTAGAAAACTATAGACCCACTGTTGTTTGAAACGTGTGCTGAATTATCTCACATTGAGCATGGTTTAGTTCACCTCTAAACATTGCACTGGTATGGATTCATCAGTCAGACCAGGCAAAAAGAACGATTCTTAATTGCCTTTAAATGAAGGCCTTTGTTTTAATACCCAGGGTTCAGTTCCTGTAAAAGCTGTCCCCGTTTCCATCCAGCTGACATGTACAACCTGAGATAACAAACAAAGCCAATCAAATCCCGAACGAATGTTGCTTCTTAAAACAAGCCTGTTTGGAAAAGTAAGGCTTGTGTCCGGGTTTTCTGCTAAATGACACGGTTGGAGCTGCAGTTTTTTCTTTTTTCTTTTTTGCGGGTTCCAAATGGAGACGTGGGTCATAACGTTCGTAACGGTTTTGAACCATCAATCTTTAGTTGACAATCCACCAGTGAGCACAGATTTAATGCAAGATTGTGTTTGTGTGAAACACTCCTCTAATATATGCACAGGCTGATCAATTTTTCAACACACGCGCGCACACACACACACACCGCACACACCCACCCACACATACATACTGGTAACTCATTTGCTCGCATCCCAGCACACGCTCACAGGATACCATTTAAAATACAAATTAATGAATTATAAGTCATATTAAAGAAGAAAAAATATCTGAACTTCATTTTTTCCAATTTGATCCCAAAAAAAGTGATATTTACAATCACACTGTGACAGTTTATTAAAGACCTATTAAGGTCTTTAAAATTACAAAAACAAACAAACAAAAAAAAAAGTCATTGTTAAATGTATTAATCTATTCACCTGTTTCTTTTTTTTTTTTTCCTTTTCTGACCTTACTAATATCTTTTTAAAATTCACAGAGCATCAGATGGACCTACAGTAGGATGTTGGTCTTTAATGACTTCATCATAAGAGTATTTCTCTACAGTACAGGACCTGTTATTGATTAAAATAAAACAAACAAACAAAAAAACAAAAAACAAAAAAAAAAACAAAAAAAAACAAGCAAGCAAGAAATAAATAAAAGAACAAAACAAGGGCATGAGAAAGTAATCAAGAAGAGGAAAGCTTTCCTCTATTTTAATTAAAGCTTGTTTGCCCTGTGGGCCTGTTTTATGGTAGTTTGTTTATTTTTTCCTTTAATATATCTATGTTTTGTTTTTTTTTTTTTTTTATTCAGAGAAAGTAAGAGTGCTCTGGAAGGTCTCCAGTGGGAGGCCTGTACATTTTAAGTGCTTGGCAAAAAAATGAGAGGATCACTAGTAGTCTTCAGAACACGCGTACACATCCTTCTAAAAACAAATGAAAATGACACTGAGTAAAAACAGAAGGTGGCGGGGGAAAGGGTGGAGAGGTGTAGGGTACTCCCTGGTGTTGATTCATCACTTTTTTTTGTCACACATCGTCTTTTTGTTTCTTCTCCATTCACTTCAAGTGAGGTAGAGTGGCTTGTCCCTGCCTATCATGCTGCCACTGCAAAATAAAGAAATAACACCGACATAATTATCTGAAAACATTCAGAGTTCTTACACACAAGTAAATAATCATCCAGCTAAAAAAACTTGATATCCATATTTAATGCTGTCCAAACTGCTCCAGATGTGAACATATAAAATGTGCCTCTTCTGGCTTCAGCGCTCACATCAGTCTGGACTTTCTCGGTTTCTCAGTCATTCATTTAAACACAGTTCACATCCAGGCTTTAGAGCACATTGGAACAGAAAAAAGGCCACAGACGAGGCTGCAATGCCAATCTGAGGTCTGCTGCTGCGGCTCTATCGCATTAATGGTGAAGCAGATATATTTTATATATATATATATATATATCTCGATACTTCAATATATTAGCTGCAATGCTGAATAAGCACAGTGTGGATTTTAGCTCAGTTGCTTTAATCTGTCCAGTTCTAGCATACCAAAGGTACGGAATCCCTGAACCGCAAACTTAATAAAAGGTTGAAGCGTTATGTTATTTTGAAAGACGCACGCCGTTATTTTTAACGTAATGCTATTCAGACTTAATAACTCGTTCATTTGAGGAGGTCTGGGGGAGCAAAGGTGTTAAGTGGGGTTGACGTCAGGGGTTTGATCAGGATACTTGAGTTCTTCTACTTCAACTTCATGGCAAATCATGTCTTTCCATTTACACCACAACATTTTGTCCATTATATTAGTAAAGTATCCTTATCAGCACCATCAGACCTAAATAGTTTATTATTGATAGCAACAGGTGAAGTAGTTGCCAGCATGCCATCTAGGTATGAATGGACAATCTCTGAAAATTCTGCACAGCTTAAATGTATTAAATAGACAGATAGTCCAGCACGGAAAAGGAGGATACACCCTATAGATATTAAGCGGCCATACTGGTTTAGGGTTAGGAAGGGAAGACAAACACACAGACACACACACACACCTGCAGTGGTTTCCTCCACACTCCCGATTGCAGTACTCACTGTCCCAGTCAGGGTTCTGTCCCACTGGGTTTGGAGCTCCAGGAGACTGAGAGCCTCCCACAGTCTTCTGATATTCTGACTGTAAGTGAGAGAAGCCCTGAAAAGAAAGACAGCGAGAGACATCCTCATTAACTATTACCTTTAAAGGACTTACATTTTTTTTATTTTTTTATCATTAAGTTCTCCAAAGTGATAAGCAATTTAGAAACACAAAAGAAAATGCAGCTACAGTTTGACATTCAATCGTTTACAGTAACCTTCTCTCTGGGCCCATGTTTTTTTTTTTTTCCTTTAGCGGTTTTGCAGAAACGTGCTAAGCACAGAGAGACAGTTTCTAAAATCAGGCAGTTTCACTCGGATTCACACGTTGCAGGTCTCTGCTGATTCAGATGACACCTCGCTACACACCTTCATCTCACAAAACAACACAGCAACCGAGCACGCCTCTGCCCCAAGTCAAAAACATCACACCTCATTACAGCATGCTGTAATCACATACCATTGGAGAGCTGGATTTCATTTCAATCTAGCTAGTATGAGGTGCTGCTTGAGGTTACATTGTGATCTGCTTTGGTTTGAAAAGTTAATATAAAGGATTTTTCCAGGAACTGACCTGCTGGCCTGGGGCCGGGGAGTGGAGTGAGGCCTGGAGGCCCATCTGGTGAGAGATGATTGGCTGTGACTGGACCTGCTGCATGCGGATTGGCTGATTGAGGAGCGAACCCTGGTGCAGGGAGAGCTGCTGGTGGAGAGGGGGGCTGATTTGGAATGAAGCCGGAGGGGAGGCACTAAGTGCGGGCAGCATGGCCGAGCGGGGCAGCGCGTGCCGGGGAGCTCCGGACGCCGCATAACTCTGTAGGTCAGACAGAGGGAAGGGACTTGGGCCCAAATAAGGAGAGGAAGGCTGAGGGGGCACACTGTACAGCGGGGGGTTAGGGGGCATCATGTGGGATGAGGGCTGGCTCGACTGGGCACTTTTACTCTCCACTGGGTCATTGTAGGTCTGAGAGAAAGAGAGAGAAAATAAATATAAAAATAAAATCAGATTAAAACAGGAATAAAAGGAGGACACCTTTAATATTTTAAAGGCAGGAGATATAGCACAATTTCTTTTAAAGTCATGAAAAACAGACAGTGCAAAGAGACTGCATCAAATGTGATAATGCATGCAGTCATAATAATGTTCTAACAGTTATAGACAAAATGGCATAAGCATGCAGAGAATAAAGACATGGATGAGATGAACCAGATGTTGATAAGCTGATAAGAACTATAACAGAGAACTATACAGGCACAGCAAATGTGTGTCCCAAATCACTGGCATTTATTGTTTAAATATTGTCAGCATTTATACTGCATGATGAAAAGCTGGTACTTTCATTAGCTGTCACAGTAACTGGCATGATCTATGAGCACAGCTCTCGAATATATAGAACGGTGCGACAGACGTGATCGATATGAAAATACTAGCTGGAGGAACAAAGTGATGCATTTGCAAAATAAAATAAATAAAAATAAAAAACATGTAGAAACAGAAATAGGGAAACTATGCCAGAGAGGCTGAGTGTGTGTTCGTGCGTGTATGTTTGACAGAAGTCACCTGCTTCTAGAAATTTCCAAACAAATCCATCTTAAAATTAAACAACGGCACTTGGAAGTGCTCCAGGAAGTCATTTTTATAATATCGCTCCACCATGCCGTCACTTTAAAACCCCAGGTTTACACAAACCTCAGATAGATGGATATATGGACAGAGGATACATTTCATTTCATTCGTCTAAGAACCTCATGTGTCACGAAACAGATTTTGCAAACAAGAATTTTTTTGACAAACTGTCTCACCGAATTCATAGACATTCCTTTTTTCACATATTTACAAGCAAGCTGAAAGACCATGCTGCAATCGGAGTTTTCACAGCTAGCTGATGTGTCTGGAAGAAATGCTAATATCTCATTTGACATTTGTATTATGCCTGAAGAGGGAGGAGGGCCTCCTTTAAAATGGCTGCTTTCACTTGGCTCTCATAATCACCCAACATACATTTATCGAGACAAAACCCTCACAATAACGTATTAACGTACAAAATGCCGCCAGGTGCATACCCATTCCGAGAGCTGCATAAAAGCTAGCTTCTTCAGCTTGCGCACAATCACGTCTCTCTTTCAGTTCAGTTCGAGTGTGCTCTCTACAACCTCTCTGAAGAGATATATGAAAAATAACATCCTTTAAGAACAACAGTGATTTTCTCTACATAAATATATGTTTCGAGCATTGAAGACTTTGAATGTGCTGTGAATTTGGTGGTTATTTCATTTTTGTTTCCACCCCATGTTTTTTCTCCATACTTTCTTTCTTTTCAGAGCCTGCTAGTTCACTGATGCATCAATCAAAGTGTCTGCAAGAAACAGATTTTGACGAAATATTTAATTATGTGAGATGAAGGACGAGAAAGGCGTTTAATAGGAGCTGCCGAGGGAGGAGGCTTGATGAATACACCATTCATAGCTTAATCAAGCCTCTTGTTTTGGGCCAAAGAGCTCAGAGAGAGAGAGAGAGAGAGAGAGAGAGAGAGAGAGAGAGAAAAGTATAGAAAATGAGAGAGGGGGGAGAGAGAGAGAGAGAGCGAGAGAGAGAGAGAGAGAGAGAGAGAGAGAGAGAGAGAGAGAGAGAGAGAGAGAGAGAGATCCGCAGAGGGAGTGAGGGCGAAGGTGTTTTACATGAAAATGCAATTTGCGTTTTTGAAAAGGAAAACAATGGCTGTGAAATTAGGGGTATGAAAATGGTGTGTTTTATTATGTAGATGAAAATATGCAATAAAACGATCCGTTGCACAGTTCGGAACTATCCTGAGATGAAACACTTTCAGAAATTAGAAATCAGCTATCGATCTATGGGTTATGCATAGTTCTGCCATTATGAAATTGAGCGATAGATCAGGTCATGAAATCTAATGGATGAGCTAAAAGAGAAAAAACTTCTCCCACAACCTTAATGTATAATGTATATTATTATTATAGAGAGAAGGATATTGCATACTAATGTAAGCTAATGCTGGATTATTTTCCAAATGCACACACACACGCACACTAAAGGGATTGTTTGGGGTCTAATTTTGCATGGTGGTGCATCCATGCACACAGATACACAAACCCGCACACACACACTCCCTTGACAGCCCCTCCCAAAGGATTCTCTTGAATTTCTCCATCTAAAGTATAATATGGCTCATCCCCCCATCACCAGTGACCCGTACATATCAAAGACATGACCCCCTCCTCCGGTGGTTACCTTGGAAACCAGGCTGGCTCGGTACGCTGCCAGGGCCTTCAGGTACTCCTTCTTTGCTGCTTCTGTTTTTCTCTTATACCCCTGAGAGAGAGAGAGAGAGCGAGAGAGAGAGAGAGGGAGAGAGAGAGGTTAGACATACAGAGGTTATCACATGCACAGAGCAAGTCTTCAGCCATGTGACCTGAGCCAAGGCCATGGTCAGTGTCATGTCAACCACATTAAATGCAGTGTCAAACATATTTATAATATTTAACCCTGCCCATAAATTAATAAATAAGACAGATTAACTATTTTCTCTCTTTTTGTCTGGGATTATTGTATGAAACTTCATCACATGAGTGTAATTTCATCCAACCCCCTAAAAATAAAAAAATAAATAAAAAAAGGTCCAAGACAATGCAAAAGGAAATCAGTTTCAGCATTTCTGCTGGAGAGTCCATTAAGGAGGCACATCGTTCTATCAGAGTGGGTGTCACATCAAAGGAACAGCACAAAGAGAGAAAGAGAGAGAGAGAAAGAGAAGAAAAGGCAGCAGGGTTTAACAGGGAAGGCAATCTATAGCAAAGGAATGAAGCCAAAGAAATAGTGAGATTGGAATGTAGGCTAATGTAATGGCATGTCAATCATTTTGCCTGTTGGCACAAAAAGGAAAAAAAAAATTTTTTTTTTGCTATGAAATCGAGCAGGACAACAGCATGACTTTAAAATGATGAGAAAAAATGTGAACAAAAGTTATTGAAAAAGTGATGCTATGTTATATTGAGGGCAGCAGCAAAAGTGGCATGGTGGTTTAATTGATGAGAAAAACAGCATTAAAGTGATGAGAGTTGCAACACCGTTTAAACTGATGAGGGGGGGGAAATGTGGTGCTGTTTCTCTCCAGGGAGCTTGTTACAGCGTGCAAGTAAATGAAAAGAGAGCAACATGATTTAAACATTTACATATGGCTAGGTATGGCTGCTATACTGTAGATAGAATTACCATTAAGCTTTAATGTCATGCACACTGCTACAGGGAAATGCACACAAACGCACGACGAGACACAAACACACGAGATGTAAACACACCCAAACAGACGCCAGCGTTGAACTTCAACCTCGCTACAGAACACTGCACACACACACACACACACACACACACACACACAGTGGCCAGTGTTCACAATAATAGCTACCTCTCTCTCTTTCACACACACACACAACATCTGTCTAATCTGATTATGGAAAAGAATCAGAAAGCTGAAAGTAGCGGACAGCAACTGCTGAGGTTAAGTTAAAGGCCATCCAATTACTGACTTCTTTTATCCGCTTCATACTAGCGTCCTGAAACTGAAGCGAAAAACAGCAAACAAATGGCGTAGCAACCTCTGCGCTAACGAGATTATTAGTCGTTAAGCGTTGATAACGCCGGCTAGAAGTTTGAGTCCCTGTGTTGCTGACAGTTAAATACCGAACGAGGTTGTATGGCTTTTGTAATAATGAACTCTCGAGGAGCTCCCGGCAGCTCGGGTTTCAAATTAATTTAACCCGAGCTAATGAGTGGCTCTAACGACAGCGACTCTTAAATAAATTAACACGCCTAAGGATTTCTAATTATTCCAAAGTGAGCGGATTCATTAGCAATTGAAGCCGTCACAGAGAGAGAGAGAGAGAGAGAGAGAGAGAGAGAGGTCTCAATGAATTAGAACTAACGAATGGGGGCCTGCTGCTGGCGTGAACGAGCACCATGTTGCCTTCTTAATCCCGACATGGCAGGTGGCCCCCCAGCAGAATTAGCTGGTAATTGTATCTTAATGAAATGTTCTTGTTTGATAACCGGTTAATTATGGAAGACAATAACTTGCGGAACCTCCTGACATGAGGAAAGGGGCGTATACCCTCTGGGGGTGGGGGGGTTTGGGGTAGACAGAATGAGAAAATTAAAGAGACAGAGGGCTTGATTTGTGCCGCCACTACTTAGGGTTAGTGTAGAGCACTGGAGAGCTCTGTTTCAGGGGATGCCATTGAGGAAAGACGGGGATCTCTCGCCGTATCCCCCTCCTCCTTTCTCATAACCTCACTAATCTCATAACCTCGGCCGTGCCGCTAGGGTAAACTTGATGACAGACTATTCTGCGTCGTTAGCCGTCACTGTAGTACAAGTACACCTTCTTAAAAGCACAGAGAGTTAATGAGGCAGCGTTTAACGCTCAAAGCACTAAATCCCAGGGGAATTAATAGCAAATGAAAATGGCAGGGTTGTTAAACTACTGTAAGATAGCAAAGAAAAAAAAAAGCTACCAAACATTTTAAACCATGAGTGGTAAGGCTCAAGGACAACGTGTCAAGCACCAAAACAAAAACAAGCTTCTTTTTGAACATCTTGACACTGTGCTCCATAAACACTACATTTTTACTTTATATGCTTCACAGATGCTGCATGCTTCATATTTACAGTCTAACGATGCTGCAACTCTGATTCGCATTTAATTGCTTCTGTACACAGTATAAACACAGACAGCCCGAGCCTGCCTTATAGCTTCCTTATAGGTCATCATGTTTCCATGTCATTGATTCCTCATTGATATAAGAGACAGGTCAGGGTTAACACTAAACAAAGCAACTGTACTGCATCGGAGATGACGTCAATCAACTCTCTGTTAATGGGCCTCTCAGAGATGCATTGCTCAGCTCTTCACTAGTGCGTTCCTGGAGGATGCGGATAATGAGGATAGAAACGTACAGACCGCATGAACTACACAATGTTTCCCTCCCTGATGATATCCAGCTGAAGATTATTTCAGAAACAGATGTTGGTTATCAAATATATTGCAAGTATAAAATATAAGTAGTGTTCCAGAAAGGTGTGCGAAAGATATCTTCGTAAGACTTCTGGAAAGGCAATACAAGAACCGAAATATTTCAGATACAAAAACATAACAAATAAATACAAGATTTTGTAGAAAAGTAGATTAATAAGTTTTTCTTTTACAACAGCAAAACATTATTACTACTACTTCTACTACTAATAATAATATATTGTGTTACTATGGTATATATATTTTAAACAAAACGGAAAGAATTTTTCTTCTTCTTCATCGTCTTCTTATTTTTATTGGGCACTGTAGATGATTGGCAGTAGGTGATGATGTCATCAGAAGGTGACCTGGCCTCAGTTTAATCATTCTGGAGATCAGATCACGGATGACCTCAGCAGTTCCACTGATATCAAACAGATGTGTTCAGAAAAGTTTTAAATTGAAGTCAAGGACAAAAAGAAAAATTTTAAATCCCCTATTGTGATGAAAAGTATATATTGTAATGATTTTTAGGGGAAAAAAACATTAGGCTCAGCAGGCCAAGGACAACTCCACCACTTTCCCGGCAACTGTGTAAAATCATGACATTAAAAAATTGTGATGACATTTAAAAAAACACAAAAAAAGGAATAAAATCAAACACACACACACACGTATATATATATATATATATATATATATATATATATATATATATATATATATATATATATATATATATATATATATATATAAATGTCATGGGAGACAAAGGGTTAAGAAGCACAAACAATAACATTTCGGAGAGCAGATGTCCTTGAGGGAGAAAAAGAAGGGCGCTGGGCGATGGCTAATCTCGTATTCTCAGCATGATCAAATCACCAGGCAACAGATATAAATAAAAGGGCCCAGGAAATGAGGAATTCACATTCAAGGGTGTCAGCAGCAAAATGAAGATTCATGGTGAAGAGGGGAGAAGGGAAGGAGGCAAAAATTAACTGCACATAAAAGGACACAGCAGCTCTCAGAGAGGAGGAAGAAGAAGAAAAAGAAGAGAAAGAGAGAGAGAGAGAGAGAGAGAGAGAGAGAGAGAGAGAGAAATATCACATGGCAGTGGGGTGAGTGGTCTGTACTCTGTCATGGAGACAGGTGCTTTTATTTGACATGCAATAGCAGGCCTTTGTTATGGAGGATATTCTAAAAATACTGTGGCCCTTCTCTCTCTCTGTCTCACACACACATCATCACTCTGGTTCATGTGCAGCTCATTACTGACGAACACACACACACACACACACACACACACACACACACACACACACACACACACACACACACACAGTTTGTCTTAGTGAGGACCTTCTTCTGACATAATAATTAATGCAGCTAATTAACAATATGCTACAACTAAATCTAGCAATAACCAGACACTCAGTAACCAGCAGGAATCATTTTGGCTACTTTGTTGTTGTTGTTAATTTTTAAATAATAAGCTGCATATTTTGTTTTAAAAATAAATCCTTGTGAGGACCAGCTAAATGTTCCCACAAGGTCAAAACTGTTAGATATTATTATACTTGAGGGACATATAAAGCACACACACATTAAGGCTGATTCATAGTAAATCAACTTCCAGTACTACCATTTAAACAGACCCTTTATCTCTATTACCATCAGCATTTGTACGGTCAAACATTAAACAAAATAAACACATTTGCAAAGTAAGAATTGTTCTGTTATGGCATACTTCATTAAGTCCATACAACATCTGTCCTTTAGCTAGAAACATGTTTTCCAGCTTGGGAGAAAAACCTTTTTACAAAAGTTCAAGACCCTTTTTTGAACCAAATGGTGACCTGATTTTAAGGTGTCTTAGAAAGTGTCTTAGCCCCTCACCTGTTTCTGCTCCTCTCCCAAACTGTCCCACATAGAAGCCACAATCTTAGAGACATCTCCAAACGTCGCGTTGGGGTTCTGCCCCTTAATGGCCGCCTGAGTGTCCCGGAAGAAGAGGGCATAGGCTGAGACGGGCTTCTGAGGCTCGTTGGGATCCTTCTTCTTCTTCTTTTTCTGAGGTTTGGGTTTGGGCTTCATCATGTCTGAAGAAGGCCTTTTCTCCCCAGTGATCTTGGGGAACAAGAGAAACAGTGTAAGGACGTGAACACACACACACACACACAAATATACAATGGAAATTAAAAGTCTAGCCTCAAATTAAGATCAGCCGATTCTGTAGGATTTACTTTACATCTTCTTGGTTTTATCTGACTGCCTGAGCCATGGCACAGTGCTTACAGAGCAAGTACAGTATCTCACTTGTTGAAAGCCATCGATCAGGAGAGGGGTATAAAGGATTTCCAAAATATTAGATATACAGAGAAACACTGTGAAAACCATCAGCATCAACAAAGAGAGAAACTGGAGCAACAGAGTAAAATCACAAAGAACAGGACGTCCCACCAAAGGTTATAACAGAACAAGACAAAAATATACCAAGAGACCTACAGCTACATTAAAGGAAGAGATGCATGAAAATCTGACAAGAACTGATTACTGTGCATGTGACTGCAATCTCCTGTTATTCACATGTCTGGGATAAGGGCTAAGGTGACAAGACAGAAGCTCTTTCTCACAAAAGAACATCACCCCAAACCACATGGCACAATGCTTCACGCTCTGACGAGACCAATTCCAAATGGTTTCATCATCCTCCATTGCAAAGGGGATGTGGTTAAGGTGTTGGGACTACCAATTGGAAGGTTGCGAGTTCGAACCCCAAATCCACCAAGCTGCCACAGCTGGGCCCTTGAGCAAGGCCCTTAACTCTTAATTGCTCAGTTGCATGAAAAATGAGTCGCTCTGGATAAGGGAGTCTTCCAAATGCTGTAAATGTAATATAACGTAATAAATCCATTATTACAAAATGAGTGTTTGATGCACTAATCACCATGGGAACACCACACCACACCACAGTACATCATAAATACAAATCTGTGTAGTGACCTGAAGCAGGCTGTGCACACGAGATCCCCTTACGATTCGATGGATCTATCAGTGTTTTAGCAAGAAACAGTGTTTTGTTAAAAAATCCAAAGGTAGCATGAGTTTAGGGGTGTGTACACTTATGCAAAGTTATTGTAACTTTTTTATTCTTCCTTTAGAAATGTTTCTAATTGTTTTCCACTGTATTTTTATACACTGAAAATTCACATTGAGGATAGAAAAAGTTCTGACATGATTTATCCTGGTTGATTTTTTTTCTCTCTTTGATATAAAAAGGGTGTGTAGTAAACTCCATAGCAGTTCTCATTTTAATCCACCTTATCAAATAGGCAGGTGTTGTGCAATTCACTCTGCTACATGCAACATCTGAAACTAATTTCCACTGCATTGTTCTTGCTGTACCACATAATGGATGAAAGATGAAGAAAGAGTTATGAGAGTCAGACAATAAACAACATTTATCATTCTTACAGTGTTCATTATAAAGAGAATTCACCCAAGTCTATTTAAAACACAAACTCAATCTCCTCTGCATAGAGTTGGGATTTATTTTTTTTTGTTATTATTATTTTATGAAAGATCTACCACCTTGCAGGAAAAATGAAACAGAGAAACAAAGCTAATGGAGGTCAGGGAAATGAAAAAGGGAAAGAATAAAGAAGAATAATGCTATTTCGGATGACAGACCTTCGGTTAAAAAGCTTCAAATGAACAGAAAGCGATTTTCAGTTTGTCATGGTGTACTCAGGATTATGATGTACTTCTGATTTTTCACAGGCTATTTCTATCGAGCTCAAGACAAAGAAAATAAGAGCAAGGAAATAAAGATCGGCTCGTCCTAGTTTCGTACCTGCTTCCGAAAGCGATAATGAGGTTCTAGTTAAGCTGGTGTTTGACTATGCAAACGTGAGACGTCTTTTATCTGCAAACATTATGAAATAAAAATGGGATCCACTGGAACCCAGAGAGTGCTTTCACTCAGCCTCTGTCTGAGTAATCTGCTCTGACAGGTTATAGACAATGTCTGTCTGTCTATCTGTCTCTCTCTTACACAATACACACACACACACACACACACACACACACACACACAGTTAAAAGCCCTGGAAAAAGAGATCTGAAATATTCAGGGCAAAATTGATTTCTCTACCATAGGCCGGGCTGAGCAGGCATTGTTAATGTCCCATTTGAATCAGTGCTACATGGCTTCATCTCATGTCTGATGCACGCTGATATTTGTTTCTTCTGCCGAAGCAGTTGCACATTAAAGAAAAAAAAAAACAATTTCATTATTCAAACGAATGAAAGTGCAGAGAGAGAGAGAGAGAGAGAGAGAGAGAGAGAGAGAGAGAGAGAGAGAGATGCAATGACATGTTTCAGTCGAAGTGGAGAATACAAACCAATGAGTGAAAGAGGTTTCTGGGGCAGCAGTTGATTTTAGGGCGGCTTAAGAACTACACAGTCCTCGTTATACTCATCAGCGCGACTACAGGATTAATTCAGGTGGAGTAGCATAAAACTCTGATTGATCGGAAAAGCTGAATTTTCTATTCATTTCTTTCTTTCTTTCTTTTTTTGCAAAGCCTTACATTGTGTTAGATGTTAAATTAGAACTAGAGGGAATGGAGCTGAAAGGAAGGGCTGGACTCATTCTGTGGATAAATCTGGTGGAAATTAGCATGAAATACCAACATCATCGCTTATAGGACACAAGTAGAAATAAGAGTGTTGGCAACCGGGTGCTGAAAGTAATTATTTCTGTTGGCACAGAGTTTATAGCTAAAATACAAATACACATTTGCATGGCAAAAATGACTATATGTGTACACACACACACACGCAGAGACAAGTGGGCGGTGAAATACAGAGAAATATATTGTTTACAGTTTGAATGTGTGTACAATGTACAAACATCACTTATGGAATGCAGAAGCCTGTATGTTCTCACATAGATATATGATATGAACAATATGGTTATAAACACACGCAACCTTCAGATAAATATGCAAAAGTAAAGCCCCCCCGATTGAGTTATGGATCTATTGTTTTGATAGAAGTGAGGCATGTGTGCTGAGAAAGAAGCCAGAACAGCAGCCAACAAACACCTTATTACAGATGGACCTTTGCTCATTAAAATCTGTGATCCTTTACAGACACATATCCGAGCATAGGTGCTACACACACACGCACACACACACAAGCAACAACAACAACAAAATAAATAAATAAAAAATAACCCCTTTGGCTAAACAAAAAACATGAAGTAATGTATTCATGTGAGTGTGTGTGTTTAGGGTGGATCCACTACAACATTACCTTCCAGTAAATAACATGCGATTAGCAGACAATGTAGCTGCATTGTTATTGTTGTCAGAGATTCTTTGCCACTGAAACAATACAGCTGCTTTCAAATGATAGAGAACATTAAGGATGTGAAAAGTTCCACAGTCTGCAATACACCTACAATCCACCAACTTTTTATTAGGGAGAGTCAAATGGTCTAAAACAATGTAATTTAAGCATTGTGTGAGTTAATTCACCCTTTTTATTCTGGGCTCAAATTAAGCACGACGCATCACGATAATGAGGGACTTCTAGCAGACAGTGCATTAAATTAAATTCCAACTGACACTTTCAATAAAGAAAGAGACTGACGGACAAGCAAGAGTAATCGGATTTCTAGGACAATAAAAATAGAGAGGACAAAGAGAGAGAGAGAGAGAGAGAGAGAGAGAGAGAGAGAGAGAGAGAGAGAGAGAGAGAGAGAGAGAGAAAGAGAGAGAGAGAACGAGAGAGAGAGAGAGTGGGAGACCAAAAAAAAGAAGAAAAAAAAAAAAACAGCCAGCATGCTTTGGCAAAGAAAAGAACAAAAGGCAGTTGTATGTGAGGCTGAATTGCTGTAATTTGTAAACAATCTAAAAGAGGCCTCTTGCAGTAAAAGCATTTGTCAATCACAATTATTTGCACACAAACTACACAAAAACAACAAGCCTAATCCTTTACAAAACAGAAAAAAAATCACCTAAAGTTATGAACAGCTGCTTAAACAACAATCCTCTAACACATAAGTCTGTACATCCTGCCTCTGCTAAATCCTATTCCTCAACCCTATAAGGCAACTGTCACTTCAAAGAGAAACAGCGTTCCACCTTCCTTCCTGTACCTTTGCGTGGTAATCTGCTTCCTCTTCCTGGGTGGAGTTCGAAGGGGAGGGCGTGGCTGACTGACTTCCCACGGACGAAGGGGAAGCGTAGGTAAAGGAGCCTCGGCCAATCCGAGAGCTGAGCTGGGACAGAGCGCTCATGGGATGGGGCAGTATCGAAGTAGGAGTGTTTAGCTTGGGGGCATGGTGGGCACGGGGGTAGTGCCCGCTGTCTGACCCGGCCAGAGCCTGCATCTAAAGGCAAGAGAAGAAACCACACTTTACTAAGAGCTAATCAGCCAGATCTTAACTCACCCTGAGTCTTTTTTTAAGCCTAACTACAGTCATGCCTGTCATCCAACAATGACCATTTCTCCTCAGTGGTGGGAAAACGATGATGATGATTCTTCACTTGGCAAAGAGGCCTAGCTAAAAAGCTATGCTCCTGGCACTATCCAGGATTCTGTAGTACAAGCTAACATGCACTCCACACCACTTC
The DNA here is from genome assembly GCF_030014155.1 of Tachysurus vachellii. NCBI lineage: Eukaryota > Metazoa > Chordata > Actinopteri > Siluriformes > Bagridae > Tachysurus > Tachysurus vachellii. The sequence goes on along the minus strand of NC_083463.1, from coordinate 19,123,400 downwards.
TCAATACGAGATGATATCAGTATCTGAGTGAAAGTCAAGAGTGCTCACTTTCTCAAGGGCTGGCTTGGAAAGGATGAGGGTGTGAGCAAAACCAATACTGTGTGTGTGTTCGTTCAAAGTCCTCATAAAACAAAAAAATAAATAAAAAAATAAATCAGTGATGTCCTTATTATCAAATGAGTCCTCAAAAACCATAAAAGGATGCACACGTGTTAAGTCGCAAGGTAACATTTACCACGGGATGTACTGTTCAACATTTTGAATTTATGTTGTAGCAGAAATTCTACTTTCACACTGACTGATCTGATAAATCAAACACAGAGATCACATAGATAAATGGCAAGTTTACAGTAAGTCATTTACCACACATGTTTTCGACTTGACTGTCAAAGGTACCGCTATACCATCAAAGCTCATCTTAAGATGATCTGACAGCAACCGCAAAAGAAAAGCTTTATCTAATAATTGAGTTTTATACACACGTATAAACAGAAACAGGTCATGAGCTAGTACCCTTAGAACTCCTTGACAAAACTACAAACGAGTGCAACAGTTATTGGCAGCATAAAAGACAAGTATCTGTTTCATCGAACATTTTTTAGCACTTTAATTCTGCCTCCTCAGCTCATCTGGGCATGTAAGAAACTGTCGATTCTACTGTAGACAGCACATTTATTCATTTACGCATTTGTTTTATTCATTTACACATAAATAGGAATAGTTAGTGCAGCACCAAGCCCAGACACCCCCCCCCAAAAAAAAAAAAAAAAAAAAAAAATTGATGAACTAGCATTTATTAGTGGCATGCAACATTCATGTGCTGAATAATACATTAGATAGAAACTTAAAATGATCGATGAAGTTCGAAGGCTCCAGACTCTGGTGTGCGTACACACTAGTTAGAGGTGCTGTGATCTTTGTCGGGGCCTGTAATCATGTTAATTGGCCTCAGCAGAGTCTCCGCTAAGAGCAACACAGATACCGGGCGGGCCGTGCTGGTGGTATGCGGTCGTTCTGCTTTGCTGTATTTACAGGACATTAGATGTTTCCTCGCTGCTGATAACAAAGAGGAAAACCTGAACAAAAGCAGTGCCTTTTGCATTTCAAATTTGCTCATGAACCCCCCCTTTCTATCTTCCTCCACCCTCCTCCCTCACCTCCTCTGAGGCTGAACACAACCTGAAATCATATTTCAAAACCACCATCACTTCAAATTTCAAACACGACGAAATAGCTTCTGCATTGGAGAAGGGGATGGGGGGGGGGAGAGAAGGAGAGGGGGAAAGGCGAAAGGGGGGGGGGGGTTGGATGGTTGGTTGAGAGAATGAGAGAGAAAATCAATTCATTTTCCATCTTCAGTGGAGTTGCTCTTTAAGAACTTCCACAAACCAAGAAGCATTGAAAAACCAATTAATCAAACACGAATGGCCTATCATAGCTACTGCAAGCCTATTTCCATAGCAACAGCCTCAGGCTAGAAGCAGCAGCCGTGCTCTTTAATCTGGGCACACTAGAGCTTTTTTCTAAACAACAGAAGAAGACAAGAGAGCAGGACAGTAAAGAACAACGCTCACCTAACACCAACTCAGCGCTCCTGCTCTGACCCATGACTCTAGCCCATTCTCTCTCTCTCTCTCTCTCTCTCTCTCTCTCTCTTTGGCATGAGGACAAAAGGTATGTTCAGTTCTCCATTGTCAACAAGCAAAATACCCCCCCCTCTTTCTCTCTAAAAAAATCTGAATAATTTATGGTATTTGTTTCAAAACTGGCATAGAAGCACCATGATTTAAATTCTGAATATCATTTCAATGGCATTGACTAGAATTACAGCTCCCATTGCCTGCTGGATGGTCTGCAGGAAGTGGAACACACATGCAAAAAAAAAATAATAAAGGCTAATAATAAATAAATAAATAAATAAATAAATAAATAGAGGCTTTCACCACTAATATCCATAATACTATTAGTACTATTCTAGATACAGTCTTCTCTTTATTTGATCAGGAAAAGATTTGAGACAATTAAATATCTAAAATGAAGGATTGCTTTGCATACATGGTTACATTTAATCAATAAAATACACAGAATATTAAATATTGTGACTAATCAGGGATTCGGATTATATTGACTCGCGTCAAAAAAAAAAAAAACCCTGAAAAAGCCTGACAGCATTACTTCACTGTCCTCGGAACAAGCACATTTATCCGTTATTTCTTCTCATATTACAAAGCCATCACTTCGATATTTCATATTAAATAAGCAATTTCGAAGCAGGCGAATTGGTAAACAAAGCTGTGTTTCATGACAATGTGCACAAGCCTTTTGTTTAGTGTCTCATTTGCTTTCAATTCATTTTCAGTCATGAATGTAGCCAGAAAAAATAACAAAACAAAAAAAAAAAACAGTAAGAGAGAAATAAAGGCACACTCTGCCAGAACAACATCTCTCTTAACTAGCAATTTTTGGTCCATGTGATCATTACACAAACATTATTTGGAACAGCGGCTGCTGCTTCCCATACGTTTAGCATAGGTATATGTCAAATATTTGTGTTCGTTGCTGTCTGCCATTCTGACAGACACAGGGCGGGGGAGGGGTGGTACGGGCTAGGTTCTGGCGTTTTGTAGCAAATAAAAGACAGATTGAGAAAGTGTATGAGAGAAAATGGGGGGGAGAGAGAATGAAAAAGTGAAGTGGCTGACCGAGACATGAACACACTCAAAGAGAGACAGTCGGAGAAAGCAAACGGTGTAGAGAGAGTGAAAAAGAGAGACTGTTATGAGAGAAATAGTGACAGACAGTGAGAGACAGAGGTAAATGTGTGTGTGAGAGAGAGAGAGAGAGAGAGAGAGAGAGAGAGAGAGAGAGAGAGAGAGAGAGAGACTGCTATCTCTAACAGTCATCAGTTGGGCTATATAAAGCAGGTTGGGCACGGCTGTACAAACATTATGAAAGAGTCTTACAAAGGTTAGCGGTTGCCATAGGTACTGTATGCTAATTACTAAATGGTATCCTCCACTGTGGGGGTGGTGGGGGATCTCTGTAACTTCCTTTATTTGGCCATTACTGTCTCTGAGCTCAAGACAAACGGCTCTGCTCCCCTCTGCATTCTAATATAAGAGGTCAACAGCGGTGCTATTATCCAGATATACACATATGACAAGCCCAGATCCATAAATATATATTTATTCAAGGTTTCTCTGGCCAAAGAGATAAATGTAGAACAGGCATTTTAAATTACCTCTGCCATGTGACAGGAGACACCTTCAGCTTCACACACACACACACACACACACACATACACACACAGACCCATGTGGCATATTGTTGTTTTAATGGACCTGATGTTCAAAAACATTGGAAAGTTCTCTGATTCATTTCCTGTTTCTCTCCCGCAACGAGAGCTCTTTGTGGTCCTGCCGTGTGCATTGCAGTGAAATAGGACCAAAACAACAAGTGCACTTTCAATTGTTTGTAGTGTTTTTGTGTGTGTTTTATGTGTTTATATATGTCTGAGACTGACAACTGAAAGCTTATCAAAGTGTTATTGCTCCAGTGATCCGATGACCCACGTTCTTTCACATGCACCATGACTGTCTTGTTTGTCCACTCGACTAACATAACTGGCCAATTCCCAGCTGCTCACCCTGGGCTCACGCTAGCAGGATAAAGCACACAATAGTAAAGAAAAAGCCCCACACATAAACCTAATATCTTGATCAGCAGAGTTTTTCCTCCGTAGAGAATTCAAAGGCTTACTTGAATTGTGTGCCACCTCTCAGTATCAGCATAGCAACACACCGGTTTTGCACTTATAAACAGTAATGATTGCTGATTTGTGATGTGGCACCATTTCATTACCATCACAATGCACCCGGAAAGGTGGTGCTGAAGGACAATTTCAAGCTCTTGCTCTAAGATGGGTCAGCATCAAACAGGGAAATTGTCTTGTCTTGTGCACCATCTAATCAGTACAACATTTAAAATCATAGCAGTTTCTGTTGAGAATCCTGACCAGTTCTGTCATCGTTAAATAATTCAGAAGACAAAAACATGGCAAATCAACATTTATATTAATGCCGTCTTCATTTGTGCAACACATAGGTGACTTTTGGCTTAAACTTCTTTCATTGGCAAGAGGTCTGCATTACCCATAATGCCATTTTGCTACGGGTTTATATTACAGTTAGTGGGAATTATTCTTTCCTAAAGAGACAGACGCAGCAGAACTTTAATCCTTCAGTCTCCCTGTTTATACTCAAAAACAAGGCTTCAAATCTTCAGCTTCAAACAATTACTGCAATCTACACCAGTATCATGCCTCATCTCATAGTTTGCTAACTAGCTGAGTCTCGGGACAACTGTGCATATGTGATACAGTTGAACTGCATTCTGAAACTTATATGACAATAAGTCTGACTGACTGAAAATCACTGACTGAAAAAAGAAGCTCTTGCTCTTTTCTTTTTTGGTTCTAAACTTACTTATGTTTTCTCTTATTAAATGTTATTGTAACCGCACTAGGAATGACACAACAGAAATATGTAACTAGTAATAAAGTAATAGTAGAACAGAAATGCTGGAGTAACTAACAAATTAGTGCTAGAATCACTAGAGATCACAAATATTATTAATAATTTCACTTTAGATCAGATCGTTAATAATTTCTTTAACCTTTTTTAGCAGGACACTGATATCAACTTATTAGACATTTTCAATCAGTACAAACAAATTATTTTATTGCCGCATGTCTGATATAAAATTAGTCAGGACGCTGTTGGCTTTTGGCATGTTTTTACCTTACACGGATTTTAGTGGTGGAAGATTTAGATGCTTATGAAGAAGCACCTGGGGCATTTCAGAGAGCAGAAATGGATTTGATATCACCATTTACTTTGAAGATATAAACATTTGGGTGAAACTTTTCTATGAATATATTGCCCCTAGTAAGCTAGGTAAAAACAGAAATACTTAAAGCGCTGAGTGTTTACTTTCATATGAGCCATTAAGCACCACTGTGGAGTGTGACATGACAAAGAAATTCAATACTGAACAAAAGCAGAGCCAAACAGAAACAAATTACATTTTCCAGCCTCTGGTAAAAAGAGTTTAAGTTTCGTGTCAGTGGCCCAAATGTTTTGAGTTCAAATTCTAGTATGCCAAAGATACCCTAATGTTTTTGTGTCCCTTGTAAGTGTCTGACTATTGAGAGCTTGTGATGTTTGGGAGTATTGCCTCTCCTGTATTAGCCTGACTGCTAGGGTTTGACCTTCAATTAGTGTAGACTTGCTGTCAGGAGAGAGTTGTCTGCACATATATCCTTTCCTCTTGAACCAACTGTTAAACATTAGGGCAATTAAGGCCCCTTAAACTTTCCTCTTTACATATATTCCAAAAATGAAATACATTATTACAACACAAACCTGTCTGAAACAGGCTGAAATTCCAGCAATCTGTTCAAGTTGTACAGGATTAAGCCACTAATATGTTCACTACATATGGAAAAAGGGATTTATGGTAATTAAACAATTTATCAGCAGCAGGAATATTTTGTAGATTGACTCATGACACCTTTGGATGGTTGAGTGAACTCACCAAGACTAATAGCCGAGGGGAGATGTGGTGTATCTTGGCATCTTGGCGGCTCTATTGTCCTTCCCTTTCTCTAGCTCTCGGCCATCCCCCTTTCTCTCTCCCTCGCTCTCTCTAGTCTCTCTTTCTCTCTCTGATTGGAGACATCTTGTTGGGAGTGATGGCTCACTCGGCCCAGGTTCACAGTTGCTATTGTAAAATCACAGAGCGTTTAATTGAAACAAATGACTATAATAATAGAACATTATCCCGGCAGGCTCACGGCCATGGCAGCTTTAATTAGCCAAGCGCCAGAGACTGATCCTTCACAAACGCTGTAAACAGAGCGAAAGAGCACGATAGAGGGAGGGAGAAAACAGAGGGAGACTCGCCGTGCTTTGCCCTCCCCACAACTCCCCATTCACCCTGAGGGCAGAACATGAAAACCCACCACTGCTCCATACTTCCTCTGTCTCTGTCTCTCTGGCTGGGTGCAGATGCTGGAGGGTCATTTATAACCCTGCTAGGAGCACTAATAAGTTAGTGGATTTATAAATCACACACTGGTTTAATCAGTAAGCATGGTGGACCTTCTTTTTACACTGTTATATCAGGTAATATGGCAAGATTCTGTAACACACACACACACACACGCGCAAAAGGCGAAGGGTTTTCTACTGAATGTCACTTAACAAAATAAGTAACATTAGAGCGTTCTGCAATAACAAAACACTGGGGCACGTGGGTAGGACTAATTCAGCTGTGTCCAGTTTTATCAGAGAAAAACCAACAGGTTTTTACTAAAGACCAACACCAAGACCAATAACTCTTGATTCCACAGGCAATATTAACCTGTCCCATTACCAAAAAGGACTTAATCAGCTGTTTATATCTGTCCTAAACACTAAACAGAGTTTCCTCTGTTTGTTGCAGATAGATCAACAGAATTGTGATCATTAACTTTTACACCACAGGAATCAGGCTCCACCTGTTTTTGTTTCTGACACAAAAGAAAATGAAGAATGCATTTCTTTTGCATGACTGACAAAGTTTTACTTCTACGACCGTATCTCCTTCTCTGCTCCCGTACAAACAACTAAACAGACTAAAAACACTGAATGAGATATAATCGACAAGACTATAACCACCATCGTTATGTCTTTAGTACTCCAACTCATTGTTGGATTTAACCGTGAAGTGCATAGACATGGCTTAAATCCCAAGCATGGCTTTTTTTTTTCCTTCTCCACATTAAATATGAACAATGCTCACAGAAAGCCTACAAAACACTAGATAAACATGCATATTCTGGCTGTGACAGTTCCTCAAGCTCAGTAACAGCATAGAAGTTTGTAATTGGTCTCAGTTTGAAATCAATCTTCAGCTTCTACAGTTATAACAACTTTGATTTCTACCTGCTCTAAACAATTGAGCTTCCCGAAATACGACAAAGTATTAGCTTAAATTTAACCTCTGTGACCTTGACCAGCAATTTACCAAGGATGCTGTAAGGATGCTGATGTACAGCTCAGTATAACATGCTCATGCCACATGTATCCAACCACTGGCTCCAGCCTGTATGGAAACAAAAACCTTGTTGTTCCCTGTGCTCTGAGTCTCCTGGGATAGACTCCAGGTTCCCTGTGACCCATGGCTGAATGGATGGAGGCATGGATAATAAAAATACAAGATCACAGCTACTGATGTAACAAAGCAGGTTTAATCAGTGCAAGCTGATTAAAAAATACCACTTTTTCATCTTTATATTAAATATCAAACATTTCTTTCAACCATATAGAGTCCTTAACCCCAGAAGTATTGGCACCTGATCAAAAAAAAAAATACAAAATTAATCACCCTTGCAATTACTGATATTTAATGAGCATGCTGTGTACAATAGCACACTATTTTATTCATTTCTTGCAAAACAAAAATTTTAAATAATGAATTTTTACCCTGCAAGACACTAATGTTAATAGGCTCAGCTGAATGTGCAGTGTTAGCCTTCAGCCTCTTGTTTTAACAGCCCTGTTTTAAACTTTAGAAGTGTCATAAGATATCTGATCTAAAAAAATAAAAAATAAATTCTCAATGTAAGAAAAGACAGAGCAGGAAATGCGTGCTTGTCTTGCTTGATCAGCTATTTACACTGTGTCTGTTAATGAATTACAGTATGGGGGAAGCATGAATTGACATGTTCCTGTTTAGCTGTAGATACTAAGTGAAAGTTAATGAGAAACAGGAAATATCTGATAGTTAACTGAAAACAAATTTTATATATATATATATATATATATATATATATATATATATATATATATATATATATATATATATATATATATATATGTATATATATATATATATATATATATATATATATATATATATATATATATATATATATATATATATATATATACATTTCTCTTATTCTTCCATATATATATATATATATATATATATATATATATGGAAGAATAAGAGAAATGTTCTCCAAACGCCAGCATGAATTTATGTTCGACTGTTCAGTTAAAAGGGCACACGGATTTCTCTTTCTTCTTTTCTTCCTCTCCCACCACTAGAGGCATTATATAGGGGTTGGGAGCAGAGCTTGACATGACAGCTCTGAAATGGCTTTGGAAGAAAAGAGGCAGCGCACTCCCCACATGATCCAGACTGTAAGACAGAACATTTCTTCTGCATCTAATGAGAAGTGGAGCCTGGCGCCAAAACACACACACACACAAACACACACACACACACACACACACACACACACACACACACACACACACACACATTTCTCAGCAGGGAGTCGAAGCGACAATTAGGTTCATTTGAGAATGATTAGCGAGTGTGTTAACTCTTCGCACATGCGCTGCATGTGTGTGTGACAGCAAAGCATCTCTCCAAGAGTCAATCCAAAACCCCCTGCTAACTCCAAACACATCTGCCTTGGCACTATTCTATCTAAACAGGCTTCACGTACTCCACAGAGAATCACTCGGGTGTAATAAAGTGAGCTTTTACAAGCAGTTAAAGTCAACTTTGGCAAGATTTAATTCCGTATTAATTATTATCAGTTATTTTCGCTGATCTAGTTTGGCAGCTAGTTGTGAGGAAGCATACTTAGGAGTGTCATTTTGCAAATCTGTCTCGATTCATGTTCAAGCTGGTTATGTAGCTGAGATAGTAGAGACGAAAATATAGAACATTTAGAAGTCTTATCTTTTGAGAAATAAGATTTACTGCTGCATCAAGTCTCTTATATCACGCATAGTGCACACATCACTAAACGTTTTTATCCTCTCTAAACTGGCTCTGAAGTCGCTCAGAATGCATTCTGAAGTCATTGCACGCCAAAATGAGGAAAGTTTTCTAAAACAAACAGAAAGCAAAAAGCATTCGTAAACTCCTAAGGCTTGTCCAAATGCATCATTGGAAAGGCTGTAAATTACTTTTTGTTGCAAAACCATTTGCTATTGCTGAAAAAAAAAAAACTATTGTTTTCTTCCAGAATATAACTGACATATGAAAAAATATATTTTTAAATTAAAGTCCCCCTCGGGGTATTCTTGTATAACCGTGCCTGCTGCATCAAAACAAATATCCTCGGTTATAAACAGCATTACTGAGGAAATGAGTGTTGAATTGGACATCGATTGTACTGTAGGCCTGTGCTGCTGACTGAACGTTCAGTACGTTACATCCATATTGGCATTAAGTGACTGTTTTAATGGGAAACCTTTCTTTTTTTTTTTTGCATGTGCTACACTACAAAAGAAAGCATTGCTGTAAATTGTTTATCAAAATAATTTCGGCACCATGCTCCAGGACGATTTTGACCACGGGTCTCACTTCAGTAGAGGAGGAAGTAGTGGAGATGCCTGCAGTTTGACACAGAGAGCTCGCTTCTACTACAGCAGCATCCACAGCGTCCTCTAAGAGCTATCAGAGAGCCGGGAGGGGGGTAAAAAAATAAAGAGACCGAATGGGAGAAAAGAGCATCACATTTTCCTTCTCTTCTCTGTCTTTTTTTTCTTTGCAATCACCTCTCATTCTATCATCCCACCTCATCTCTCTCTCTCTTTCTCTGTCTCTCTCTCACCCACAACAGCAGGCAGTGAGCTAAAAGTAGTCGTTTCGAAGGCTGCAGTCAGCTGATGCATGCGGGAGATATAAAGCACAGTAATATGGACATGATTTCATGCTATGATAAGATGGTGGAGCTGGTGGCCAAATGAGATACATAAAACAGGGCTTTATCTAGTGCAGTAGTAATAGCTAGTAACGGAGCAGCACTAGGTCCTCCACTCTCTGCTTCTTTCTGCTTCTCCTGCGCTGAGATAAGGATGTTGTGGATATGCTACTGCTATGCTGACTCACAATCGAATCCCAGCTCGGTTTCCAAGCTACTGCACACACTACAAACTAGCAAAACTAGCAGATACAGTAAGACGTTCGTAACAGCGGAAAGCTCATCATCCAAGTAAATGGTACAACTATTTTTATAAGAACAGAGTCATCTACGGATGATTAGATCTATATGAAGAAACCTTATGTACACAAAGCGTATCCTTGATTAGATAACTAATTAAATTTATTTCAAAATGGAAACAAGAAGCATTTCTTTCTCCCCCCCTTCCCTCATTTGTGATATAATGAAATTGGAAAATAACTTCTATTTCTTTAAAACATTTCTTAATACACAAGCACACTCTCATATCATATTGCTGGGGAAAGAAATAAGGCACCCCTTTCCCCAGAGATAATAAAAGAATTGAATTTTTCCTTATCGGCCCGGTCATCTATTTTTCCGCGGAATGCTATTACTTGCTGCCTGCGGTTGCTAGGCAACAGGAAATATTAATAGGGCCTTTTATTAGGCAGGCTTTCACAGTGCAGCACTAAAATGAAGAAGTGGAAAACATGAATGTGTTACATAAATCTTTAGACCTCGTCGAGCTTCTGCACAAGTCTTTGTTTGGCTCTTGATTTATAGCGCCTTCGCCTCATTTATGGGAAATAGCAGTGTGAAATAAGAAAATGGTACATTACCCTGAAGGACTATTTGAAAATAAATAATCGCAAAAGGTGAAAAGAAAGCTGTTTAAAAATCAGGGATGTTTTTTTTTTTTTTTTTTTTTGATGTTGCTCTCTTTCCTCACTCTTTTCCATAGTCAAATTTCAAAAAGATTGTTCTTTGTTTGGCGAACGCATCAATCATCTGTGTAATATTGCTTACAGAAAAATGCCTTCTATCATGCTTTTTCAACCGCCACAAGGGGGAAAAATATCAAAGTTATTAATAGTTCTATAAAGCATTTCTGCCGAGAATATGATTCCGAGATTGTGTGGTGATGCAAATATCTTTGGATTGGTGATGATTAATCAAGACAATATTTCAGAGAAAATTTGGTTTGCTGTTTTTTTTTTCTAGCATTTTTTCTAGCATTTGAAAACACACACACGTGCGCACACACACATACACACACACACACACACACACACACAAGCAAGAAGTTCCACTCCTAGCCCTGAACACAAATATGAAACATAATGATGGATGAAGTAAGCTGTTTCTCTAGACTTTCATTTAGAAAACCTGGGTCAAATTCAACATAAATATAATATCTGATTAAAGCTGGTTGGAGTCCTAATGTCCACAAACTGCCTCCTACTTTTGGTAGGCCATCATCTTGAGACTATTTATGGCATGGCGCAAACCACAGTCCAGTTAATTTAAGCTGCGATGGCTTTACCAGGCCCAAGCTGGGCTGCAGATGCATTGCTTTATCCACTGCACTTATTTTATGGAAGTGGGTTCAAAGAATCTGTATCCTGTGGGCTTGGCATAAGGAATACACTTTAAGAAGAACTGCTCGTAAAGAACAGATGGTGGAGAATTTGCAAATCAACATGGAGGTGAGAAGACTGTCAGCAATATCCTCGCTGTCTTATAAAGAGAGAGATTGTACCCAGATTCACTCTTGACATTGGTTCTGTCCTTGAGCATAATTGTGTGAAAAACGAATGAAAAATTTGCATATTTGACACTTAATTGCCTAAAGACTTGATGTATTGAGGCAGGTTCGTATGTACGTTCATACAGTATTTGTAGCTTTGTCTGTAAAGTACAGAAACGATATTGCTAGCAATATGTAAAAATAATTATTCCCTTGTTAGCTTCTAACCAAACCACAAATCAAAAAATCAGCAGATTTTCACACATTCAAGTCTCTGCTCACTTTCCTGCTGCCAACAGATATTTCTGAGTATGTTAGTGTGGGCACGTAGCAGATATATCAGATGTATAGCGAGTCCATGTAAAATATATAATCTTTCAGCGATATCTAGCCTGAGCCAGGACTTTCACGCCATTGGATAAACAGCAGGAGGTTCAGTATTTGAGGAGTAATATAAAGGCAAATATTAAAGGTTCACTAAGCAAATGCTTCCAATTGAGCCTTACGGAATGCTGAGTGAAATGAAAAGAATGAAATAAAAGCCGGGCGAGGAATGTCACAGGGTGTCCAGAAATGAAGTCTGGACATACAGTAGCACTGAAGCAAATGAGCTGTGAAAATGGCTTTGTGTTCTAGCTTTTTCTAGATCTTTCAACTATGATGATGAATAAGCGTTATAGCATTTGCAGCACGTTTAAGTAGCAAAATATCCAGGAAACGTGTTAGATGAACATAAGAATATTACTGCTTTACTAAAAGCAATAAAACTAATAGACGGTTTCAGTGACAATACTGAGATAAACCTGAAACTAATAACGGATCTTCGTTAAAGCTCGGGCTATTCTCGAGACGACTCACATTTTACACACATTACTACAGCAGTGCAATTCATGACATATGAGTTCCTATATCATTACTGACAGGCTCATTCAGACTGGACGGTTGAGGACAAGAGAAAGACCAGGTGATTTTTTTTCCGAGTGTGGAGGAATCAGTGCTTTGATAATCTCAGATTTGTGAATTCAGCTGAATGGAGTGGAACCTGATGTGGTCTTCTGCTGTTATAGCTCATCCACCTTAAGGTTTGATGCTTTTCTGCTTACAACAGTTGTAAAGAGTGATGATATGATTTACAATAGACTTCCAGGCTGCTCATATTCTCCTCTGATCTCTCTCATCAACATGACCATGGTTAGGATTTTAGACTATTGATGGGAAGGCCAAGTGCTCAAATCCACCACTGACAAGCTGCTAAAACTGCTGTGTTCCTGAGCAAGACCCAACTGCTCAGTATTATAAATGAAGTGTATGTAAGTCACATCGGAAAACTGTGTTTGAGGTAAACATTAACTGAAGCTCAACATCTGTATATTTATGCTTTAAGACACTGTGCTGCTGTCGTGTGATTAAATGAATATGCAGGTGTACATGTATTCCTAGTGGATGGTGAGTGTAAATACTAAATAAACAGGAACATTCTTTGAGTAGCAGTGAGAAAATTTTCTGGGTGACATAAGAGGAATAAAAATTTATCATGATTGTCAATAACATGATTGTAATCACAAAAGTTCCTGCCACTAAAATGGAGAAAGCTGCATTAACGGAAGTGTTTTCAATAACCTGTAACAGTTTGTTAACTGTTGCTTGCCGCATGCTTGTGTACCTAGTACTTCCACTTAGATCAAATCTCCTCTTCCTTCTTCAGAAAATTTGTACAGTACCTTCCTGAAGTTGATTGATAAGATCCCTGCCACTTGATCATGGATATTGGATGTCTAATGCATTGGGGCCACTGGAAGAGGCTATGACAGGTAGCGCATTAGCGAGACGAGTGGGAGCCCTGCCAACTGCATCAGTGCATCAAGAATAGATATCATGTTCATCTGGAAATATTTGATACTCTCTCCTGAAGGAATCTTAGGCCTTTTGGCAAATGGGCAAATGGCTTTCAATCAACTGATGAAGCTGGTGGATCGGGGTCTAATAAGGCAGCTGAAAAATTAATGCTAGGCTAGTTGTACAGCACAATCAATTTGAATACACAATATATTTGTGAATAATTCCATAGTTGCTTTAAAATGATTTCAATGTAAATTATTGATATTTTGATCTGGCATGATGGTTGGAGCTACAGTTTGGCGGTTAAACCTATTCGCAACTTGAGGGAATGGAGGTTGGGTAAAATTACTGCTAGCATATTCATATTATATTTACTGTACTAAAAAACTGAGGCTAAAAACTTTGCCTCAAGGCACAAATGCAGCAAGGTGATGAGCTCAACATCCCCAACACACAATTTAGCTATTCTCAGAGCTCCACCAGGGACTGAGCTATATTGGTTACTGAGCTCGGTTCACAACCTCTGAGTTTTTCAGAATTAAAAGTATCGTGTTCATGAAGAAAACAATTCAATTGCTGGATGCTCATAATAAAACATAATAACACACAATAACACACAATGGTGGATTATAATAGTACTGTTTTGCTCTTATGGCCATCTTAAAAATGAAAGTAGCTTTTGGCATAAAAACTGTCATAAGGAATGAGAGCAAGACAATTTCTTGCTTAAAAGCTAATATTACTGATGACTTGTGAAATGGAAGCTGTGTCCCTTCTTAAAAACAAAACAAAACAAAACAAACAAATCTCTCTCAGTATTGAAGACATTCAATTCCATTCCACTCAAACTCATTTTCCTTCTTCCTCTTCATTCACTCAGCCTGCGTTTTCTTCCACATTTTCTCTCGTTCTTCCATCCCGCTCTCTCTCTTTCTCATCTCTTTATTTCTCTCTCTCTCACACACAAACTCTCCCTCTCTCCCTTTCCCCTTGTTCTAAACCACATCTAATGAAAACAGATCTCTCTCTCTCTCTCTCTCTCTCTCTCTCTTTTTACCAGCTGAGCGTTGGGAGGAAGATGAACCCTAATGGCTTTTTTCCCTCCTTTTTCTGATGATGGAAAATATGCACCGACCTATTGATGTGTCTGATGTATTTCATCACCACAGATTTTGTGCACGTCAAAGCCAAGCCAGCACAAATAAATCCTCAGCAAAACCACACCATGTCGGACCAAATGACACACCAAAGCTACCTACTGTTTCTTACTAATTTGTCTGTGCAGGAAAATACTCTCTAGCTTTGAGTTGCTGTGTCTATATGTGTCTGTACTAGACCAAAACTAAGCTGTAGAGGTTCCACAGCTGAATGTCAGCATTTGTAGTGCATAAAAGTAATGTGTGATTTCTATCCTTTTTCTCACAGTGTCTCTTTTATTAGTAGTATCAACCGGTCGATGTTTTGGAGTCATGAGTAACTCTCTCGCAATCACTACAGCTATCAGTCTATAGCTTTCAACAGAGAAAATTCCTCGAGAAGTTGCTTTCACAATCCGTTGTCATCCATTCAACACAAGACTCTGTAATCTCTCTTTTCTGCTTGCTGGCATTACAGATATCCAAAATATTCTATTTTCCCCTCAATATTTCAAGTAAGCAGCAGAAAAAAATAATCATTTCGAAAATAAAAATCAATTATTATTTATGGCTTGCCTGCTTTTACATGATAGTGTAGTTTCTTTATAACTGACATTTCAATACCTGAGCAAGACCAGGAGGAATGGACTGTACTGTTTGATAACAGTGATAGGAAAAATGCTTGAGCAAAACAGGCACTGATGAATTTATTCCGCAGCCCTTTTGCTTTGAGATCAGATGGAGATGAGCTGCAGAGGATATGATTAAAAATTGACTGCAATGTAGAGCTGTCCATCCATTAAATCTGTTCATCCAGAATTTTTCAGGAGAATTTTTTTTTTATTTTTAGAATTGGCAAAATTGCAACCACAGAATTTTTCATGTAACGTTTACTCTGATGGCTAAATGCATGTTGTGATGACATCAAACCTTAATCTTGTCTTGGAGCAAATCTGCTGATAATCTGTGGCAATTTCCAAAAGTTCCAAGCAGAATATTACAGAGTTTGCTTGATTTTATGTTCATTTCTGATCAGTGAATTATCAGTGAATTGCAAAACCATGGAAGGAGTAATAAATTTCACACCTGTATGACTGATCTATCAGTAACTATTCGTAGCTCGCAACATCCCCTCTTTTTCACATATAGCAAAAGGCCAATACGGTGCTATATGAGAGCTAATAAGGTTATTCGTCCAGTCTTGCTCAGTTCTCTTGCCGTCTTCCCGCCCAAAGAACCCTGTGATTGAGACTCACCGAGGGCATTTGGCTTGAGAGCAGGTGACCGTCCTGTCCAAGCATGTTGGACATCATGAGTGCGGGCAGCTCGGGGTATGAGTACGGGTTGATCAGGCCGTTATGGGGCAGCGAGTGACACAAATAGCTGGACTCTGGATCCATCAGATGCAGCAAAGGAGGCTCAGGGTGGTTTGGTGGAGTTATAGGAGGAATCTCATAATCCTCGTCACCACCACCTCCTCCGTTCCCACTGCCTCCTCCCTGCCCAGAGTAGTTCTGCTGAAAAAAGAGAGAGAGAGGAACATAGAGAGGAAAAAAAAATTTATTAGAAAGACATACATACATAAACGGACCAAGTTTACTTTTCAATCACAAATGAAACTGATACTTTAGCGATTTTATTGTGATGTCTGACTAACAGTCAAGATGACGCTATGGTGCTTATGGAAAGCAGGCACTGATTAGTAATTAGTCATCCTGAATTTGCCCCAAATTGCTCCAAGATGGTTGGAACATAGAATTATGCGTGGTTGCAATCAGCATGTGCTACTGTATCAGTAGATTACATCGTCCCTGGATGAAAGAATGATTTGCTATCGTGTCTTTCTTTTCTTGTACATTCTCCTGCACACCTCTGAATTTTTCTCTGATCAACTATGTCATTTAAATGCGGATTGGCCAGACAAAAAAAAAATATGACTCTGCGTTGTACAAGAATGGAAAACTCATACTAAGGGAGAGAGAGAGAGAGAAAGAGAGAGAGTGAGAGAGAGGGGAGCAGCAGGGGTATTCAAGGGGGAATGAAAAGCAATTTTGTGGGAGGCGATCTGACTGGAGCCCCTTCCATAATGACTGAGTCAAATTAATCATCAGAAATAATATTCTGCTGTCAACCATTCAAGAGCTTTTTTAATAGAATTTTTATGATTCATGTCTGCCCATATACATCAAACAGTCAGTTCTGCAACATTTCAGAAATCAATTCAATATCATCTTTGTGTTGCCTGTCATCTTCTCTCACCGAACGGCCATTTATCTTGCAAACAAATACTTTTAGCAAATCTACGGCTGAGCAAGAGGACAGAGACAAGGATTCAAGGACCTCTGATTTTACCTGACTAGTGTATATTTCTTACATAAAAGACCTCTGTTGCTTGCATGTCACAATAATTCACCTTTTCCCCAAGGCTGAGAAGTCAAGTGGAATATTTTTGGCAAATGGCATTGCTACACCACTAACATGAGGTAACATAATAAAACTTGACATACAGGAAAGTACAATGGAAAAAAGAACTGCCTAAAGTATAGACCAGGTATTAGACTTTGTGTTACACCAGATATTGCACAAATAATAGAAGCAGCTTCTATATTTAGCCTTATTACTCTAATACTATATTTGACTCTAGTTCTGTAATGCAGTGGGTTTATTTTTAAAGCAATTGTTAAAGCCACTATTCCCACTTTTGCTTATGAATACCTTTGTTTTCCCGGCCGAAGTTTAATTAGTGGAAAAAATGCCAATGGCTTCAATGTGATTTTCTCATTGGTGATATTTTCCTGCCAGGGTTTGGATATTAATTTTCTAAATGGTCCCTTTGAAGACAGATGTCTTTGTAAAGCTTTGGGGCCTCCCTGTTATTGTTTGGTCTAATGGACGCGAAAACGAACATTTCCTGAGATTCAATTTCCCTCATAATTGTTGGAAGGAAACTAAATTGTCTGTTGTAAACATCGAGAGCCATTGTGTGAAGAGAGTCTCTTGCTACGTCCTCTGGAGAGTTCTCACATGTCTATGATCTCTGACAACCAGGCTCTGGATTACCAGGAGGTCTGTTTAAATGTGGGAATGGAGAATGGTAACTTCTCTAAAGACAAAAAGAGCCTGAATTGCTACTTTGCTTAGGAGATAACAATCTCTACTAATTTTACAGTCTATACTACGACTGCTGCTAATGTTGCATTCATCCTTGTGTTATCCTGGGTTCATTTAAATGTATTACTTTTAAAATGTTTAGCACTTATTGTATGTCTTATTGCCTTGGTTTATGGATAGTGCTGGAAATTGTGAATTTCCCACTGGGATGAATAAAGTATCTGTCTGTCTGTCTGTCTGTCTGTTTATCTATCTATCTATCTATCTATCTATCTATCTATCTATCTATCTATCTATCTATCTATCGATCTATCTATCTATCTATCTGTCTGTCTGTCTCTCTATCTGTCTGTCCGTTTCTCTGTCTGTCTGTCTGTCTGTCCGTCTCTCTGTCTGTCTACTAGAATTGAAAAAATTCTTGAGTCTGTTTTGTAGCTGCAGTGCAATCCAGAAACCTGTACTTGCGTTATAAATGTTCAAGAACCAGATTTAATCATTTTATTAAACATTTTGATAAGAACACTATTTATTATGAAGCAGCTGAATAATCGGATGTATGTTGGCCATACTGAACAATAAAGATGTATATCCAACATAACATGAGTTTTTGTAATGAATATCATTTTTGTACTGTTTTTATGCTTGGATTTGGAACCATTTAATCAATCATCACAGTCTTTTTACCCATTTAGAAACTCATGGTAGAGGTTTATACAACACAATTTAGCACATAAAGCTCACCAATGTCATGGTAAATGTATAACATCACCATATAAAGCTGTTGTAGTAATATAGTTAAACAAATACTAAAGTCAGAAAGCACAGTTTCCTGACCATAGACACTCCCTCACATACTGTACAGCCTTTCTAAAAGAAAACAATGTCACACAAACCTTAAATCAGTGTGTTGTTTAATATGAATGAATAAACAGGACGAATTTAGCAACACGCTGTAATAAAGACTCTGGCTTGCATAATCCAGTACTCAAAACTCTTGTAAAAGTATATTTAGTATTATAAATCCCATTTCTCATTTGTGGAAAAATATTTAATACTAGCCAAGTTTAAAGGTGCACATATACAGTGGTGTAATTTTTTTTGCACATTTGTCACACTTTAATGTTTCAGATCATCAAACAAATTTAAATATTAGTCAAAGATAACACAAGTAAACACAACATGCAGTTTTTAAATTTTTAAAACACCCAAGGCCTGATTACTGCTACACCTGTTCTTCACTTAAATTACTTACATAAGACCTGACTGACAAAGTGAAGTAGACCTAAAGATCATCAAAATCTACACATCATGCCTGGATCCAAAGAAATTCAGGAACAAATGAGAAAGAAAGTAATTGGGATCTAGCAGTCGAGAAAAGGTTATAAAGCCATTTCTAAAGCTTTGGGACGCCAGTGAACCACAGTGAAAGCCATTATCCACAAATGGTGAAAACCTGGAACATTGGTGAACCTTCCCAGGAGTGGCCGGCCGACCAAAATTACGCCAAGAGCGCAGTGACGACTCATTCAAGATGTCACAAAAGACCCAGCAACAACATCCAAAGAACTGCAGGCCTCACTTTCCTTAGTTAACGTCAGTGTTCATGACTACACCATAAGAAAGAGACTGGGCCAGTTATTAAGTTTAGGGGCAAGCACTTTTCCACACTGGGCCATGTAGGTTTGGATTTTGTTTTCCCTTAGTAAAAACCCTCATTTAAAAACTATGTTTACTTGTGTTATGTTTGACTAATATTTAAATTTGTTTGATCTGAAACATTAAAATGTGACAAACATGCAAAAAAAAATCAAAAAGGGTGCAAACACTTTTTTACACCATTGTATGCTAATCACACATTATGGTAAAACAATTTGTGCTGAATATAGAGTTCTGAGTCTTTTGCTATCGATATGCTTTAAGTAACTGAAATAAGGAAGAATGTTAAGACATATCCAGGATTATATTTACTAACAGTATAAGTCCCATGACGCACCACAGCATAAAAATCATTAAGCATTAATTAATTAATTAATTAGCATTAAGTCCCACAGTTTATTATAGTAAAGCACAGTATTCAATAGTGAGTATATGTATTAGGAGTTTTCATAAACAAGTGACTGATTAGACGGTTAATGTGTTCTAGTGCATCACCTCAAATAAGCTCAAATCAGCAAGAACCCTTTCTCTTAAATGCAATCTGCAATAGTCGGTGTATGCTTAATCCAACATCGACTTCCCTCCAGACAAACTGGACTCTTAAGGCAGCTGTCCTGTAACAGCAGCTGTCCAGATGTTGCACCAGCTTTCCATTTCCATTTACAGCATTTGGCAGATGCCCTTATGCCTTACATTCATCTCATTTATACAGCTGAGCAATTAAGTGTTAAGGGCTTTGCTCAGGGGCCCAGGACAGGCAGCTTGGTGGACCTGGGATTCAAACTCATGGCCTTCCGATCAGTAGTCCAACACCTTAACCACTAGGTCCATCTGTCTTCTCACTTCAGAAGACCACTTCCCTATCTTCAGCGAGCAACTCTAATAACTCTAGTCTGTTCCTCCTTAAACTGCCATGTCCTATAAGTCTTTACACAGTCTTATATAACGTTTGTGTGCAGAATTTGTAATGAAGCATGCTGAACTGCTTCCTTGCTGATTGGGAGTTAAGATGTCAGTTTACTTGTTAGAAAATGTAAAGTAAGTGCTTCAACAATCCTCTAAACTGTCATGGACAAACAAGGCTCATCACTTCACTTCAGTACACGCATGGATTCATCAAATCCTGCTAAAAACATAGCTTCAGAGAGCAGAACCAAGGCCAAGGAAACATATTTTGGGTGCAGCTGCACAGGACAGTAATAGACAGAAAACATCAGAAACAGAATAGAGAGATACAGAGGGAGAGAGAGAGAAAGAGACAGACAGAGTGAGTGAGTTTGTAAGTAGCATAAAACTCAAGCCACAATGAACGTCCTTGATGATGAAATGTAAATCTGAAGGATGTACCAGCTGAACGATTTGGACAAATGCATAATTCATAATACAGAATGTAATTGTGTGCATTACAGATGTAACGTGTGTGTGTGTGTGTGTGTGTGTGTGTGTGTCTGTGGTCTCTCCTTAAGTCTAAACAAGAAAAGTGTTTAGTGTTTTTTATCTTAATTTGGCCAATTTTTTTTTTAAAATAGCACCTATGCGACCAGAAGACATGTTGACTCTGCTGATCTCCTCGTTCTCTGTTTGCAAACTGTTCCATTGTGTCCCTCAGTTCAATTTTCAAGGATATTAGAACTCAATTTGGATGCAAGATGGTGTCCGTGTTGAGTTTAAGGGTTTCAATTTAGAGCCTTCATTAACTGGAGCAGAAGAGCCACTCTAAAATGAATGCTATCAAATTTCTGAGAATATCTAGAACGCGTGCGTGATACGCTCAACACGTTTGCTGTCGCTTTATTAGCTGAGGAACGAGTACACACACCCACACACGCACAAAACACCTTTTATATGAAACAGTTGAAGAGACAGTTAGTGAGAAGATGGAGAGCAATGAGAGACTGAAAAGAAGAAAAAAAAAAAAAGGGAAAAAAAAAGTAAATATGAGCGGGGGAAAAAAAAAATCTGTCTAGTTTGGGAAGGTTTCCAAGCATCTCTGGCATTAATCTAATCCATTGTATGCTGGCAGACTGATTAGATGTCCAACCATATGACCATGTGAGCTTCAGTCTTAACACAACAGATGCCATTTGGCCATAAAGTTATTTTTGTCTAGTTTATTACACCAAGAGCTTCATTAATCCAAATAGATTTAACGTGAAGCTTGTTCTGCAAGTTGGAACCACAAACCTCTAACTATTTAGTACTTTCCTTAGAGCTGGATGAGAATTTCGGAAAGATTTTGACCTTGAAGAAGATTTTAAAAAGAGAGAAATATGATATTAACATTTGTTATCTAAAAATACACACACACACACACACGCGCACTTATATATGTGTGAAACAGTACAGCTCTGTACTAATCCCTAGAATTAGAAATAGTGTTAGGAGCCTCTGGAGATGGTTTTAGTCGGCAACTATGCTCATTTAACCTGGACCACACGGCACGTCAGTGTGGTCCAGGCCTAATATTTGTGAAATATTCACTAGTGTGATTCGGGGAGCTGTGGTTTGGTGTTTATTAGGTGTGTCAATAAGTCCAAGTGTGAGACAGAGAGGGAGAGTGTGTGGTGACGGATTCCTCCTTTCTCTAATATGCACTTATCTGCTTATATTAGTGCAGTGACACAAATGATTTATGTCTATGCACCCTAACCTTGCACACAAACAGTACAGACAAAGCAAGCCACTTATCTCAGAATCCCAGTGTGTGTGTGTGTGTGTGTCTGTATGTGTGTGTGCCTTTATCGAAGCAGACGTTTTGGAGAGTCATCTGTTTTTATTTGGCTGGCAGTAGGCACCCATCATAAATTACCCCTAAGACCAGACGCACACTTCAGTGTGACTGGATATATGTGTGTGTGTGTATGTGTGTGTGTGTATGAGAGCGAATGGAGGTTGCGTGTGTCAAATCAACCCACGCAAATATTTACCTATTCTGCAGTGACCACTCCACACTCCACGGGTGAAATGGGTTCAGATCTTCAGCAGCAACAAACAATTAATTAATCACACTTGGAAGTTAAAGCCCATCACACCACTTACTGTACACACCGATTCTTATCAAGCCACAAATATAGCTGTGAACACGGAGCCTACACACCATCTGCTCATCCCCATATTCCTCTTACAGCACATGGCTTAGGCTAAAATATCTAACCCTCCAATGTGCTTGTGCATGTGTTGCTGTGGCATTGTGTGTGTGTGTGCGTGTGTGTGTACATATGTAGGCTTTCTAGTATCTATTCTACACTCTGAAATAATATCAGGCTTTTCAGACATAACAAAGCCACAAGACTCATGTTACTGTAACACAAGACCAGAGCAGCAATGCTCTCTCTCTCTCTCTCTCTCTCTCTCTCTCTCTCTCTCTCGCTCTCTCTTTCTTCTTCTGCCTCTGTAACACCCCTACACAAGTTATTTAAAACATACACAAAGAAAAGCACTAGATTAGCAGCCTTGTCTGACCAGTCTGAGTTAATAAGAACAGACATAAGAGTTTAACTGCCTCTCTTTCATATGGCCGAAATTGGATTTTTTTATTTTATTTTTTTTTTTTTTACCAATTGCCTTTTTACATCTCTTTACAAACCTGGCCTCTAGTCGCTCTCCTCATAAACCAGGCCAACTCCATTTCTGTCAGGCTTTATTAAGTGTGTGTGTGATGTCACTGAGGTTGGATTGATTTGATTGGCTGGTGGCACTGGCTACTTCTGACTACAGGAAGAATCAAATTTAAAAGTTACTGCTTAGTGGATTTCATTATTTATACATGTGTTAGATCATGAATCAATCATTTTAATTCACGTGGAGAACGATCTCTTGTCGTTTAAATACACCAAAAAACTCCACATGCCTCAGTGATCACGTTGCCATGAAACTATAACTGTAAGGTCAATTAATGCTTCTCTGCGGTGAATGTGAGGACGTGTGATGTGCTTCTTTAACTATAAACTCTTACAACGATACTCGTGTGCACACAGTGCTTCTCAGGCACTTTGCTGCATCTCCACACTTCAAGCTTCACGCTGACTCACGGCATGCCAGTGTGGGCCCAGGTTTCAATTAGCAAGATTTAATATCACCAAACACCCTCTGACTACAACTGCTCATTCATTTAGCTGCAGTAGGCTCTTTATCCTGGCCAGGATGGATCCGGAGTCTATCCCCGGGTGTGAGGTTGAGAACACGCTCTGAATCACACACACACACTCACTCACACACTCACACACACAGGCATACCCACACATTCCCACACTCATTCACACCTAGGGGCAGTCACATAGCCAGTCTTCCTAGCAGCATGTTTTTGGAAAGCCATGCAGGGAGAAACATGTTAAACACATCAGTAACTCGGGACCCTGGAGCTGTAAGGCAGCAACGCTACCCGCTTCACCCATCGACGTGATGCCCCACTACTGATGACTCCATATCAGTTCAATTAACGGGATACTCAAGTGATTTTCCACTTAATCCCTAACCACTGCATATACTTTACCAAAGACAATGGGTTTTATTTTTTTTTTTACCAATGGGTTTTATTGTACCATTTCTAAAAAGGCAAAGAATTCAACAACAGCCCTTTGACTAAGATCCTTAATAAGTTTTTAGAAATCAAGCATTTTCTTTTTGTCTGCTATAATCACATCAAATCTAAAAAAAAAAAAAAAAAAAAAACACCAGATATGTTTTGACCTCAGTATCAGGTCTGATCTGCCATTCAATCTGTTATCTGAAGGACAGAGTCTTACAATGCTAAGATAAATAAAATGACAGGAGCATAGAGGAGGAATAATTTTGTCCGGTCAAAAACGGCCAGTCTTGCTTCATATCTGTCTTTCTGTTTCTGTTTCTTTCTTACATTGGACAGGAGAAGCTTGCTGGCTGAACTGTGTCGGGTCAGAGCTAACAGGTCATTATAACTGCACGGCCGACTGGAAAAGACAAGACATTACAGAGGACAGTCAGGTGACGTGGGGGAGAAAAATGGAATTAATGATAAGGAAATGGGGACAGAGAGAGAGTGAGTGTGTGTGTGTGTGTGTGAGAGAGAGAGCGAGAGAGAGAGAGAGAGAGAGAGAGAGAGAGAGAGAGAGATTAGCTGAAATAAATAAAGGGTGATTAAATTGCAGATTTGATGAGTTTATTCTCTAAAGATGACTCAAGAACTAACTCAATAATATCTGCCTGTGATGCTGTGACTGGATAATGAATTGCCAAATTATCTTTCATAATAATCAACAAATCACTCAAGGGAATAAATGTCTTTTGTGTGTGTGTTAGGGAGAAAGAAAAGAAGAAGGAAAGACAGAGAAAGAAAGAAGGAAAGAAAGAAAGAAAGCGAGAGAGAGAGAGAAAGAGAGAGAGAGAGAGAGAGAGAGAGAGAGAGAGAGAGAGAGAGGCCAGAAGGAAGGTGAGTTGGACTATATATTCTGGTTTTAGTATGACACACACACACACACACACACACACACACACTAACACACACACACTGATGCAGTCCCGATCAACGTATCAGAATTATCCAGACATTTACACAAGTAGACAGGACAGTGGGCTTTCTCTCTCTTTGTGTGTGTGTGTGTGTGTGTGTGTGTATGTGTGTGTGTGTGTGTGTGTGATCTGCTGCCAGACCTGAATATATAGGCACAAGCATCATGTCTTCACAAGTTCTTTCTAAATGGCATCTAACTCTAAAGAAATCATATACGACCCAATCATGAATAGATTCAGAACAGAACACTAAATAGTACACAAAGTACACCAAAGTTCAGCTTGTTTTCTGAAACATGCTATTAGAACGTTATTCCACTCTGTACTGATGTTCACCAGACCACCTCGGTATATTGTACACGCCTGGAAGGTTCATGCAAATCCTAGTCTGATCTAGTCTGCAAGAGAATGTTGCAGGTAGAAGGGACAAAATATTATAAATATAAAAAATCTAGTTTTTCCTTTGCCACAGTCACCTCAGTCACCTCCGGCTTGCTTATTGGGGATAAATACAAACACATTTATATATGTCTAATCTCTTTATGATATTAAACTTTATGTAACATATTTCTTGATGTCGATTGTTAAAAGAGCTATACGAATACATTTGAATTGAAGGCTAAATATTCCAAATTCTGAAAATATGTTCACGTTATATGCCAAGAAACCAGAAGAACTGGCTGTAATTCAAATTCTGTCTGTACAGTGCAGGGGTTTTAAGATATGTGGCAAAATGTAAAAACAAACAACAGCAACAACAACAAAAAAAACAACTATCTGTCACTGAGTAGCACAGAAAAATGTGGTCATTGGCCATCACATAGTGTGGAATCTGAATAATAATAATAGTAATAATAATAATAATAATAGTGTGTGTGTGTGTGTGTGTGTAAGCCGTGCATGGTAACAGTTTGTTGTAAAGATTTTGCTTCTCTTTTCTTCTTTTTACTATCAAATCTCTCTCACTCTCTCCTCACACACACACACACACACACACACACACACACAAAAGATACAATAAACAGAGTATTTGTCTGTCTGCTGCAAACACTAATTCAATGCCCAATTCTGTGTTTATCAGTCCTTCCCAGCTGTATGTGTGTGTATGTGTGTGTGTGTGTCTCACTCACTTGTCAGTGTGAACAGACACATTGTCAATTTAGTCTATATCTGTCCACAGACTTCACACTTACCAAAAGCATTTGTCTAGCTAGAAGGTCATCACTGCAAACTGCAGGTCCAAACGACACACGAGGAGTGAGCTACGATATTAAACTTCTTTATTTCCAAAATGATATTTTCTACTTCCTCATTAATTCATTTCAAACACAAGCTTCTCTCCTCTTATCACTAGCAAATAAGCGTTAAAGATATTCTGCTGTGGAGATTTCTGTCTGAATGTTATTCCTAAAAGAAGAGTAGTAGTGTTCGTTTTAGAAAGTGGCAAAATGAAAACAGTGCCATTGTGGGTTTCATCACGCTGAGCACACAGCAGATGGAGAAGTGCAACAATGTTTATCTAATGGCTTTTTAAACATTGAGGACATTGTGAGATTGATAACACCATGTATACAAAGAAAAAAGCCACGCTTAAGTGGGTGGCCCAATAAAAGCCCATTTAACTGAGCCATGTCATTCATTTCCAGTCTGTAATAATGGTATTAAAGAAGGGATCGGGCCAGACTTGGCAACCTGAACCCTTTAAGTAAACACCCAGCTGCATTTGTTAGCAATCCGGTGTCAGAGAGGTATTCTAAACAGCCGGAGATGGGTAGGGAGTGTTGTGGGGCAGTTAGAGAGAGAGAGAGAGAGAGAGAGAGAGAGAGAGAGAGAGAGAGGGATGAGTGCTTTTGCTGTGACATCAAATCTCACTTGCCAGCCTTCTCTCTCTCTGCTTTGTCTTCTGCTTCTCTGCTTGGTCAGCGATTGGGCTATAGAAATATTTTGGCAGGCTCTCTCTTTGTTTTTGTTTCACAAAAAAAAAAAAGATGGAGAGAGGTAGGCTAGAGGGTTGAACGCATATTTGCCTGCTTCTCTCTCTCTCTTCCTCTCTTTATCTCTCTCTCTCTTTTCAATCTAAACAGCGGGAGGAAGTTGTAAATCACGGTAATGCACTCAGCTATAATTCAGACCAGCAGGGAAAAAACACACACAGAACGCATATGTACACATAACACAAGAGCACACACACACACACACACACATACACACAAAGGCAGGAGTTTACTGGCAGCATGGCTACTCTTTAATCAGTGAAAATGAGCCAATGATATAAAATCCCCAATCACAGTCAATCAGCAGGCTTCCTGTCAGTCACAGTGGACTGCAAACTTCAATCAGACTCTTGTAAAATGAGTTAAGTCCAGTCTGTCTACACACACCTGCTGTCCTGCCTTTGATCAAATTATATGATCCTGTCGTCCCTTAGGTGTGTGTCATACAAGACGCCAGTCGATTCAGGTCTGGGCTGCTTTCGTGATGCAAAGCTACCTGGGAAATCGATATCAGGTATAAAAGGCATAGTTTTTCTTTATTTCAATGGAAAATAATACATAGCCATTTACAGCCTTGTGTTTGTATATATATATATATATATATATATATATTTATTTTTTCTCACACACTACACCTTTTGGAACCAGAAACCAGGAAGCAGAATTCTTTTCCACTGCCCTTCAGTGTCCTTCCCCCAAACAAGTGTAGAGTTTATATTAGCTGTTCAAGAAGGAACAAATGATTTTTAAGGATGAGGTGAGCAATATCGCTCGAGGTTGAGAAGACACACACAAAGTCATACGACAAGAACTACCGAAGAGACAAATGAAGTAAAAAAAAAAATTGAAAAACATAACGAGTACATAACGTGTATGTGTAAAGTGTGTCACGAACACAGTATGAACAAACACTAAAATGTTTTTTTTCCGGTGTGCGTAAATGCATTAGTGCCACAGCCAGCAATTAGAAATGGTCCTAAAGAATCAAAACCAATTTTTTTTCCCATGTAAAAAAAAAAATCATTCTAAATTGGTCCGGAGTGAAAATATATTTCCATCGATTAGTCTCTGTATTTTCCATGTGATTTTAAGGCATTTTAGCTATCAAGAAAAGTTCCCAATTTTTAGTCTCAATACCTGTAAAAATAAATAAATAAATGAATAAATAAATACAGGTTTTCGGGTTAAGAAACTATATTACGTAGAGTTTCTAAACAAAACATGAAAACAATCTGTGTTAACGTGAACCCGATGGACGCGTTTGACTTACGTCAATTCAACAAGATTCTTTTTTCTCAATGTACCATAGACTTTCCATAATGAAAAGAAAAAAATCGTTTCGAATTCCTGCTCACTAAGAAATGGAGTAGAACCCAGTTTACTCCTGGTTCCTGTTTGCATGTTGGTTCCTTTATTTCAGTGTGTCGTGTATGAACAAAAGAAACAAAGTAAAAATTGTGTTGATGGCAACGTATTCATCACCTCTGGGCTGTAATGAAATATTAAATAACTAAAGAAAGATATTAAGCGCTGGAAAGTGTTGGTGATGAATGTTGTATGTAACATTACAGGGTGTATTTACATTCGGAAAATATTTTGTGAGCACTCGCCACTCCTGTGACCTTCTGGAAGCAGAATGAGTCTGAATTCTTCCAGCACTGAAGTGATTGAGGCCCCTGGACTTTCAGCTCACAGTGATGTCATCGGCGTGGTTTTCCCTCGTCACTGATATATATCGGCTAGGTCACGTAAACTGTATTTATGATCTCGTATATATCGGTGCTGGAGAAGACGTGGTCAATGGCTTCATGTATAAAAGGGACGGTGTGGGCTGGAGCTGAACAGAGATGACCAGCACGTTATGATTAACGCTGGGAGAATTTATAAGAAAGTAAAAAAAATAAAAAAAATAGGTGAGGTAAAAGCTTGCCAAAACACTTAAGATGATACATCGGTCGCAATCGCTCAGGCTAGTTGTTAGCTTTACAGAGTACTTCCTCTTTCCCTTTTCAAAGTCTTAGTTTATTTCTAACCAATTCTTCTTCAGGACAAACTGCTCGCTCTTCTCCTTCTCCTCTCTGTGCTCTGCTTTCTCAGTCACTAGCCCGGAGCCCCGAGGACCCAGAACGGCAATCAATAAAACCTTGTTTCGCTAATTGCGAGATTATAATCTATGCCTCTGCGTCTCCTACAAGTCCAAACAGCAAGGCCATTAGAGAATTATTCCTTCTGTGTACCGAGGCCAAGCGTGCTAATGCTAATACTAATGCTACTGTTGATTCTCCATGTCGATAGCAGAGATCCCGGCTCAGCAGCACGGGCCGAGCGAATGGGATTGTCTTTAATATATTCAATTAGGTCGGAATTAATCATTGGGGAGAAATTTGTCTGGTCTGATAGGCACAGATTACAGAGATGTTCCCATAGTGGACTCTGAAAGTTTTAGTGTATTTATCGAGATTTATGTTTAGAGAGATAATCGAAAGGAAATAGAAACAGTTGCATTTAGAATTGTGAAGTAAGTCACAGTAGAATTATAAAATCAACCACTAATACATAGCAACCACCATCAGTTTTCTGGCCGTATCGTCTCTGTCCTTTTTTTTTTTTCTAAATTCATCTCGATCTCTCTCTCTCTCTTGTTTGCCTGCGATCGATTGCCTCTTAGTGGGAGGTCAGCCCCTCAGTGGGCTCCGGACTCTTTTGTTCTTGGCACGGTGATCCTCGCTGACCTTAAACACACTGAGGGCTCGTTAGGGGCCAAGTGTTGTCTGTCTCTCTCCTCCAATCAGACAAGGTCAGAGGTCACCAGAGGACAGCCAAGGGTCAATGTGAAGACTCCGGGGACTACTTGTGTACCTAAAGTGAGCTCTGAACTAGCACATGACAGACACGACGTGTGTGTGTGTATGTGTGTAGATCATGTGATCGCTATATGAATCTTCAGGCAAGACTAGATTCATTTATCCAGTACTAAAGTAAAATGATGTCTGAAAATATTTGTTATAACCTCGTATAAACATTTGTAAAGCACAACAAAGATTCCCTTTAATTCTGAACATCATCTCAAATAATTGTGGCGGCTCTGTCATTACACAGTGTGTGGACGTCGGGTGCTACGATATAATAGCAGAGTTTTTTTTAATATCATCTGAAGTGTTTTTACGAAGAGCATCTCTGATTGAAAAAGTTTTACAAAACCAAGGTGTTTAACCAACATGGTAAACAACCATGCTATGACAAAAAGCCCAGGTTTACTGAGCATGTCAGTGTAACATGTTTGATTGTTTACTTTGTGCTGTCAAGTACATCACAAAGAGGAAGTGTGTGTGTGTGTGTGTGTGTGTGTGTGTGTGTGTGTGTGTGTGTGTGTAGGAACATTAGAGAGGTAAAAAAAACAAAAAACAAAAAAAGTCTGAGCCTGGTCAAGTGGAGGAGAGAGGAAGACAGATGTCAAATATAAAAGACCCTGAGTAAACAGATAGAAACAAAGGGAGTGAGGGAGAGGAAAAGGAGACAGAAAGAGAGATTAGAATCTTTCTCTACCTCCATTTCTCTTTCTCCCTCTAACTCTCTTTCTAGTCTTTCTCTCTAACCCTCATGAGTGACATAAAGACAGCAGAAGTCACAGAGACAGTGTTACGTTTAAATGAAATGCTGCAATATAGTGGAGAGAGTATTCATTTCTGAAGTTCTTTACTTTTGATGAAATATTCAACCAGTTTAATAATAATAATAATAATAATAATAATAATAATAATAATAATAATAATAATAACAATAATTATTATTATTGTTATTATTATTATTAATAACAAAAATAGTTATTATTATTGCATTATTATTAATAACAATTATATATTATATTATAGTTATTAATCATAATAATCATAATATTTACACTACTACTACTTTTATTATTATTATTAGCATCATTATTATTATTATTATTATTATTATTATTATTATTATTATTATTATTATTATTATTAGCAGCAGCATCTCCAGTGCCTACAGTGTTCTACATGCTGATAATTTTTAGTCCTCATTTCAACACTTGTTTACATTGTATATTACATTATATAAAAGAATAAAAAAAGCTGGTTTAGTTGGGGAGCTGTATCAGGTTGTGTTCCTGGAAACATTATCGTCTTTCTATTGGAGGCTTGATAAAGTGTTTTATAGTAACGTTATTTAATCAGCAAACCTGCTTTGACGTAGCACTATGATGAGCACAAAACATAAGGAAAGTGGTGATATACAGTGAGACGGGGGGCAGAGGCACAGAGAGAGGGCAAATGAGAGAGACAGAAAGAGAGAGAGAGTGAGACAGAAAGAGAGAGAGAGGGAGAGAGACAGAGAGAGAGAGAGGGAGAGAGAGAGAGAAAGCCACCGGATGCATGTTTACACAGAATTATACTTCATATATTTATTATAGCGCAATATTTAGTATATGTATCTATAAATATTAAAAATAGCATTTCATTTAGAGATAGTTAACATGAAAGAAAACTGAGAGATGATGCTACAGAGATGATGCAGTGGGCGGGGCTTATTAAATATTGTCTTACAATAAATTGAATGAAAGTGAATTGTTCACTACTGATCGAGTTTTAACCCCTTGATGATTCACTAAGGGAGTCATGGGAGCTCACAGCCCCAGGACTGATTTCAGCCTCCTCCCTGTGTGTGTGTTTGTTTGTGTGTGTGTTTGTGTGTTTATGTGTGTGTGTGAGTGAATGTGTGAGTGTGTGAGAGTATGTGAGAGCATGTGAGAGTGTGAGATAGTGTGTGAGTGTGTGTGATTGTGTGTGAGAGTGTGTATGTGTGGAGTTTGCATGTTCTCCTCCTGCTTCAGGGGTTTTCTTTGGGTACTCCAGTTTCCTCCCCAGTCACTTGTTGTAAGCTGACTGGCATCTTTCAACTGTCCATAGTGTATGAGTGTGTGTTTGTGTGTATTTGTGTGTATTTGTGTGTGTGTGTGTGTGTGTGTGTGTGTGTGTGTGTGTGTGTGTGTGAGAATGTGCCGTGTTATGGGGTGCCAGGATGCCACCTGCCTTGTGTCTTGAGCTCCCTGGGACAGACTCCAGGTTCCCTGTGTAGGATATAATCAGTACAGGGGATGGATGGATGGATGGATGGATATTGAATCGGTATCTGTTAAAATATATACTATATTTTTTCCTGACTCGCTTTGTCTTCTCCATTTATTTTGCTATGAATCTCAGACACTGCCTCCTCGTGGACACATTCAAGTGACGTACAACCTACTAGTATGAGGGCAGACAAACAGGACGTGGGAAAGCATTTTACAGTGGGTGTGTGCTATCACATCATGTGCTAGATCATCAGTTATTTTCGATCAGGCTCTTGAAAAACAATCAGATATTTTCCTTTGTGCCATGCTTGCAGTTTGCTTAGGTACTGTAGTTAGTCGTCACGGCACCAAACGTCCACCTCACGTGACTGCACATCAACCACAAATGTCATAGGTTACTGTTCATTTTTACTGTTGTACTGCTCAAGAAATCTCAAGTACTACTCAATTTTAAGGTTTATTATTATTTTTTAACACTTCTTTACCTGTCATTCTTCTTATTCTTATTATTTTAGCCGGTACAACACCTCTTCTTCCTGTGCCCCAGTTACACACACGATGATCTGACATAAATACAGTAGAGTCCTAACCCTGGCCTGATTCTCACACAATCTTATTATCACTGTATGACTGAGTGAGTGCGTGTGTGTGTGTGTGTGTGTGTGAGAGAGAGAGAGAGAGAGAGAGAGAGAGAGAGAGAGAGAGAGAGACAGAGAAAGAGAGAGAGAGAGAGAGAGAGAGAGACAGAGAAAGAGAGAGACAGAGAAAGAGAGAGAGAGAGAGAGAGAGAGAGAGAGAGAGAGAGAGAGAGAGAGAGAGAGAGAGAGAGAATAAAAACAGGTTATTACTTACCCTTCAGCTGTCCAATAACTGACACTCTTTTTGAAACTACATATAAACTCACACTCATACAGAGAGCAGCAAATACACAGGTTTGGAAATCTACCCATACTGCAGTGCTCTAAAGAGAACAACAGTGTAAGAAATACACTCTTGTGTGTATGACTGAATGTAGCAGCAGTATTTGTACTGTGTGTGTATGGCAACTAACATAGAACTCGATTTGGTAATAATTCTTTGACTTTGGGAAAGTGCTGCTTCTAAGGAAAGGTTGAGCAGAGTGACACATATTAGGATGGAGTGATGAGATGGGATAAGAGAAGTGAGGGAGTGCTCTGTCTGTTTATCTGCTTCTGTTTGCTTAATAGGGAGAAGGCACATAAACCAATCAGCAAATCCCCAAACACAAACACTACCATATGGCCTACGACATGTTCCTCACAGCTCTGTGTGTGTGTGTGTGTGTTTGTGTGTCCTTGTCATTGACATAATGGATTCATCAATTTTTTTTAGACAATCGGGTAGAGAATTATTCATCACCACACATGTGCCCACCTGTACAATGCACAATGTCATACTATACAATATGAGGCAATGATCAAGACAGGAAGTGACTCTTACCTGACTTGGGGAAAGGAACTCTTGGTTATTTTCATTCATGTACATGTTTTCACCATCAAACTGGAGAGAGAGAGAGAGAGAGAGAGAGAGAGAGAGAGAGAGAGAGAGAGAGAGAGAGAGAGAGTGAGTTCCTGTTTGTCCCAAAATTACACCTAATAGAAAAAAATATACTGGCACATAAGACAGGAAAAGCCATGAGTCACAAACAACAAATCACAAACATAAAACACACACAGAATGAAAGAGAGAGAGAGAGAGAGAGAGAGAGAGCGAGAGAGAGAGAAAGAGAGAGAGAACCCAACAGAGAGAGTCTTTCTCAGTTCATTAATTACAGTTCATTAGCTAAGGGGTAATTAGGCCAGTTAGGGATGTGGATGCACAATATGCGTGTGCGTGAATGTCTGTGTGTGTATGTGTACATGGCAAGGACACACATGTCACAGAGGGTGTCAAGAACACGGAAGTGATAATTATACTAGCAGATCTTACTGTCATATGCTCTCTCTCTCTCTCTCTCTCTCTCTCTCTCTCACACACACACACACACACACATATGTCATGTGTCACACAAACACACACACAAATAGTGCAGCTAAAAGGGTAGAACAGCCTTTGGCACTACCACCCGCTCCCACAGCCACCTCTGACTCTGTCTGTCTACCCACACACTGTGTATGTGTATGTGTGTGTGTGAGTGTGAGTGTGTGTTCTCCAGAAGCAAGCCCCTTCACCGTTTGGGGATTAGGCTTTCAGTCACCTCGGGAATTGTTGATACCTTTGGTCAATACGAGCAAAATGGTAACGAGAAAAAGTTTTTTTGTAGTTGAATAGCTTTAGTCTCGTAAAAATCAGAGCAAAATGAAACCATTAAATGAAGTACATTTATTCCATTGCATTTATTACTCTGTATAAAGTCCCTCTGCCAACATCATAACACTGAATCCTCTCTGCTGCCTGATGAGATTAGCGATTGCTCCTCAATACAGAATCTCATCAGATCCTCCCTTGTGGATTCTCCTCATCAGCTCACAGCTCGGGTTCAGCTCGAGAGACTGGGACGGCCATGTGGACGGCTTGATTCTCTTAGCACTCAACTACTATTGTGCGAATTGGGATGCATGTGTTGGATCATTGCACTGGTCTAACATCCAGTCATGTCTCATGGCCAGATTTTCCTTTCAAATCTCCTGTTGCTTCATGATGCCATGGATCCTAACAAGATACAGAGAGCATTCAGTGTCAAAACAGCTCCACATCATCACAGATCCCTCAGCAGCCTGTACACAACAATGAGGATTAGGTTCTTTTCTGTAGAACCATAAAAAACAATCTTTGTCTTTGTCTAATTCTAACCAAAATCCTTACAACACCAACACCAAACACACTCTCCTTTTATCACTTGGAAGCTTCTCACTGATGCTGACGGCTTTATACGGAAAGACCCAAGATACATGGGATTGCTGTGGATGCATTTCAACACAAAAACGACTCGCTAGATAGACGTCATGTTACTAGTATCAAATTTCCTGGTGATATAATTGCACTTTTTTGGTTATTTCTCACTTTCTCAGTTATAGATGGGTAATGAATTATATTTACGTTCCCCGGTGTGAACCAGATGCAGATGGGTTTTCTTTTAAGTCTGGTTCCCCTTATGAGGAAGTTTCTTCCTCATCAGCGATACATTTCTAAATGTAAAATGTATGTCAAATTAATACATTTCTGTAAAGCTGCTTTTTGACAATGTCCATTTTAAAAGCATTATACCAATCAATCAATCGATCGATCGATCGATCAATCAGTCAATCGATCTTTTGGTCATTTCAAAGGGAATAAGTGACCTGGGCCTCTGTGTTACTTCGTATTTATACCACAGACAAACAAGACATCATGAATGACTGCTTAAAGGTTTCTCAAAGCTCATTTAACCTTTTTTTTTAATAATTATATTCATTGAGCATTTCAGTATACTCCAAGTTTTACAAGGAAAACCAACAGTGATAATAAAAAAACACACATAGCTCAGAAACCCACAAAGGCTGCAGACAGGTACGCTGAATGATAAATAACATTAACAGTAGCAAAGATCTTAATTATGCAGAGGTTATTATTACAATCCTCCTTTTAATAAAACAGCACCAAGACGTGCTCGTAAATAGTCCAGATATGGAGTCCAAACTTTACAGAATTGATCTGTTTTTAAATGAATTAAGATTTTCTCAGTAAGGCGTTTTAGTGGAATCAATTCAAACATAACCTCGTGCCACTCTTTAATCGAAGGAGTCTTGTCACTGATCCAATTCAGAAAGAAAAAAGAAAAAAAAAATAATAATCTGGCAGCAAAAAATAAAATATTATATTATTTTCTAGGAGCAGATGGTTTGATGTATCCGCTTAGTACCACTGAGATTGGGTCGAATTCCAGTTGAGCGCAGAAGATCTTTTTCGTCTCAAGCGAAGTTAAAAAATATAGAAATGTGAACTAAGTTCAGGAACAGTTTGTTCATATGAATTTCACTAATTGTGGTTTTGTTCAAAAATATTTTTGATATGAGTTTATTTCTGACACTTACAGCGTAGTTGAAGCTCTCTCATATTTTCAGAGTTACTACGGTAATTCTTTCATAAATGCTTGGTGTTGCTTGATGTATACACACACACACACACATATATATATATATATATACATATATATATATATATATATACATATACATATATAAGCATAGGAAACTATAGAAACTTGATTTAGAACATAAGTATAACGAGAAAAATATGAGAAAACTATTAAATGTATGTGTGTGTGTGTGTGTGTGTGTGTGTGAGAGAGAGAGAGAGAGAGAGAGAGAGAGAGAGAGAGAGTGAGTGTGTCTGTCTACATGTGTGGGCATAAGATGAGACTCCAGCTGCCAGGGTAGAGTCTTTTACTCATGCAGTACTTCTCTGTCTGACACACTGCAGCACCATGGCCAGTGTGTGTGTGTGTGTGTGTGTGTGTGTGTGTGTGTGTGTGTGTGAGAGAGAGAGAGAGAGTGTGAGTGTGTTAAGTCTCAGTGACTGTGACAGTTGGGTTTCATGAGGCAGCTCAGAAACACACTCCACACTGTGACACTGAGTGCAACAGCGACAAACATGGAGGCTATCCCACCCCCCTACACACACACACAAACAAAAGAGCTATATAAAATGCTGTATATAAGAGTGTGTATCTGCTTTTGCTGGTTTAAATTTAGTGATGGAAATTAGAGCAACCCCCCGCTCCAACTCTCTCTCTCTCTCTCTCTCTCTCTCTCTCTCTCTCTCTCTCTCTCTCTCTCTCAGTAAGGATTTTACACCTCACTGTGCGTTTGCACTATGCCTAATGATGTGCCAATCCAACAACTGATAGAGAGAGGCAGCCATCCAATATCCGTCTGCGTGTGTGTATGTGTGTGTGTGTGTGTGTGTGTGTGTGTGTATGTGTGTGCATGTGCTTGTTGCACTTTGGTAAAATTTAAATGTAACAATGATAGCTTGGTTATACCACAGGTGATTTCAGGTTCAATAGTCAACACACACACACACACACACACACACACACACACACACCTTTATCATACACAATCTTTATGGAGTATTCACACCTACTGTACATAACCCCAATAAGAAACGAAATCTTTCTTTCAAATGAAATCTTTTTCTCAGCCATATGCCTCAGCAATGTCAAAACTGTCATTTCTTTTCACACACACACACACACACACACACACACACACACACACACACACACACACACACACACACACACACGCTGCTGGGGAGAAGGATCATTGTTTCTTTATGGATTAAAGCCTGAACAAATGAGCCAGAACAGCTGAACTGCCTCCCTAATTAACATGCAAATGTATCCGAACAGAGACACCCACAGACACCTACACACAGTACACTCTCTTCCACAGTCAGAGAGAGAGAGTGTGTGTGTGTGTGTGTGTGTGTGTGTAGCACGTATGTGTGCATGTGCGTATGCACAAGCAATCAAGTGAACCGCTGGAGAACCATTCGGTATCGTCTGCTGGTCTTAATTAGTCCTCAGTGTTTGGATATGACACTCATGCGTCTCATTCATTGCTCTGTTTCCCCAATTCTGCTCGAGCGCTGAGTGAGAGGGGACAAAACAAAGGCGCAAGTTAACTAGGTTTATAAAGTGAGAAGAGATTTCAAGGAGCGAGAATCCCGAAATCTAATTTCAGGAACAAGTGATTACATGAAAGTGCTGACATGAGAGCTACCGCAGGGCATCGTTTCGACGCCGACGCCGGAACGTAGGAGACGTAGCGAGAGCGACACAACTCTACTCAATAATAAATAATCACCAAAACATGTTGTGAACTTGCCGGCGAGAGAGAGAGAGGTTGGATTGGATGCTCGGCTCCCCTTAAGCTAATCGTAAATAGTCGGGATGTTAATAATGACTGGCAGATATGAAGTGCAATAATATTTACAGTTTCCTGCACGACATCCTGCATCCAGTTACACACAGTCGCACCAAGGTGTTGTCCTAACATGGCATAAACACAGAGCAAACTGTATTCCTAAATATGTTAGGAACTAATGTTCATACGCACCATCGCTATTATTTTATCTAAATGGCTTGCAGCATTTACATAATTGAACCAGTACGTATTTGCATTTGGCTTGATTTGATTGGTTGGTCAAAGCAATGAGGATTTTTTTTTTTCCCTTCAAAAATGATGGCCTTATTGTAAATGTAGGAAATGTACTTTAGAAAAAATAAATCTTGGCACGAAGAGTTTTTAGTGAAGGTGTAAGAAAAAGTCATTTACAAAAATTCTTTATACTGTGTGTGTGTGTGTGTGTTTGTGTTTGTGTGTGTGTGTGTGTGTAGAAGCTTTTTCAGCTGCTATCATTCGATTAAAGCTGCATACATTAGATCATAAGGACAACAAATGTCAAACCATTTCATATAGCATATGTACCCAAGTCAGGAGAGAGAGAGAGAGAGAGAGAGAGAGAGAGAGAGAGAGAGAGAAAGAGGCACTTCAGACAGAATGGTTCTCTTTCATATGTATGTGACGAGAAGCTTAGAGCATCAAGAGCATCAATCCCTTTGAGGAGTTGATGGAAAGTGCATTTCTTTTCTATTTTTTTCCCTATGTACATGTGTGTGTGTGTGCACATGTGTGTTTGTGTGTGTGTGAACTTTTCATCCATTTCATTCCTTGCACATGTTTAACGTAATGGCTCCCCTGCATGAGCACCGTGCACGACTACTTATGATCGTCCGTTACGTTTTGTATTTTGCGTAGATGACTTTTGCATGCCGGTAAAATCCTTAGCGGTCCTTTCGCCTGGTAACCTGCATGAATAATGTGTAATGTTGCATAAACATCTTTCTGATGTACAGACTGGTGAGAATGTTTAATGATATTAAACTCTACACTGTTGCTGGAATAGCTGAGATTCCTCACACCGGCCGGAGCGAAGAGAATTCAGGCTCGTCCTGCTTTGATTAACTCCGACGGAGGTGAATGTATTCAAATATAGCTCTGTAGGAGTAAATGTATCGCAGTAGGAGTTCACTTACTGCGGCTGAGCTCATTGGCCATAATGGGTTTATATTAGCTTCCATTCTAGCAGGCATGCGAAGCGTTTCATTTCAAATGTTTCAACGGATGTGGCGCACTATGTGTTTATAAAAACCAAAGGAATGCTAAACAAAAAAAAAAAAAAAGTGTGACCCAGGCTTTTAGGCTCCTGCTGGCTTTTTTTCTGGAGAACGGAATGGAAGACATCAATAGCAGACGTTTCTAATGTAGTTTTCGATATTTCTATTGCAACCTCTCACATATCATTTTTTTTGATCCTTTCTCCTCTTTTCTTCTTGCTTTAGTATTCCACTTGCTTTTCTTCTCTCTCTCTCTCTCGCTCTCTCTCGCTCGTGCTGTCGCTGCATGCTGTGGCGAGATTTTCTATTACCAGTCTAATTGCACATTCCGCAGTGACAAGAGCTCATTAGGTCTTAATTACACATGTGTTATTTAGTACAAACATCTCCATTCGGGTTCTCTTTTACGTGGTAATTGTACTGTGGGGACAGCCGTTTGAGACAGGGGCAGATCGGAGTGTGTGCTACGCTGACTAGGGAAGGATGGAAGTAGGTCAGGAGCAGAAGCAGTAAACAAGCTGCGCTGGAATAAAATAATGCTCTCTTTTTCCTTCTGTCTCTCTCTCTCTCTCTCTCTCTCTCTCTCTGAACACACAAAGACACACACACAAACATTAGGTATCATGCCAAAGCCATTGAGATCCAATGCTCATGTAATATTTACGGTACACTAATAGATAGATGACAGTTTTTTTCTGAGAGACACACAGAGAGACACAGAGAGAGAGAGAGAGAGAGAGAGAGAGAGAGAGAGAGAGAGAGAGATGATAATGATGGCCCCCTCCATTTCAGACAAAGCTGAGAGACTACATTAATACATTTGCGCATCATGCATTAGTGTGTGCACTTGTGTGTTTGTTATATATCTGTGTGTGTGGGTGTGTTTGTGTGTTTACTGGAGTGTGTGTTTGTCTTTCCACAAACGCGCATGATTGGTAATGCATACCTCTGTTTCATTTGGTTGAGAAATGATGCCGAGCGAATGAATCTGGTTTTCCGTTTTTTCACTGTCCACTTATCCGAACTCATCTGCTGTGGTTTATTTATTTATTTATTTATTTGGGTGTTTGGTTTTTTTTTTGTTTTGTTTTTTTTTTTTTTTTACATTTCTATCATTTCTGTTTCAAGGCAATGTCCTGCATTAAACTGGCTTCAAATATCAATTTGCCTTTCTTTGTATTACACCTGGCAACCTCCTTAATTCACAACAAGCCTCCTGTCTTGCACGTGCCAATCTGGTGACACACACACACACACACACACACACACTCAAGGGGCAAACTTCAACTCCACACATCAAACAACAGTAAGGCTGCCAGTACTGTATTCATCATTTCCTCTTTTTTTTTCTACCTCAATCAGGATAAAAATAAAGAGCAGTAGCTGTAATGACAGTCACTCGAGCTGCCGTATCCTCCGTGCAGGCTGAATAATGTCCTAGCACTGCAGAATCTAATAGGCTCCTTCTCTCTTAGATGTGCAGCCTAGAATGGCGCTTATGAAATATTAATATTACACAAAAATATGGCAACTCCGACTCACTCCATCTCTCAAACTCTAACGCAATTGACTATGCAAGCTTTCCAAATCAGACCGAGAGGAGAGAAGAGGAGAGGAGAGGAGAGGAGAGGAGAGGTGGGGGAGGGATTTTTACTTGAATATGAGGAGCATGTCATGAAAGAAGAAGAAGAAGAAGAAGAAGAAGAAGAAGAAGAGGGGCAGTAGGAGCAGAAAATAAAGGTACGAATAGCAGATGTTTGGTTTGATGGTATCAGGGCAACACGGAAACTAAAAAAAAAAGGTGCTGGCCTCCCTAAAGACACACACACACACACACACACACACACACACACGCACACACATACAGTAGCCACAAAACAACAGACCCTGCTAGCTTTAGATAAGGAATATTGCCAACTCTCAGACCAAAGACAGAAACACCTGTGTTAAGTTTTTTTGCTTAAACTTAAACTGTAAGTTTGTGGGCTTTTGTCCGAGACAAAACCTTGAAGCCTGGCTTAATCTTCAACCAGTGAGACTTAACAAAATCCTCCATTACCGTCTTAATCTGTCACTTACATTTCATTGTTCATGCACGGACATATGGATTCTAGTTGTGGCGTGTAAAAGCCAATAAAGGTTTTAAACGCTATTGAAACTTGAGGATACTGAGTTCTGTAGGGCAACAAACCGTAACTCACATCAATCTTATTTCCAGAAGTGCGAGTTATTGTGTCTGCAAGACAGGTTCAGATCTCCCTGGTCTAAAAAAAACTGGCCCGAAGCTCAAAAACCTTATAATGCAGGCAACATAAAAGCAGGTTGTCTGTCGTTGCCAAGCCTGTGAGTTTGTGTGTGTGTGTGTGTGCAGAATATGTCCTAATATAAGTGCAGCATCAACACAGAGGTGACAGCAGAAACCAGCAGTGGCTCGTGACCTCAGATTTGGTGGTGCAAGAGGACACTAATACTGACAAATTCAAGAGGCAATCACACTTGACTCGTACTACAGGCTACTATCCAGTGAATTTTTAGACTAACAGACAGTCAAGAATCGTCAGCATACAATCATCCGTGCGGTCTGACGGCTTGTTTTCGGCACAGGTACACACACATTTTATTCAGCTGTGTTCAACATAGCAAGTGTGTTTCTCATCGCTGGCAGAAGAGACAAAGTCATTCAAATAAATAACCAGGGTTGCCAGATTTAGCATAATTTCCAGTCTGACTACATTTAAAAAAAAAAAAACACATAAAAAAAATAAAAAAAAACCCTGAAATTAGCCTAAAAAATTTAAGGCACTGGAAAAACGAGACTCATTTTTCTTCTTCTTTTCCTCACGGAAAACAAGGTCACTGCTGGCACTCACATTTCTCATGTACAGACATTATCCATTCTATAATCCCATTCCATCCCATAATCTTCCAATCTCTGCAATAATTCTTACAATATAAATGGTATATAATAGACATCCTGTCTACGCTGACTGTACTGTATGTCTTAGTTTGCAGAAATATGTTTAACCCACATTAGACATTACTTGCTATAAAACAAGATCTTGGCAGCTATGGAGTATTTTAAACCAAGTTGATTTAAAAACACTAACCCTGGCAACCCTGTCATCAACCATCATTCACTATTGATGTTCGGTGATTCCATCCACACTGCGCCTCAATTAACGCTGGCTAGTTTCCATTTTTGCAATAAAAACATCTACGACTGTGTAACGTCTGAAAAGGCTAGATTCGGGATCTTTTTTTTTTCTGAAATATCTGTCAAAAAGCAAAAAGTTTCTTTCCTCAAAAGAGGTAATCAGAATTTCCACCAATTTCACAAAAGTTAAAATGTATGCAGTTGTGAATGAAGACATCCTACCATCTATTTTCTGTACCGTTTATCCTACACAGGGTCACATGGAACCCGGAGTCTGTCTCAGGGGTCTCGGGGCACGAGGCGGCCAACACCCTGGACACGGTGATAATAAATCGCATGGAACAATCGCAAACACACACACACACAAACACACACACCAAGGATGCAAGGGGAAATGGTGTAGCTAGATATCAACTACTAAGCCACCATTCCCTCAATGAAGACTTTATAGGGATGAATATTTTTTAAATGGCTGATATACATACTGTAAATGCGCACCATATGCAGGTAGACCACTGGCAGAAAGACGTCACAAATATGGTGGAGCAAAAGCCCAACCATCATCGTTTCTGACGATCCATTAAACAATGGGATAACTCCAGTATGGAAAATGATTTGAAACCCAGAAACAAGT
The DNA here is from genome assembly GCF_030014155.1 of Tachysurus vachellii. Taxonomy (NCBI): domain Eukaryota; kingdom Metazoa; phylum Chordata; class Actinopteri; order Siluriformes; family Bagridae; genus Tachysurus; species Tachysurus vachellii. The sequence goes on along the minus strand of NC_083463.1, from coordinate 19,080,625 downwards.
GCCTACAAACCCACAGTGGTAGCTTGGGCTAGAATATCAAGACACTGGACTGATGTGGAATTAAATGACATGGCTGGGTATTAAAGAGAGCATTAGTCTTAGATGATGTCTGGTGAAGCTAAAGATTTCCTCCTGGGGATCAGTAGCTCACTGAATGGACCATATGTACAGTATGTCATCGGTGAGCCTAAGCTTTGCTGTGATTGGTCAGTGGATGCGAAAACCTTTGCACGACTCCACTCTCACTGTGTCTCAGTACAGACAGGCGTGACTAAATTCTCAGCGAGTGTGGGGGTGCAAAACAAATGCACCTATCAATAATTCATTTTGATTGTATCATAAACCTTAAAAATCGTCATGGGACGCGAGGCCAGGTTAGCGCTAACAACTACAGAGGGTTTTATTTCCCTTTATAGATTCTCACATAATCATATGGCAGTAGATTCAAATTTTAATTCTTAATACAGTTTGGCTTGGCCTCAAATGGTGCCCTACTGAATATTCCCTACAAATATCAATACGCATTATGGGAAGCTTATAATAGTCATCTGTTGGATACTAAGCTATCTCAGTGCATTGTGGGAACGTTCCAGATATTTTCCACGTCGCTTTCTATCTATTGTGGTTAAAATCTATTGTGGTTAAAATCTATTGTGGTTAAAAAAAAACAAAAACAAAACAAAACAAAAAAACAAATCATTCTGTTTATTCGAATGTATATTTAATAAAGCAAGCCTGAAAGCTGATATCTGATTATTATCGCCGCTTTAAGAGGTCCAATCACATCCAGACCAGTGAAATTTCACGTTACAGTCCAGCGATATATATGAGACTATAAAAATGTGAGCTTATATTCTAGAAAACTAATATTTCTGTGATTTTGGCTCGCAATTGTCAGCCGTCGGTTTGCTCGCTGAACTTTCTGCCTCAGGATAAGGCCACTGTAGTTGCTATAGAGATAGCATGAAGCATTAGGTTGTGCCCTTTATGGAAATAAATAAATAAATAAATAAATAAATAAATGGGGGAAAAGAAAAAGACAGAGAAAAGCACAGTTCTGAGAAATAAAATAATGGAATAAACTCACTATGTGTGCATGCTTCTGCAAGAGGCTGTGTATCTCTATCTCTATACGTGTGTGTGCGTGTGTGTGTGTGTGTGTGTGATGAAGGTGAACAGATGAGCGGGTGGGACGTGCAGGAGAAGGTTATTTTGGCAAAGGAGCGGATGTTCAGCTGAACCCATATTTAACCGAAGCCCGTGTGGAGTGATGTACAGATACGGAACAAAGGCCTTAAAGCTCATGCTCCTCCCCTCAGCTCCCCTCTACTCCACCACAACACCTGACATAGAGTGGAAAAAACAAAACAAAAAAAGAGACACATTTCCTTTAAAAGCTGCTTAAGTGGTTGCTCTGTGCTGAACCATGTGCCGCTTTGGTTAGACTTCTTAAAAGAAGGAAGAGGAGATGTTTGATAAAAGGGAGATAATTTCATATGCATTCATATGCAAATGTGCGTGCCGGAAACTTTATTTAGATTGTTCCTCCAAGGCTGAGATGAAATGATGTGAGAGAGAGAGAGAGAGAGAGAGAGAGAGAGAGAGAGAGATCTAAGACAAAATGAACTTCAACTTAATAGACAAAAATAATCCACTTTATTGAAACACACAGTTCTAACACCTTTGATACCTTCCCCTTCTGTCACTTTCTCTCTCTCAAACACACACACACACACACACACACACACACACAGCTCATTGGAATGATTTGTGTCGTATCGTGCTGCAGATTGCATTTACAATATTGGCTTGAGATAGCGTATGACCGATAGCCGTGGTGCGGAGCGGTGGGCTCGGAGGAAGTGCTCTGTTAGCACTCTCCTGCTGATAAATGATTTAAGAAGGCGCCTGAAACATCAATACAATCTCTTTTATAATTACAAAAAAAAAAAAAAAAAAAGCCACCCACAAAGTAGCATTGGCAGGACTCGGCGCCAACTGCGAAGTGAAAAGATAATTCAGAAAGCTCCGATAGTCCTGAAAAAGTCTTTTGGAAAAAAAGGAATTCTTTATTCCCATTGTCTGTCCTTCTATATGTACGGCATGCTGATAAATTCATAACGCAAAAAAAGATCTTGCCGGCTTCACATTTTATTCGTCTGTTTTTTTTCCCCCAATTAGCTGTTTTTTTTAAACAAAGCTTTCTGTTTAGAGGAAGGAGAAGAGAAAAGTTAACTTTACAACTTTTCTGAGTGATGACGGATCATTATTACAGTATGTGCTGTAGAGGGTGAAAGGAACCAAGAGTCCTGAAGGTTAGAGTATGTGAATGGAAATATTTAACAAAGCTAAGTGTGTGTGCATGCATAAAAAAATGAGAGAGAGAGAAAGAGAGCGAGAGAGCGAGAGAGAGAGAGGGGGGGGGAAGGGAAATGCTCAGGAGTTCTAGCTCAGGTAGAGAAAAACAGGATTTCTGTTTATACTGGCTGCTCTATAAACAAAGTGTGTGTGTGCCAAGATGTGTGTTCGGCCTCATGCATTGTTGCTCACATATAAAATGGAGGCACGGTCACTGTTAAACTTGTGCCAAAATGGCACCAGGAATTCAACTTCTGTGAGAAGAGCGAAAGATTTTTTTATCTAACAGAGCATCCACTTTGGAAATGTTACAGTTAGTGAAGCTGAAGCTGAAACTGGATGTAAATTCGGGGACTGGTCACAAACGGTCACGTGACCTAGTGTGCTGTGAGATACAGTATAGAAGAAGCACACAAGGTTGGAACATGTGGACTCACTGGTGTAACTGAATTATCATTAACTTACTATGTCCACTACTGTCTATTCAGATGCTATTTATATTCAGGAGATCCTCTATTTCTGATTCAAGCTAGAAATGTGTGTGTGTGTGTGTTTGTGTGTGTGTGTGTGTGTGTGTGTTTGGAGTGGGTGGTAGATGGGGAGTTAGGGAACCTGTCGTGGGTGTGAAGTGTGACCCCATGGGGACGCGCCTGGTGGTGGCTGTCAGTCAATCACATGACCCTTCTGCCTTGCAGCTTTATAACCACAAAACCACCCAAGAAAGGCAGCACCATCTACACGGGGCACATAACAGAGACAGAGAGAGAGAGGGGGGAAGAGATGGAGGGTCTCACCCCTGAAGAGGGCAGTCTTTTCCCGTCAGGGTTGGGCCTCACGGGCAAACCGCTGTACAGCCTAGCACGATCTCCTACACTGTATCTGTTCTGTAGAGAAGAGACAGCGACAGAGACACAGAAAGACACAGAGAAAGACAGAGACATTGGGATGGACAAGACGCAGACAGACAGGATGATGCAAAATGAAAGAGAAAGGGAGACAGAAGGAAAGAGAGGACAAGAACAGGGACAATTCAGTGTAATGTCCATTGACAGCTCTAGACATTTCAATCACAAATAAAATGATGACACCGGTGTGTATCCCGACGTCTCGAACTATGGTACGAGTGACGGGAGGAGCTTGAGGCACGGCCCCGCACTGAGGGATCTCCTCAACATCGCGCCGTGAGTGACGACGGGTTGGGAAAACACTAGCGGCGGGAGGGTTGGCAGACTAGGTTTGGGAGCCCGAGCAATCCAGCATCTAATGATTCACACAGCACTCTGTGCCAAACACACACACACACACACACTGCATAGAGGCTTCGAAATATCTCATGCAACTTGTATTTCTCTCTTATTTGGCCAACTAAAGAAAGATTGAAGTGTAAAAGATTAACAGATGCTTGTGGCAACAAGTAATTAGAGCCTCCAGTCTGCCCAGTATCAATCTCTCTTTCTCTCTCTCTGCCTCCCTCTCCCTCACACACACACACACAGTCCACTTCTGCTCATTGCAAATGCACTGTACAAGAATTAGTGGCAAAAGTTTTTAAAGAATCTCTATCCTATTCTTTCTGTCCATTCCGTAGACGTCTGTTTGTGTTTGTCTATTATAGATGGACAGAATAAGGAAAACTCTTACTCAAAGAATGTCATGAGGTCATTTAAATAACTAGGATTAAGACATTATCTACTGGAAAATAAACTCAAACGATGCATGAATCAGTAGAAAAACGATAACCAGTCAGCGAAACACACAAACATCAAAATAAAGGAAAAACTGATCTCAGGGACATGGGATGGTGGTACGGTTGTCGGTACCAGATGGGCTGGTTTAAGTATTTCAAAAACTTTCAGAAAATCTCCTGGGAGGTTCACACACAACGGTCTCTAGAGTTTACAAAGAATGGTGTGAAACAAAGAAAGAAAAAAAAAAGAAAAAAAAAGAAAAGAAAAAACCTCCAGAGTGAACAGAGATATAAGATGCTTTTCAGCTCACCATGGATGTACAGAGTAATTATTTGGGTCACCACAACCTTCCTGCCAGCTCAAGTCAGTCTGCCCAATTCTCGTCTGACCTCTTTCATCAGTGACGAGTTTCAACCGCAGAATTCTGTAAACTGTTTCTGAAAAACTCAAACCAGCCCACCAGCCAACACCAACAACCCTGTCATGCCAGACTGCATCTTTTTCTTCCTTCTGATGTTTAATGTTAGCCGAAGCACTCGACTTGTATCTCCACGACTTTATGCATTGTGCCGATCTGATAACTGCGTTCACGAGACGTCTAGGTGTCCCTACAGTATTAAAGCGCTCGGTGAACGTGCAAATAAATACGAACGCAGAGATACTTCTGTGTCTATGTAAAGTAACGATTTGTGCCAAAGTGCAAAAGGAAACAAACAATGCAGACATCCAGTAAACACTCCGAATTAAAGGTTGTGGAAAGAACTGGAACAGAGTGCAGTGGGAGTTCAGGGGAAAAAATACAAACCCGGTCCGGGTCTAAAGCTGCACCGCTCGTAATGACTGAACCATGATGTGGTGGAATTGCCCATTTCAAATCCCCTCACTGAAAAGTCTTCATGTTTGACAGAGAAACACAACACGCTTGTGTAATGATTCACTGACTGATTAATATATACTGTATATAAATATCAACCTAAGTGATATCCAAGAATGAGTGGAACTCGACAAAAAACTGAAGTAAACATCTCCAATGTGTTGTTATTAACAGTCTGACGGTGTTCATTGTCGAATGTGGTCACTGCTTGCAACTTATGAGACTCTTTCGCAGTTTTACATGCTTCTATACTTAGAAATGTAACCTTTTCCTCACACCTCCTGTTAACCACCGCACGTGTCAGTAAGGCCAAGGCGTTTACAGTAACTGCTCGGTGCAACAACAGCCACTCTTACGACAAACACTCACACACACACACACACACACACACACACACACAAATGCGCACTAGTTTGTAGCTTTACACTACTAGAGAGACTAAACGTCGTCTGAACTAGTCGTACAGGAGATTTTGCTAAGTTTAGGAAATACATGAGACAGAAAATCACACACAAGAGAACAAAGGACCAGCTCTAGAGTTAAACAGACACACACACACACACACACACACACACACAAATACACTGGAGACAGATAGAGATCATCCTGAAAGGTTTATCACTACACCCATGCTGATTGTCTTAATCAGAACTGCTCGATGAAATCACATTTTAATCACAATCAACGTTTTTGTCTTATTTATTTATTTACTACCTAGTCACAATGAATTATAATGGTGAAATTAGCTACACTTGTCTACTTAGTTATCATTAGATTTCAGTGATTATTAATTCTATGGCATTTTATCACAAGCTGCACACAATGACTTCTTTCAAAGGAAATTGTACATACAGATTTAAAAAAAAAAAAAAAAAAGGATGAGTAAAGAATGAATGATTCCGCTAAAGGAGCAGTCTTATATTTAATACAACGAGAGGAATAACCTTGCTGGAAATAACATGCTGCCGTATTTGTGCCAATCACAATCTTTGCCCCATTCGTACCCCCAGGCCACGCCCAGTTCACCTCTACAGAGAAAACTCGGTAAGCCAGAACTCTATAAAGCATACTAACAGCAGCACTGTGGAACTGTGGTACTATGTAATAAAATAAAAATACAGTGAAGTCGCTTGACAAGCGATCCACACATCCACACACACACACACAGAGAGAGAGAGAGAGAGAGAGAGAGCGAGAGAGAGAGAGAGAGAGAGAGAGAGAGAGAAACATCTGCATCAAAGAGAAGTGCAGTGGAACAGCAGCTGCTCGAGTTCGGATGCAAATGCAAGGCCTCGACCACAAGAGCATTATTACATTTTGAATATTGGATATTATTACCATGCAAATTGCACAGGGCCAGAGATTAAGTTGCAATTATGGTCTGAAAGCCATGGAGGCCAGTGGAATTATTCTATATTCAGAGTCTCTGCCTGCAGGGACACGACGGGGACATGAAGCTCTTAGTGCTATCAGATTCCTCTGTGATACTGAGATATTAGGCTGTGTGTGTGCTGTGTGATCTATGTAAGCGTTAATGTGCATATGTGTGTGTGTGTGTGTGTTTGTGTGTGGTCTGCACAATAATTAAGTACATGTATGAAACTGTGTGTGTGTGGGTGTGTGTTTATTTGTGTCTGGTCTGCACAAGCAGTAAAATGCATGTATTAACTTGTGTGTGTGTGTGTGTGTGTGTGCGTAAGTGTGTGTTTTTATTTGTGTATGGTCTGCACAAGAGTTAAATGGCATGTATGGACCTGTACATGTACATATATATATGTGCGTGTGTGTGTGGCTATGTGCCAAATCCAACACTGTAATATAGGTGTAATAAATCTCCCTGTGTGTGTGGCAACATAAACATCATCTATGCGACGTGACTGAAGGTTTTACACGTTTTACACAAACACACAGAAGAAGAAAAAAAAAAAAACAGGGAGGGAGGTTTCACAGGTACTGTTGTGTTATGTTAAACGCAAACAGATTTTCTTATAATTAAGTAAAGAACTTTGGAGCAGTCGAGCTTCACGTTATTAAAGCGATGCTCAGGTTTAATAGTCTGATTTTGAACAGCTGTGAACTCTGAGTGTATGTCACACTTTGCGAGGGTGTCGTTCTGGTGTAAAGACAGGTCTTTTCGGAGCGTGTGACCTGTTAGCATGTGCGCGCACACACACACACACACGAAAACAGATGAGGGAGAAACAGGAAAATATGCATCATCAAAACAACTGCAACCAAAACCCTCTCTCTCTCTCTCTCTCTCTCTCTCTCTCTCTTGCAGCTTTTCCCAGGCTCAGTGAATCCTCATTATGCAAATTGAGAAAATTGCATTTCAGCTGCTCAGTGTATGTGTATGTGTGTGTGTGTGTGTGTGTGTGTGTGTGTGTGTGTGTCAGCGGGTTCTAATTAAGATAACGCAGGGAATGAGGGTGCTGGGTTTGTGGGAGGAGGGGCCCTACTGAGCAGTGCACCTGCAATTCAATACTGCAGTTTCTAAAGAGCCCCCACACACAAGCACACAGGCCACTGCACTCACTATTTGGATCCATAGCTGATTGGAACACATTGCTGATGGGCGTTGCCATAGGAACGAACAAGTAACCCAGGGTTACATATCCATAAAAAAAAAAAAAAAAACGTGGCCAGGATGTGGTTGCTGTTTGGACTCGGTTTGAAAAACGCTGAGCACCTTCAACAACGTTCTCTAATGCTGAAGGTTAGCAGTTAAGTGAAGGTGAGAAAGTTGCATAAATTAGTACTCTGTTGTACAGCATAAGAGTAATAAGGCCTTGTCGTTCACATACACACACACACACACACACACACACACACACACACACACACACACACACACACTAGTTCTCCAGGAATCAAGCTCTGGGCTCCAAGAATAATAGACGTGTCGAGCTTGTTAGTAATGATGTGGTATAAATGAGAGATTTCGTCTCTTTCGACTCCTCAATCTGTCTCTCTGTCTTTGTGTCTGTCTGCATCACTCTAAAAGAAAGAACTGTTGAATGATTCAGTATTCGGAGTGTAAGAATAGCACACTCTTCCTTCAGGTCTAGGGAGAGAAAAAAAAAAGAATAATCTTTGTGAAGCAGCCAATTAAAGATTAGTCTTTTTTTTTTTGACACTCAGAACACATTTTGTACTATTTAGTAAAGTTGTGCTTAGATTTCAGCAGCAAAAAAAACGAAAAGAAAAGAGAAAAAAGACAGAAAACTAAAGAGATGGGTAGGTATTATTGAGAGTGTGTCTCTCTTTTAGTGTGTGAGATTATCTGTCAATTCAAAAGCTCTACTTTTAGACAGCGTTGCAACTTGTGTTCACAAGGCGTGGTTTTGTTGAGAACGGTGAAAAGAGGGACTTTTCAGGGGTGCATTTCGAGTTTCAAAACAGCTAAGCACCAAAATTCCTGACAATACCTAAATATCTACCAATTTCTCAGCTTGCACGTTTTTCTTTTTTTATTCTCGCATACAAAACGTGCGATTTTTATGTCTTGGGTCCGGAGGTCAACGTACGACGTGCGCCGACAAGAATCTAATATGACTGTGTGTATCTGTGGAAGTAAAAGGATCCTGCTTGCTTCAGCTCTTTCCTAGAGCTCATTACGCATGGAAGACAAAATAAAGTAATTATGTCACACGAGTCATTTCTTTCCCGGTGAAATCGGACAAGGCCGCAGCTGAGGAGCAACTGGTGCTGTTCTGGTTCTCACGCCTGATCTCTAACGCGACGTGTCGTGCGGTCACGTGTACGACGCGAGCGTGTGAACCGTCCAGATCCGAAGGAAACGCGTTTGCGTTTGAGGAAATTAATGCAGCCTTCATCGTGGCAGACAGGTGGCGCTCCCCTGAGATAGCAATACTGCGCTGGTGAAAAGTTGAAATACATTTTCTTTCTTTCAAAAAAAAAAATACAAAACAAACAAAAAAAATAAACCAGCACCACACCTGCGTTTCTCGACAGTTGCAAGACAAATTAAGCTGAGAAGGTGCTTTCATCAGTTGAGCCTTGCTCTCTGTTCCTTTCTTTAGGGATTATTGCCTTTGCAGTAATAACATGCACGCTGCATTAAAATAATCTCCCATTTGCATGACTCATGCCACACAAAAGAAGGAAAGAGTCGCCCAAAACGTTAAAGCAATCTACTTACAACCATCTGTTCCTAGACTGAATCGCGGCCATGGTGCTTGGGAGGAAAAAAAGAAAAAAAAAAAAAGCAAAAATTTTGCATCTGCCAAACGTAATCAGCCGCACTGCAATAACCGAGAGGACAAACGCTGTCCCTAAACTTCTGACAATTCCAATTTATTTGTTCATCAAACAGGAGCCAGATGGAAAACTTTGGTCGTTTAACCCTATCAGACCTGTCGTCCCTGTGCTGAGATTAAATTCCTGCTTTGTCTTTAGAGCAGTGAGCTTTCTCAGCTCTCAGACAGACACACACTTGCTCCTGTGATGAAACTAGACACCGAATTGTCCTGCTACCTGTTGCTCCGCTTGCTGTATGAAGATATAACATCACCGTGGCGATCAATTATGTCACAGGTTTCTATGAGATCAAGGGTATCGCAATAAACAAATCCAAATCCAAATGTTGTACTAAATAGTAAAACGGTCAAATATCTATTCTATCCTCCCTTAATTGAGCTGTCAATTTATTTCATTTTGTCAACCCACAAACATTGGCACAGTTTGTTCACTCTTTTGAAGGCAGTTTGTCAGAAAACCTGTAAAATAAATTGTATTCCTGATGCATCGAGTGTTGCGATGTGATGCGATCAGATTTTTTTTGGTACTGCCCTTAATACCGAGTGAAGATTTGGATGAGATTCGACTTGGGTAGATTCCACCACAGGCATCTGGGGTGTTTTAATCAAAGGTTTTCAAGAAACCACAGATGTATTTGATCCACGCTGGTTGGGGAATCACAGTGAAACGGTTTGTCTTCTGACAGGAAGAAGATTGAAAGGTCTGAGAGAGTTACCATCTACAGTGCACTTAAGGTTAATATTAAAGCAGAAAGCGCTGTACTAAGTTTACTAGGACACGGAAACAACAAGAAATCAATTCCACATGCCTATAAAAGAGTCACGGCAGGTCATTAACGTGTTATTCGCTGACTTCTGACATGTTTTTGGGTTTATTTATGGAATTAATAACGCAGAAATTCTAAAGCAATATCTTGTGCCTCAATATTTTTATATATATATATATATATATATATATATATATATATAAAGACATAAGAAAAGACAATAAATAAATAACTAAATAAATAAATGCACAATAAAAAAAATTGGAAAGTCATTATATTTGGAATAAGCAATTTAAAAAAAAAATCAATAAAATAAAAAGTAAAAAGGCTGAAATGACTGGGAGGATAAATATGTTTTGAAACTGGATTTTAAAAATGTCTACCTTGGAGTCTTGAAAAATGACCAAGAGAGATAAACATGAATTAATGGAAGAACATCGCATACACACACAAAAACACAAGAGGATTGGATGTGTGCTCATGAGTGTCAAGTAATCGTGTATAACAAAGAAGAGTGTTTATTTTGTTTGTGTGCGTGTGTGTGTGTGTGTGTTTTCAGTACAGTGCCACCAACAAATGATTATTACTCGCCAGTTATCATTTCTAGTCCACCAAGCAACCTGATTAAATTACAAGATGACTAACATGAATGTAAACATTCGGTAATGAAGAACTGAAATGTTTTTTTTTTTTATCAACTCCATAAAAATGTTTTGCTTCTCTGAACGTAACTGACAGGATGGAGAGCAGAAAGGCAGCAGAATGCTAGCAAACATGTCTGCTGAAGATTCACCTAAGAGAGAGTGATTTTGTGTGTGTGTGTGTGTGTGTGTGTGTGTGTATGTGTGTGTGTCTGGTACCTGAGAGTTAGTTCACCAGAAGTAAACTTGAACAACTCTTTAGAGAAGTGTGCAATAGAAAAGAAAAGAAAGGAGAAGCCTGGCAGGCTTATGTTTACTTTATGAGTAATGCTATTACATAAGCGAGGCTTACTGTAGTCATAGGCAGATGAAATTCTCTTCGCTTGTATATGACGCTTATAACACTGACCATAAGCACCGAGGATCACAGCAAGCACACCTGGAGCCACCTTTTACTTCCACACAGCTGGATGTTCAGAGGGATGTGGGGACACTGTGTAGTTGTGCTCGGAGAGATGATTCACATTTTCTTTTCTTTTCTTTTCTTTTTTTTCCTCTCTTGTTGAATGTCAGCACTTTGCTCCCTTCACAACGATATAAATGATAAACGGCTTGTGCAACACTGAAAGTGCGTGCTAAGATTCTGTGGTCTGTGCAAGCAACAAAGGAAGCTCAAATTTTTGCGTTCGCTCCCAATCTGAGAATATATCGAACGAACGGTACAGTAGTGTTAAATTTATGTTGTTATGGTTAAAAGAACAGATCGAGAAAGAAAAATATACGTCATATAACATCTTAAGCCATAGATGTTTATTCTGTTTACTTCTTCTACATCATACATACATAGACATCCAACACCACACACACATCCTCAGACACACACACACTCACACACACCATCTCACACACACACACACACACGCACACTCACACACACCCTCTCACACACACACAAGCACACACACACACCCTCTCTCACACACACGCACACACATACACTCACACTCACACACACCCTCTCTCACACACAAGCACACACACACCCTCTCTCACACACACACACACACACACACACACACACAGAGCTAATAAATGGTGTGTGTGTGTGTGTGTGTGTGTGTGTGTTTTAACACAATGTAAGGACTATAAGAAGCTCTTTATCTGCTACTGAAGGGAAACAAGTGGACAGGGCAATGCTTAAGATTCCATTCATTGGTGAACACACACACACACACACACACACACACACACACACACACACACAGAACCTAGTCTGTCATACACACACTCCATTAATGCAGATGGGTGTAAATGATACAACATGAGAGGACTTATGTTTCAGGTAACACTACCCAGCCAGCTGCTCTTGAGGGTCTCGCATAACTGGCTACACACACAGCAAACAGCCAGTGTGTGTGTGAGTGTGTGTGTGTGAGTGAGTGTGTGTATGTGAGTGTGTGTGTGTGTGTGTGTGTGTGTGTGTGTGTGTTTTACACAGTTCAAATTGTAACCCTGAAACCAGGTCCCTACACCTGCTACATAACCCTGTTATAAAACTAAATGGCAGCTTTCCAAAGCTTACGGAGCAAAACTTAGTAAAACAGTAACCGATTCTCTTGAACTGCTTGCGCTGGCTTTTTTTTTATTTCCCGCTTTTTGCTTGAGAAGTTACTCTTTATTAGCTGTATTAGCATGCGCTTGGAGGAAAGTCAAAAAGGAAAGCACTCTTAAATATCAGAATGCACACATCACTCTGGCCTGGTAAGTATCTCCTCACACCAGCGATAAGCTACAGCAATATGGCATCCGTTTCTGCTTGTTTTTTTGGCTTGCTGCCCAGGCTTCATTGTTCTGCCTCCGTATCCTTCCCTGCACTCGTTTACTGCTCCCTCCTTCCCTATTTGTTTGCCGTGGCAACCGTCCCGCATGCTGATTGGTCAGCAATATCTGGCAGTTCAATTAGGCAATAATGTCATGTTTACCTTTCAGACCGCAGAGAGGGAAGTCCCTAGCAAACACACACACACACATTTGTCATATTATCCTAATAAGGACCTTAATAATTAACATAGAGATTTAATGCAGTGTCCACACCTAGCCCTTAGAAAGACAGTCAGTCAAATCTAGATTTTCCTGTCCTTATGGGGACACATGCAAACACACAATACAACATGGCAAGCTTTTTAATTTCTATCAATGTTGAGAATATGCACAATTGTTTCTTGTGACTTTTTTACCAGTCAAGCTTAAAGAAAAACATTCTAAACTGTAGCATTTATTGTGGTGGTCACCTACAGGTAACCTACAGCCTTATCGCTCCAGCTGAAAGATTCAAGGTAGAAAAGATTAAGATTCCACCCCACAGACCTGTAGAATGCGATGGGAAATGAGCGTGCAAAGCGAACCAACACACAGACAGACATGAAACATGCTGTCACATTGTGTGTGGTTAGTGTATGAGAGCCGTCTCACTGCACTGTGAGGTAAACAGGTTCGCATTTTACTCGGGCAAATTAACATGCAGGCTCCATTTCACACTTATTTCAATTCAATTCAATTTATTTCTATAGCGCTTCTGACAATGGATATTGTCTCAAAGCAGCTTTACAGGGGCATAAAAAATGTCAAGCTTAAAATTTTCTTAGTATTTATCTAACATTTATCCCCAATTTATCTCCACTGAGATATTAAATCAATTAAATCTGTGTCCAAACTACTCTCTCTCTCTCTCTCTCTCTCTCTCTCTCTCCTTCTCTTTTTCAGAAACTTATCATCCTTCTAAAACCGTGCTGTGCTCCGAGATGTGAAAAGCAACGCTGATGTCACCATTGATTGCCATTTACAAATCTCAGTGTGGTATTTTCAAGGTAGTTAAAGGAACTCCACATGGCACAGGGGGAAAGGGAGAGAAGGACATGGCACGAGGAGGAAAATCCACTGGAGGAGAGGATTTGAAGAAAGAAGAGAGGGCAAGAGAGGGACTCCCTCTCTCGACGGGTGCCAGTTTTATAATGAGTGTGTCACTGTTGGTTAGTGTGTGTCGGCCGCGCCAGCTCTCTGCCTGTGGACAGCTCTCATTAGCCCTGTAATGGCATGCCACTGAGCCTGTGGGGAGAGAGAAAGAGAGAGAGAGAGAGAGAGAGAGAGAGAGAGAGAGAGAGAGCTACAAGTACAGGATGATGGAAGGAGTGAAAAAGGTGGACTCCTTGAGAAACAAAAAGAAAAAGGGAGTAAGCGGAGAGTGACAGTAGGACGGAGTGAGGAGGAGGATGTGGCCTGCAGGAGACGAAAACGGATGTCTAAACAGATCCTCCAGCTGCACTGATCTCTATTAACTGCTGGTCAGCTTGCTTTAACCACCGAGCCGCTGCAGCTCGTGCGACACTGTACACACACTCGTTAAACCCAGAGAGATAATGATCCACATAGGACAATAATAAAAAAAGCTACAGCACCATGCAGGACGACGTGTGGGTGCTTTGGTGTGCTCATCATTACAGGACATTTAAGTAACATACACATGGGAGACACAACAGTATAAAGGAATGTGTTACGCCACCACAAACCACCTAGATGAGACTCTTCAAGTTCGGAGAATGTAGAAGTACAGGAGGAGAACGTTCTCAAGTAGATATTCCCTCAGTTGGTGTATTCATATCATGGACTGTTCTTGTTGCTACCATCAGGGAGACGGTATTGAAGCACTGTACTTTACTTTATCGTGATCATTTACAATATCACTTACTGAGATCCACAGATACTACTCTCTAAATATATGTGCATTACTGCCCATATTATGTTAATAATTTATAGTCTTGAATACACGCAATATCTTCCACTTTGCCACTTGATGACTGCGCTGTATCTGGGTAGGAGTTTAGAAACGTAGCACAAGAATTTCATTGTACAGTATATAGATGCTTAAGGCACTCTTTATGCACAAGTCTCTGGATCTACAGCGACCCTGACCAGGGTAAAGTGGCTAATATAGAAGAATGATTATAGGAATTTGGAAGACAAGATCCTCCAAAGCAATGACTTGAGGCAATCAAAGTCTACAGAAGAGGGTGAAAGGTTTTGTTTGGCTGCCCGTCAGTGCTTCTCTGGCAGTTCTCACAACCTTGCCACAAACAAAGCAAAATGTAAATACAACTGAGTTTTTTGTGTCTCCTCCTGTCTACTCTTCTCATGTCTTCCTCTCTACCTCCAGCTTCGCCCAAGGCTCCACTCTCCTGCATCTTATCAATCAAAGTGCTCCAGAACGATAAGCTTTATATGTCGGTTTCTCGGCGTCTCATGCCGCTCTGCGGACGTGATGAAATGACGAGATGCGATTGTACAGCGGTTTCCTTTGAATGGAAAACTGCAATAAAACAGAAATGAATCTGTTTAAATTGGCAAGTTCCGCTGATGCAGTGTTTGTTTTGGTTACGCTTTATTTGTACGAGGAATGTTCCGCTTGCAATTAAACGGCAGCTTTAGGGGCTCGGATTATGTAGTGCAGGACTTGATTAGTTTGACGATTTAGGATCTTTGTAGACGGATAAAAGAAGGTGTTATGCATAAATCTGTGGCAACCGTTGTTGTCCGTTTCTGTCTAGGTCTAGGTTGTATATCTGCCACCATAAACATGTGCGCAGAAACAGAGTGACACGACCCTTGTAATGTCAAAGACATGAAGCCCGTCTCATTACAGACTCCAGCTGGTATTAAAGTTAAGAGCTTTTATACAGGAGCTCTTCCACAGCTGTGATGGTGGCATTTAGGCCTTTAGATCCAAAACAAAGTGTGTGCGAGTGTGTGTGATGTGCAAAGTGTGAGCATCTGTGTAGGAACGAAGTCGAGAGAGTTAAAACTCTTATCTCTGGGCTGCAGAAGACATTCCTCTACGAGGCCACAGTTCGCTGGTTTCCTGCTTGCTTGCCCAATGCCCTATTTTTACCCCCTGCCTTTACCAGTACCCGAAGCAGCCTTTTCCTCCTAACACACACACACTTCCTGCCATTGACATACCTCCACGACACCGGCTTTCAAGCGGGAATACCCCCATTCCTTGCTACTGTTACCTCTTTGTGTGAGAGGTATGGATCTCACAAGCACACTACATACAGTATAGGCTTTTCTCCCCAGAGACAATTCAGCTAATCTTCAGGTTTAAAAGCATTAGATTCTGTTGATTTGAATGACTAGAAGAAATGCGTTAGGAGAGGATGATAGATAGCGTGAACGCTTCACGTGTGCTCTCCAACCTCAGCGTTAAGCAGAGACCAGACTGATTCAGGCATCGTTAGAATCAGTCATTCAGGGTCATGGATAGTTTTTAATCTGAACTATGATGACAGAAACAGTTGCACCATCTGAATATTTATTCAATATATCCCTGAAGCACTAATATTACATCGTTCAATTAAACGGGCAATGTTTTTACCATGCAAAGACGTAACAATCGTTCGATCTTGAGGAAGGAATGCACTGATTTATACAGCTTAATGGATACAGCATGGCATCATAGATCAATTTTACCAAACGCTAAAAAGTACTTTAGTCTGTTTTGTGGTACCTAGCCTACTGGGGCAAAAAATAAAAACAAACAAACAAACAAACAAACAAACAAAAACAGCTAACGTTTAGATGTTCAAATTAAATACCGATATCAAACCCATGCACGATCTCTGAGATGCCCCAACATTTTATGCTTTCACCACTAAAATCTCACACAGAAAGCCAAGAGTGTCCTGGTTAATTTTAGATCAGACTCTTGACAAGAAAAGAATTCGTTAGTTTATATTGAAAATGTCTGATAAGTCGATTTCCATATCCGCTGAAAAGGAATGCCAGTGTACGGTAAAAAGGGGTTAACACACACTAAAGCCTACATCAGTAACTATTTGGATTATAGGCATGAGCATATAAAAGTGTCATTCGGGCCAAGTATCAACTTATCAAGCGACAGAAAAGATCCTGCGTTATTTTCTGTGCTAAAGTCTCATCGGTGAGTTCGACAGCTGCAGATGCTCATTTTTACGTGTCTTTAAATATGACTTTGTATAATTCAGATCAATAGACTACTCAGTTTTGCTGAAATATTCATTTTAGAGCTCTCCAGTAACTGGTTGACCTGCTGAAATCCAATCCCAGTGTGTTGGATGAAAGAAAATTCAGAGAGAGAATCAACAATACGCCGAGCAACACGACTGGTAAGACAGATGTGTTCAGATAAAGCAAAAAAAAAATAAAAAAATAAAATGAATTAAAGAAAACCAACATTCATTCATCTTGTGGCTCATGTTGGATCTAAACTTTATTTCAAAAATGCCTTGACACTTTCACACCTAGAGGCATACAAGCATCTGTGATCCACTTAACTGCATGGTTTTGTTTTTTTTTTTTAGACAGGAGGAAACCAGATGACCCAGAACCCAGAAAACATGGAGAGAAGCTGCACAGAAAATCCACACAGAAAACCCAACAAATATTGCAGCGGTTACTTCTAAAATAAACGAAAAAAAGCTGAAGGTATAGAAATTGTAATAAATACATGTACTGATTGTATTTCTTGTCTCCCAATTTTTTTCTGCTGTATGGATAAAATCTCCAGGTTGTAGGAGTCCTAGCATGTCCTCGTATTGCTCTGGAATCATCTCCAAATGTCTTCTAATCCCACGAACATCCGTCAATACAAATTTTCCCAAATCTGCAAGGCAGATGTGGAGATTCTTAAATCTTGACATTACTCATGCTCAGAATGTCTTTCGGCTCACTAATAAAACCCATTCAGAATAATCCTGCCACACAAACCACCGTGTACTGACAGCTCGCACCCACAGCAGAATTCGGTCATCGCTGGTGTCTTGGTCATGTGTAACACGTTGGGTAGAGAACTGAGCGCAGTAAATAAAGCAATGAACACACACTCGAAGACTTCGATAGAGCTTCCTCATTCTCTAAAGAGCGACTGGCTAAAATCATGCTGGCTTTGTTCAAGGCCTTTGCGGTGGAATAAAATTTTTAAAAAAAAGGAGAAGAAGAAGTGTGAAGAGCGAGTTGAAGGTTAAATAGTGGTGAAAACTTCAACTAGTTTGACCACAGTTGGACAGCCTGCGAGAATGTGGAGTGTGGTGTGTGTGTGTGTGTGTGTATATGTGTGTGTGTGTGTGTGTGTGTGACATTTGTGATTTTACCAGTAGAAATGCTTTGAATGTGTGTTTGGAAGTAGATACCGAATAAATCTATATACTTATAAGAAGATTGAGAGAGAGAGAGAGAGAGAGAGAGAGAGAGAGAGAGAGAGCAACCATTTTCCTCAGTAGAGTTTTTTTTCTCCTGTAGTCTCTTCATGTTAATGGACTTGTGCAGCATGAGGCATGTGAGTATGCATGGCTCTTCAACATGGCAGCTCTTAGCTATATAATCACACTGTAACTCACTCATGCTCTCTCTCTCGCTCTCTCTCTCTCTCTCTATCTCTCTGTCTCACACGCACACACACACACACGCACACACACACACACACACACACACACACACACACACTGGCTCTCGGTAGATGCATTAGAGTGAACTGCATTATTGCATTATTGTATTTAGCGCATAAGTCCGAGCAATCTCAACAAGAGATCTGACATGAGTGACAGGAAAAGAGCAAATCTTAAATTACACACTCAACTCCATTAAGAGAGATAAACCTCTCTATCTGGCAATGCTTTACACATACACAGTTTCAGACCATAAAAATAAATAAATAAATGACCCCTGTCCAGATCAGAGACATGTGTGGATTTCTCAATTTAGGACCTCTCTGCTCTTTTGATTTCATCTCAATTCCAGCCCTCTTGAATCGTGAAAGGAGGCTCGGATGCAGCGCGGCTTCGGTGCGGAATTGAGTGGCGTGAAACTGATTGGTGGCGTTCGTGATGAACGCTGCAAAATGGCTCGCTTGACAGTCGAAAATCCTGCCTTGTCATGCTTCTGTGATTAACTGATTTGCTAGAAGAAATAATTGGCTTGTGTTTGACACCAGCTCTTCCTCTACCAATAAAAAAAAAACTAGAGGGCTGACTCAAGTACAGCCTATTACACTTAGTAAGAAATGCCAATATCAGTCAGTAGTTATTAGGGCAAAGCAAGGCTGTAGTGTTTTGTATTTTTTTATTTTTTTTTTTGGCAAAAAAATAGCAATATGACACAAAAAGAAACCTGAATATAAACATATAGCGGATATGCTTTAAAAGGGGATTTTATCATTACTCCAAAAGTAATTGAACACCAAATCTAAAAACAAACAGTGTTTTCCATCTAAGGAAAAATATACGGCACTACAACTACACTACGATATGGCAGGGAACCCAGTGAGCACCGGAGTCATGGAGAGACTCTGGTTTTACTCGTCAAAAAGTATCTGTCAAAGTACAGCTATACTCCAGACACTTTCGGGTGATTTTCCCCGTATGAGATGTCTCTGCGTATGCCAGCTCAATAGCAGGCAGCTAAAGTTAGCACACACCCATGGCATGTGCAAGTGACCTCGTATTTTCCAGTGTGTGACATCATGTGTGTGTTCGGTTAAGAAAAGAAGAAATTAACTTTGTGGTCTAAAAATCGAAGATTGTGTACGTTTGTTTTTTTTTTGAAAAGGTAGTAATAATTTGTAAAACAGGAATTAAGTCTGCACAAAACATGCTTAGAGCACAGGTAATTTTCTATATGTGTGTGTATATGATCCAGTGTCAGGATGTGATTTGGACATGGTTTTGCCAAACAGCCACCTGGTGAGCAGTAATAAGGGCTGAACAGTAGGGTCATTGTGTGAGGGCTGGATGACCCATTTAGGGGCCAGTCAGCAAGTGTAGTGCGCTCACACACACACACACACACACACACACACACACACACACACACACGAGCATACACAAAAAAAGAGCCTGCTATGAGTGAGACATCTGGAAAGCCCAGGGCAGTGCAATAGGGCTAGATACAACTGCAAAACACAACCCACTAATTTTTATGAAGAAAAAAAATAGCATGTGAACGACTAAATTTCTCTATTTAATAACACAAAGCTGAGCAATTCGCACGGCAGATTCAGCAGCTACCTGTTTTTAACGTAACCTAGATTGTTTGTTTGTTATGCTTTACCAGAACAACACTCTTATGAGTCAGCAAGTTCATTTAGTCCAAACCGCAAACATCTGCATTCATGTAAACAGTGACTTGAACACGCGCCCTCTAGAGGTGTATAAGAGCAGTGCAGCCTGAGAAACAAGGAGGAGATAGACTGTAGAAGCTACAGCAATTGAGAAAAAAATATATATAATAGCAATAACACAAATAAATAATAATAATACACCTGGACGTTACGTCAAACACAATAACGTGCACACAATAACAGACATCTATCTGCCTGTATAGGAATTAAAAGAGCTGATTATTCCAAATTAGCATTCAAAATACATCTCTAGATCTCTACATGCAGTAGTGAAAGTTCAAAATGTATTCTGTAGTTTTAAAAAATGAGAAAACCGAACTAGAAAGAATACTAATGAATGTGAGTATATACAGAACAGTAACAAATGAATAGGGGGACAAATTGTATTAGTAATGTGTTATTCATTGTACGGCTTCATTAGAGTGTGTAAAACATGATTCTTCTAAAAGATATTCCATGAATTGTTGATTTGACGATCGCACTGGAGAGTACTGATATTACTGCTCCAAAATCATTCAGACAGTCAATTAAAAAAAGGGGGGGGGAAAAACTTTCTGGTCGTGATTTCTGCATCCTTCGTTCTAAGGTGCCGAGCGAACGTGATCCGTGGCAGCATTTCTTAGAGCGATCTGGTTTAAGCTGAAAGAGAGTGTGGCTATAAGGAAAGGTAGCATGGTAAAAAAAAGCAAAAAGTCTGAATCTACATAGTGTGGTGCTGTCCCATGCTGCTTAATCGATAAGTATCGATAAGTATACTAAATCGATAAGTAATCGAAACGAATAAGGAATCTGAATGTGAATCTGAGCGGAGTAGCAAAGTAGCAAAGTAACATGTTATATACAGTGTTGGATTACACAGGCAACTGGCTTATGTTACGTTCACACATTCAGTGACTCTCAGTGACAAAGCGACACGTTTACAAGGAGAGCGGCCGACATCCGGGGCCACGAGGACAGCGAGTAGATGTGGGCGTGTCCAGGGACACGACAAAGCTGATAACAGTTGAACTTTATGCAACTTGATGTAGTGATTACGAATGGGAGTGAAGACAGTAAAGGGAACGAGAAGTTTGTTTACTGCTTGTCCTTCATCTCGTACGATAGGATTCATATATACACACACTGGTAAATTTTCTATGCAAACACTAAATTTCCCTCCAGTATGGTTCATTTTAACACTAGTTGCAGCACCTCTGATAAACTTTATTACTACTGCAACCAACAGTAAGGAACAGTAACAAACAATCAGTCAGTGGTGAGGTTAGAGTCAACGTTCACTGTAACTAACAACAAAACTGTGATCACTAACAACCCTAGTAGAGGGGAAAAAAAAAATTGATTCTCTAGGAGTCTGAGATCCGTTTTGCAATTCGCTGGAAACGGCCATGAAAACTCACCCGTGGATTTGTAGGATGTATCAAACCCCACAACAGAATCTCTTGCCCAATCAGAGTGAAAAAAAAAGAAAACCACAAATATTCAGCACACATACAATGACTGCCTTAAGCAGGAAAGTTCTTGACAAAACAGAAGTTGCATTGTTCTTGAGCACTTTTGAACCAATTTTATTACAGTAAGGCATTCTTCTTGTTTACGAGCTCGAGCGGGCTAATGCACGGCCAAACGAAAGGTCAACGAGAACAACAGACAATACGATGGCAGGTGGAACGGATTGAACCTTGTGTTTAGGCATAACAAATCACCTCAGCATCAGAGACCGTGTTAAAATATCTGAGAAGGCGCTGCAGTCGAGGAGACAAACCACTGTCGAGATGAACAAGCTCTGATGACCCTTGTCGCTAGCTGTGGAACATGTGTTATTCATTTTTCAAAGAGGAACATTAGAGGTGTGTATGTGTGATACGCTCTGGGGAGATAAGGTCAAAAAGTCTACTGTAAGTATAATTGAGGGAGGTGATAGTGATAGAGCAGCTCGGTTAAGGCCCCCTTCAGGACCCCAAAGGTCACGAGTTCAAATCCCAGATGTGAAATTAGGATTAATGTTGAAACTATTGGTTCTGCTATTTCCCCCGATATTATGTTTCTAGGCAAGACCCTTCTATTAAACTTGGGCTGTAGCATTCCACCTTCATAAAAAAAAAACCACACACGCACACTTTTAGCTGCCATCATATTTGATTTCCCTTTGTAAACATAATCAGATTGTGAGCTCCGAAAAGATTTAATCAGCTGCACCCTGTTTTATTTTCTGTGTAATTAATTTGTGTAATAAGACAAAATATGTAAACTCCCAGAATGAGTCAGAAATTAGCATTCTTAATCACAGAAGATTACTTTAATAACTGGAAGAACGTGAGACGGCTGGCGCTGTTGCCAGCGAGTCGCACACGTTTACTTCTTCCAGCACTAGCATGTCTTTGAGAAGTGAGGACTTACTGAGAGAGAAGTGTGTGCTACAGGTGAGGAGGGTCTTGGGAACATTTTGTATTTGTATCGTTTATTCCTAATGACCTTGGTGATAAAAATAGTAGAACGGAGAGGAGTGAGACCTCAGAGAGATGGTCATGATTCACAGCAGTCACAGGAGACCAAATGATACAATGCATAAACACTGTATTGTACTCGCTCAAGAAAAGAGAAAGTCCCAATCAGCACAAACACATGTACCATCCTGCGTGGGTTCCTTCCTTTCCTTTTGTGTGTGTGTGTGTTTTATATTTTTTGGAGACCAAACATACCAATAAGCATAGAAACATTATACATTTGTCTAAAGATTATTTTCTAAAAAATAAAAAATACAAAAAAGAATAAAATAATGTTTTTATATTATATTTCAGTGGAGACCAAATATCCAGACATAAGTAGTAATAGTTTAGACCTTGTAGAAATATAAACAACTTTTATTAAAAAAAATTAATTAATTTTAATTTGAAAAGTGTATTGTGTGTGTGTGTGTGTGTGTGTGTGTGTGTGTGTGTGTGTGTGTGTGTGTGCGCTGTAAATGGTCATGAGCATGTAAATAAGGCCTTGATGATATTACATTTATACATTATAGGTATATTGTGTGTGTGTGTGTGTGTGTGTGTGTGTGTGTGTGTGTGTGCTGTAAATGGTCATGAGCATGTAAATAAGGCCTTGATGATATTACATTTATACATTATAGGTATATTGTGTGTGTGTGTGTGTGTGTGTGTGTGTGTGCTGTAAATGGTCATGAGCATGTAAATAAGGCCTTGATGATATTACATTTATACATTATAGGTATATTGTGTGTGTGTATGTGTGTGTTTTACAGTTTCATGAGTGAATGATGAGCCTAAGGGCTTGTTGAAGGTTTTTTTGTATCCTGGCTTTATACACCAGCTGTTACGCTTCTAATCCCAGGGCTCAAGCATTATTCTCTCTCTCTCTCTCTCTCTCTCTCTCTCTCTCTCTCTCACTCTCTCTCACACACACACTCGCTCTCCCTCTCTCTCCCTCTCTCTCTCTCTCTCTCTCTGTTTCCTCATAAGCTGTGCCTTGTTACTAGACCGTTCACTCAGCAATTCTGTCCCTCGTCACTCTCCCTGTCTGTCTCTTTTACATGATCACTCTTTGTGTCCTTTGGCCAAAAATATGACAATAGCAACACTTCCATAGACTTTAGTGAGTATTTCTGTGTTTGTGTTTTTCTCGGTGCGTGTTTGAGGCACATGAAAGCATCACCCCACGCATACCCGCAGGGCCTTGGCAAACATACGCCACTTTAGCCTCTCTCTCTCTCTCTCTCTCTCTCTCTCTCTAAATATTAGCTAGCTATTCTCTCATTCGATCGCTGTAGGAACTGCATTCTCAAGGCGAAACACCGGCTTTGCGAATGGCTTTTGATGTCTGATTTCAAATGCTATTCCAGATGGCTGCTGGATTAAGACATAGTATAGGTTTCTCATCAGAATACAGAGAATGCACCGTCAGAAAAGGAAGAAGAAGAAGAAAAAAAAGCAGCTTTGTGTTGTACAGTGATGTACGCAACATTAATAAAGAGAAGGGCTTCACGAGTTGTTTGTGTGGTGATTTTGACTGCACACAATAGTCCCTGTATGTGATCCACTATACACCGTACAAGTCAGCACCAGCCATCATTTTCATTCTATTCAGTGTCAGTCATGTGCAACCTCTCCCTGTGTGTTTTTGTGCATTTATCATCATGTGTCTGGATTAGTTTTACATGTTGCACTTATTACCAGAACATCTCTGAATAATAAGCCACCAAATCCACCATGTCAGTCATTTTTTTCTTTATTTTTCAACTTTTTTCTTTTACAAGGTGGCCAGTTGCATGTCTAAAAACACGGATCTATTTTGTTTGTTTTTTTACTTCAACAAAAACACATTAGAAGAAACCCCATATAATAAATCTATATGTATTCGAATTGTTATGTCAGAAAAGTTTCGGTTATGTCCTATGGTGAAAAAGAGGTTTTGTACCTAGTTTTCAGTGTATCGATACTCACACGATAAGATAAACATGTGTTTGTATGTTTACATGTTTTGGCCAGGCTTCAAACTTGGAACAATAAACAAACAAACAAACAAACAAAAAAAAGCTTTTAGGTACATGTTTGAGCTCTAAGCAGAGGTACAAACTATGGACATCTCCTAAAAATCAAGCACGACTAAAGCCTCAAGGAAAAGTCTCAAAGAATTCGTATTGTGACGATCGGCAAAAGGAGACCTTACCGCATACTAATAAATAACTGTGGTCTAAAACCAATTGTTTTAATTTCATTGTCCAGCCCCAGATACTCTTCATTACCTGAACTGAAAGCTGGCATCATAGACAGTACCCCTTAGAGCCAAAAAATAAACCTTATATCACTAAAATAGCTTGAGCTTATCTGATAGGACAGGGACACAAGAATGCTATTACTGCAGTGAGAGAAGTTTGAAAGAAAGCCTGGAATAAATGCATTTGTTTACACGTGTATGTGTTCTTTGTGCCTCGCTCTCTTTCAGAGGTCCTTATCTGACACCTTTTCAACTGACACGCCTCTAACTTCCTTAAAACCGCAGTCGGGTGGTCAATAAAATCACGTACGATAAAGGCCGTGTTGAGCAGCTTGGAAATGAAAGAAAAGAAAGACATGATATATTTGTATTAGAAAGCCTTTCACGTCATGCTCTAAATAGTGCTCAATAATCGCGGTGCTTTATCTAACAGATTCAGCTGAAATATATTTACAAGCCCTTAATCAATATTAGAGCATCTGTTTATTAAATGCCGTATTAAATGCGTCAGAGCGAAGTGGGCCTGAAGAAACGCAGCGTATTTAATAGGACTTTGCTGAGAAAGCACATTCACATCTGAGCTTGCACTTCTTACCTATTACAATTCCCAGAGTCTATCTGAACATTGTCATAGTGTCCTTGCTATTCGAGCAGGGCTGCTATTTTCCCTCTTCACCTGACTTCTTCTATTCAGCTACAGAAGGCTACTTGCACTCTGTCATTAAAGCACGTCGGTGTCTTTTTGCACATTTCCAGCAACTGGTTTAGCTTCTGGTGTTTTTTTATTCATGTAAAGCTATATTACAGTGCTGAAGAAGCGCACACCGGATGTATGTTTAGTAATGAATGAAAGCAAAAAAAAAGAGGATAATAGAGATTTACTATAAATAAAAAACTGAATGTTTTAAAGAGTTGCGTCACAGTTTCCAATATGCAGCAGTACAGAAGCGAGTTTATAAAGCAACCATACATCAATAATTGATTAAAAAAAAAAAAAAAAAAAAAAAAAAAAAGGAAAGGAAGTAATGGGTTACAGATTAGAAAAAGTACTGACTTTGTACCTTAAAAATGTCAAAGTACTGCTGGAGACTAACTCAATTCTAAACTCATTTAAAACCTAAACAAAGAATTTAAATATTCAATTCCCCCTACAGCACTTTTTTAAAAATTCCTTCTCTCTCTCTCTCTCTCTCTCTCTCTCTCTCTCTCACACACACACACACCCACACACACACACAGTCAGTATATAAGATGGATGCATGCATATTGGCAAGCTGCCAGTTTGGACATGAAACACTCCAAAACTACCCAGAACATCCAGCCTGACATAAACCCTGCCATAGGTGCTGTGGTTTAGTCCAACTCGGCTTAGACGGGCTCTAAAATAAGAGCGTCTCATCAATGCTTCGACTGCGCTGCATTACATGCTCCCCTCTTTTCTCCTAATCATAGCCAACAGCAGGGGAGTAAATTAAGGGCACTTAAAAAGAACTGCTAGACCAAAAGAAGCAAAAAAAAAAAAAAAGAATGAAAATACAGATTAAAAGTCAAAGCAGGCTAGTACAATCTGGCTTTATTGATTAGTCTCTTTTAAAAAAAAAAGTGTTAAGAGACCTGTTTGTTTGGCTCTGCTATGTTAAGAAAAAAAAACTCAGCCAGAGGAGGACTTGCTTGAGACCAGATGTCAGCAGCAGCCGTGCCACTTTCGCTTGGCTCTTGTAATTTGAAGTTTACCCTGTGCTGCCGAGAGCTGTAACCGCACTTGGAAAAACAAACATTTTATCTCGTTTTCACGAGGGTCAGAGGTTGGAGAGAGTGCAGCCTGGGAGGAAAAACATGGCAGCGGAGGAGAGAGCCTTCTACAAAAATGCATGGCTGTGGGTTCGATATAATTACAGAACAACAACGTGCAGAGTTACTCTATTGTAGCAGTGGGTCGAGTCTGAATATACAGTAATGAAGGAGGAAAAAAGAACAGAGCTTGATTGGAATCTAGGTAGGTGAAAAAAAAAAGAAATACGGTGGAGCCGCTATCCAAAGAAGTCTTAATCACAGACTGGAAATTTGTCCTGAGACAGACAGACTGACTGACTGTCTTTATGTTTACATAAAAGCAGAGCTGTACCTCCAACAAAATGTTAAGAAAAAAAAGCCACAGGATTTCTTTACCAGAGCCTGCAGACAATATGGTTCTACAACACACACACACACACACATGCACAAAGCTCTAGTATTAAAGACAGACATAGTATATATAGTTCTGATCAGTATCTGAAACTATGCATCTTCACTGCCTGTGAAGAATAATTACAGAAAAATATCTTCCTCTGCACCTTTTTGTTTCACCGTTAACAAAAAGGCATTTACTGGCCAATTAAGTGAAACTGTATAAAAAAAAAAACTAAAATGCTTTCCCAGGATGCCGAGCGTATGATAAAGACAGCTGTCAGTTCCTGTGCCATAGTGCCTCTATGCTCTATGTGATTACCAACCCACACGTACCCCAACATCCTGCCATTCACACGAGAGAGAGAGAGAGAGAGAGAGAGAGAGAGAGAGAGAGAGAGAGAGAGATAAAGAGAGAGAAAGAAAGGACAGATTCCAGTGTCTTTGTGTCAAAGATTAGGAGTGATTAGGAGTGAGCTGGAATGAGAGAGCTCTCTGTTTGCACTGTGATCGTACATTATCTCTGCTACAACAACACATCACATTCCTCACTAGTACACACACCGGTGTGCATGCACACACACACACACACACACACACACACACACACACACACACACACACACAAAAACACACAGTGAGAGCTACAGCATTGATGGGCTGAAACTTAAAGAAAAATTAGAACTAAACCTTCTATTTCCTAATGCAATGCTGTGATACACTGAAAAGAATAGATATGTACATGGGCATAAAGAGAGAAAGAGAGAGAAAGAGAGAGAGAGAGAGAGAGAGAGAGAGAGAGAGAGAGAGAGAGAATATGTACAGAAAGTGTGTCATTAATAGCCATGCTCATGCTGTAAGTGGCACACTGAGGTGGTTTGTGTGTTCCTGGGAGGGTCCCTGCACGGCCCAAAGTTCACACTTCAGCAGGACAGTCATCTGTGAATAGACTAATAATAGCGTAAAGGGGATTTTCATTTTGGAGTCTCAGATAGGCAGCAGTCTATAAACGTGATAACATGAGCAATACCGTGACAGAGTTATCCATAAGCAAATAAATGTAAATTTTGTATATGTGAACATTTAGCAGAAAAAGGATCATAGATGACAAAGCAAGTTAGTTAGTCAATAGCATGTACAGTACAGTAAGCCAGCAAGCTACAATAAGTATGTTTGCATGACTGTGTGTGTGTGTGTGTGTGTGTGTGTGTGTGTGTGTGTGTGTGTGTATGTGTGTGTGTGGCCTTGGGGGTAGCTCCTCCTGGAGGCCCCAGGCGATCCTAAGCTAGGCTTAAAGCCAGTCAGCTCTGCCACTGTTTGCTCAGGACATGCCATAGGAAGCTAAGACAACTGCCTGTGTTTGCCCAAACCCTGCTCTCTCTCTCTCTCTCTCTCTCTCTCTTTTCCTCAATAAAGCTCGGCAGTGCATTCCTCCCCTCCGTCCACACCACTTGCCCGCTCTGTTTATTTATCCCATATTCTCCTGCTCAGCCTATGGAATCTCCACAGCTGTCTGTCCACTTCTCAGAAACACTGGGAAGAAACGAGAGCACTGAAGTTCCACGTTTATTCATTTCTGGAGGTCCTTGTCTTCTTAATGTGCCACAAATGTTGCAATCATTTGAAGAAGAAGAAGGAGACGCCCTGGATGTAGCATGAACCTCTTAGAGTAGCGCAAACCTCATCATGTGAAACTTGTTGGTCACAGTTCAACTTAACTTGCAAACTTTCTGGTTGTTCCCTGTTAGTTATTAGTGTAATGTTTTGGGTCAAGCTCTCTTGGGTACATGTCAAACAGTTACCACATGTCCTTCACATTTCTCCCGGTCAAATGTTTTGATAATCCGCAGAGATAGACAGACTATCAGCAACGTTCAACTCATGTCAAACTTTTTGCTACATTACAGGTAGTCAAACCTCCATGAAATTGTCTCTCTCACTCTTTTTTTCGTTACACTAGACACATTTTCCTCTCCTTTTTTTAGTTCCTGATAAAAGAGGATGATGAGAGTCCATTTCACACTGTTCAGCTACATTCTATTATGGTACACTTTGACGGCGAGTAACCGAAATAACTCCTCCATATAAAACAGTACCAAAGCCTGCGATTACTTCATGCTAATGCTGCACGCAGCTCGTTCGGGGCTAAACCTATTCTTTTTATATTGAAAAGGCTCATGGTTAATAAAACACAATCATCATCTAAAAATAAATAAATAAATAATTTAAATAAATAAATAAACATCCAAAAACCAAAAACTGTTGTTAGCAGAATGAAAACATGAACTTCACTCATCAGGCTAATGCACATAAAACTCCAAACAAACACAGCATTCAATATTATTATTATTATATAAATGTTATCATTTAAAAAAAATACATTTTAATGGCGGGGGAATTATTCGTAAACAACAAATCCCTTGTTTGAAAGAAGTATTTTTATTTATTTTTTTTTAAATACCAGACACAGATCTTTAATTTTTCCAAAAAAAGATAAGCTACAGCTTAAACAGTAGCATGAAAAACATGAGCTAGCATACTTGCGCTATGTTTAATCTTCTATTTTGAATTCATGACTTCATGACACACACGGTCCCAGAACAATGTAGTCCTTCTTCATGTGAAAAGCTACATCTAACAAAGGTTTAAACAATTTGAACTTTTCAGGATAGAAAGCAGTAAGCTTGTGTTTTTAAAAACAAAAAACAAAAAAAAAAATACAGAAAATGCAGAACAAAAAAAAAGCACTGAGCAAAGATATTGAAGCAAACACTGTTCAAAAGCTTAAACTACAAGTTTGCAGGTCTCGCTGAAAAAGCCACAGATGAGAAAGGTCTGCAAGCGGGTGGGCTAAAATAAGGCGAGCAGTTTCATTGTATTTATGTAACGCTTCCTTTAAAAAGTCCCTCATCAGAGCAACACAACACTGAGAACTACCAATCATTTGCTGGGAAGAAAACACACGATTAGTGTATACAGTGGTAAATTTGAGTATTTTTTTTCCTCCTTTATTTTTTAAAGGCTAATACTGATGCCATTATGTTTATGGTGAAATGGGGGCGATTATGTAAAAATATTCACTCGTGAGAAGTTGATACTCGCATTCCTTGCCTAGTTTTATATAGACTTTTATTTCATTACCTTTATTTATTTCCCCTAGAGGAATTGTGAAAGAGAACTGTAACAACTGGAGGATTACACGGGGTGGAATAGCGACGGCCGTAAATCATAGGAAGGCCATTAGAAACCTCAGTTATCTGCTACCAAGTCAACATCCCTGATGCCCATTCTGGAATTACAGCAGCTCTACATGCCTTCAACACACACACACACATACCCACCCACACCCACACCCACAAACACCCCTGTATATATTATACTGTATATACATACATCAACACAAACACACACACCTACCTGTATATATATATATATATATATATATATATATATATATATATATATATATATATATACATACATACATACAGTCACACACACATACACACACATGCACACACACGCACACTTGTGCAGGGGTTAAAACACTTCCTGACCAAGAAGTGCAATACTGAAAGCCACATACACGTGGGTGACAAAGAAACTGTGCTAACTGCGAGATGCCATCCTGTTTGGTTGAGGCTCTGCTGCCACAAAGATATTTCCCATTTCAAACTTAGCCAAGAAGCCATATGTACCAGCCGGTCCAAAACAATGGCTTTGCCTATAACGGAAACCAGCACACATAAATGCTTTTCATGTCCATGGCACCGGTTTGAAAGGCTGCACAATAACAGCGCCGCCCGTCTGCTCGTTCATCACGACTGACACGCTGCATGCTTTTAATACTAAAGAAAGGAATATCAAACAAACCTGTGTCAGTACTATTAAACAGCAACACTTGTGTTCGGCAGCTTTGCATGAGATTCTCTTGAGGCGCAAACGAGTTAAAGCCTCTTTAGCTTTTTGTTCCTCTGTAGAGAGAAGAGACATCAGTCAGCACTTTATGGGTTCTGAGTTCTTAACCACGCTGGGTGGACTAGAACAATAAACCTCTGTCTTTAAAGTGACAGTCGGAGTGTGGCAACATCTGGTGGCAGGGCTCATTTTGGGTTTCCACACCGCTGATTGACATTATAGTCGTCGGAAAAAATAATGTGCCCCAAAAAATATCTGTTACGCCCTACAGTCTATGACCCGCCATTTCTTCCTCTTTGGTTTTCACCCCACTGATTGACACTGCAGAAAAATTATGAAAAAATAAAATTCCTTACTCGCCAAGGTTCACCTTCCCCCATTGATATAATGAGGAGCAGGGGAAATGTGATGCGGGGGAGGTGGTGGCAAGGGGGAGGTTGCAGGGTTGGGGGGGGTGGCTAAGGGTGCTGTTGTAGCTACTGCTGAACCCATCACCACTTCCTGGAGTTGGTGGGGGTGTGTTAGAGCCCCATGGCATACCACTGTAGCTGTAAGACGAATGGGTAGGAAACGCAGGCCCACATCAAGGACTGACTGATCCTGATCAAAGTGCCTTAAAACACTGAAAGGGGACCGAAAATTAATTGTCCTTGTTTTAGTTGACTTGTTTACTTTGGGGTCATATTCTAGCAAATTACTAAGCTTACTAAGCGAGATGAATTTTCACTCACAATGTTCTGTTCCTAAAGCAGACATGCTAAAAGAAGACAGGAAAATGTGGATGTCCACCATTTGAGGAATGTTGTCGGGCTGTGAATATTGTTCATTGAATATTGCTCGGTTCTGCAGTAACGTGCAGCAAACCGTACTAAATCATAACATCATATTATTATTATTTTTTCTTTTTAATATCCTGTTACAACATTTTACAACCAAAGGTTTCATTGTCTTTTCCGGCTGCGCAAATATTTTAACCTGCCTCCTCTCCTCTTCAGAAAATTCTTCAGAGTGCTCCCTTGCCTTTATATGTTCACCTGCAGTGCTTCTACACAAAAAAAGCATTAATCTGGACAGATATTGTTATATAATAAAAAGTGTAAACATCACTGGATCACTGCAAAATCCTGAATAGATGATTAAATGGCTGTTGAAGGAACCAACTCATTACTAATCATGCTAGCACCAGAACTACTGTACATTACCCATCAGCCGCTGAATGTCACATGCCTCACCAATCTCGTTCACCTGTGTCGATTATAAATAGTTAGCAGCACTATTTATATTCTTGTTGTCGAGCTTTTGTCTTTGTAGTTGTTGTTTGTATCTTGTATTTCCTCTACGTTCATGTTTACAGCTCTTGGTTTCAGGTGTATTGTTTGGAGGGTTGTTTGTTTGCACTTTACCTAATAAATTGCTTGCCCTTGCATCAGCCTTCGCATCCCATTCGTGTCCCATTTCATTCTGCGGAATGTAACTATGAGTGAAACTACAAGGGTCAAGCATTTCCCTTGATCCTTTAAATGGAGTTTTACCTCGCGAAATACAAGGACTATTCACACACAGCATCATTAACTGCCAATAAGGCCTTTACAATGCAAACGCTTAGATTCACAATTGACCAATCAAATCATTCCCAGTCATCAAGACAGAATGTATTCTGCTTTTGTGGCACCAGGAGCTACTGTGCTAGATTATGAGCTGTGAGATCTTCTCTCAGTTGGCCTTGGCATCTCTACAGATTCAAAGGCTTTTCTTTTTACCTCTGCAATTTCAGCAAATTTCAACAGAAGCCCATGGTGTTCTTTTCCCCATGGATGGAAATCATTATTATTTACAGTGTGCATTAGTGAATCAGTGTGCTATTCAGCGTCCAGCCAGCAGCCATTCAAAACCCAAGCCCCACACACGAGGGCTCCAACTCTGTCTTTCTGCCAAGGCCAATTAGTGCAACGCTGGGTTAGCACTCCTACTGCTACTGGTGAGCCTTGGCAAAACAGCAGAAACATGCGCTAGATTTTACACACACACACACACACACACACACACACACACACACACATATATATATGTATATATATTTTTTTTACAACATTTTACATTTCATTTACGGCATTTAGCAGACACCCTTATCCAGAGTGACTGAGGGTTAAGGGCCTTGCTCAGGGGCCAAGCAGTGGCAGCTTGGTCCTGGGGTACAAACCTATGACCTTCCCATCAGTAGTCCAACACCTTAACCGCTGAGCTACCACATCCCTATATACAGTATGCTCATATCCTTTTATACTAGTGGATGCGGTTGTGTTCAGAATGAACCAATCATATTCATTCTCATGTTCTCATTCTCAGTAATTATCATACAGCTGTTATCAATTCAATTATTTTGAGTAATCGCAAATTAAGATCAGCCGATTCTGTAGGATTTACTTTACATCTTCTTGGTTTTATCTGACTGCCTGAGCCATGGCACAGTGCTTACAGAGCAAGTACAGTATCTCACTTGTTGAAAGCCATCGATCAGGAGAGGGGTATAAAGGATTTCCAAAATATTAGATATACAGAGAAACACTGTGAAAACCATCAGCATCAACAAAGAGAGAAACTGGAGCAACAGAGTAAAATCACAAAGAACAGGACGTCCCACCAAAGGTTATAACAGAACAAGACAAAAATATACCAAGAGACCTACAGCTACATTAAAGGAAGAGATGCATGAAAATCTGACAAGAACTGATTACTGTGCATGTGACTGCAATCTCCTGTTATTCACATGTCTGGGATAAGGGCTAAGGTGACTAGACAGAAGCTCTTTCTCACAAAAGAACATCACCCCAAACCACATGGCACAATGCTTCATGTTCCAAATGGTTTAATAAATCCAAAATTACAAAAGGAGTGTTTTGGGTGCAGCATGGTGGTGGCTGCATCATGCTGTAAGGCTGCTTTTCTTCAGTCAGACCTGGGATTTTTTTTTTTTTTTTATCAAGGTGGTGGGAATCATGAATAGATACAGATACCAGTCAATTTAAGTTCAAAACCTTCAGGTGTCTGCTAGTGAGCTGAAGATGAAAAGGAATTTCACCTTTTAACACGACAATGACCCAAAGTATACAAATCAACAAAGGAACGGCTTAACCAAAAGAAGATCGATGTTTCTGAATGTCCTAACCAGAGCCCAGACCTGAATCTAACTAAAACTCTGTGTGCTGACCTGAAGTGGGCTGTGTGCAGAAGCCATGACAGTTTGATGAATATAGAATGTTTTCACAGAAAGACTGAGAAAATATTGCCAAGTCAAGATGGGCCATGCTGATAGACTCAAACCCAAAACCACTGGGTGGTGTAATAAAAACCAAAACTGATCGAATAGAAGCCTTTATTTTGTCAGAAAGAATTTCACTGTGCTGTAATGTATTTCTTCACATATCCCAGAGCACAAGGTCAGCTATGATACAGCACCTGTGGAGCAGAAAGGGTTAAGGGCCTTACTCAAGGGCCCAACAGTGGCAGCTTGGCAGTGCTGCGGCTTAAACCCTAATCCTCTGATCAACAACCGAGAGTTTTAACCGCTCAATAAAGTATTAGTTTAGAGGTGTGCACAATTATGCAACCAGGTTATTGAACGTTTATTATCTGTACTTGTTTCCCCTAAAGTGTCTGATTGTTTTTCGCTTTATTTGCATACTTTGCAATTTCCCATTAAAGGTGGAATCAGTTGATTCAGTTTGGTTTCATTTCTACATCTTAAAAACCTACCGTTTTAAACGGGGGTGTGAAGACTTTTTCTATCCATTCTAGGGTTTCATTTCTGGCTTTGCACATCAGATTACTTGCTGTTCACCAAATCTCTTAACGTGAATAAAGAGCACAACAGCACGACATGTTTATAAGAAATACATAAAAATATATGAAGAAAGGAGGCTGCGACTGATTTGTTTTAGCCGAGGCCACAGGTTACATAAATGTGACATAAATCAATCCTATCAGTGACAGATTACACAGAGTGAAACGCCCTGTAGTTTGCTTTGCTTCTGCATCCATAACACGTCATCAGCGGTTATTGAGAAGGCGCTTGTAAAATATAGTCATGGGGTAATGAACGTGAAAGAGGTGGATTATTATCATCCTTTATTCTCAAATGTCGTTGGAAAAGAAGCTAAAAACAGATAGACTATGCACATATTGTCTAGTCAAAGTACAAATTACTCAAAATGACAGATGACAAAACAGTTTAGTGAGGGTTTTTTTGGGGGATTTCTTTATTTTTTTTTATTTTTTATTTAACAGTTACAACTTTTCCGTTCACCATTTTTGGTATGTGGAGGAAACCTGGCATGAAGCCAGTTGGGGGATTAGAGAGTTAAAACAAAATTAGAAATCATGAATGCAGATTTCTTTCAGACTTATCTGTCTCCAAATGTGTGTGTCTGTGTGTGTGTGTGTAATTGTTAGAGATTGTGATATAATTCATTAATCAACCCTAATTTCATTGTTGGGCTAGTGATCGATTTGAATATTTGATCCTTCATCTACACACATACAGTATAAGCCTCAAAACATTATTAAGCCTTTATCCATTGCAATTTTAGTTTCATAACAGAGTGGTGTGGAGGTGAGTTATCTTGTTTAACTAGCTAAGGTAACAGGAACTATATTGTGCTTCCTCACAGATAGTTATGAGCTCCCAAATTACTTTACAATGGATACACTGAAATGAGAGAGAGAGAGAGAGAGAGAGAGAGAGAGAGAGAGAAGAGTCCTGCCTTGGATTTTACACCTTGCAGCTATAATTAAAGTTTAATCAAACTTAAGATCGACCTCATTTGCAACTCACCTTTCAAAGCTCACCCAGTGACACACACCGGTGTACAGTGTGTATCTCAGTGTGTACAGTCAGGGTGGAAAAATTCTCTCTGCGCTGAATCACGTACTGTTACACTGAGCTAAATTACTGCGTGACCATGTGTTAAGACTGAGACACACACGACTGCGTGATTTTGTTTAAAGTCTCAAATGTTTATTTACTGATAGCTAGAGTTTATATCTGCTGCGTGTCTTTAGATAAGACTGTACAGTAGCTCACAATACAATAACGAATAGCTTTCAATTAAAAAGTGATATTTGAAGCATAAACCATAGAAAATAATTCCACCCTATACATCGAAAATACTGTTAAAATATATTAAAATAATATAATTCTAGGGGGCACGGTGGCTTAGTGGTTAGCATGTTCGCCTCACACCTCCAGGGTCGGGGTTCGATTCCCGCCTCCACCTTGTGTGTGTGGAGTTTGCATGTTCTCCCCGTGCCTCGGGGGTTTCCTCCGGGTACTCCGGTTTCCTCCCCCGGTCCAAAGACATGCATGGTAGGTTGATTGGCATCTCTGGAAAATTGTCCCTAGTGTGTGATTGTGTGAGTGAATGAGTGTGTGTGTGTGCCCTGCGATGGGTTGGCACTCCGTCCAGGGTGTATCCTGCCTTGATGCCCGATGACGCCTGAGATAGGCACAGGCTCCCCGTGACCCGAGGTAGTTCGGATAAGCGGTAGAAAATGAATGAATGAATGAATATAATTCTATATAAATATTATAATGTCAAAATAATTTAAAACATATAAAGTTTAAACTTTAATGAAATAAATTAACTTTTCAAATGAAGTTTTCTTATGACAGATTTGGTCATTGATTGCTTTGTAATAATAATAATAATAATAATAATAATAATAATAATAATAATAATAATAAAAAGAAGAAGAAGAAGAAGAAGAAGAAGAAGAAGAAGAAGAAAATGTATTTATGCTAAAAACACTAAAGGTATCTCTTAAGGTTGCTGCAATATTTAGATGCATGTACGGTTTGTTCGTGTATTGCTGTAAATATAATTAAACATATGAACAAAACCCACAGGTTATACACTAATTTATTGAAATGATAGCTTCAAAACCTTTAAAACCGGAGTCAAGTTTCCGCTGTGATGATGTTCACAATATCACGTTCAACATGTTCCTCGTCCTGTATATTAATATTAAGTGATATTAGGTGGAAGGTGTACGTCTACTCTGTAATGTCTGAGTGGCCGACAAGGTGAACGATAACAGCGGAGATTTCGCGCGACACTCAGCAATTAGATAATGTTTGGTCATTGTTTTCCTTCAAACTAGAACATTTTGAAAGGTTTCGTTTTAACGACTTCCAAAGTAGTTTATGCTGAGCGAGTGGAAACGTTAAGCTTGGGCGGATCGATTAAGCAACTTTATACGTTTGTCAAAAGGAAACTCAGCTTCACATCTACCTCAGCAGGAGATTTCAGAGGAAAGAAGCCACATAATGGGGGCGAATTCAGGGTGCTATGATGTCGTTAGAGAAGGCAGTAATTTCTTTAATACCCCTGGGCAGGGTAGACGAGCGTTTTAAAGGATACGCAACAAAAATTCTTCAGTTTTACAACAGAAAATTAGAGTTATTTTAAGAGTACATTAGTAAAAAATATATAGAAAATATATCAACAGGAACAAGTTTTTTTTAAATAATTCTATAATCGATTATATTGATAATATTTGTCAGCTGCATGCATCAAATTAAGAGGGGATCGATGAAGTGGACATTTTTAGCCTCTAGGACCCGTAAGGTCAACTTTATGGCCCTGCATATCTCAGCCGAGTGGCATAGCGCGCACGCACACACACACACACACACACACACACACACACACACACACACACACACACACTAGTGAATGGCTCTGACTCATGCCGAATGCAGAGTTCTCACCATGGGAAAAGTGTCACCAGACGTAGGATACGCATCGTAACATTTCACTTTTCCCCTTAACTGCACACTATGTGGTTTACTACTCCTTTCGAAGCAAAACACCTTTATGGTTTCCTTTTTTTATAGAAGTATGAAAGGTATAATTTGCTCACTGCGAAATACGTGACAACATATAATTTGGCTTAGAGACAGAGATTTTCACAAGTATTTTGGACGTTTTATCTAACATTCTCGAAGGCCCACCGAATCATTTTCACACGAAAAGAGGAATTTGATGACTATCATTTCAAACTCATAAATATTCCTAACAGAGCTGATCCTTTTGTGCTCTGTCTCTACCGTTTTTATCCAGTAGTGTATTCCTCGCTTTATAATATGAGTGGTTTAGCTCTTTGCCTGGTGAGCATAACAAGCTTCTCTCCACTCAGAATGAATGAGTAACCCAAAGCAGCCTCAATTTTCACTCAGTTAGTCTGTCTCTCAGTCAGTTAGACTGCTTCTTTCTGCCTAATTACCCTTGCCATGTGTAAAGTGGAGAGCTGTGGGCCAACACTTCATTTTATACGCACTTGCATTGTATCGGCCTCATTCAGAGGTGAAAGGATCTGGCAAAAGTATCTAAATATAAATGCCATCTTATTTTCCACTATGGTTGAGTCATGGGGGGACATATTGACTGTAAACATGGTTGCAGGCAATCAGTTTAGGAAAAGAGGAACAAGCACATTAATTGTACACGAACAGCAGTTTACTAGCTGATAGCGAGTGCAACCGGCTGGATGTAGAGCAGGAAGAAGAAAAAAAAAAACAGACTCCTGGATTTTATAGAATAGGGAAAGAAGAAGGTATCAAACTATAGAAAATGGAATGTTTTGTGTGTGTGTGTGTGTGTGTGTGTGTGTTTGTGTGTGTGTGTGCGTGTGTGTGTGTGTGTGTGTGTGTTTTAAATCAGTACGATTGTACACCTGGGGCTTATTCCGATTGAATCATATGCTCCATAGATCTTGCCTCAGGGTGTATTATCAATGTGAGCACATTACACACACATGCACACACACACACACACACACACACACACACACACACACACACACACGCACAGCAGTGTGCATTATTATTCTGATTAGGGGGTTAAACACAAGGTGCATGGAACCTCTGAGTTTCCATGAGAATTTTCTTCAACATTTTTAAAAGGATTTTTCTCCTCTAGTAAGAACTGTGCAGATCAAACTGCAAGCCAAGCAGAAGTAAACCAGTAGCTAATAGCTAGTCTAGCAAAGAGACATATGCTGGATCAGTCTCATGGTGGTGCCGTCAGGCAGAGTTTTAGCGTTAAGCCCATTTATTGAGAAACGTGACTCTTTTTTTCCTCCGATATCTTGACTTAATGGGAACAAACTTACAAGTTGGACCATTAAGCCCTGCCTATTTCTATTTTCAGCTCGATTGCAGAATATGAGAACGCTCCTTCGCAAATCCTTCGCAAGTCCTAGGATCTTTGGTGTATCGTCATAAGGTTGGTCTCAAAAACACTCAATTATGAATTAGCATTTGCACAAGGTGATTGGACCCCTAAATCACTCCTTGCAGCAATAATAATTATTAGTATTAAATTGTTCTTGTTGATGTCATAGATCCATTATTAAATCATGTAATGTAGTGTGGGTGCTTTGGATGCTTTTTATTGGTTGTTTGTCATTTTACAGTTGCTACATACATCTTATATGAAGGAGCCATATATACATGCTGCTAGATTCAGTGCTCTGCTACCCCTTTCCAGTAATTGCACTGCTTTGGAGTTATTTTTAGTTGCTTAAGTGGACAAGTAAAAGCTAGAGAGAAAGAGCGAGAGACAGAGAGAGAGGGGGGGGGGGGGGGTTTGAATAATGTGCTGAGTTCACTAATGGGGCTTCAAAGTATCCTTAAATGAATCAAGGTCTTTTACAGTCATCAGACAGGTAACAGAGAACCTGTCAATCCCACCCACACTCTGATTAGTGATTCAGACTGAACAACGGGGTAAAGAAAAAAAAAATCTGGTCTGTCATTTAAAGTTTAGCGTAACTTTATATTGATGGGAGAAACTTGGGCCATATGCTTTAGGTTCAGTTTTGACAGCTGGACACTGGTATGTAATTAAACAGTGGGCTCGTAGTTTGCGTCTGGTTAATAACTTCTTCTTTTCGTTATATCCAGCATAACATGAAACAAAAGCACTTTTTTTCCCATATGGTACTGTTTTCCTACACTTCATAATAGAGAGGATTATATCTCAAAATAGGTTTCAGGTTCTATTGTTTACTGTAAATGTTTGAAAAACTTTTGTACTGCCACTCTTGTGTCTAAATATCCTTGCTAATGGCCAAAAGTGCTTTAGCATGCTCATAACTGCGTAACGATATTGCTGAGCTTGGTAGGGCTGATTACATTCATGCTATGTTTGCCTGATTTGTCTCATTTAATCTGAATGTTTGGGTTGTAGTGCATTTCGGGTTCTATACAATAAGGTTAACGGTGGGGTATGAGGTGGAGTGGGGGGAGGGGAGGTTGGGAGCTGAGGAGGGTTGGGGGGGCAGTTGCTTGGGTTGGAGGCTGTTATGGGGGCGCCTCTCCTAAACTTTCCAACTTCGTATTTTTTGCGAAGTGAACAAGCCTGAGGCTATATGCACAAATCATAATGCATTCAGCAAATATTCTCTGGACAAAACATGCATTTATGAAGAGATGGCCTTTACTGGAGGAATGCATAGAGAGTATGCTTAACAAACAATACACCCACACACGAGAGAGAGAGAGAGAGAGAGAGAGAGAGAGAGAGAGAGAGAGAGAGAGAGAGAGTAGATATAAAATGAATTTGTGCATTTGAGAGAGATAATAGCTTTCTATATTACCACTGTACAAAATGGTTGCCACTCTGTTATAGCTGCTAGCTAATCTCAGTTCCAGCAAAACTGAGTTCAACATGAACGCATAGATAAACTGCAACTGAACAGATCAGAAAAAGAGAAGAGTGCCTACAGTTAAACTCCTTCAGTTTAGGCTAATCTACACAGGAACAAACATGACTTGAATGTGAAATATGTGTCAACTTGAAAAATCCAGCTCATCTATGTGACTCTGTTGTTAGAAACTTGTGTTTTTTTTTGCTTTCAGCATCTTACAGTTTAAGCTATACAAGCTGTCTCATAGCATGAACCTCACAGGATGTATGACATAAGTCATCAAATGATCATTTGACTGCTTGTTGTCTATTCGATCAGTTCCTCAGTTACTGCATACTGATGTCCTGTAATGCTAACTGTGTTGGGTCTTCTGTGTAACGGAAGTCAGCGTGAGCTACACTGCACTTGGTATATTCGAAGCTATAAAGAATAAAGAAGTTCGACAAAGAAGTTTTATTTTCTTGTGTTTGTGAAATACAAGCAGTTTAAGCTTCTTATGTGCATGCAAAGCTGTTTCCTATATTTTTTTTATGTAATGCACACGTTTTTGGATTCCTGTTCTAGGCCTTTATTAGAGTGTGCAAGCCTATATCTGTTCTTGTGTACAATTACCATCACTTCCATCCAAATGCTGCTGTAGAAAGGTATTTTGAATTTACTATAGCAATAAGTGTGACATTATTTATTCCTCAACATCCATCGCTTTCAGGTGAGCTAGAACTAATCCAGGTTTTTCATTCTCTACCTTAAAATGAGAAACTGGCATGCTCTTGCTAGTGTTGGGTTTCTATACGTCCATAACCGCCATTTCCACTGCAAGAGCCAGTGTTCGGTGTTCATGTGTAGAGGTTTAAACACAGCAGCTAGTGCATTAACATTAGCAACAGGAAATGAGAGCCACCTATTATGGTTGGCCTAGTTTTGCAGAACCATTTCCGGTTCAAGGGATACCACAGAACCCCAATGCATATCTAGATGTTCTTATTATGCACATGCGGGCTCCAATAGGATGCACAACCTCCCGGCCACATTTGAACATTTGCTTTATTAATGCAGGCTTGCATAAAGGGTCTATTGTGGCCGAGAGAGAGCAGACGTTTCCCTTCAAATTTGCTGCAAAATGTCCACTTGAAAAAGATCATTTTTCAGCATGTGCAGTCGGCATACTGTACCCACTCTTGGCTCGCCGGCTGATCTTTTCCATATGTTCCAACCCACAAGCTAAACTCTGCGACACACTTCTATAAACACACATCACCAAATTATGAGTTACTTACAGGGGAAATGGGGAGTTTTAAGTGCAGTACCGCAGGGTGAAGAGCAAAGCAATACGACTTGTACGTCAAAACCTTCCATCCATTTTGTATCGTACATCACTTTGCTTACAGTTCTCTCATCATGTTTCTGACTTATTTATTGTCCTTTATCTAAGAGACTATATATGTTTGCTCACATCTTATTTGCTCAGGGAAGTTTAAATATGCTAATATTATTAAAGTATGTTTTGCAGCCTTGATTTTTCTTTAACAAATGTCCAGTGCATGTATCAGACTTCAGCTTGGATGCGACTCTAGAAACTCTCTTGCGAATAACCGTTACATAGCACCGGGATGAACCGCTGACAGCTGACACAACATGATTGGTTTGGTGGCATATCGATCTCAGATGGCTTTCTGCTTAATGTACTGACCTCAAACGTTCAAATGCAATTTCACCACTGAATCATTCGGCTTATTAATTAAAACATGCGATCGGTCTTAAAACAACAGTAAGTACAATCCTCACAATCTGGGCTTTGGTTGCATTCGGTCAAATGAATATGAATTGTAACAGTAGAGTGTACGTACTTTATTAATCCCCAAGGGGAAAATGTATATATATGTATTACTGTATTTCATCACATCATTAAATAAATAAATAAATAAAAAACTAAGGCAATGTATTAAGCATAATAAAAGCATTCAAATCTTTATTAATATCTGCATGCAAAATAAAAACCAAAAAAAAAAAAACATTATTTTCCTCATTCTGTTAAAAATATCTACAGGTACAGACAGTTTTAGTGCGAGTCAAAGACAGACAGTAAATACAAGTGGAACCAGAGCTCTGTAAAGTAAAGTAAAGTAAAATAAAAACATAAACCAGCTTTAAACTAATGTTCCCCATCACGTACAAGCGTATTATCCGATTTTAAAGCCCAAATGAGCCTAAAACTACATTTTAAACACGTCTCAACGCTGTGTATGGCGATGTGTTTTGGTTGGAAGTGAAAGCTGAATTCACTCGAAGTTAACAGTGCCCAAAACAGCATATATACATATAGTATATAAACACAATGCGTAAAAATCCCACTCGTGTTAACATCTAACTGTCTCACAGCCGTGTATCTGTTCGGCTTTAAAGGACCTGCGGCGATACACACTTGGAACACACACCTATTCTCATCTGATACAGTATAATAACATGTATTAGACTATTACGCCCTGTGACTATACATCTGTCCGGGACGCACGTGCCAAACACGACACATGTATAACTTCAGTGTTGTTTTGATTTAGTCCTAGTGACATACAGGTAGCAGGAGCGCGCGTGCACGCCTGTTTGACCATACCAGACTAAATAAGATGATGGGATCTGGTGAG
This sequence comes from Tachysurus vachellii, assembly GCF_030014155.1. Lineage (NCBI taxonomy): Eukaryota > Metazoa > Chordata > Actinopteri > Siluriformes > Bagridae > Tachysurus > Tachysurus vachellii. Next base: position 19,037,650 of record NC_083463.1, on the reverse strand, counting down.
AAACGCGTGCTTATGGTTGTTTATTTGAAGCTTGAACTGTGTTCATCGTAGTCCCGTGTTTTCTACATCGCCCTTTCGCTGACCAATAACTGAATCCGATTAGGAACGAATTAGACCGGGCGGTAATTAATTAATTGCTGGACTCTGTGTAGCACGTGGAGCTACGACTACGTCACCGCAGCGCCGTTTACAGGGTTAAAGTGGCATCAGCACTAAACTCACGATACTGTAGCAAAAGGAGAGACAGAATAGCGTTAAACACGACGCGTTTAAAAACTACAAATAAAAAGGAATCGTTTGCATGAAGACACTGTAATGCACGTGCACCGTAAAATACCTCGTTCTAAAGGGAAAAATCACCCGGGAATAAAAAAGTGCCGTGATATTTATGACAAGTCATTTTAAGCATCCGAAACCTTGCTGTAAATTTCGTTTCCATCAACTCTGTTCCTCTAAGAAAAAAACAAAAACAGAAAGTTTCATGTTTCGACACGACCGGACGCGTGGAAATGCTGTAGCTCGAAAACCCTGCGATTATTTTCTTATTTCGGGGAGCCGCGTTTCCCCTGAGACGCGACGTCAAATTCAGCCACGCGCGCTTGTTTTTGTTGTGCCACCAATTAGCCAATAGTCAGAGAGCACCGAGCGCTCGCTTTTTTCCGCCAACATAATTCCTCTAAAGTCCAACTTATGGACATTTGGACATGCTTTCTCCTTACATCCCGTGTTCTGTTACTCGTCCCCAGACCACGCGTTTTTGTTTTTTTTTCCCCTACACGGAACTATATTGACGCGTCTCGCGGGCGTTTTGCAATCCTGAAATGCGCAAATAAACAATTGGAAATAAGGGGAGAAAAGGACAAGAGTAGCTTTCCAACTTCCGCACAAAGAGTTCGGCTCGCGCGGTTATGGAGGCTCCGGGAACGAACGAGAATAAAAAGTAAGTCGGTGCGCAAGAAGAAGAAAAAAGAAGAAGAAAAAGAAGAAGCAAAGCATTGTTGCACTTTGGTTATTACCTTGTTGCAGTGGTAATAGTCCAGAGAGGCGAAGCTGGAGTCGGTGGATAACGTGCAGGAGCCCACGCTCGAAGGGGGTGCAGGATAAAATCTCACATCCATCGCCTGCTCCGCTCCACTGAAGGCATGAAAACAGGTTCAGCGTCTACGAGTCAGTCTCTCAGTCTCTCTCTCTCTCTCTCTCTCTCTCTCTCTCTCTCACTCTCTCTCTCGAGCGCGCGCGCTTGCTCTATTGTTAACCCAAACAAAAAAGAAACAGAACGATTGAAAGAAGAAAAAAAGGGGTTGAGTCTCTCTCTCTCTCTCTCTCTCTCTCTCTCTCTCTGTTCGCGGTTTTTCACTTCAGCACGATCAACACATCGGTTGTGCCTGAGGATGAGGATGATGAGGATGAGGAGGTTGTACTGACTTGTTTAGGTTCGGACCGAACGCTAAGTGTTTATTGAAGTTCACTTTTTAGAAGCTAAGAGATGCTGCACCTTGCTATCAAAGTGGATGTAAAGCACCACTGCAACCCTGATAACTACTACTGCGTGTGTCCTTTTCATAAACACAGCGCAGACATCCGGTGTGTTTGGGTTTTTGGTGTTAATTCACGCACTCGGTGTGTAGAAGCAGGAGACCGGCGTCCATGCGGTCAGGTTCCATGGGAAACGCCAAGCGACCCCTGCTGGTGGGAAACGTAACAGAAAGGGAGAGAGAGATACAGAGAGGGAGAGAGATACACAGAGAGAGATATATAAAGAGAGGGAGATACAGAGAGAGAGAGAGATACAGAGAGAGAGAAAGAGAGATACAGAGAGAGAAAGAGAGATCGGTTTGACAGACATCATTAGCAGAAGGTGAAACCGGAAGTGGACAGTGCATCGGCTAAACAAGCTCAAGACAATATGGCTACACTTTGATTTCCCTAATCAGACTGATAACGTTCTAGGATTTCTATTATTTCAATGGATTCTTGTTTGGCCTTCATTCAATTAGTCCTCTATGTATGAATTCATTTACAGTTAAGAAAATGAAATGAATTATGCCCAAATCATAACCCCTACAGACTGCCCCGTCTTATATCTATATTTATAAATACATGCCTATATGCTTCGCAGTATTATTCATGCACATGTGTATCAGGCAATATACTTTATTTTTTGACAATATAATAATTTGAGAGCATTTTAAAGAATGATTGACAGCATTTAACTGTGTATTATTACGACGTTAAATATCACAGTACGTGTGTACGTGAGGTCTGCTTTTGGACTGGATTTTGAGCTTATTGATTAAACACATTTGAAAAACTAGCTACTGTTGTATTGTCATGGTTTCAGTTCGCATAACCACGTTGTAACAACCCGGAGTGGTAACAATTGTCTGAATAACACACGCAACAATGTCGCTGGACTGACTGGAAAGGTGTTGCTGAAAGATGGCAGTCAATCATGCTAAACATGTAGAATCAGGAAGCAGGAGAGCAGAATTCCTGAAGCAGGGTAATAGTCATAAAGAGGAGACAGTCCAGATATGGCATATCATGTTAAGGGCCTTGTGGGCACCCAACCTCTGTTTTGGTAGTGGTTCTTCCTTTCCTTCATGACTGAGCGCTGGTCTGAGGATCAGATGCTCTTTAGGCAGCACCATAAGGCATGCAATATGGGTACACCAAAGAATTCTCTGGAGGTTTGCTACCATAGAAGGCTGCAAGGTTAATCGATTGGTTTATGGAATTGGTTAATATTACCAGATCTGGTCAATGTGGTGCATGCTGAAACGAAAGGCCTGTGTAATAGAGGAATTTGAGTTTCCTGGTTTTTTATAGTGTTATGGAATTTTACAGTGCTTTCCTGTTGTTTAATGGGTTGTGATCTTACAACAGTGGACCACATGTATTGCAATGGCCGCCAAGTACTGTATATCATAGTGTAGAGATGGACTTGCCCTTGTCTAACAGTCCTGTGAAGAAAGAGTAGTGTTTTAGGAATCAGGAAGTACATGCTAGTTGATGCGGTGCATGCCAACAATAGAACAACTTCTTCCTAAGGATATGCAAGTTATAAGGAAGAGCTGAAGATGAATAGGACCTTCCAAGCTGTGTTATCTCAGTTCCAGACTCATCCAGAAATACACTTTGCTTTCTTAACCTCATACTGTGATTATCAGTCATTGCTGTATGTGGCCATTATGACTGGTAAGTTGTTTGAGTCATCGTTAAACAATCATCTAAATCAGTCTAATCAGTCAGGCTGAATCAGTCTAAATCCCTCAGATGGTCTACCGTGTATGCATCAGCATCGTCACACAGTCAGCACAGGGAATGTCTGAACTAAACACTGCCTCTTTAAGATGGCCAATACCAAGGTCTTGAGCGCAGCATCTGAATTGTTCAAACACTGACATCCTGAGTGTGTTTTGCACATTGGATCATTTAATCATGCAGTACTTGTTGTGGTTTAGGGAAAAGCCACTTAAACACTTGAGCAGTATGTAAGCACGGGTTCACTAGTCAGCCAGAGGATGGGGTGTGGAAATCTCTGAGCAAAAAAAAAACTCTGGTAAGAAACTAACCAGTTGGCAGAATGAGGGATGAAACGGAGGGAAACCGATTTGTGCCCCATGTTGATGTGTTAGCAATCTGGCTCCAGCAAATGTGCAATGGACTTTTAGTCAATTTTGCCTGTGTATGTCATTACACAATTATTAAGGAGCTAATACACATCCCCTTTTATTACAGAGAAACTAGGATAATCATCTGCAGCTGCCCTGTGCCTGAAATAGTGCACCACTCCCTATACAAATGCATTATACCTATTCTATATTTAAGATATAGGTGCAGAATAAAATGGTAAAATGTTTCACCTTAATCAAACTAAGGCTAACCAGCTATTAAAAGTAGTGAATATTTGCAAAGGTAATGTATTTCTATGTGTGTTTGTGTGTACGGCAGCATGTGTGAGCTGCCATTGTCATCACAGTGGGATGCTTGTGTTCTCTCTAGGATAGTGCTCGTGTATCAAGCTTCTTTTTATGCAGCATGTAGGGTTCGTTTGTGTGTGTGTGTCTGTGTAAGACATGGTCCTGGAGTGGGAACCTGCTTAATAAGAGTCACAGATGGAATTCTCCATGGGTGTGTGGAGCCAGTCAAAGCCAGAAGCAACAGCTTAGATGTGTGTGTGTGTGTGTGTGTGTGTGTGTGTGTGTGTGTGTGTGTGTGTGTGTGTGCGTGTGTGTGTGCTTTAAGCTTTAATGTGAAAAACCTTTAGTAAGGTGTTAGGTAAGCATCACATTAGTCAGTTACAGTAAAACAGAAGTCCATACTGTGTTGTTACAACACAATGGCATTGAAATCTACATATATCTACTATATCTGTGTGTATATATATGTGTGTGTGTGTTGTCGTGTAAGTCTTGTATGGTTTACATGTTGCATGTTTGCTGACATTAATGGATTTAACAAGCTTTGGGGTGCTTTATCATCATGGGATTGGAATGTATGGTTCCTTAAATCCCTGCATCCATCTGTTAAACAGAACAAATTAAAATCTGGCAAAGGGATTCAAAAAATTTGTTTTATTTACTACAATGGATCGGCTGCTATGCAACAGCCAACCGAAACCAATTACAAGCGGGCTTTAGTCTGCCTTAATCACTCCACCATTTAGCCAATTAAAAGAACAAATGAAGCTTCGCCTTTTATAGCCTGAATGAAAGGAAACAGACCACATTAGGGGACAAATTTTTTTTTCCAAAATAATTAAAATGGCAGTAATGAACTTTTTTAGATTAATGCAGTTATTCTCTCTCTCTCTCTCTCTCTCTCTCTCTCTCTCTCTCTCTCTCTCTCTCTCTCTCTCTCTCTCTCTCTGTTCAAACATACAGTATAAACACCCTGCTTAGATCTGCACATTTTTTTCTCTACCTCTGTGAATAGATTAGTGTTTCTGTGTCCGTGTCTACATGCGTGGACTCCTCTCCAGGTTTGTACATCCTAGATAAACACAAACACATACAAAAAGGTTACACAAGTGTTATTTAACGTCAGAATGATGAGTGCATCAGGGAAGTCCGGCTTTATCTGAGCTGAGCTTGTCAACTCCATCACAGTTCGCTTCAGAGAACAAAAGCATCCAGTGTTCACATTACACTTATTGTGCTTCATCATTAGCTGCATTCCAATTTTTTTCTTTTTTTTTTCTGTTTTATTTTTTTTTTGGACCTGTGTGAATTAAATACAAGATTTGCAGAATTTGGAAATAGAAAAATTTGAATTATAAAACATGAAATTAATTTCTGAGAAAAAAGCCAAAAGTTTGAACCATTTTAATCATCAGCATAAATATAGGCAGCTTGCAAAAATTAGTTAAGAACTAACCACAAAAATAATTTGAGAAAAACGAACAATCCTTTCAATACTTTCAATATAACTTTCTTCATACCGACAGACCGATTTTGCAGCCGTTCCTCCAAGAACTAGAAGCTCAAGAAGTTTGTCGAGCTGCTCTGCTTGGATACGCCGTGAACCGCTTTACTGTGTGGGTGCGTTAAAGCACTGCAGTCAATTCTGGCAGTAGGGAATAAGTGAAGCAGCCAGATAATGATATACCATTTTAACCATTCTCATCCAATGTCACTTTTTTTGGTTCAGTTTTTGGGTTTTTCCCCTAAAGTTTCCAAAAAGCATTGTGTCAAACGGAGCATCATAAAATGGTAGATGGTAAGTTTGGGGAAACTAGAGGATGAGAGTCTTTTTATTATTATTATTATTATTATTATTATTATTATTATTATTATTATTATTATTAATTGTCATTAAAGCCAGTGTTTTAGATCAAATCTGACATTTTTGAGTAGACTACTATGAAAATTGTGTGATATTTGATAATGATTTTCATCATATTGTCTCCTGTAGAATAGGAGACGATATTATTTTAAGAGTTAACACTGAAATTAGAAAAAAATAACGTGCAAGAATATTAGTGTGGTCTAAGCAAGTGAAAATGATGATAAACTAAACAACGTATACAGTCAGAAAAGGGAAATATTGCAAATGATTCATGTATTATAAACAAGTCAAAAATATTCTTTAAACATTGTATGCAAAAATTGACCATCAAAGCAACAGTTTCTATTATTTAAGGCATGAAGAATATGAAAACACCGCCGAATTAGAAAAACCTAGGCTCCTGCTGTATTTAAATGAAGTCTAGTATTTTTTCTATCCGCTTGACAAGAGTTTGATTCTGAATCATTTTATTTTTTTACAAACCCGATTTGAAATTACTGATTTGAAGACATGTCTCATAACTCACATTTCTCAGTCTCAGTCTGTACTCTCATGTCCTCTAAATAACACTCATACTGTTTGCATTATGAATAATAATGCAGGGGCTTGCTTACTTGTAATAACTGTGACATTTAAAAATCAAGATGAGTGCACTCCACTCACTGAAGAGTCGTATTTTCCCTCAACAAAAGCTTTGACTCAGAGCCAATGAAATGACTAAGATCAGCAGTTTGGTTATTGTCAGGCTTTCTGCCATTTTACATTTGCCTTTTATCCACTCGACTCTGTCAACCTGAGAAAAAGGTGGCAGATTCAGATGGCTGAAAGTGAAAGTTGCTGTTGGGTAAAAATGTGCATATTCTCTCTATTTTGCCATTCTGTCTTCCCTTCAGTCCCCCCCAAGACATTCTCTCTATTTCCAAAAGCTTGCCACACTAACACACCACCTAAGCAGTAAGTCCATTTGTTAGTTGTGTAACAGATAGAATGAGGGGAAACAGGAAATAGAGAGGGTGTTATAAAAAAAGCGACGGTGCATTTAATTTGATGTGAAAGAATTAAAGACTGACGTATCATTCCCTTTTTTTCACAAGCCTCATGTATTTGATGACTGTCTTCACTCTATTGAGTAGAAGTTGGAGAAAATCTGCTTTGACACAAGCAACGGGCTCGTGTTTAAACTAGGGAAGACGAGGACGAGAAGAAAGAGCGTGCGAAAGACACACAGTGAGAAAGAGAGGTGAATTACAGGCACATTGCAAGAACTCTTGTTGCAGTACTGTATGTTTGATAAACACGTTACTTAGAAATCTCTTAGAAAAGAAAGAAACAGGTAACTGAATGGATTATCGATAGACTTTGATAAAACTAAATGTAAATATTTTTCCGAAAACATAAGGACTTTTTGAATTTATGTGTTGATTTGTAACGGAACCATTTTTACTCAAACTCAACTCTCTCTAAATATACAGTATACTTTGGTGACCACTGTTTCTAATTTCTTTGGTGCTCATCTAATTTCCTTATTTAGAGAATGCTGGGAGATAATTCGAGTTTATTTGAAGAAATCTATTCCAGTTCTGTTAGCAGACAGAGTCTTAAATACAAATGGAACACAAAAGCAGTTTTTTATTTTTTTTTTGCCTACTTCAAAACTACGTAGTTTTACATTCTCATAAAAAGTGCTTTTACTGCTAGAGGAGTTTTATCAAAGGCAAATGGATCCTTTCATGCTCTCCTAAGGGCATTTGCATTAAAATATGGCATTAAAGTTTCCTTCAAATACTTTTCTCATTATCGTACATTTTAATGTTATACACATGGCTACAGTATGTACAATGGTGAGAAAATAATTAGGTTCTATTATTTTTATTTTTTTATTTTTTTTTTTTTAACAGTGCAACTGTTACTAACACCTCTCTAGTTGACAGCATGACACACACGCACACACACACACACACACACACACACACACACACATGCACACACATTGTGTCTGGCATCCTTTTGTAACACATCATGAAGCAACAGCATAATTATCAGAATGTTGTAGAACAGGAAAGCATTTTTTACTATCAACTAAATGAGTATCAACACAAATTGAATACAAATTCAGTACAACTGTGACACACATTCTACAGAGGATGACCAGTGCAGCGTACAGGAAATTTGTGTTAAATTGCGCCTACATAACAATGTGACAACCATGAACCGCCGCTGTTATAATTACAACCTCAACTTTATTGTGAGCTAATCTCAGGAGTTTATCATACATTAATTAAAGAAGAGGAATCGTAAAGCCCAGTGTTTTCTACTGCATTGAGTTAGCAAGAACAACCTGAAACACTAAAGTAAGAGATGTTGGAACAAGTTGTTTGGATTTATGCTGTATGTCAGATGTTATGATACACACATGAAGGTAGAAGGATCAGTACAATCAGTGAGTGTTGTGAAGGTGTGAAACCAGGATTATAACATAGCACGTAAGTGTTATGCCTTGAAAAAAGGAGTATAATAGATTGGCTTTGTTTGTTGTTATGTTTTATATAAGATTGATTCTAATCTTTGTTCATGAGCTAAGGAACCGGTGTAAGAATATTTTTATTGCTAAAGACTTCACAGAACTTCTGGAAGTTTCTCTAGATAACACAACTGTAATTGTAAATATTCACTGTGGTGTGTGTGTGTGTGTGTGCACGCACTTAGATTCAGTTTACAGTGTTCAAATCAGTGCGTATAACCAGCATGACCAGGATATAACATTTAAGATAAATAGACATGGAAGAGAAATGGCTACAGCTTCAAAACATGTTTTCAAGGAGGTTTTTATTGATTTCAAAAATCAATAGTAAGTTAGCTTTCCCTAATTGTGGATTTTGTAGCTAAGTACTAGCTGTGAAATAGTGATTTTAGCTAGTTAGCAAACAGAGAGCTAGTGCTGCTCTGACATTACAAGACTGGCCTTAAAATATTTCATTGTAAAATATTATTCTTTGAAGTTTCTTCTGATCAGCTGGCAGTAATATAACAAGATGACAAATCCCCAGGCCGTTACATTAATGTCTAATGTTGTAGTAAGTTACTGACTTTCTTTGACTGCTAGTAAAGTGTCATATAGGAAGCACAGGAAGCATAAAGCAAGCAGCACCGAGCATTTCAACAAAAACCTGAGGTTTACATGAGAGAACAATTCTAGCTGTTACTTTCAGCTTGAAGCAGACCTTGCTGGTGTACAGTGATATTAAAGTAACTTGCAAACCAATGCTTGCACACTGTAAGCATTCTAAACATAGCACAAGTTTCACAATTCCGAGCAAAACCGAAAAGCACAGGGGCGAGCAGGTGTGTTATTTTATGAGATTTGCTCTAAAGATATTAAGCATAATCAATTGCTTTGTCTTCTTTTTTTTTTTTTCAGGACATAGAAAGTTCCTTTGTGAGAAGGGAATGAGAGCTAGATTTGTAGAAAGCCATAAATCTCATCATGATTATTTGGCCTTTCTGTGTTTGTGACAGAATCAGGGAAATATTTATACATCAGCGTGCTTCTCCTCGCATTTTCAATTGTACATCAAAACCCACAGTGAGGAGCCACAACAAGCTTGACCTTTACCAAACATGGAGTATTAAACAGTAAAGGTCATGAGAAGAGGGGAGCGCCAGAGAAAAGAAGCCACCATCCTGCACAAATAATCCGTTAGCTGGCAGTCGTGCAATTTAGAGGCTATTCTGGAAGAAAAGGAAATACAGAGGTGTAAACATTGAAGGCTTAATAAGTAATACGCAGTTTCATCAAACTGGTGTGTGCGTGTGTGTGTGGTGGGGAGATGGCATGGGGTTTATAGTGTTAGCATACTGTTACTGTCTTTTAAGTGATCTTCCAGTAATATTTGCTGAAATTATAGCTGAAAATAAGTTGATGCAGGTGTACCTGTTAGGCCTCAGTCACAATATTTGTTCACAGTAAAACAACTTTTTTTTCACAATATTTATAAGGTTTTGTTTTAGTCAACATCTCTACATTTTTTATGTGAACCTATTTGAAGAGGCACAGAAAATCGGAATTATGATATTTGTAATTGTGTTATGGACAAAATGGATGGTACTCACTGGAATTCAATCAAATTACCCATATATATCTCCGATTGGATTGCTGCTAAATTAGATTACCAGGTCTGATCTTATTCAATCTTGAAAATGTCTACAAAAAAAAAAATCCTTCATGATAGCATAAAGCACGAGTCCTGAAGCCATATTAAAATGTTTGGACGTAAGGCCATTAACAAAGAGCCTACAACATGCAGAATAAAAGATTCTGTATCAGTTATTATGCTTCATATCAGTTGCCTTTGTCAAGCTATCATGCGGAAAAGATGAGAGTTCACATTTCTGCTAATGTCATTCTATCTGCAGTGCCGTTTCCTGCTACATCACAGAATTTAACCAGAAAAACTAAAAATGTATTAACTCTAAAGCATCATATATTGTCCAGCAAACTTCTCTCTGTCTGTCTGATTGTCAGTCTCTCTCTCTGTCTGTCTCGGTCCCTCTCCCTCTGTCTGTCTGTCTGTCTGTCTGTCTGCCTTCTCTCTCTCTCTCTCGCTCTCTCTCGCTCTCTCTCTCTCTCTCTCTCTCTCTCTCTCTCTCTCTCTCTCTCGTCAGTGTAGCTAATAAGAACAGAGATGGTTCCTCTTCTGTCCCATTGTCCCCAGAGGAAAGCTAAAGCATTTAGTCATGGTAAGGACACACAGAGGCAGGAACACACCACTTATCAGATGGTAAAAGCAGTGAGGCTTATCACTGGACACCTCACTAAAACTAATAAGCTAAATGTAGAGCTCAGCAAAGCATCTGCTGGGTCTACAGACACTCACCATGATTAGCTTGTTCATTATGCCTGCACAAACACACCCACACACACACACACACACACACACACACACACATACACACCAGATTGGGTATGCATTAAAATTTTTCAAGAATATTTCCTGAATATTATGAATGCATAATAATAATAATAATAATAACAATAATAATAATAACAATAATAATTGTTATTATTATTATTGTTATTATTATTATTAGTTAAATACACATTTTTTGCACGTTTTTTGTTATGCATAACCAAACTGTATTTGATTATTTGGTTATTTAATAGCATTGATGAGAAAGGCTTCTCAGTCCTGACAACAGATATAGTGACCAATCTTTCAATATTTACTACATTTATTTACAAAATCTCGATACACTTAAAAGCTTCAGGAGTCTCTGAATGCGAGAGTCCTCAATCAGGCTATTCAGCTAAATTTCAATCTAAAGTCTTTTTTTATCATTATCAGAGTGTAAGAATAAGAATATTAAGAATAAGAATGTAAGAATAACATACAGGTAAATTATTTTTATATAGTTTTGCTGCCTTAGAGCTTCAGGCAGCAAAACTATATAAAAATAATTTACCTGTATGTTATTCTTTCCCACATTTGGTCAAAGGCCTTAAGGTTAATAAACAATTGATAATAACAACATTCTATAAATGCAAGTTTAATCATACAGTATAATTCTGCTTGCTGTAGTTCACCAGGCCCTAATCTGAAATTAACTTTGCCGCAGTTTATTTAAGACATCGTTTCATTTGGCTTTTTGATTATTTTTAAAAATACTAATCATCATTTTGTCTTCATCTGGTGAAAATGAATTTCTGCAAATCAAACAAGTGGACGTATTAATTTGTTTATGCAAAAGGACTTTAGCAAAGTTTTGCAAATCCCACTGTAGATACAAAATGAATCTATTTACCCAGACACAAACCTGCGTTTTGCAATTTTTGGTAGAAAGCCCCAAATTGCAAATTCATAAACGTTCACAAAACCAGACAACACACACACTATTTTGCTTGTCTGAAAGACACCATCATCGACAGTACTGCATCTTTCTGCAGGTGCTATCGAGGGTGCAAATGCAAACCTGAGTGTTAAAAACCACAACGTGAGAATCTGACCCTGTGTGGAGAATCATGCTTAAACAGAGCTCTAGTATATCTAGCATGCAGCGTGTACTTGACATTTACTTGACCATGCTGGTAAAGCCTGTTAAAGTCAGTTAATGGCAGGATTGGAAGATTGTAAATAACAGCAGAAAAACGTAGGAAGAAGGAAGGAAGAAAGCAGGAAGAAAGATTGGTGAACACAGGGAAACATGTCACCAGCCCTAGGGTTGGACGTTGCTGGATGTAGGTAAGATATCACAGTCATCAGAAAACAACACACAGTACAGTAGGAAAGGCTCATTCGATAACGCAGACAGTGTACATGCAGTCTATCTTGCTTCAAGGGTGTGAAAAACAAATGTATGTTAGTGGTTGCAAATACTGTGCCATAGGTTACTTGCTGACTTTGCTGAAGGTCTTAGCATGGTATACACATGCAAGAAGATATCTAGACAGACAAAAGTTCCGGACCCTCACAACAAAAAGTGATTTTTGATCACCTGATTCCAGATTTGCTGTTATAGTAACCTCTACTTATCTGGGAAGGTTTTCCACTAGATTTTGGGGAAGTCTTTGGGGATTATTATGGCCGCTTCAGGGATTACACAAGCGCATGTGTGAGGTCTGGTGAGGAGGCCTGGGGTGCATCCAGTGTTCCAGTTCATTCTAAACATGTTTAGTGGGATTGAAGTCAGGGATTGTCCAGGTAGTTCTTCTCCTCTAACACTGGAAAACCAAGTGTTATGGACCTCACTTTGTGTGAGAGGAATTCTAGACAAATGTGTGGTTGAAACTTTGAGGAAAGAGTTTGAAGAAGGCTCAAATATTGCTGTAATGGTCAGATATTTGCATACGTTTGATCAAATAGTGTAAGAGTGGGACAGTCGATAGACCGTCAAGCCACTCTACTATTCAAGCATACACTTATCAGGAATTGTACATTGTACACATTTCCATTAAGGTTCATAGTGCGTCACACTTTAAGACTTGGATCCTGTAGAACAGAAAGCTCATGCAGGTGCCAGTGGGTGGTCAGATATGAAATTCACAGGACAAAGTAAAACTTCATTAATTAATAAGACTGTGTAGCACTCTGCCATGCATTTTTAGCGGTGGATTATATTAGGTTACTGATTTGTTGTTATTTTGTTGACAAGTCATTCCAAATGAACATTGGTAGGTACAAATAATAGTAATAATAATAATAATAATAATAATAATAATAATAATAATAATAATAATAATACAAAAGGTGGGGGACAAGGTTCCTCACACCTCCAGGTTTGGTGGTGTAATTCCTGCCTCTGATATATGTGTGTGTAGTTTGCATGTTTTCCCTGTGCCTCAGGGGTTTACCCCAAGCACTCCGGTTTCCTCCCCCAGGCAAAGACATGCTCTGTCGACTGATTGTGTCCTGCGATAAACTGGCATCTTGTCCAGGTTTTTCCCTGCCTTTGTACCCTAGTATCCTGGGATAGGCTCCAGGTTCCCAGGTATCCTAGCAGGATAAGCAGTGTACAGAAGAATGGCTGGATAATACAAATAAAAACATTACAGTTCATATCTTTAGTTGAGAATTTCAAACTCAAGTGCTGTAGCTGAGACCTACCAGGTGCAAATTTAGGCTTAAATCCAAACACAGATACCGATATTTGGAACACTAAACTAACGCAGATACAGATTGCGGCATAGCATTGCACCCATAGCGAACATGCTTATTACTAACATAAATTACTATTTCAGTCCTGCAAAGTGCTACATTATGTACATTTTTTTTTTTCCATAAAAAAATTGCAATGTTGTATAAACAATAGTGCTGTCAGATTGATCCAAGAGCCTCTGTTTTGAAGGAATGCCATTCTGGGTTGCGTAACATGCTGGCAAAGTTCCAACAGTTTATCCAGGAGAATATAAAACAAACAAGTTTATCATATCACACAGTGTTCTCTATAGAGCATGGCAAGTGTTTGGAAAATCGTAGCCTCAAGCTCTCATTGTTCACGCCAACCTCCTTTGGCACATTTAGGAAAAAAACAGGTATCCAGCTCAACCATTCCCATTAAACAAAATACTCAGTGCAGCTCAGGAGTAAAATGAATTTTGCAAATATGAGTGAATTTCAAGCTTGTCACTTTTGTTTTTTTTTTATCTACTGTTTTAAAGGCACTTAACTCTTTTAAAGGCACTTAATCTACTTGATAATTTAGACAAATGAAAGTCACAATTATCCTAAAAAATGAAAAGTCAGTTAATTTTACATCAAGGCTCTCAGGGTCAGTCTGTACGTGAATTAAATTTTAGATCAAAAGCAATAGGAGCACTCTACGTAGTTGTGCCATCTAGTAAAGTTATATAAGCTACTTTAAGCTCCTGACACACTTAAATAACCAAAGGATTACACAAAGCCCTTCACTGCACTTTGCCACTCAATAGCCCAGGCAAATTAAGTAGGTGTACAGGAATTTTTAAGAGCAGCAGAGAGAAAAAAAAAAGTCAGAGCAGATTCCTGCTTTTGTTCAGAGCCCCACATTAAGACATGTTTTCACATCAAAAATAATGTACAGCTGCCTGGCATTTCCTCCCTCATGGTTGAGTCACAGGAAGTAAGAGGAGGAAAGAAGTGAGAAAAAAAATAGAGTTTCAAACAGTCATTGCACTGTGAATAACAACAAAAATGCAAAACACCTTGATAAACACTCTACAATATTTTGGTGGCACACTGAGCAGAGACACAGAAGGGGGTGTGGGGGTGGGATGGGTCGGCAGTGTTATTTTCAACATAATGTAGAAGGCCCCTGCTTAAGGATTCAGAGAGGATGGGGCTCAAAAGTGTTCAAGGCTTTCATTGACGCATTAATATTTTAAAAGTAACAAGGCTTTCTTATTATACATATACAGTACATTTTCCCCATTTCTTCCACTGCTTTTTAGCTGTGTGTCAGCACATGTTACAGGATTTTCCTTTTATCTTGTGTGTTTATATTACCACATCAGCTTCCCCCTACTTTTCTCTCTCACTATTTTAAGACTCACATTCTCTGCTGCTGTTTTTCACTCACTCACTCACTCACTCACTCACTCACTCACTCACTCACTCAGTCATACACTCACTCCTTTGCTCAGTCTCAGGTCTCAGTCACTAGATCACTCATTTATTAGTACTATACCCACTCACTAATTTACTCACTTAGTCACTCACACCCTCAACTAACCATTAATTCACCCCTTTTCTCTCTCTCTCTCTCTCTCTCTCTCTCTCTCTCTCTCTCTCTCTCTCTCTCTCTCTCTCTCTCTCATTAACTTACGTACTTACTTACTGTCTCTCTCTCTTACTCACTCAGTCACTGACTCATTTACTTACTGTTTCTCTCTCACTCACTCACTCACTCACTCACTCACTCACTCACTCACTCACTTATACACTCACTTCTTTGCTGGCTGTCTCAGTCACTAGCTCACTCATTTATTAGTACTATAACCACTCACTAATTTACTCACTCACACCCTCAACTAACCATTAATTCACTCCTTTACTCTCACTCACTCACTCATTCACTCATTTTCTTAACACTCTCATTTACTTAGTCTTACTCACTCACACACTCATTTACTTACTCTCTCACTCTTCGCTGACCCTTTTTTTCCCACTGCTTTCATGTGTGTCATAACAGCATAGCATAGACATAGAAAACACAGACAGTTAAGTAAGGTGCATGTAAAAGTGCAAGATAATACACAGCACAGAAAATGCATTACATTACAGAAAATAGCAGGGACTAAAACTGAACAAACAGGTACACTAAACAAGAAATAGAAAAAGCAATAAGTGCAAAGTCTTTATGAATTACTAATTTCTGCTATAGCCAGTTAAAACTCATATCTCATAGGAGAAGGCATTGTCCCGATAAGACTGATGAAGACAGAGTTAAGTACTAACTGAGGGCTGTGAGCTGAATCTCTGATATTCAGTCAGTGGTAATTCGAAATAGTCTGCCCTAATTTTGGTAGCTAATGGTTGAGAAGGGTAAGCAAGCCCCTTTCTCTCTCTCTCTCTCTCTCTCTCTCTCTCTCTCTCTCTCTCTCTCTCTCTCTCTCTCTCTCTCTGTGTGCAAAGCCTGAGTCTTCAGAAACAGCTCCTATTAAATATTTATCACAAATAGCTATATTTATCATAAATATTCATAAGATAGGGCTGTTATTTTTCAGAGCAGAGAACATAACATTCTGCAATTATGCTACAGTCAAGGTAAAGGAGGGTATTAAATCTTTAGCAGGATACAGTCTTTCATTTCATTTCATTTCATTTCATTTCATTTCATTTCAAGAGTAAGACATGAGAAATTTCTAAGGACAGTTATTATTGGGGTATTTGTCCCATCCACCTCAGGTCCAGTGCTCCCAAATGCACAGTAACACTAGGATAAAGCATTTTTTTTCTTAACCCAGCTATTGGGTTAGTGGCTGGTTAAATCTCTCTGAACAGTGGAGAAAAGGCAAATTGGGTTTCCCCTCCTCCTCTTCATCACTATCAGGTGTTTCTGCTCAGCAGCTGGGTCACTCTATAAACCAGCTGCTGATTTATCTGTGAGATCGATGCTCCTATTTTCTAAACGAGCCAGTTCGAGTCCTCTGAGCCTTTCTTACTGAAACAAACGTTCCATGTCCTGTGTGAAAATGTTAAATCCTCCTAAATAAATTAAGCTTGATATCCATTAGACCTGAATCTATCAATTATTTTGGTTTTTGAATATTTTGAATCTAACCAGCAGCAAATCATATTAAAGACTCTTAACACAAAACATAACCCCATTAAATCTAAATAAAGAGCTTAAAACAGATGCTTAATCAGGCCCATGTACTTGTTTACACCAGACTGTATGACTAACAAATTACTAACAGCAAATGATAAACACATCAGAGTAAAATGTTTGGTTAAAGAATAAAATGAATGTGAAGTAGCACAAATTGCATTTTTAATGAGTTTTAAACTAACTCCCTTCACCTCTGTCACTCCATTCAGTCATTTAATGGTCGAAGGCTCATGGCTATAATAATATTTGAATCGTTATTGTGATGTCAGTTGGAAAAGGGGTTGGAAACTCCTGCGATGGACAGGACTGACATTGAAAGGTGGGGCTGGTATAAGGAGGAATAACACAGTGATCGTCTTCATCTGTACTAGATCAGACAGCGGCAACTTTCAGGCTACAAATAGGGTATAAGTTAAGATATAGGATATAAGGCTATATTTAATATGTAAAATGAAAGATCGCTTAAACAACAACAGGATACATGTAATTAGGAAATATGCACGTCACCACACCATGCTACCTCAGATCCTCTAGCACTGCTCCATTGGTCCCACTGTCTCACATGGTACAAGGTATGTATGAATCCAGACTCTTCTTTGTTGTCTTCTTTGTGTGAAAACTCGAGTGGCCTGCACAGAGCCTTGACTAAACCCTACCCAACATGTTGGAGATAAACTGTAATGATGGCTACACCCAAGATCTTCTCAACCTACATCAGTACACAACCTCTTATGTAGCCTACTACAACCGAAGTCCTCGCAAAATCTAGTGGAATGTCTTCCCATAAAAAGGAAAGCTGTTACAAATTCATGCTGCATTTGATTTCAGGCATCAGTCAAGCATAAGACATGTATCAGTTTGTATTTATGTGAGATATCTAAAATATAAGTTACAGAAATAGTTTTAAGGCTATTTTTTATTATTTCAATTATTATCTGTCATCATTTGGGTCTCTAGTTGCATGTTTTCAAACTGTAGTTTATGCAGCATCTCATGGAAGCCTGCTTCAACATGCTTAAAGGAGATGCTAACTACCCTCTTCTGTACACAATTAGGAAGAATTGCCCTAATCAACACCGGAAAGAAAAATACCACCCTTCAATCCTTACCACCCACAGAGCAGCACCACAATCCCAGCATCTCTCTCACATTTGGACAGCAGAAACACAATAAATACAATTACACCACAGATATTCAGATATCAAGTGATTAAGTGTTAAGAAAGGGAGTTGGAAATGTAGTGGGTTTCTTGTGAGAGCAAGCAACGTTCTCTCGAACATAGAGAATGATATAAGAAGAGGAAACCGTGTGAATATATCCATTTTAATTTAATATGCACTAGAAGTAGAGATGATTCTCAACAGTCTTTATGGTTAAGAGGGGTGAAACAGAAGGAATTTTCAATACCAATATTTTGGTATTGCTGAAGTTTTCAGATTTATTTTACAATATTTTGACAACTATAAAGGATGTATTCTTTTTCAATTTTGTGTTATAAAATTTTAAACTAAAGATCTGTCTATAAAGGGCATGAAAAACAGCAATCAGGAACCTTTTTTTCTTTTCTTTTCTTTTCTTTCTTTTTTCTTTTTTTTTTTTTTGCTCATGTATTGTTGATTTGGTTCTCCTCCTTTTTCCTGTACACTTGACAACCACTGTGTTTCACCCCAACCAGCCCCTCCACCAACATGCCTTCTCATTTACTAACCCCCAAAGCCCCCACCTTTTTCCCCTCTACCCTCAATCTTTCTCTTGCTCATCTTTCTCCTGTTTTTGCGCTTTTGGCATCAGCATATCAAAATCATTACCATTACCACTGACATCAAAATTCTGTCCACTTCAACTCCACTTTGCACGATATTAGAATGACGTGTAACCTTGCACCAGTCGTAGATTCAATCTAATGCAGAGCTGAAAGAACACATGGTAATGTTCATGTGTTATATAAGGAACAGTCTTTGTCATTAGAACCATACATTGAATGCTAATATCCACTAACAAAATGTCTGACTTGGTGGAAAATAAAAATGGAAATTGAAGTGAGTGCAGACACAGCTGCCTGTCGCAGGCCAGGATCACTGCTCTCTCTCTCTCTCTCTCTCTCTCTCTCTCTCTCTCTCTCTCTCTCTCTCTCTCCCACTTTCCTCTCTGTTGCTCTCTCTCTCTCTCTCTCTCTCTCTCTCTCTCTCTATAATGTGCACAGGTGCTGCTTAATTCAATTGGAAAACGTTGCCATGGTTTTACATTAATATGTTTCCATGTTACCCGCACAACGGTTGTCATGGAGATGATGGGACTTATTTAAAGCTGAAACTTTAGACTGGTGAGAGGGGAGAGAGAGAGAGAGAGAGAGATATGGAGAAAGAGCTTTAGTTTGTGTTTTGATTATCTCTCATTTAATTTAGATTTGTTTTCATGCTCGGTCATGAAAATGGCATAAAACTGATGCACTGCGCACAGATCTTTTTGTGTTTCATTAGAGAAAGTGAAACAAGCTGGTGCTCTAATTAAATGACTTGCAGTGAGCAGTACTTCCTCTTATAACCGCTGATTGCTCTCTATTTCTCTCTGCTCTCTAAAAGGAAAAAAAAAATAGAAAAAATAACACAAAACTGTAGGCTATTTCATTTGTTTATTAGGGACATTCAGTGGTTTTTGAGGCAGGCTTTTTTTTTAACATACAGGTTAATTCCATTTTTTAGTAGAATGACAGAGAGTGTACTCTGTAAAATGGCCCCAGTCTAGAATTTATCTCTGCAAATGTTTCCCATAGATCTCATTCTGACTCTGACCAAGGACTCCATTGTATGAGCTTTTGTATCACTAAGCACTATTAAGCTATAGAGACTGCAGAGAAGAATGCTTTTATTGTAAGGATATTGCCATATCGTCTTATAGACTTATTGAGACAGTACATAGGAAACCTTTTAGGGGTATATTTATATCAACCTTTTAACTGAGACCGTATACTGTGAATCTTTATTCAGTTTGACATGAAGAATCAAAGAATGGCTGGTGCGCCTTTTTATCTGTCCATGTAAAAGATAGATAGATAAATCGATAGATAGGTAAAGACAGAGAATGGGTGCTGCTCTGACTATATTATGATGTGCACGGAGTAAAAGAAAGAAAATACAGTATGATTGTTACTCTTGGGCATGTATCATTATGAGAGCTGGAGTTTGATTCAAAACAATAACACAGTCATCTGTGGCCAGGAATCCAAGATAACTAAATAGTCCACATTCCCTTGTCAATCATGGGCATGTGTGAGCTCATGTAGGAGAAACACTCGTGAGCAGAACAGCATCTCAGAACGTACAACACATTGAACTGCAACAACAATGGGTGAAAACCAGGCTACAGTGGGAAGCGTTTAATATTGAAAAACATTGTGTAGCCTGTTAACAAGTTTTAACTGTCTTGATTCAGTGAACCTTTCAGATGCTTTTTTGCTCTGTCTTGCTGAACCAGTCTAGTCATTCCCCTCTGACCTGTCTTTTTAACAAAGCACTAACCCTTGCAGAAATGCTTCCCATTCGATTTTTTTTTGCATTTTGTGTAGAGAGACTGTCTGAAAACTCTAGAAACTGTTGTGTCCTAGTAGAGCAACCGTTTCAGATATACTCTAACCAGCAACAACTAAATTATGGTCAAATGCACTGAGATCACATTTTTTCTCCAGTTCTAATGTTCTGATGAAGTGACCATTCATCGTTAACTGAAATTTTGGACCTGTATCGGAATGATTTTATGCTATGCTATGATATATGATATGCTATGATAGTTTGTGCTGCTGCCACATGATTGGCTGCTTAGACAACTGCATAAATGCCTACACATACAGAGGTTTTTGTGTATTATATATAAAAAAAGAAAACATCTCTCATTTTATGTGTTGTTATTCGAGCAGTTAAGATTTCTGTAGGCATATATGTGACTGAGGAATAGCGTTTCTTTTCTGAGTCAGTTTAGGCTCAACCTCGTTCATTCAAACTCTACAAACATTGCCATGTTCTCTTTTTAATAATTCATACCTGATCACAATTCTTTTGACTAATTGTCATGGAAAAAAGCTCATTCTCGTCCAGAGTTTTTTCCTCAAGTGTTAACTACAGTAGTTGAAAGCACATTTACAGTATTATTATTTATTATTATTAATACTTTGCTAATGATATTTGGTATTGTATAAGGCACATCAGAATAACTACATATAACACTATTCGACTATATTTGGGTTGAATTTAAAGTAAACTGCAGTGAAATGTTTTCTTAAGGGGAACTGTGAAATATTTTCCATTACTCCGAATAGTCTACTGTCTAAATGGTTATTTCTTACGCTAGCATGTTGCTATTCATCCTCATTTAAACTTTCCGCAGCCAGAAAGTGACAATGTATTATTATGTTGAAATGATGCTGTAGAGGGAAAAAAAATTTTATTGTTAAAAACCAGTAGTGAGCAGCAGACAAAGAAAAAGACTAGAAAATGGCAGCAGAGTTGGTCACATCTATATGCATGTCTGTGCTTTGTCATACTTTCCATCATCTTTATTCATTACCGAGGGAGCGAGAGAGAGAGAGAGAAAGAGAGAGAGAGAGAGAGAGAGAGAGAGAGAGAGAGAGAGAGAGAGAGAGAGAGAGAGAGAAGGGAGCAGACTTGGTAATCCTTATTTGAACTCAATGTGACAAGATTACTTTCTCTCTCCTCTGTGACAGTTAATTGTAGATGAGGACAAACGTCAAAAATGTTTAGCTGCGCTTGACTGGAGTTAATTACTGACCCAAGGCAGAAGTGACTAATGCATTGATTTACTGATAAAAATCCATTCTCCAAAATGTTTTTACTCCTGATTTAATTTTCTTAATATTTATTATTAGAGATTACCCTGTGTTTGGCACAATGTTTTCTCATGTGAGTGGAAACTGTGTTTGTAATGTTTGTGGTGGAAAGTGTTCTAAACACACTGGAAGACTAAAAGTACTTTTAGTTTAATAATAATTCACTAGTGACCTTGTGTTCAACGCTATAACTTGAGTGCACATAAATAAGTCATCTGGAGGAAACTGCTTAATATAATAAACCATACAGTCACAATTAGAAATGACATTGTTCATGAGCTTTCCTGAAGTGAACACATTTCAGTTATCAGCAGTATGAAAGATAACATTAAAGATAACATTAGCCAGGTTCTGTTTATCTCACTTTAGCCAGCTAGCTCAAGATCATTCATACTTGTTTTAGCTATCTGGCAAGGATGGTTCTTACAAATTCTCCTATCCTATTATTAAGTTATAGGGTATAGCAGCACATCTTAAGTTTAATACAGAGCTTACATACTGGAAAAGATCAAAAGCTAATGGCTAGCTATGTTTAGCTAATGTAGCTCACTCAGCTAGTTAATGGCTTACTTGGACATTTATCCACAGGTTAGTTGTTGAGCAGTGAAATGCTGATATCTCCACAGGTTTTGATTTTTTTTTTGACAGGTATTGTATTTTTGATTTATTTATTCTGTTATTGTTTCTTTCCCCCTTAACATCATTATTATGATGTTTCATTCACGATATCTGATAAATTAGGCCAGGGACTAAAGCATTAGCTGCATGCATAGAATTTTATTTTTGATTGGGTCTCATAAAGTGTAATCATTTAAACTGGACAATTGCAGATAGTCATCTCTGTTTAAATGCATTATTATGTTTTACTTTGTAGCTATTATCAGAAACAAATGCGGTGAAGCTAAATTTATTAATTAAAAAAAAGTACATTTATTGTACAGAACAAATAGTGCATACAATCACCCCCACACCCCAACACCCACCTCCCCCCCACCCCCAGCCACCCCTGTCATTAACATTCATGTTAATTCTGAAAACTGTACAGCAATGTTAACAATTGTGTGCTTTAACTGCTTCGCAAAGCATCGCTCAATTTGAATTGCTCATTTAACCTTGCAGTTCAGCATATCCAGATGTCAGGTACATCTGTACATTTGCACCGGTTTGAAATGCAAGAAGTAGGGCATGATGTACAGTTAACTTTAATAGCAAAACCCAGCTCTGTGAGATGCAGTCAAGCTGCTGAAAGCTGGACCTGCTTCTCATATATTGTCAGCTTTGAGTGATAAGAGCCTGGCAGCCTATTTATTTCACTGGGTCTTGATCAATACTTGTGAGTTCTGGCTAAATTGCCTCCATTGCTTATAGCTCACACTGTGAATGAGGATAGAACATGCTGCTCAGAGTTTATGGGAGAACTGAAGTCAGAATCACATGCTACGGCAAATGTAATGGTCAGTCTGGGGAATTATATAAACCCTGTATTACAGACTTTCTTATCTTCCCAATGATTGACAAATACATAAATAGATGTGTATCTTTAACCATGTCTTTCTCTGTCAATGATAAGAGTATGTTACAATGCGACAAGATGGTGCAATGGGTAGCAGTGAAGTCACAGCTTCAGATGAATGAAAAACTGATATGATATTCTTATAAATCAAAGCATACTGAAAGCTTTTGTTATTTGACAAAGGTGTACTATTACTATTTGTGTTAGAAGTTTCATTTGAAACCATGTTTCAGCTTCTAGGCATCACCATATTTCATGATGGGAATCAGTCTATTCAGTAGTATTTGGTCGCTACTTATTCTTGCGGAATTGCAATATTTCAGTTTTTAAGTTTCATTTTACAAGAACCAAGATCCATAAAAGTCTCATTAGTCAAACAAAATTGTATTGCAGTATTGCTTGCTTACAGTTCAAGCATAGCTAGTTTTGCACGTTTTCTCTGTGTTCATGTGGTTTCCTCAAAGTTCTCTGGTTTCCTTCCACCTCCCAAAGCATGATGAGTGGTGGACTGACTACCCTCTATTGTCCCCTAGAGAATGTGTGTGTACTGTATGTGTGTCTATGGTGCCCTCTGATGGACCACTATCGCAGTCAGGATGTATTCGTGCATTGTGCAGTGTTCCTTGGGGGGCAGGCTCTGTGGTTACTCAGTCTAAATGAATGATTTATGTATGTTAGAACCAAAAACACAAACAGACATGAATAGAAATTTGCAATTTTCTATATGAGATCATTTCCTGTCTGGCTCTCCAGCATTCTGCAAGAACTTCCTGTGCTCCATTCTCAGCATCTAAGAATGCTCTAAACCTGATTATTTAATCCGTCTCACATACAGTACGAATGAATTTGATTTTAACATTATCTGTCTTTAAGCCTTACAATTTGTATAGATTTATATATAAAAAAGATAAAATACCTTCAATAATAAACATAGAAATTCATTGGAATTTAGTACTTAAGTATAATTCAGTAATTCTGCTTTTGAAGTAAAAACCACAGTTGTGGAATCGATTCACTTGAATTCACCAGCAGTTGCCGATGTGTAGTTCTTCTTCTAGCATTTCATAAATTTCCTCAGATGTTTAGAAAAGGTACAAGTTGTCCAACTTGCATGTCGCAGTGTTGCACCATGCTGCTTAAAATAAATGCAGTTAACCAGAACACTTTGAAGTGTTTTGACAGTTGCTTCTTCACTTAGTGACATTTCAACCCCTTACCACCTGTACAGAGAAGGGGGGAGGGTTCAAACACTTCCTCTGACCTCGCTGTCCCTGTGCCAGAAATGGTGTTGTGGTTGCATCACATCCTCGATGAGACAGCCCTGACTTCTTGTGCATTTCCACTAATGCACCATGCTGTGTGATATAGTAGTTAACATTTTTCAATGCAAAAGTACCTTAATGACAACTGAAAGCAAAAACAGGGATTAGAAATTATTTCAAATGTATGTACACAATCATACACAGAATTCTATACAGATATCGAATGTCTGTCCGCAGTTTTACCAATCCTGCCCATGTCTTCATTCTTATTCTTGTATTGCTGTTCTCATTGACTCTACATCTCAGCTAATGTGCCAGCAGCTTGGATGAGTATAGCTGTCATTCCCACATACTTTACCACAAAGAAGCACAGTCATTAGTATTATGCCACCAATGCCTGGGTTTCCTGCTACCACCATCCTTGACTAATTTTTTTTTACTTCTATCGAGAGACGGCGAAAAGAAAAGACAAATCCCCGGAGCACCAACAAGCCTTCTCATCTCATTTGACTGCGCTAATTACCTTTCACATGATTAATTGGACCAATTTGGATTAGACTTGGAAGAAAACGATTCTTGGCAAAGTGCAAGCCATTAGTTAGTCATGAAAACATTATTAATGTAAGGATTTAATCTGGGTAAATATGACAGAATTAAAGAAATAAGGCCAATTATTATGTGACATGCTCAGTCAATCTCCAGTGTAGTGAGAGTAATATGCGTGACTGCTTCAATTAGAAATGCAGACCTGCCAGTCTCACTTTCTCTCTACTCTTTTTCACTCTTTTGTACATCAGTGCAACATTACATAACAATGAATAACTGGTGTGTTGGTGATTTATGAAGTATGCACTAATCAGCCATAAAATTAAAACCACCTACCTAATATTGTTCCATGGTCCAGTGTTCACGTCATTGTCACGTGCTCATTGCAGGTGATTTCAGTGGTAAGCAGGGGCACTGCATCTACACAGCACACACTGATGCATCTGTTCTGACATCTTTCTGTTATACAGTAGCCAGCATTAGGTTTTTCAGCAATTTGTGCTACAGTAGCCCGTTTGTGGGCTCGGACCGACAGACTATTTTTTGCTCTTCACATGTGTGTAGTGAAGTGGTTTTCGTGACCTTGACCCATGTTTGATGATGCTGGTTCACCGGTAGTCCTTCATTGGAACGCTTTTGGTATGTACTGTAGTAACCACGGCATACCGAGAACACCACACGAGACCTGTTGTTTTGGGGAAGCTTTGACCAAGTCATCTCAATATCACAATTTGGCGTTCAGATCCTTAAGCTTGCCCATTTTTCCTGCTTCCAACACATCAACTTTGAGAACTGACTGGTCACTTGCTGCCTAATATATCCCAACCTTTGACAGGTGCCACTGTGACAAGATAATCAGTGTTATTCTCTTCACCAGTGAGTGGTTTTAATGTTATGGTTGATCAGTATACTGTATCTACAGCAATTTACTATTTAGATGAACCCCTTGCACACAACAGAACAAGAAAACACATTGCTGCAAGTATGTGCCAAATAATACTGAAGATAACCATGTTCAACACTAAACGAGAGCAGTCTGAATGTTAGATAACATCGTCTGCACACAGTTTCATTTAGGTTATTGAACTGTTATACTGTATAATGCTAGCTTTGTAAAGCTTTTAAAATTGAAAACAACACACGGAAGAACTTTGGGGTGTTTTAATTACAATAACGTATTAAAAAGCTTATTTGTAAATCAGAATAGAGCCACTGAATATTTCATAATGATTCCTTTAAATTCAGAGTAGTAATGCCTGCATGGCAAACCTAAGATGCTATTAGATGAAATAATTAAAAATATTATAAAGCCTCATATCACTCACTCACTCATTTTCTACCGCTTATCCAAACTATAGATGCCAATCAACCTACCATGCATGTCTTTGGACCGGGGGAGGAAACCGGAGCACCCGGAGGAAACCCCCGAGGCACGGGGAGAACATGCAAACTCCACACACACAAGGCGGAGGCGGGAATCGAACTCCCAACCCTGGAGGTGTGAGGCGAACGTGCTAACCACTAAGCCACCGTGCCCCCGCCTCATATCAGTGAAGATAAAATAACGTTTACATGTAAATGGATGACTTTTGCAGACGCCCTTGTTCCGAGCGACTTACAGAAGTGCTTTGTAGTCTCTATCAAAAAAATCTTCATGCTATTTTAATAGTTTATGGGTCTGAGAACACAATCAAGGTGAAGCACTATTAATGAGAAGTTCGAGTTAATGAAGAGATTTTTTCAAATAATTTAAATAATTGCTAATTGACAACAACACAGTGTTTAATATCCTTGTATCCCCAAACTGAATTATTCATCCCCTGTAATTACATAATCCCTGTCATGGTTGTGGTTGATCTGGATTCTATCTT
Organism: Tachysurus vachellii; assembly: GCF_030014155.1. Classification (NCBI taxonomy): domain Eukaryota; kingdom Metazoa; phylum Chordata; class Actinopteri; order Siluriformes; family Bagridae; genus Tachysurus; species Tachysurus vachellii. Next base: position 19,011,028 of record NC_083463.1, on the reverse strand, counting down.
GGGAACACAAACTGAACCTGAGCTGAGAATACAACCTGAATCGAACTTCAGTCAATAGCAGAACATCATACACACACACAACACACACACACACACACACACACACACACACTCATTATCTAATATGGGAAGGAAACCTAAGAACCTGGAAATTATATACATACAGTAACCTGAGCTGTGCAATCATGTGGGATCACAGGCCTGGGATCACACACACACACACACACACACAAAACACACACACACACACACACACACAACACACACACACACACACACACACACACACACACACAATTATGCCATTTTGCCAGATGACTTATTTAGAGAAACATCCATAAGTGCTGTGGAGTCTCTATCAATAAACACATTCTAATACTGGTTGAAAATAATTTTTGTATTAATGCTTAATTTCCATTCTCTCATCAGCATGTTTCTGAATCGACAGTAAATGTTGTAAGTAATTATAATGTAATGCTTTCTGTCATTTCTATAGTGCTTTGACAATAATGTACATGTGTACAATCATGCTAATAATTCAAATTAAATTATAGTGAAAATTAACAGCACTATGTTCTCCTGTACAGTATTTGCCCTCATGGCAGAAGATATCAGGAATTCAGACACTGGACTGTCAGGGGCATCTGTTACTTCATGTACTCAGAGGAGTGCAATTAATGTTTTTTCTGTGGTTGTTCAAGTGATTTGTGTTGTAGCATGAGCAGCAGTTCAAAAGGATGCACTTGGCAGTCTTCATGTGTCTTGGAGGAAACTTTCTGGTCGTGCAGTAGGTGAATTAGCTAGTGTGTAAAACATGACAATGACTACATTGGGAGAAAATAGTGTAAACATTAAAAAAAAGAAACATTCAGAACAGCAAGTGAAGAAAGACTTAAACACTTTCATAAAATAGCTTCCTCAGCCTCACAAATATTTCTGTCTTGTAAGTTGAAATAAAAAAGTCTAATATGATTTAAGGTACAGTACAGAATGTGTGAGGAATGAGCTGAAGAAGGCCATCTGGGGGTTTCCTTTAAACCGCGTAGCCGTCCACATGCTGACAAAAAGTGTAATTAGGTAACGCTAGTTGCACTGCCTTCATATAACCATAAACTCCTACATATTACTAAGATCTGATTACAAGTCTGTGCTTTCCCTTTGAATCCACTACATAATCAGTGGATATTTTAAAACCAAGCATTTTGGTTTCCTTTTTATTCGGCAAGAACAGCTGAACTTGGCATTATACACTCCTATTGGATGGAAAAGGTTCGCAGAGTTTACATGAGAAAAATATGCCAAAAAGAAAAAAAAAGAATATATATAAACCAGCAAGAGGATTTAATGCTTGAATGTACCAGAGTTATTATTTGTGTCTAAGAACTATTGATGAATCAGCATTAATAATCTGTAAAAACAGACATTTTCATTGTTTGCTCAGAATTGCCTGTTAAACAAAATTAAAAAGCATAGCAAAACTATATTTTGTCTTTTGCAGGATTTGTTCATTGTTTCTCACATTCTGTGTTAACGGTAGTTTTGGACTTCACGTGTCATAAATGCAGATGGTTTAAATTCACCTTTGAGGACAATTTGTTTGTAATATAAGCTTGATAAATGAGGCATCATGAACGCTTCCATATGTGAGCAGTGATGTGAAAGTGTTTATGTAGCGGATGCTGTAATGACTGAATCTCTGTAAGGTAAAAGTTCAGCACAACCTATTGCACACCCCACCCACTCCCGATCAATTTAGTGAAGAAGTTTCTGGAATTGCGAGAACGAGCCAAGGCATGACAAGGCAATGACAATCTAACCAAGTGGAGATTGTAATTCATGTGCTCTCTTTCACCTTGGGCAGAGTTAAGTGTTTGCTCCATTGTCTAAAAAATGTTTACTGATTTAACACAGGGCAATAACTGGTAATTGATTATATTGAAACCTGACACATGTGCTCTTGAAAAATATGCAGCATGAAGGCAACGACAGTGAGCCGAATGCACAAACACCGGCGTGGAAATATAAAATTTTCTCCTCATCTGGCACACAATCTGTTTCCTTTAGTGTCAAGTGACTTTTATGAAAAATCTCTCAAACAGAAAGTATCTTCAGGAGCAATAATGTCCTGCACTAATTTAATACCTTATTACCATAAGCTTAGTGCGACGCATGCATAATAAATTTGTTGTATCACACCCGACTCAGGCATAGGTTTGGAACAGGATTGCGGATCCTGAAACGCCAGTCCCATTTGCATGATATGATGTGAGAGTTGAATGAATTGGAGGATTATGTAGAACGCTGTCTTCTTTCCCAGGCCCCATTGTGCTGCAAAGAAGTATCACATACCCACAGACCGGTAGGAGTTTAGAACTAACCAATGAAGAATTTAGGAGAGAGAAAAAAAAGAGAAAGAAATACAAATGGATGCTTTAAAAGAGAGCGGAAATGAGAAGAAAAAAGAGGAAAGGATATCAAACTCAGAGTGTTCTAATTTTCTTTTTAGGTTATACAGAGACTCGTACTTGTACTTGTACATATTTTATTTTGAAGTAAATGAATTGTAACTTTAATGTATATCACCACTATGTCATACGTTCCCTCTGAGAACCGAATATGCTTCAGGTTTCACAATACAAAACACTAACATAAAAAAAAAACCTTTCCCAACAGTCCTGAACATCAGTTGATTCACTGGAAGGATGCCAGTTGAAAGCTCATACTGAAAGCATACATAAAACCACACCTCATGCTACTTGTTGTCACACAGTGGAACTGTGGTATCTCTTACATTAATCAGTTCACACCTTTGTAAAAAATATAGCCACACATTTCCACACAAATGTTGACATTCTCAGCTCCTCCATTGATTTTAATAAGCCCATAAATATTTTTTTTTTCTTCTGTTCTATACTATCTCTATATTAGAGATAAATGTTTTTGAAAATGAGAAAGGAGTGTATTGAGTCAGGACCTACTTTGCATTGCATAAGCCTGTAATATTTGCACAGTGTTAGAGATGGGTCTTCGGCTCTATTGGAAAGTTTATGACTAAGCAACTTTTGTCCTTCCTTTTCAATAAGTATGCTCACTTAAAAGTTAGTAGGTCATAAAGTACGAGTAGGAGTATTTGGTGAAGCTTCAAATTTGTGAGAAAACCCTGCCATTTGTCTTTCATGTCACTAATCCATAAAGATGATGAACATGCATGCTTACCGGTGCACTCTACAACTGGTGAATGGTTCATCTGAAAAGCCAGTAATGCCCTGGTATTGTATAGAAAGAAAAAAAAACCTTTGAACAGTGTTTTAGGCACATGGTGTATTAAGGTTTTAACCTAGTGAACCAGAGTTAAAGTATTCAATGATAGAGACTTAAAAAAACTTTTGTATTTCACTCTGGATAAGGGCTGTAAATGTAAATGTAAATGTATTGCACAGATATCCAAAGGCTGGTTTGTCTGCTAAAATGTTCAACTGGTGCAGAAATAACATTCATTGACTGTGAAGCACAGGAGAGGGCACGTGTTGTGTGAATATGAGCCTTTTACTATAGGTGACATGTTTAAGCACACTTCTTTCCTTTGTTAAAGGTCACCTTAACTGTTAAGGAACCACCAGTCAAGTTTCAGTCTTACAGTTTCTACATTTATCATATCTACATACATGTACTGAGGCCAAAAAGCAGCATTATTGTTTATAATTATGTACTGTACAAGAGTACAGGAGTCAGGATTCATCTTTTTTTTTTTATTACTTCATTTACAATTAAATTCTTAGTTGAATTGTATTCATAAGTAAAGGTTAGACACTATGAGACATACATAACAGCTGGTAAATGTGACACATACATTACATACAGTATAAACATATACAGATATACAGTTAATGTACTCTGATAGCTTTTGCAAGAAGAGATGTAGAAACTAGCTGCTGATGTGACTTGGTATAGTCATGTATGTGAAGTGTTAAGTGTGTGTAAAGGGAAGCAGAAGCACTATTACAAAGGTGTTTGAACTAGAATAATTTTTGCACTAAACATCAAACCAGCATTGGTGATTACTCTGACGCAAAGCATATATAATAGGTATTTGAGGATGTAGATGTAAAATTATTTAACATTTTTGTTTTGTACACATTAAATACATCATTTGTTCCAAGACACACAAACACACACACACACACACACACACACACACACACACACACAGAAAAGAAAGAATGTCGGGTATCACAGCTGGAAATGTACTCGGCATCATTATGGCTGATCCAAATATATGGAGACTGACATTACTGTCATATAATAAAATGACAAACCGTCTTACATTGTTTTGTTTTTTTTGTTTTTTTGAAAGCATTCTCAGACAAAGTAGGAAAAAGGATGGAGTAAAAACCTATAGCTTCTCAATCTATCCTCCCTTCATCTTCTGTCATATTTTATTTAATTTCCTACTTCAAGGGCAATAGAGTGTGGAACAGGCCGCTGAAATTAGGCAAGGATGAGTCACTCTTGAAATCATACTCTAAAGGTTACCTGATTCCAAAGAGCAGTAATTGCACTAGTAAGCCTATTATCTCTGATGGCATCTGTGATCGCAGCAAATAAAAAAGCGGGGCATTCTCGTGATGTTTTTATGGGCTTTTAGGTTCAGGGACAATGCATATAAGTGCTGTGTGTGAACTGTTACTCCCGCTGAGGGCTAGACATGTTTGCCTGCCTTTTTATGATATGACCTTTTTAATGCAGTGTGAGGATGCTGCTAATGTTATGGATTTTTTGTATAATTTTGTATACCATATATAGTTTTATATATAATATGAATATATGAATCTATATGAATATATATGTATATTTATTGAGAGCTCAGTGGTTTAGGTGTAGGAATATTTATCTGAATGTTGTGATTTTGAATCCCAGGACCGCCAAGCTGCCCCTGCTGAAGCCCCTGAGCAGTGCATAAATATATGATGCTATATAATATATACAGACAGACAGCGCTGGCAATTTAAATACAGATCATGCCTAACAATTGATATTTATAATAGACTAATCTGTAATTTTGATACATTTTGACATGAAGCTTTGAAATTTTTGTTTATATGAAACAAAAAAATAAAATTAAAGAAGAAAGTTGCACTTGCATCATGAAATATGTTTTCAAATGTCATTCCTTTTAATATACAGTATACTATATATTATATATACACACATAAATACACCACACACACACACATATATATATATTATACACACACACATATGTAGAAATACACATTATATATATATTTATATGTATGTATATATATATATTTATATGTATGTATATATATATATATATATATATATATATATATATATATATATATATATATATATATATATATATATATATATATATATATATACATATATATATATATATATATAATGTGCCAACCCTCTTCTTCTACAATCGCTCTTTATCACAGGAGAGAAGAGGTGAGGGGGTGCAGAGATATCAACAACAATGTTATTTTTCATCAGTCTCAGCTACAGCTCACGTTCATTGTCACAGAAAATGAGAAGGTTGCTGCAACACTGCTGAGAATGGGGGAAGGCCTGAGTGGAATAAAGGTACACATATTCACCATGCATTATTCAGCAGCCAGGCCCTGTTTATATGTGCTGTTGATTTGTGCTGGCTGAAATGAAGGAGAAACAGAGGAAGTGTGTGTGTGTTGTGTGTGTGTGTGAGTGAGAGAGAGAGAGAGAGAGAGAGAGAGAGAGAGAGACAGAGAGAGAGAGTAAGTATTCTCAGAATCTGTCATTTCTCTCATACTATATATTTTTAGAGTTCCTGACTTGGCTTGTTGCTTTGCCTTCGTTTGCAGGAAAAAAACAGCACATGTACCGTATATGAACTCTTATATGTAGTATTGCATGATGGGAAGGTTGCAGTGAGCGGTATGGTAATGATATTTTCATCCTTTCATTTTCCACTCTCTATCTCCTCTCTAATGGTTAGGCTATAATGCATAACAGTAATGTTAACTATTGTACACTATAACACTATAGATCATATAGTTCCTTCTCAAAGTATTGGTACTGCAAGGTCACAGTTTTGTTTTTGCTTTACACTGAATACATTTGGGTTTTAGATCAAAAGACAAATATTAGATGAGCTCATCCATTTTTTATGTGATCAAAATATTAAAGCGGGTGTGCCATGCCGTATAAAATGATTGTTGTAACAATTTATAGCTCTGAGTATATGCTCTTGGTTTGTGCTCTGGGTTTTACTTGGAATCTGTTGTTAAAAAGGAATAAACCAAAAGGAAGACCTTTACAGTAACAGTAAGCCAAGCTGAGAAAAGAGGGAAAATCTGAATGTCCTGAAAAAATAAAGAAACCACTAGAGAGTTTGGCCAAGAAAGACAACAGCAGTTGATGACAGAAACATTGTTAGATCTTGAAGAAAAACCCAAAAATAACAGTCAGGGACATCATCAACAACCTCCACAGGGCAGGGCTTAAGATATCACAATGTATTGTTCAAGAAGACTTTGAGAGCACAAGATGCAAACTATACATCAGGCAGTTACATTCAAAAGCCAGACGAGAAAAGGTAAAGAACCTTTACCTAAGTGATGGAAAGGCGAGAAAGAAAAGATCTGCTTATGATCCAAACCATATGAGCTCATTGGTCAAGCATGCTGGAGGTAATGGCTTGGGCTTGCATGGCTGCTTCAGGAACAGGCTCACTAATCTTTATTGATGATGTAACTCATGATGGTAGCAGCAGAATAAATTCAGTTCACAGAAACATACGTCTACTAATTTACAGATAAATGCATCCAAACTAATCAGGGGAAACTTCATCATACTGAAAGACAATGAGCCAAAACACACTGCAAACTCAACAGAGAACTTCAGCAGGTTAAAAAGTGGAAGATTTGAGTCTGGCCAAGTCAATCACCAGACCTGAACCCAACTTTCACCTCCTGAAGAGGAGACCCAAGGGAGAAACCCTTGAAACAAACAACAACTGAAAGAGGCTGTGGTACAAGCCTGGAGAAGCATCACGAAAGTAAAAAAGGCAACCAACATTATGCAAGTGATTTGCAACAAATATTAAGTGTTATTTACTATATAAGTAAATTCCTAAGATGCTAAACACATCTAGAAAGAATTGCTGTTCCGATACTTTCAGAGGTATATGATAGAACTATATATTTGTATTATATTAAATCCCTACATTTATAAATTCTTTTACTTTTTTTTTTATATTTGGAAATGTTAATGTATTTTTTTTTTTTTTTTTTACTATTTCACTAAAAATGTATTAACCATACTATATATTAATTGTATTGAGAATTTAGTTCTGTGATTAAAGTGATCAATAAACCTTTGTGTATTCCCCTTTATATTTACTAAGAAATGCTCACTTTGTAATAGCAGCAAAGTTTCATTTCTGGAGAATTGGGAGAGACACAAGCATTTGGATGGTCCATCATCACATATGAGGAGACAGAGTTTCCACTGCTGGTGTGACATTTAGATGTGGTTGCAGAAGAAAAAAAAGAATTGCTTGCTGTAGTAAAAAGGAGACAAGTATATGCAACAGATATTTAAAAAAAAAATAGTGCTTGGTGAGAAATGGCTGGTTTAACAACAGGTCAGAGAGAGAAAGAAAGATAGCGTGTGGTGGTGTGGGCGAAACAAAGCAGTTTCATAATGTTTCAGTGCTGTAAACTGGTGGCCTTCACGTGTGTAACTATCTGCTGAGTAAAATGCAAACACCGCTCATGATTCACAGTTCCCACCAAACACTTTCAGTACTGAACATTTCTGAAGCTTTTAATGATAGGCTCAACACTGATTCTTCAAAATACACTTAGAGCTATTCCATAAAGTGCTTTCATACTTTATTAGCAATGCACAGTAACATTAAAACATCTTATGGTAGGCCACCTTTTAAATAATGAAATTGGCTGATAAAAGCAGTTAGAAGTGTATTACTAATGCAAGAGTGCATTAGTAATCAAGTAATAAGAAGAACTGCATAATGGCTGATTCTGAACTAAGCTGTTTCCAAATGCAGCACACATGATTTAACTCTAAACTGGAACACTAGAAACAGCAATCTGATTTTGATTGGATTTATTCAAGTCCGATTGTATTACATTTGGTCTCAGACAGTGTATTGTTGTATTATTCATGCCTTTTTGTGATCAACTATCTTAGTCCTTGCTAAAACTCACGCCTGACCCTTTTAGCACTACGAAAACAACAACAGAAGCTTTGCGACAACACGGGTAATTAGAGAAGGACAAGCAATCGGGAATAAATAAAGGATACTGTTGTTTTAAAGAGCTGGAAGCATTTATGAGTGAGACATGAACTGAAATCAGTACTACAGGTTTTTACTCACCAAGCTAATGGAAAATAAATAAAGAAAATATGCAATATAAAAATATGAATACATTATAAAAGAATCAGTTGTAATCATTGACATGTATATTTAAGTACATCCTACAAAAATAATGGCAAACATACAATAAAACTCTGTGTGTGTGTGTGTGTGTGTGTGCGTGTGTGTGTGTGACTCACAATTTTCAGTTGTTGCACCCTGAGATCTTGTAAAATATGATTTAGGAGACAGCTGTTAAACATTCTGTTGTCAATACCAGGACGCATACCTGCAGGAAACGCTCGTATGCACACACACACACACACACACACACACACACACACACACTCCTCCCCTACGCATTCCATGCAATCAATGTCAATCATTATTGTGCTATTAAGCAATGAGAAACAAAGTAATACAGAGCAAAAAGTTGTCAGTGAGATAAGGTTCTTCTCTTCCACAACAAGCTGTTTCATCATATTCAGCTTAGCGTGTGTGTGTGTGTGTGTGTGTGTGTGTGTGTGTGTGTGTGTGTGTGTGTGTGTGTGTGTGTGTGTATGTATGCAACTGTTCTTACTAGGCTTTTTTACATAAAGTCAGGAGCTGATATCATAAAACAATGATTCTGTCTTCTGTCCTTAAGGACTGAGAACACAAATACAGTAGGACTGAAGATGTGAAGGTTATTAACATCTGATGACAAATGAGCCTTTGTGAGCAAAATAACAAGCTCATCATCAGATTGTAATCAAGCCTTTCTGCTCAGCATTTAAGATGTGAAGGAACCATAATTGTTCTGCTGACAAGTACATTTATATCTGCATACCTGTAAGCCAACTCAATCCCTATAGAGAAAACTCCTGAAATGGAGTACTTTCCTATTATATGGACAGAGAAAGCAGCAGAGCAAGCTGTCCTGAGTATAGAAAGGACAGTGAAGAAGAGCAGACTACTCCCACATCTCTCTCTCTCTCTCTCTCTCTCTCTCTCTAAAGTTTTGCACTTGATTGTATCAGTGATGTCACTGCATTCAATGTGAATGTGCTGCCATCTCCTGGATTGATGATTCTTAACACTCTTTTGCTATCCAGATTGTTCTTCTGTTTTGTTGCTTTATCCTGAAATTGTTCTTTTGTGTCCAGTTATGTCCAGTGAAACAGAACATTTTGGACAAAGGTCCTTTGTCAGCTGTGTTAGCAGAGTGCTTTTAGGGCCATTCTGAGAGCGATGGATAATGAATATGATAATTCTGAAGCATTTTTGAGACTGAATGTGTCTCACTACGTTCTTTTACCGATCAATGTTCTGACAAGAGAAAGAAAAAAGAGCCATTTTGTGGACATGGGGAAAAGACAGGCATAATGGACTTGTTTTTGTGAACAGTAAAGCACATCAAAATGTCTGCCTCAAAGATATTCAAACCAATAAATACTGTGGCTCTGCAGGCAAAGAGTTGCACCAGTTGCATCAAAGACTTGCTTTGTACCTGCTTTTGTTCTACAGTAGATCAACAAATTAGGGCTTTGTTTTGCAGTACTGTGTAAAGCTATATTCAGATATACTGTATTATTCATTAATTCATTCATTCATTTTGTACCGCTTATCTGAACTACCTCGCACTACCCATCACAGGGCACACACACTCTCATACTACGGACAATTTTCCAGAGATGCCAATCAACCTACCATGCATGTCTTTGGACCGGGGGAGGAAACCGGAGTACCCGGAGGAAACCCCTGAGGCACGGGGAGAACATGCAAACTCCACACACACAAGGCGGAGGCGGGAATCGAACAACCAACCCTGGAGGTGTGAGGCGAACGTGCTAGCCCCTAAGCCACTGTGCCCCTATACTGTATTAATTACTTGCTAAATGCATGACAGAAAGCATATAATATCTAGTGTCTGCCTCACCGAAGTTTCAAACATTGGACAATAAATTGATGTAAAAGTGCAACTGTACACCTTTGTTAACAATTGTACTAAAGCTAAAATACTGTATTTATTGATTTTATTGATTAGTCTAGTGGTTATCCAATAAAAAACTTAGGAAAGCCAAAACATATTATAATATCCCTTCTGCAGATCTCATCATTGATTAATTTTTGAAAGTCATACAGTGTATAATTGTAGAGCTCAGACTTGTTGGACTGAATTTGTATAACATAAGCAGCAGGTTTCTATATGAATAAACCTATGAGCAAAGCATTTCAATTCACAATGTCAGCCAGAAAATAAAAGACACTTTGCTTACTTGTTCCCAAAAATTATATACCAAACCAATATAATATAATATAGTACCAAACATAAAACAATGAGTTTGTTCAACTATTCATTGTGATTAACTCAAATCCTCAAACTAGAACACAGTTTTCGTTAGACAGTGCATCAGCATGTAAACTGACCAAAGTCTAGTCCAAATCTCAGGACAGTTGAATCCGGCTATAGATTTGTTCATATGCTTTAGAGGAACGGAGACTATCTATGCTGAGACATCTGAACAAGCACTCTAAAGAGGATGCGGAAGCTGAAGTGGAAAAAAAAAGGAGAAAAAATATTTACACTCCATTCATCTATGTCCTTTTCTAGGCTTTTGTAGGCTCATGAGCAAAGCTGGGCAAAGATCTAGATTTGAGTTGCTTCCTAATGCAGAGTTTAAGACAAACACTGTCCATTGGACTCAGCTCTCTACCCTGTTGGTCTCTACCCCTTCTTGATTTTTTTGTTTGATTTTTTTTTTACTTTTATTGTGTGAAATACAATAGAGAGTTATTATACATTATATGTCCTTGGGTGCTATATTCTCCGTTTTCCTGCATAAAAAGAGAATGAAAGAAATCTGGGTTTCAAATGTCACATATAACAGTACAGTCCAGTGACACAGCACCTCTGAAACAGATGCAATGTTCAGGGGCCCAACAGTGGAACAGTGGACTCAAAGTGTCTTTCAAAGCTCAAAGCTTAGTGTCTTTAAAGAAACTGAGCAGAGCAGTAATGCTAGAACTCTAGAACAAATTGTTTCATTGTAATAGAATGTCTGTAAAATATGTTTATTGGGATTGGTTGGGAAGTAAATACAGAAAAGTTCAAGCAACAGTGGTGAAAGGTAAATATAGCTTCATTGATCAACTTCACCAAAAAGAAAGGTAGAGCTTTATGGGCCACTGGGCCATTGTAGATACCCCATTAAGGATATATCACAATATGCTGGCAAGAGATGTTAAGCCATGTTATAGCGTGGAACATATCAACACATCTATTAGTTTTCTTTCAGCGTCTTCAGAATAATGTTTTATAAGAGTAGAGGGAGTAAGGGTAGCCAAGGGATTCAGACTGTTATTTGGGATAATGTCAGTGATTTACTCTGCTCCAGGGGAGAATGAGTGCTACTGACAATCATACATTCTTCAATCTGTTTCTGTCAGCATACTCCTCATTCCGTAAGCATAACAGAGTTCACCACACACCAGTGGAGGATTGATTACAAGGATACCCATGAGAGATCTGAGGCACATAATATCCAAAGGATAGACACAGCACATTGGACGGTATTTCCAATGTATCCTTTTCTTGGCCCGAGCTAAGATTGCATGTAATGAAGATGAGGACCTGTGGCCTGACCAAGTCTAGAGGCAGGGTGACAAGAAACAAAAATAAGAGTCACACACACACACACACACAAACACACACACACACACCTACAAGTTGTCTGGGGGTGCCATCACTTGTGTAAGATTTTGCATTGTTAATGATCTTTAATATATAGCATTATACACATTTTCTACATTTTATAATGTCGGAAGTCAAATGCACTAACAGATCGACAGAAAATATATATTTAATAAAAGACTTGCAAATTTTTAATAAAAGACCAACTTGCAAATTATGTTACCTACACAATTATTATGCTAACCAGAGAATGTGATAGTTATAAAAATTATACAGTTTGAAGTAAATAAGAAAACATTAGTAATAGCCTCTCAACATTAACAGTATTCAACAGTTCCAAATAATTTGTCCTTACACTTAAATATCAAGCACAAATATTTTCTTAGGCTTTTCTGTCAGAACCTCAGACAACTGTGGTCAGGAAAGATTTGCTTAAGTTTACTTTAGCTCTAGCGTGTGTTTAGTCTACATTTGCATCCAATATAATACAAGAACAGGATTTACTTGGATTCTTTACAACCACCGCAATGGTTTGTTCTCAAACCAACATGCATTATTCATCAACTAAACTGCTTTTTCGCCAGCTGTGAAAAATAGTTGCAATGTAATACTTACATGAATGAAAATAGAGTTGCCATGGTAACAGCAGCAATCCTGACAATGGCAGATCAGCATTATCTCAGATCAGGGACATGGCATGAGGCCCATTAATGACCAGTCAGAGACTAAGCTTATTTGAATTGGTTCAAACCAATGAGCCATTGTTCATCACTGCAACTAGCTGTGTATTTTATGTTATTTGTGTGCTGTAACTTTTGTATGGATTTGTCAGGATTGGCTTGGACTATTCCCTGCCTGGACACTAAAGGAACATTCTGGCAGGCTTTGTTTGATTGTGCCATATATCTTTGTTTTTGTTTTGTGTATCATGTGTGTTGCCCCACCCTGTCTTTAATCCGTCCCTGCCTCTGCACACCTGTCCCTTGTGTTTCAGTGATTGTCCTCCCCATATATACCTGTTGTCTTGTGCTTGTTGTTTGCTAAGTCCTTGTGTTTTGTGTGTTGTCTCTCCTGGAATCTGTTTTGTTTTTCTGTTGACTTGTTGTCCCTAGTGTTTTCCTCGTGTTTGTAGTTTTTGCTAATTTTCTTAATAAATCCCCCTTTTCCATGTTAACTCTGCATCTGGGTCTAGATTTTATCTGTGAAGACACCAGTCGTTTTCTGACAGAAGGACTCAGTGTAGTGTTAATTTCGTCAGACGAGACGAGACGAAATATGTTCGTCAACAACCTTTTTTTCATGACTAAGACGAGACGATGACAAGACTGCACCACTGTCCAAAAACGCTGACTAAGACTAAATGAACATGCCTTATTGTTGACGAAAAAAGACGAGACGAAAATGTTTTGTATAAAATAAAAACTAAGATAAAATCTCTCTTCATTTTCGTCTACAATTGTCTCTGCTTTTTAATCAGCTGTTACGCCTTTAAAATATTCACAACGAGTTCGCAGCTTCACGCTGTTGCTCAAGTTACAGGTCCGCGAAGCGGATCCCGCTTATTATATTGCTACGGTACCTACAAAATAAATAAATAATTTGACTCAAAATGATGATTTAAAAAGAAGTTTATTGATTTAAAAACAATTGTATTGTTTCCACTAAAGAAAATTGTGCTCCATGGCAATGCTCTGTTTTTCATGGCAACGGTGTGTTATAGTTTGCAGCGGTCTGTTATCAAGAAATAAAATAGTGTGTGCGTAGAAAGAATTCGTCCACACGCCGCTCAAAAAAAAGAATTAAAATAAATAAAAACTCCTGAGCGCAAGTCCACCCCGGTCTAGGCGGCTTTTTGTGTTAAATTACTGTATATTTCCTGTCGCTGCGCAGGCTCTTTTATTGTACATGACAGCTTATGTCCCGATGACCGGTCTTTGCATTACGATTAAAAGCAGTATCAATAAAGTAAAAAATGTGATGTGCAGTCAAGTTCGAGTGTATGCACTGTTTAAACGAGTGTTCTCAACTTCTCACTGATACTTCTGTGATTCGCAGAGTTTTGACAAGTTTTATAGCCTTGATATTGTTTCTTATTCAAAAGTGGTGACAGAAAAAACTCAGCACCCCCAACCTGAAACCTCTTCCCACGCCTCTGTCACAATCACATCATAATCAAAATTAATAATTAGGCTTAAAAGCAAATGTATATGTAAGGGAATCAAGTTTAACAATTACATGTAATATTGCTCCAAATATCATCAATAATGGTGTGTGCAATACATATATATATATATATATATATATATATATATATATATATATATATATATATATATATATATATATACACACCTACAGTTTTGATCTTAGGCTTTTCATTAAGTTATTTATTTCCACTATAACACTTGTGTTCCTGATATTATTGCATTTAATGAGGCCTCGTTGTATTTATTCTTACAATAGATTCCAGATGTGGTCAAGCTACAATTTTTTGACTAAAACTAGACTAAAATTAAAAGACTTTTAGTCGACTAAAACTTGACTAAGATACCTTGAGTTTTCTTTTGACTAAAACTAGACTAAAATGACGAGACTTTTAGTCGACTAAAACTAAGACCAACAAAAAAGATATGTGAATGACTAAATATGACTAAAACTAACAAGGACATTTGGCACAAGACTAAGGCTAAATTAAAAATAGGTGATGAAATTAACACTAACTCAGAGGGATAACCTTAAGCCTGGCATTTAACATTCGTGGAGCAGCTACTCTGGATTACTCTTTCTACTCTTTTTTTTTCCCTGGACTTCTGAGTTTCTTCGTTGGATGCCGCCTCACTGCTTGCTTGTTGCAAGCCTGTATCTTTTTGCCTTTTTTTGTTTTTGTGGACATTTTCTTGCTCCTGTGGTGGAGGTGGCTCGAGACTGGCCTTTGGCAGAGGATTTTTTTTGGCTTCGGTTTGGCTGGGCACGTCGCACAGACTTCTGCTCGGCTGGGGAGGTCGCTCGGTATTTCTGCTCGCTAGGCCCCTTTTCTCGCCTCCAATGCCCCACCTTGCCAAGTTCCTCGCCTCCATCCACCTGCCTCGCCGAGTTCCTTGCCTTCATCCACCCGCCTTGCCGAGTTCCTCGCCTTCATCCACCCGCCTCGCCGAGTTCCTCGTCTCTATCCACCCGCCTAGCCGAGTTCTTGCCTCCCCTTACCCGCCTCGCCGAGATCCTCGCCTCCCCCTACCCGCCTCGCCGAGATCCTCGCCTCCCCCTACCCGCCTTGCCGAGATCCTCGCCTCCCACTACCCGCCTCGCCGAGATCCTCGCCTCCCCCTACCCGCCTCGCCGTGTTACCCGCCAACTCTGTGTTGCTGGCTTACGCTTACAGTACCTGACTCGCTGTGTTCCTCGCTCCTACCTGATTCTAGATTTGTTTTGTGTTCACATGTGTTGTCCCGACCTATCCTAAATCCGTTCCGCCTCAGCAGACCTGGTCCTTGTGTTTCTATGATTCCCTCCCAAATTTAATGCTGTGGTCTTGCGTCTGAGTCCTTGTCTCTATTGTTTTTATTTCTGAGTGGTTTTGTGCATTCTGTTTGCGTGTTTTTGGTTTGTTGTCTTGGCTCCTGGTTTCTGTTTTGTTATTTCAGTTGGTTTGTCCTTCCCAGTTTTTCTATAGTTTTATTTTCTTAATAAACCCCTTTTTTTATGTTATCCATGCATTTGGGTCTTTCAATCTCAGTAAAGACACCCCATTTCCTGACAGGAGTACTTGAGTCTTTGAGCTGCAGAATACATGTCTCCAAAAGCTGGATAGAGGTTCCTTTAGTCTCTTCTGTAATGGTGAAAGTATTATATCTTATACATCATAAGGGTTTTGGGGGAGAACTATGGAACACTGGCTGGCTGATTCAGATTTGTTCTGTGTTACAACCTTGTGTTTTTTATTGTTGCTTCATTGAGGCATTCACCTTTCGTTCTCTTCCAAGCATTTCACACTATCTACCTGACCAACAGAGGATGACATCACTAGGACTGAAGCTGCTTACTGTCTGTTCACCCCTCAGGCTCACCTCCAGGACATGTTTTTTCCTACATCCCCTGTCATTTGACTGAACCAGGGCCATCTGATCAGTCTGTTTGTGTCACAAAGGAAAGACCACAGGTCTTCCTTGTTGAAACAGAGACTGGCCCACTGGTTGGAGAACAGTATCAAAATGGTCTATAGATAGCTGGACGTCCTTCAGCCACTACCATGACAATTTACTCAAGGTATGAGGAGTATCTCTGTCTAATGGGCATCACTAAGAAGTATGGCCCTCCTTAAAATCGTTACTGCTGTCACTTTCTCCAGGTTCTACAGGGTTAACATCACCCCTTCCAGTGGTGCACGTGTCGCAAACTTTACCATTCCAAGCTTGTCCTAAGATAAGCTGAGTTCTCACAACATTGTTACATGTTGACCAGATGATTCTCACTATTCCCTGGTGGTTAGATAAGGTTCATAGAAATAGAGATTTAATTCAATTCAAGTTTTTTGTATAGCGTTTTTTACAATTGACATTGTCTCAAAGCAGCTTTACAGAATATAAACATAGAACAAAAGGTTAATATAAAGAATAATATAAAGATTAATAGAATACAAAATTCAAGATTAATATTAGACATATTTAGTTCACAATGTGTATGTATTTATCCTTTATGAGCAAGTCTGAGGTGAGGCAGCAGTGGCAAGGAAAAACTCCCATAGTTGGTAAAGGAAGAAACCTTGAGAGGAACCAGACTCAATGGGGAACCCATCCTCATATGTGTGACAGTGAAGGGTGAGATTATAAATATACAGTCCGACAAATGTTGGATTGTTGCAAAAGATCATATGAAGTTCACATCTCCTCAGTATCGCAGTCTAACTGGAGCTGGTAGATCATATGTAACTTACAATTTGTGTTGGTCAAATATTACAGGGAATTACCCCTTTGAGGTAAAACGTGAAGTAATTAGTTCTGTTTTACCTCAAAGGAGTAATTTCACCATCTCTTCATTTTTTTTTACCTCAAAGGGGTAATTTCACAATCTCTTAATTTTTACATGATAACTGAAGAATAGGTAGGAATAGCACTATACCATAATTATTACATGATATAGGTGCCCTAAATGATACTGCTGCAATAAAATAAAATTAAATCAGATGTCATGTCACTGTTGAAATTCCACACAATATGTTTAAAACAAATGCAGAACAGATATCATCATACTGTATAACTATTTTGTAAATGCTGAACATTTGCAAATGTATGCTTACATCACTTTTTTTTCACTACGCTAATGGATCTGAAAGTATCATTAATTGACAGTGATTTTTTTTTTATTCCTGGTGTTTCGCATCAATTCAACAACATGAATGTAGCCTTCATAAAAGCATAAAAAAGTACAGGTGCTAAAGATTTACAGCATATGGCAGACACCCTTATCCACAGTGACTTCAATTTTAAACAGCAGAGTAATTGAGGGTTAAGGGCCTCGCTCAGGGGTATGGCAGCAGCAGCTTGATAGACTTGAACTCACAACCTTCTGATCAGTAATGTAATGCATTAACCACTACGCTACATAGTCACGTACCATACTGTAAGTAAATATATTGAATTTTTAATACTTCATGCTACTAAACACTAATTAGGGTTACCTTGTTATAAGGTTGGCAACAACAGAGGTTCTCAAAATGAAGGTTGAACACTATAAAAATATCAGCCTGGATCTAATATGTTGTGACTGTGGGAAGTCCAGAAATAAAAATAAAAAACTCTAGGGTGCCAATAAATATCCAGAATATTGTGTATATATATACACACAATACAATATATTCTTTATACATATATAAAGAGCTTTATTGTAAAAAAAAAAAAGTTAAACAGGTAGCTGATATCAAATATTTTAAAAGCTCTTGGTTTAAGTAAATTAGTAGCTAAGAAGTTATTAGCTTTAAGTTATTGAGGGAAAAAGGACAAGTTTTTTTCTGGACTGCTTGCAGACCCCAGTGTCTAACATAATAAACAAACTTGATAAGAGTATGTAAAAGTGAGAGACAGTCATTAAGGCAAACACAAACAGAAAATATACAGTCTTTACAAATGATGCTCAGTATGTAAATGTTGCTATCTCATGCGTTATTTAGAGGACTGATAGTAAGCCGATAGAGGTTTGGAATGAAGGTTCCTGTTTTTCAGGCCTCTCCTACATGCTGCGTTCCTTGCAGCGCCCCCTGGTGGTGAGCGCTACGCGCTGTGGACAAACGTCTGCGCTGCACAGCCATGGATGTAATCTAGCTAGGTTGTGACAAAGATGCTGCAAACTTTCTTCTGTTTGTCCTGCCAGAGCCATTGAAAAGACACAAATGCTTGCTATGACATCGGAAGCAGGTAGTGGTAGCTTTTTACTGTTCTTGTTAGTTACTCTGCCAGTAGGCTTTGTTTTTTTTCCCCTGCAGGATTGTCCCGCATTGCGGCCTACAATAACACAACCGAGATGTAGCTAAAGTAGCTAAGTGCTAAGCTAACAGGGAAGAAAACCCGAATCGAGTTCACCTTGTCACCAAGTTGCTTCTGGTTCTATTTTGTGCTAGAAAGAAAAATATTTCCTGTATTCCAAGGACAAAGAGTCATTTCACGGAGTACTCGTCGTTTTGTAACGCAAAGCTGGTGCTTGAACTGTCAGTGAATTTGAATGATCCGTCAAACAAGGCTAGGCTTCTGTGCTAGCACTCGTTAGCCTAACAGCTAACGCTGGTACCTGGTGTCCTTACATTTTAAACTAAATAGCTAACGTTGCAAAAAAAAAAAAAAACGAAGTTTAACACTATTGTGCATGTTGGTGCTCTCGGATCTGTGAGGTTTCATTTCAGGAACAAAAAACGCTCGATATGGATTTTGCTATAATTCCACAACAACAACAACCAACTTAGGATGCTAATGTTTGTTTAGATGAAATTAAAAGCTTGTTATGTTGTAATTACATTTTAATAACACACTTTCCACGTCGGACATCTTTAACTGGTTTATTTGTACGCTGTTTGGTTGTGAAATGACAACTAATGAGTGCGCTGAGGACATAAGAACGATAAAGTGCTGCCGTGATTAGCTTCCTATCTCTCGGTTGCTAGCAGTGGCTACGGAAGTAGCAGCTGAAGTGACAATGTTTAAAGTCTCCCACAAAATCAACATTTCTAAATGTTCCTCAATGTTATCGACACCGATACGAATGTCTGACTTAACATATTCCTTTTAGACATAGTCTCATTTTAATTGTATAGTTTGTCCCTTTCAAAGGGAACGGAGATATTTTTATTTTTGATGATTCACCCTGTACTAGTTCTTTAGTTAGCATAACATTGCACAATATTGTTATTTGCACTCCCACACTTCCGTCCGTTCATATTCTATATTCATATTTAATACTCATTCTGTCTATATTGTATCTCATCGTCTGCATTGTCTTGTATAGTTTGTACAGCATAGTGTTATTTATGTTATTTATGTCCGTACTTTTGAGAGTCACAAACAGCTGGAACCAAATTCCTTGTGTGTGTAAACACACTTGGCCAATAAACCTGATTCTAATTTATTCTATTACATACTCTGTAGACAGTTTAAGCCCCGCCCCCTGTGCTGGGTCTTTCTCTACAGTAGCGGCTCTTAGAAACAAACATATTTGGTGTTATTTATTTATTTATTTATTTTTGACTTGGGGGTTTTTATGTCTGCTCAATAGTTTTCAGTCTGTTCAGTAGTTTAACCGGTGTCTATGATAATGTCCTAGACAGGCTGTGGTGGTAAATCCTCCGCAGTTGACTAAACATCTCAGTGTTTATCTGTCAGATTTGTTTAGCTTCAGTTGGGGGCGTGGCCTATATCTCAATCCCTGTTGTCTTTAGTCAGTCAAGCAGTTTAACACGCTGTCAAGCTGCTTTCTGGTCTGAAACTCTCTCTAGTCTGTTCATGGATACTTCTTGTATGCCCAGGAGCAGGCTGTAGCATTTATCCTGTTGTTTTTGTAAAAAAAAAAATCTCTATTTTGCTTGTGTATATAATGTTATAGTGTACAGCATATAGTATGAACAATGATTTCTCATTTTCCTGAACGGTTGTGAAACGTACAAGACGAAGTAAATCGTCTACAGAGATGTGTCCCTGTTACATTCTTGTTTTTTTTTTTTTTTTTTTTTTTTTTATGATTATGATTCCAGTCTGTTTAAACTCACGTCTCGTGTATATGATTTTACTCCAGTCTGTTTACATAAGTTATATGAGTAACAGTTTAGAGAGGAGAAAAGAAAGTCTGGAGTCTGTGCAGTGTTGTGTTTTTTTTCCTCGTCCTCTTCATGATCATCACTCTTTATCAGGATATGGAAATGTTGGACTTGTTGTGTTCGCATAATGGAAATATCCTTGCTAAATTGTTATTCAGCTTATTGTGGCACCATGAAATGGATAAACCATGAAGTGAGATGTATTTTATGCAACTTAGTACTTTGAAGGCTCTCCAAAGAACGTCTTTGTGTGGATTGTTTTTAAAGACGCCTTTTTTTCTGCAGCTCTTTTCATTGTTCCTTGACAGTGTGTTTGTTTAAGGAATTATTATTATTATCATTATTATTATTATTATTATTGTTGTTTTTACTTCCTGAAGTGTGGTAGTTTTGCCACCTCATGTCTCCACAGTCCCTGGTTCAATTCTGAGCTCAATTCTGTCTGTGTGAAGCTTTGCATGAGTGGGTTTCCTCTGAGTTTTCCAGTTTCCTCCCACTTAGCAAAACCAAACCAGTGTGTGGACTGGCTACATTGAATTGCTCCGTGGATTAAATAGCGAGTGTGCATGTGCATGTAGTTGAGGTGCACTGGGATCCAGTGTGTGTTCCAGCTTCACACATGCTTCCCAGGATTGGCTCAGGATCCACCGTGACCCTGACCAGCTGAACATGAACAAATGAAGTTGAGCTTGTGTGGTCATGATAGAGCGCTGGATTTTTCCTAATGCTTTTAGGAAACTCTGACTTATTGCTGCATTTGCTGTTTACAAACTGCAGTTGATACGAGGATGAACCTTTTGTGTAACTGCAGGAAACCATGTAATGAATAGTTCTGCAGTTCCACTGACAGGATACATAGTCTGTCTCTGTCTTGCTTGTTTTATTCTGAACATGTTTTTTTTTTAATGATCGAAACCGTTACTTTGGAACGCTTCTTATTATTTTATTAAGTTAGACCTAAAATGAACCAGGACAGTAGATAACAAGCACTTGTGGCATCTCAGAGAGCAGAAATGGGTTTGATGTCACCATTTAGATATAAACATTTGTGTGTTTCATAACTATTTATTTATTTATCTATTTATTTAAATAACTTGTATCTACTGCCCCAATTAGGCTGAATAAAAACAGAAATACTTGATAAAAATCTTGTTTGTTTTGTTGAAGCAGCCTCCAAATGAACACTGATGAACCAAATGAACACTCAAATTTCATTGTGAGACATCTATTTAGGTTGAGTTCTAGATAAACGTGACATTTAGAACTAAATGTCAATTCCTTTTGCTGCTGAATCGGGAATTATTGAGTCATTCTGGAGCTGTTCAGGGATTATAGTCACCTAATTGTGTTTTTCTGTGTTTTCTGTGTTCTCAGAGCTCAGCTGGATGCAGTAGAGATCTCAGCCATGTACTCGGAATGGAGGTCTTTGCACCTGGTGGTGCAGAGCGATCAGGGTCACGTCAGCGTCTTGCATTCGTACCCGGCCTCTGTGGGCCGTGACGTTGCCAATGCGGTCTTGCGCCCGCTGGGGTCCACACTGGGAGCTTCTGCCTCTGAGTGCCTCCTGAAGACAGATAAAGAGGTATGCTGGAGAGAAAAATACCCTATATATTTAATCTGATCACAACACACCCATGCAGCTCTTTTAGCAGCTGTCAGTATTAATTAAATTCATGTGTTAAAGTTTAGAGGAGAGTTGCTTTAAATAATTAAACACACATTTATAACCTATTAGGCTCATTAATATCCTTCTTCAGCGAGGGAGGGAGACAGCTTTGTTTCCAGTCGGCCTATTAAAATAGGTGATACGCATGTCTCTCCAAAATCCTGTAGAATACAACCAATCAAAGACGACTTCAAAACTCCTGAAGTGTTTCAAATTTGTTCGTTCAGCCAACGGATCGTGGACACGACGTCTGAGGCAGAGACTAAACTTCTACATGATAAATCACTCGCATCATTAAGCTATGAAATTACTACATGAACCTGTATTTCACTGCTACAACTCGTAATGCCAGCCACCAAGCTGGAGCTTACAGTTTAAAAGTTTGTGCACCTTCACACTGCTGCTCAGAAAAGGGGTTTTAACTGCAGCTTGTCATGCTTATGCACCGTTTTACACCATTTTGTAGTATTAATAAGGAAAGTACTGCATTCATACTGAAAAATCCAACAAGAAGAAGTGCACTACTCGACTACCCGGACGCAATCACTGCAAGGAAGCGTAGAGTGTTAATCACTTTAATCTAATGTAAGACTGTCTGCTCCAATACTTAAATGTGCTGTGTTGTAAGTTGAATAACAAGCATAGATGGAAATATCAGGAAAGTAAAGCTGGAATTCTGGTCTATCATCTCATATTCCTTTATTGAGCCCAAACGCAGCAAAAACAAATGATTTGGCTTTGCCGCTCCATTTTCAGAGCGGACCTTGCGGCTCCAGACACCGAAACCGAAGTTATTTTCCTTTAATTTGTCATTCAGCCGAATATCTTCAGGCAATTTTAGGAACTGCTCATGACACTCAGATCATTTTGTATTTGGTTAAAGGCTGCTGTGTAGGCCAGTATTTCTTGTGCGGTGTTACTTGTACTATAGTGTGCAGGTTAAAGTCACTAGCACTAACCTTGCTGGAGCTATTTAGGTGAAGGCATTTTGGTATCCTGTCAGGAGGAAAGCTTTGTGTGGTGTATTTACATAATTTTGCTTTGGAAATTTTCATAGGATTTGCGCAGGAGACTCGTTGCCCTCGTTGCCCCTGCTGATGTTAAGCAGATTCTTTAGTCATGTATCAGTGTTAATGTGTGAGCTTGAAGCACTTCCTTTTATTTCTGGGCTTTTTATTTGTGAGGTATTTGGCACTGTAAACTCTGACCATTAAGTCCTGTGTGTGTGTGTGTGTGTGTGTGTGTGTGTTCACTTCATGTTGTTGAGTTTTAACTTCCCCATCTGTTATATTGTGTTTGCGGTTCCTGCAGGCTTCTGTGCAGCCTGATAACAGTAGAAGGATATCCTGTGAATTCCCTCCGGTCTCTCTCCGGGTCTGATCTTTATCGATCGTCTCCACCCCCGAGCTTCCACACAGGCCTCAAGCTATTTGGATAATGCGAGTCAGTGCCAGGAACGTACTTATGCTGCTTCTTTGTAGGCGCCGTTTTTAGGTCGGCTACTTTTAGGTATTTATTAGCGTTATCAGACAGATGCCGTAGACGGCCTTCCATAATGATCACACTCCCATCATGACATTGTCTTGATAATTTTGCTTAAATAACACTTCAGAAGTGCTGCTATAAATTTTAGGGTATTATTATTTATTATTATTATATAGATTTGAGGCCCACCCCAATTCACAGCTTGCAGCCCACACGAAAAGTTATTAAAGCTGGTATTCAGATAAAAACAGACAAGAAAACCGTAAGTGACTTCCAGTGTAGCATAAGCATTCATTGTTCTACATTTCTTTATGCTCTCAGGTCAGATTTATATTAGTATAGTATTATATGACCGTTACAGTCGTTTCTCCAGCAGCTCGCTTTCACCACAGTGGCTATTCATCACGCTGATCGTATAGGATCTTATATGGGAGTTTCTGAGACAAAACGATCTTCCATGGTGCACAAACAAGGTCATTTGTTGGCAAAGAGTAACTTCATTAACATTAGTACCTGAGGAAGGTTGATGATTTGCGACGATTTATTGATAAACTCTCTCCAGTCTAATTACCATGAGCTTGTACCATATCCTCATTTCAGTTTTTTTTTAAACAATGTGAAGAAATCCACACCATACAGATCAGATACTACATTACCCACAATTCTAAAGTATCTAAAGAATCCTGAACCGAACTGTGACATTTTCAGGCTTCTTGTAGTCCGACATATCTGAAAGCGGCTGAAACGCTTTGGCTTTCTACATTCAATGTACTTGCAAAACAATGCAAGAAAAACAAATCTACAGAACAGCAAGCTGGACAATAAATATGAAGCTGAAATAAAAGTGAAGAACAACATCTGAAAATATATTTAGCGTATAGAAACGGGTTGAACTCCGAAGGAAACGAATTGTCGACAGTTTATGAAAGAATTCTGACTTTTCTATAAAATGTATTCTACAGGAAAATGACAAGGTATCCTGTTGGTTTGTTAAGTATTCTAATCTGTTTAAAGTGTTCTGTAGAGATACTGCAGAGGAGGTTTACCTCTTGGACAGAAACAGTGGGAGGTGATGGTTTGACTCGTAAGAAAGAGTCGTCTGTTGTTTCCTCTTTGTAACTTTGGTGCTCCTGCAAAGCTGAATATCGGCAGTATGACTCAATATAACTGCACATTTGTGAGTGCAGTATTGCCTTTATACAGCAGTTCTTTAAAAATGACATACTTGACATTTACAGCATTTGGCAGATACCTTTATCCAAGGTGACTTACATTTTTTGTCACACTTAACTGAGCAGTTAAGGGTGAAGGGCCTTGATCAGCAGTGGACACTTGGTGTACCTGTGATTCAGTGTTATTAATATTATCGATCTAGTGTTTCAGACACAATATGGGCAAATGGTCTGCAAGCGGAGATGCATCCCAAACATTCTACACTCACTGTAGCCCCTTGGTTAGCTGACATGTGTACAAATCACATTCATTTGCCTTAACGTTTTCTTTCTTCTTAAGCCAAATGTTAAAAAAGGAAGGAAAAAGTTTGGCAGTCTGTGCAACTTGAAGTTGGAAAGAGAAAGGAAGGAAGGAAAGAAAAGAATGAAGGAAAGAATGAATTAATGAAAGTAGGAAATAAATGAACGGAGGAAGGAACGAAAGGAATGAATTAATTAATACTGTAAGTGAAGAAAAGAAGGAATGATGGAAGGAAGGAAGGAAAGAAAGAAAGGAACACATTATTTACAGAGGGATTTTTTTCAGATGCTTGAAGCCACTTTACATAATTATTTAATAATAGAACTTCTATTATTGCAGCTTTATGCGAGTCGTCACTATTGACTATAGTTCACAGAAAAATAACAAAACATTGCTATATTGCACTTTATATTGAAGCATGCTATCTATTCTAAATGAATCTTACACATTATTTCCTTTCTAACTCGCTGTTTCATTGCCATTTCATGAAAAGGTTGACAAATAGTTTGTGGAAACATCTTTCCTGTGATCTTGTGCTTGTCTGTAGGTGAAATGGACTATGGAAGTAATATGTTACGGTCTGACTCTTCCGTCGGACGGAGATACAGTCAAGCTCTGTGTGGACGTCTACACGGACTGGATCATGGCACTTGTGTCACCAAGAGACTCCATACCACAACCCATCATTAAAGAGCCCAACCTTTATGTCCAGACTATCCTCAAACATCTTTACAACCTCTTCCTGCCAAGGTAATAATGTGCATGATTTCATTCTTTTTTTTCTTTTCTTTTTTTTTTCTCGAGCATTCGTAAGTGAATCGATTCATTTGAGCCAGTTCATTGAAAAGATTTGTTCAGACTTGTATAGTTTGTCTAAGTCTGGTAATTTGTCGAGTTTCTTTCCCAGATGTACAGATTTGTTTCTTATGTTCTGTAAAGTTGCTTTGAGACAACGTCCGTTGTTAAAAGTGCTATACAAATAAATTGAATTGAATTGAATTTATATTTGGCATAAATGCAAAAATGTTCTTATTATATAAAAGCCAAAACAATCAGATTGTAGTGACATGTAGTTGATGTCATTCACATGTACGTTTTAATGTAACAACCCTGTGATGGAATTCCCGTCTGTGTGGGATTATTTAACCAGAGCTTACTGACGTATTTTGTGTACGCTTCAATGTCTGTTTAGAAAAAGAATTTGTTTTTACACCCAGCGCAATATACATCGTTATTGCATGCACTAACATTAAAGAGTGAAACGATTCACTGACTTAAACACACATCTCCTGAAAGCGACCAGAGTTTCCCTCTGAATTTACTGACTCGAGTGGACTAGCTTTGAAGGCATATAAGACATGGAAGACATGTAATTACACAATTTCCGAATGTTCAGACCCAGACAGATAAACATATAACGCAAACCTACTTAAAATCTCTGTTTGATAATCGGTGAAATGTGTGCATAGCACTGACTAATACATACTCATTTACTGCCTGAATGAATAACTATGTTTTGCTTGTAAACATTAAAAAAAATATCGAAGTTATGAGCAAATTACAAAAAATTTTTTTTTCTTTTTTTCCAAACCTACCAAATACTAAGTGAAAAATAAATGCTTGCGGTACTTTATTAGAATTATAATACTCTCTCGCTTTCACTGGTAATACTGATATTTTGCACATTACAGAGTCTGATGTATTTTGTGATGTGAATATGTAACCTGAATGCAGACCAGTGATCAGTAGCCGCTGCATGAAATCGTTCCCATGTTTGCATAAAGTTCAACTTTTCTCAACATTAATGTAAAACATACCCACATCTATGCGTCAACGGTTGCTGTTGTTCTTTGCCACTATTACCCCTTTTCCACCAAAAAGGAACCGGGTGCTGGTTCAGAGCTAGCACTGGTGCTGGTTCAAAGTTGGTTCCACTGGCGAACCTAATAAGAACTGGTTTGCCTTTCCATCCATTAGAGTGCCATCACAGAGCCGAGTCTGACGTCACTGTATACGTGTCACGTTTCCCAGCAACGTTAGCGCAGCAGCGGCAAACACAACATGCTCATGGCTTTGTGATCCTACATTAGCATCCATACGTGGCGAATCCAACATGTACCTGCAGCTCCACGTAATTTGTATAAGTGGAGGTTGTTATCGAGAAAGTACATAACGTTATTTTATTATTAACACAGAAAAAAGTTAGCCTTAGCATGTAGCTAACTACTAACACGTGTGATGATAATTGATCAAATTGCGGTAAAGTAAAAGTGTATTAAACATTGGTATACTTAAGGTACATTATCAAAGGCGCTAACAGTAGCCCCGCCCACAGCCCCTGACGCAAGCGGGTTTTTAAGTCTAGACCAGCAACGTTTTGGTGCTACTTAAGAACCACTTTTCCTGGTTCAGAGCTGGTGCTTTGGCTGTCGAAAAAGAAAGAACTGATTCTAAATTAGGCTCTGGCTCCGAACCAGCACTCAAACTGCCTCGGTGGAAAAGGGGCATACGAGTCACTGCATATGTGAACCAAACAAATAAAATAAGCTGTATCTCCTCTATAATATTTTTAAAATAATTATTTTATTCTATTCCTCAACTCAAATACAACTATGTGCTATGTGAAAGTAAGTGTACATCTGTTCTGCGTCTCTCAGGCCCGAGCACTTCAGCCTTATGCACTTCAAGCTGTGTCAGCAGGTGCTCACTTCAGTGCAGAAACTCGCCCGGGATTCCTCCTCTATGGCCCGAGAGACGTGGGAGGTGCTGCTTCTCTTCCTGCTTCGTATCAATGACACACTGCTCGCCCCACCCACTGTGGGAGGTTTGTTACCATGGCAACATTGTGCTGCTTTGCCTACCACATTTCAGTTTGTTTGAAATTGACCAACACCCGACCACACACACACACAGCCTCTTGCCATACTTATCACTTACAGTGCTGATGCAGTACGATGAAATTTAATTCCATTACCTTTGAAAATGCCAAGTTAGCAAAGTAAGCAGTCCTTGTATGGATATTGTACTGTGAATATTTTATACGGTTTAGCCAATACGACATGCTGATTTAGTGTTTTACAAGCCCTTTGTACGTGTTCCCTTCCAGGTGGTATAGCAGAGAAGCTGGCTGAGAAATTGATCAGTGTACTGTTTGAAGTTTGGTTCCTGGCCTGTACGCGCTGCTTCCCAACACCACCATACTGGAAGACCGCCAGAGAGATGTTAGCAAATTGGAGACACCACCCACCTGTGGTGGAGCAGTGGAGCAAAGTCATCGCTGCTCTTACCTCCAGGTGCAGTTTCACACGACCCGACGTGAATTAATTGTAGAGATTTCACAATTTCACTCATTTAAACTACATATATGGAGCAGTCTGAGGAAAAAACTACTTTCACACCTCATAGAAGTCAAATAAATAGGTGTCGCTCCATCCATAAGGAAAATATTTTACATTTTATTCCTTCTTTTTTGATATCAGAAGATCTCTGCAGTTTGAGCATTTACTTAGGATTTGCACCATCTAAATACAACAGAGTGAATTAACGTCCTTCTATATAACTAGCAATAGTGCAGATGCTCCAAAATGTGATGAGTGAAACAATGTTTAATTGCTGCTAAAATTTTTGTGTAATAATTTAATAAACTAAGGATGATCAAAATCATTAGTCAATCTCAGTTTAAATTTCACTAAAGTTTTATTCCCCAAAAATATAGTTGCAGATGTAGACATACGTTGGGTTGCTATAGACTGTCAGCCTGGGGATAATTAAAACTGCTTGTGTTCATAATTTCATTAAAAAAACAGTTAAAATGAGAAACTATAGAAATGACGGAGTGATTAGAATAAAAGGGCCGGTGTAAGATGTCTGAATGGCTCTGAGTAGTTTATAGTATGCGAATAAAGGCATGAAGGTAGATATAGGGTGTGTCTCAATCAGCTCTTTAGCTCCCTGGCTTCATGCTTCACACAAGAATCCTGGCTCAGTACATGTCAGGACACTCATGACTTGAGAACACAATTTCCAATGGTGTTGTCATTTCTTCATCAGTCACTGACTGTAAAAACCCAATCATGTTAAAGTTTTATATGTCCTATCAGTTTGTTAGCTTAATCACACTCCTTTCTGCTATCGTACTTGAGGGATTGTAGGCAGGCAGCAAGTGGGTTCTTTTTTACGACTTAACAACTTTAAAGTCTTTAGGCACGAACAAACCCTATATAAAGGACGTATATTTTATAAAAAATCGGTAACATAAGTAATCACTTGAGAGCTACAACAACGATAACAGGCTACTTACATTCGTAGGCTTAGTTGGCTGAGAGTACATCCATGTTTTTGTTTTTTTTCTTGTTTTTTTTTTTTAGGGCCTAAGGTCTATTGTGATTGAGAGAGATTACTGAACTACTTAGCTGATTGAGACACACCGATATTTTCCATAGTTCTATTTATTGCTTCTGTATCTTATTTCATAAATATTGCATTTAAATAAACCGAATCCATAGCAGTTTTTTTAAACAGTGATTCCACAATCTATGTCCTTTTATCTGTTTCTTTTTTCAGACTGCTGAGGTTCACCTATGGACCATCCTTCCCTCCTTTTAAAGTGCCAGAGGAGGATGCAAATCTCATACCTATAGAAATGGACAATGACTGTGTAGCACAGACTTGGTATCGCTTCCTACACATGCTAAGGTATTTAGCCGCACAGTTTATCTCCACTCACTGATTTAACACGTGCTTTTCTACAGATTTCCAGATTTTCTGTTTTCTTTCAAGGCGGTAAATAATGTTAGTACACTGGCTGAAATGTGAGTCAGTAGCTTGTGCAGACATTCATTAATATACAGAGTACTAACTTAATAAAGGATTGCAAAGTCTAAGCATTTTTAACAAAAATTACTAATTGCTTTTACCACCTGAGCACCAGTATGGAGAAAAATTTTGATGTTGCATTGAAGGGTAGTATGTCAAGTCTTGCTCTTCTTGCAGTGGCCATGATTTAAAAATGAATGCAGGATGAACAACAGAAAAGTAAAAAACAGAAAAGAGCTCGAGGGAAATGCAGCACCAAACCAATATTAATCAGCGTTAAATGAAATTAACAAGGCTAAGGCTTTAAGACAAGTCAGGCTTTGGATTAGATATAAAGGTGTAATTTAAGGATCTCTAAGAGTCTATAACACACACTACAGTGATCAGAGTGAAAGATTTATATAAATTGAAAAAATAAGAGGGCTGATTACTGAGCCTTGTGGAACACCAGTGCTTATTCATTGTCTAATACAAGGTTGTCCTGTGTGACAACATGCATGTATGAGGGCAGTTTTTTGTGAAGTTTTTGTGCTGGTTTCATGCGTAGGTGACTGATCCTGGAGCTGGTTTAAGGCAAGGAAGAGAAGCAAGAAGCATGTTTAATGGTTTTATTTAGTAATTAAAGAGACTTTAACAATAGCTAATGCTAGAGAAGTATATGGTGTTTTTATTTGTGTGTGGTGGTGTCACTGATGAGAGTTTGCTAAAGGAAACAAAGCATATGAATATTGCAGAATATACAGTATCTTCATTAATACAGAAAAGAAGAGGAAAACTTAAGGAAAGTACAACTTAATATGGGAGTTGAAGTTAGGGAAAAGTTTGACAGATCCTGTTCACTTTCTTTTTAATGAAAGTGATAAATGCTTCATGGAATTGTGGTGGAATTTCAAAACAAACAAGCAAAAAAAGAAAAAAAAAGAAAAAAGAACTGTACCAGAGATCTGTATTTAGGTACGATTTTCTCCAGAGACTTGTTACAGAACTGATAATTGTAGAACAGCCGTTCCCAGCTCAGATCCGGGACATTTATCAAATTAGCTGAGGCTCAGAAGCTGTAAATGACTGTAAGAGTTGTGTAAGATATAAGATAAGATAGGCTTTAGATTTACAGTGTTCAAGAGCAGAGCTAAGAAGCCACTGTTTTAGAAAAAAGAAATTTAAAGACTGACTAGGCTCACATCAGGATGTCTTACTGATGTAAAATCTTCAATTTGAATCTATTTAGGAAACTAGCTTCGTATATGTGAATATTTAATAATGTATTTTTTTCTTTTTTCCCATGACAGTAATCCAGTGGATCTCAGTAACCCTGTGATTGTGAGCTCCACTCCCAAGTTTCAGGAGCAGCTGCTGGGGGTAAGCAGTGTTCCCCAGGAGGTGATCCAGCACCCATGTCTCAAACAGCTGCCTCAGATCTTCTTTCGTGCCATGAGGGGCATCAGCTGCCTGGTGGATGCTTTCCTAGGTGAGACCAGTTGAAATTGTATTAATCCATTTGAACTTGGGCAACAAAAAGCCTCAAGAATGCTCATGGTTCACTATAATATTATGTTGTGATGCATCAGTACCAACGCTGTTATCTTGTATCAGTTCGACACCATGCTCATATTCTTGGACTCGTACAATACGAAAAGACCAACATTCAGTAGCAGGTGATATCAGTTTAACCCACAAGCAACGACAAAGACACAATCATTTGTATTATTTTTTCTTATAGTGACAACAATGAGTTAAAATATGCATTCATTTCCGGTCATACAGAAGCGAAGAAGAGCACAGTGGAAACTGTAAAGTGGATCTACTTTACTTATTTTATTACTGCAAGTGGACACAAATGAATGCTTTTTTTGTTTGTAATAACAAACAAGATGCACTTTCCACAAAGTTCATCACTCTGAGCTTCTATCTGAAGCTTGGAACAAAAAAAATTAACTGAAACTCAGCATGTCATTAGTAGCCCAGATTTGAGAAATGTGTCTAGATTCAGTATCTGAAAAACACATACTCATACTTTGTCTAAAATGGTATTGACACGTGTGTAAAAAATAAAGTACATGTTCTTAAAATGTAAAAGGCATCACTAGCAAAAATTAATAAAATAAAGCCATAACTGCGTCTCCTATGATGTACTATGGCTTCTATTTAGTAAGAGGAAGCCATTTCCCAAATGATAAACGTACCTAATGTGACGCTGCTAGCTTCCGCTACATGGACAAAGCTGTGTGTGTTGAGTGCATGACAACATTCCAACATTCAACACTTCACTTTGTTTGGTTTAATCAATGCATCATCTGTGGGGTTGTCCATTGTAAATACCCTGCTTTCATTATTTTTACAGCAAAGTGGTATCAAATAGTGCACATGTATGCAATCTGGGATGTACCTCATTTTACTATTTTTCCTGTTTCCTTTCACAGTATGAGCATTGTGATTTTATTTTTTGTTTTCATTTTAAATAGATGTATTTGTGTCATATTATAATTTCCTAACTATAATTTGTCCCAAAGTACAATTCTGTTTCCTTTTCTAGGTGTGGCAGTTTTTAAGAAAAACGAGATTCATGAAACGCTGCCCTCTTATGGTACACATTAAAAGGCACACCTTCTGTTTCTACTCCCTTCATCTAAATCGGGGCAATAGCGGTTTACTAATATCACAGTTAGATATGAAAAAAATTCAGTTTTCATGCACGTATATTGTTTAGATTCAGTGTATGTGGTTAAAACTGGCTGGTTTGACTAACTGCAGAACAAGTAGCAATGCTGATTATCCCCCAGTGACACCAGGACCCCTGTGTGTTCAATGGACATAAATGGTCATGTCCTTAGTGTCTGTGCTTAAAGCTTGTCATTGTTGCATGCTATGCTTTACACATTCAATCAGACAGCAGGATATTTCAGGCAGTCATCAATAATTCTCAAACCTTTTAAGTTTTCCCCACTTTGTGTGCAGGGCTGTATGCTTTCTTTCTTATTGCCAGTAGGTGTAATTACTAAATACTTAATGCTTTGTATTTGCAACTTGAAGGCTTTGTGTGTAGGGTGCAGTTTGTATCAGTGTGCATCAGTGGAACTCATGTCTTTCTTCTTCTCAGGATCCGCAATGTCTAGGAGATATATTCGAGACAGACTTCCCTCTCTAGGTATTCTAAACATGACCAACCTAATCAACTAGTGACTAACCAAGTACGGGGTTAGCCTCCCATTACCGCTGATTTATTGATCTATTTTTTATATATATATATATATATATATATATATATATATATATATATATATATATATATATATATATATATATATACAATATTATATCTAATAATATTTTTGGGGTGCAATAGTGTGTAGATGGGGTTTGGAGGTTGTTTTGTTGGCATCAACCAAGGTATGCTTGCATTCCTTGTAGTCTTGAAGACTGTAATGTAGCAGGGATTCAAAACGTTGGTCTGCAGACATTTTACAATTTGTTTCTCATTTCTGATGCATTGTGGTATTTGTATTAGTGGGTTGGTTTGTTTGTTTGTGTGTGTTTGTGTTCACGTGTGTATGTTTGTATGCACGTATGTGTGTGTTTATGTGCGTGTGTATGTATGTTTGTGTGCGTGTGTTTGTGTGCGTGTGTGTGCATGCATCCTGTCTAGATAAGAGAACTAGAAAACAAATAGGTAATCTATTTTATCATGAGCAGTATGATGTTACATAGGCCTCTGTCTGTGTGTGTGTCCCTCTCTGTCTGTTTTGTCTGTGTCCCTCTCTGTCTGTTTTGTCTGTGTCCCTCTCTGTCTGTTTTGTCTGTGTCCCTCTCTGTCTGTTTTGTCTGTGTCCCTCTCTGTCTGTTTTGTCTGTGTCCCTCTCTGTCTGTTTTGTCTGTGTCCCTCTCTGTCTGTTTTGTCTGTGTCCCTCTCTGTCTGTTTTGTCTGTGTCCCTCTCTGTCTGTTTTGTCTGTGTCCCTCTCTGTCTGTTTTGTCTGTGTCCCTCTCTGTCTGTTTTGTCTGTGTCCCTCTCTGTCTGTTTTGTCTGTGTCCCTCTCTGTCCGTGCGCGTCTCGCTCTCTGTCCGTGCGCGTCTCGCTCTCTGTCCGTGCGCGTCTCGCTCTCTGTCCGTGCGCGTCTCGCTCTCTGTCCCTGCGCGTCTCGCTCTCTGTCCCTGCGCGTCTCGCTCTCTGTCCCTGCGCGTCTCGCTCTCTGTCCCTGCGCGTCTCGCTCTCTGTCCCTGCGCGTCTCGCTCTCTGTCCCTGCGCGTCTCGCTCTCTGTCCCTGCGCGTCTCGCTCTCTGTCCCTGCGCGTCTCGCTCTCTGTCCCTGCGCGTCTCGCTCTCCGTCTGTCCGTGCGCGTCTCGCTCTCCGTCTGTCCGTGCGCGTCTCGCTCTCCGTCTGCCCGTGCGCGTCTCGCTCTCCGTCTGCCCGTGCGCGTCTCGCTCTCCGTCTGCCCGTGCGCGTCTCGCTCTCCGTCTGCCCGTGCGCGTCTCGCTCTCCGTCTGCCCGTGCGCGTCTCGCTCTCCGTCTGCCCGTGCGCGTCTCGCTCTCCGTCTGCCCGTGCGCGTCTCGCTCTCCGTCTGCCCGTGCGCGTCTCGCTCTCCGTCTGCCCGTGCGCGTCTCGCTCTCCGTCTGCCCGTGCGCGTCTCTCTGTCTGTCTGTTTGTATATGCTCATTCTTTGATATGCCAGCATTTGTAATCCTATTTGTCCCCAGGTGTTGCTGCATTTCGAGACAGACTACCATCTTATGGTATTTCTGTTTTTTGTTTGTTTGTTTTGTTTTGTTTTGTTTTGTGTCAAATCACATGGGACTTGGAGTCTGATTAGTTGGTTAAAAAGGTTGCATGCAAAAGAGTGAAAATCATGGACATGTTACTAAATGTTGGGGAAAATAAAGGCTGAATGAAAAATATACACGAAAGTTCTGTTCCTGAAACCTTACATTAGCTTTATGACAAATGGTTCGGAGGGTATGGAGAACCAAAAGCAATTTTAAGGCTCCGAAATCAGACGCTCTCCAGTCTTACTCTGATACGTTCTTTCTAATGGTTTCTGCTCCATGCTGAACTTCTTAAACACAAATCATTTATTTACAGTATTGCAATTTGCTCAGAAGGATATCTTGTGCAGAGTGAATGATTAATCATTGCAAATCTGCTATACTCACCCAATCACTCATTACCATTCAGCATGATGGATGTCTAATGTATACATGATTTTATTGATGTATTTTATAGCACCTGCCTTTGATTAGTGTTTGCTGAAATTGTATTTATTTTTGCTCACTGGCTGGAAACCAAGTGAGCAACTCTGGAACCACCTGGTGTTTGATCGACTTAGTGTCTTTTTACAATTTTTCCTATTAGAACACACAATAGCTGAAATGATGGACTACATAAAAGTGTTGTGGCAAAGCTGAATCTGCTCCTTAAGTAGCCTATAGTAGTAATTTGGTGTGAATTGTGTCATGACATTTGTCCTTGACTTGGTTTTCTTTTAACCCTGCAGGTATATCCAGACCCCGCTCAGACAGCGCTCCACCCACCCCTGTTAATCGGCTAAGCATGCCGCCACCCCCAACCACCACCAACACCACACCCCCTCACAGCCGCAGACACAGACCTTCAGCGGTTAATAAAACCACCAGCAAAGCCTCTACGGTACGTTCCATCAAAGAAACAATGCAAAAACTATGACTAAACTTTTCTCCGACTTTTACTGTAAGTTTGGCTTTGAGAAGGAGCACCGTTGTATTTGAATATCAGCACTACGTCATGTTGGCCGTACAGCACTATGATTGCGAGTGCTTTTAAACAGCAGCTTTATAACCAATAATGCATACAATATCGGATACAGTATGGCTGAATATTTTGTTTATTTTTGTACAGTGACACAAAATAGACAGGATACATGGCACTATATAAGTGTTATATTTACATTCCCAGCATTTGACAGACACCTTTATCTAGAGCAACTTGCATTTAATCTTATTTTATATAACTGAGCAATTTAGGGTTAAGAGCCTTGCTTACGGGCCCAGCAATGGCAGCTTTGAACTCAGTACCTTCTGATCATTAACTCCAACACCTTAACAACTAATCACATCCCTATGTTACAGTCTGACGTTAAGCCTGTAGGACGTTAAGTAACCGTTTCAAAGTAACAACCTATCGCTAGACTTGTATTGTTTACATAGTGAACACAGGCCAACATCGGATTGTACTACTGCTGTTATACTAAATATCATCTCTTATGGAACGTCACACTCTTGTCCAAACAAATAAGTGGACCGGGAACAAACTTCTGTTGAATAAATGTCTAATATATGTATAATTTATTCTACATGGCTCGGTGCTTGGCTTTCCAGACTGGCCAGTCCAAAGTGTTGCACCAGCCGTCCTCCACCTCTCCTTTGTCCAGTCCCAATCAGACAAGCTCAGAGCCGCGCCCGCTGCCTGCTCCCACCAGACCAAAGGTCAACAGCGTGCTGAACCTTTTTGGCCAGTGGCTGTTCGACGCCGCGCTCGTTCACTGCAAACTTCACACTGGCCTCAGCAGAGAAAGCAGCGTGACTGGTAAGGTGTTCACAGGTACTGGACCTCTAATACTGTCCAAACATCTTGCAGTCATGTGTGTTTTTGTTCTTTTTCTCATTATCTCCCTTCCTGATTTCCTTCCATTCTTTTACTTATACAAAATAGGCTATTCCTACCTGCAAGATTGTACAGCATTTGGAGTCTTTATCATATGTTCCATTAAGTTAGCATAAATGTTGTGAAGCAGTTGCAGCAGTTATCAGCTCAGAATATCCTGTAGTGAAGTACTGTGCCGTAATGCTAGTAATCTTTACCGAACTTAGGTAGGAAAGTCTGACTATTTAGGTACAGTTAAGCGGTTGAGGCATTTCTTAAATGTATCTCAAGCATTTTTGATTTTTTTTTTTTTTTGTTATTTTAAATGAACGTTTTCAGGATTTATAACTGTCCTTTATGAGAGAGTTTGTATTTCAGATACAGATATTTGGTGTCTAATGCAAAATGACGAAGTGTAATTTAACAAGCCTATTTTTAGGTAACCGTTTATGTGGTGCTTCCTGATTGGCGCCACTTAAAAGCATTCATCAAGGAGGTTGCAAGGAAGAAATACTGGCTCTGCTCGCCAAGAGGGAGGGATGCCATTGCTCTCTTTGGCTTGTCAAACACAAGTGCTTTTCACACTTGAAATAATTAAGCTTGGGTCATTTTAAACTTCGGGAGAAACAGAATTCTGGCTTATCTTATTTCGCCTTAATCTAATGTTTAACACTATACATTTCCGAACATTTAGTTAACGATCTTGTATACATTTTTGTGTTGTCAGCAACCAGAAGTTTATAAATACAGCATGTGTCCACTTTAGGTGACGTGTCTCGTACTTTCTCATCAGTGAGACAGAATGTTGCCATGTACAGTAGTGTGAAAAAGTGTTTGCCCCCTTCCTGATTTTTTATTTTTGAACACTGGGCCGCGTGGGTTTAGAGTTTGTCTTCTCTTAATAATAAAAACCTTTTTTTATTTGAAAACTGCATGTTGTGTTTACATGTGTTGTCTTTGTCTAATATTTAATTTTGTTTGATCTCAAACATTAAAGTGTGACAAACATGCAAAAAAAATCAGAAAGGGCGCCAACACTTTTTCACACCACTGTAAATACTCCTTGGCTGTTTTAAGTCTCTTGAAGAGACACAGAAAGGCAAGAAAACATACAAAAGTACACAGAAGAAAATGCTTGAGCTAATTATACGAATAACCTGTCTAATTCTTGTGGAAAAGTGTGGAGAGTCTACAAATCATGTGATCTGAGGCACGTTCTGTTCAATTTCTGATGGGGTTTCTAAGCATCTCGCCATATAACATTGTAATACCACATAGTTTCTTACTGTACATTGTTGGCACCACTATGTGGAGTTAACAGCACAAAAGCAGTGCTATAACCTTGCTTCAGAACAGGGATTCATAACAGCAGGTAAAAAACCTTGCTTAAATAACACAGGGTTAAATGCAGTGTGAATATTGAGACTCTAACCAAGAACAAGATGCCGATATCGCTTTCCTCGAAGTGTGTTACTCTGCCCTGTGCTACAGCCTGAGTAGCAGCTTGAAAGGTTTTCACATGTTTGAGGAAGCACGTGTTGATTTGAGGGTGGGTCTTGGTGAATAACCAAATTCGGGAGACAACAGGGATAAAAAAATAGCAAAGACTCTATTATTTCTTGTCTGTTCATCAAAACAAGTATAAACATTACAAGATAAAATTTGGTCAAACACTTTTGGATGATATTAATAGTAGTAGTAGGAATAATAGGAGTAATAGAATTAGTACTTTATTGATTTTGTGATCTAAGACCAGCATCATCCAGTAAGGACTACCATATTAAATTTAAGTGTGTCTCTTAATCATAGTGTGATAACATGGGGGGATAATGCCGTACAACTGGGGGGAAAAAGGTCAAAAGTCTGGAAACTGTTTTAAGTGAATCACATGCACATGGAACTAAAATCGGGTTATTTACATTTGAAACGTTTGTCTTTCATTTTACAGAAGCAAACAAAAAAAACATATTTTAAAGCCCGTATTTCTCCGTAAGTCATTAATACAGTATTCTGAGCTGAACGTCAGATTAATTTGTGGCTTTACTGTCCATGTGTTTGCTTGTTTCCTTTGTGCTCCATTTCTGTACATGCATGGTGAATAACTGCAAGTCAGTACCTCAAACAAACAAAACAAAACAAACAAAACAACACAACCATATTGACATTCTTTATAGTTTCTGGATCTCTATTATTGCTGTTCTTTGATTTGTTTCCATTTTATCTCTGTTATCTTGCAGCAACATTTTTCCAAATTCTTCTTTCTTATAAATCTTGTAAGTAGGAACACAAGCTTTGCCAGTTGCAATTATTTGGTTTGTTTTCTTTTCGACTTGTTTCTTTTTGCTTTGACATCGTCACTTTTTTATTTTTTTTGTTGTTACAGTATTGTTTTCTTGAAGAGATTTGATCATACATTGCTTGAGTCTGGTATTAGGGGTCCGGGATATTGATTGATTGATTGACTGCTGCCCAAATGTCACAGGCTCAAATGCAACAAATATTCTGGATATTTTATTAGCTGTAAATGATAATCAGAAAGTCAAAGCATGAGCAAAGGCCTGAGAATGTTTGTTGTGATTGATCCTTTCTTGTTGTTGTTATAATAATTCTTATTATTGTTTTTTTTCTTTTTTCTTTTTTTTGGATGAAACCTAACATACAATCATACAACCCGTTGTTGCTCATAACATACATTTAAAAGGACCTCTACTAACCAATCTCCTCCAAAGAAACACAACAATCAACATTGTCTTCTGTTACGCCTGGTGTTTTATTTTTGATTATTATTACTATTCATTTTGTTGTAGCTTTTTGTGTACGGTTTTTCAGAATTTTTAGTTCTTGTCCCATTTTGTATGGATGTTCCTGCATGTTGTGGATGTGTGTGCAGTTTGTTTTTGCTATAGCGTGCCTTTTATTGTGTTAATTAGTTGTGCGCATTGACAACGATTTGCCTTTTTTTAATATTTGTTTTGCAAATTTTTTGCAATAACAGGGAGGCTGACCAGGAGAGCTTGTCTTTTTTTTATTATTTATTTATTTATTTATTTATTTATTTAATTTTATTTTTAAATTTTACTTATTTATTTTCCCCCTTCCCCTTTTTCTTTGTTCCCCCCAAAGATCCAGAACCATATTGCAACCACGTATTGTGTGTTATTTTAAATATGATATTTTCAGATTATAATCGTGCAACATTTGTTAATGTACCTGTAAAGTAGTTTTATTCCCAGTGATGCTAAAACACCAGATGAACAATAATATCCCGTGTAAGTGACATTCAAACTAGGATACATACAAGGAAATATTCTGTATATAAATCTACTCTAGAACAGGTACATCAATGATGTTAGTTTAATGGAAAAACTTAATTTTTTTTGGTTCTCTTTGTCTGTAATCCCTGTTAAAAGCAATTTTAGTGGATGTGAAGAAAAAAAGAAAAAAAAAAAGGCTTTTCAGCTGTCCCTTAAATTTTGCTTCTTTTTCCTGTCCCTTTTCTCCTTTTTTCCTTCTTCCGCTTTCTCTCAGCTCTTGCTACTCAGGCCGGAGTAGAACTGAGGAGAAAAGGTTCTCAGATGTCCACTGACACCATGGTGTCCAATCCCATGTTCGATGCCAACGAGTTTCCGGATAATTACGAGTCAGGTCGAGCCGAGGCATGCGGAACGCTGTGTAGAATCTTCTGCAGCAAAAAGACCGGAGAAGAAATTCTACCTGTCTATCTGTCCAGGTAGAGGAATTATGGGGTTTGCACAAGAAAGTTTAATGACATCGGTTTAGCTTCGACGGGAAGTCTACTTATTCAGCACTTTATTAGGAACACCTGTACACCATTCATGTAATTATTAAGTCAGCCAATCACGTGGCAGCACCACAGCGCATAAAGCTGTTGTAGAGCCTTTATGTGAGTTACTATGCGAGTTACTATATCCTTCCTGCAGGGTCGAAACGATTTGGATATTTTCCTCTTTCTTTTCTCATCAGAAAGACATTTGCTACCCCATTGTGTGTGTGTTCAAGAAAAAATTTATAATCTTTGCAGCGGTGAGCAGTTAAAGTGTTTTCATTCTCTCATTTGTTTTGATTGGAGACAAGAGAAGTGCTTTATAAGCAGGCTTCTCAACCTACTTGTCCAACAGGCAAGTTTGTCCAGAGCACACAGGATAGTGATTGGTCCACGTCTTTGCACATACATTAAAATAAGTGACATTTTATAGGAAAAATCTGATTTAAGGAAAATCTTTATCACTGATGGGACATTTTGAAGCGACATGTTACAGTGTGTTTTACCACCGTAATTAAACCACCATTTGATAAGAATATTGTTTGGGATAATGGTGTTTATCCCTCGAGTATTTGTAGAATCAATATCATTGCATGTTGAAGCAGTTCTGCTAACATGCTAAAATGCTTTATTTTTAGCTTTTCTTTTTTTTTTTTTTTTAGTATTTGTATACTGTATATACCAGTGCACTCTCCTTGCACAGCTGTTTATGGATTTTATGTCCAGGTTCTTCAGCAACCTTTATTTTTTTGGACAGAAAGACATATTGTAAGATCACTTCAACTTCTATGCATTACGTAACCACTGAAAAGATCTAATTGGCTTGTTTTCTGTTCTCCATTTATAGATTCTACATGGTTCTCATCCAAGGCCTTCAAATTTCCGACTTCATCTGCCGGCCAGTTCTGGCCAGTATTATCTTGAACTCCTCGCCTTTGTTCTGCTCCGATCTGAAAGGGATTAACGTAGTGGTTCCGTACTTTATATCTGCACTGGAAATCATTTTACCTGACCGGTGAGGAGCTACATGAGGCTTCTGCGTCACTCGTTTGACTTTTTATTCTGTAGTGCAACAATTACTGAATCATTTTAAACACACATACATACATATTTTTTCACGTATTATCCCAATTTCTTTCTTTCTTTCTTTTTTCAATTTATATATATGTATATGTGTATATATGTGTGTATGTATATGTGTGTATATATATATATATATATATATATATATATATATATATATATATATATATATATATATATATATATATATATATATATATATATATATACACACACACACACACACACACACACACACACACACATATGAAGCATTTCATTTCTATAAATGTTTTAATAAAAGAAAATCAGTAGATTGCACATGCCGTTAACTTTAATCTTAACCAATGTGGCTTGTAGTTATTAGCACCACCTGATCTCTAATTCCTAGACTTTTACAAATTTTAGCAGTTATAATTTAGATATGTTCATGTCTTTTGAGTCTGTTAAACTATTCCAAAAAATGTATTTCTCCGTCTAATTTTCTGCATTCATTTCTCAAGTTCTCTGATAAAGCACACTATCAGTGACACATCCAAGTCTTTAATCTAGTGAACCTCAGTAGCTGCTCCACTGATTTCATTTTTTGGAGAAATACCAGCAAACAGATACTTATAATTATATGAATAAAACTAAGAGTGCTTTCATATGTTATACATTTCTTACACAAGCATGAAACAGTTCATGTTTTGACACTTGGATTTATTTTTTCCCCTCTTTTGCAGTGAATTGGTCAAATTTAAATCGTATGTAAACCCCACTGAACTGAGAAGAGCT
Organism: Tachysurus vachellii; assembly: GCF_030014155.1. Taxonomy (NCBI): domain Eukaryota; kingdom Metazoa; phylum Chordata; class Actinopteri; order Siluriformes; family Bagridae; genus Tachysurus; species Tachysurus vachellii. The sequence continues at coordinate 18,969,002 of NC_083463.1, read as the reverse complement.
TCCATTAACATCCTGCTATCCATGCTGCCCCTGCCTCACCATTTCGGCAACGTTAAATCTGAGGTAAACTCTTTGTACTGAAATCTCAGCGATTCAATAATCCCAAATCACATTAATGTTCAAACTGGCTGAGTGAAGTGACTGAAGAAACAAACTGTGATTTTTTTATTTTTTTTATTTTTTTTATTTATATATTTATTTTCCAAAGGTACTTTTGGAAGGGAAATTCAGCAATGATGAGGGTTCGCTTAATGATAAGCCAGTCTCCTTCCTTTCACTGAAGCTGCGACTGGTCAATATCTTGATTGGTGCCCTGCAAACAGAGACAGATCCACTCAATACACAGATGATACTAGGTTTGCTTGTTTCTTCCAAATTTGATTTACCGTAAACATATTTTTCCACTCCTTTTCCCAGTGTGTCAGTGTGATGGATCTCCCTCCAGCTTCCTGTGTGTCCATATTCTTATATTGTGTTCTGTCCACAGCTGCAATGCTGAATATTGTTCAAGATTCTGCACTTTTGGAGTCTATAGGCGCACAAACCGAAGTGGTAGGCTGAATGTGAATTTTATATGAATAACTAAATTTTTTTTTCCCTTAACTGGAATTTTCTGCACATTCATGCCTCTGTACACTGACTTCAGTGGAATTTGAGTCAACTCCAGAATTACTGGCAGTCTTTATGAATTTGACACGTGTAATAAGTGATTTTGAGATGAAACAAGTTGTAATGTCTCAAATTCGATGTTTTAATTCAATTTCGTTTGTATAGAGTTTTTAACAGTGGACATCAGCGCAAATCCCTTTTACAGAAATATATAAAATTCTATGTATTCAGGATATAAATTATAAATATTCAAATATAAGTTATGGTTTAAGAGGAAGGCCAAAGAGGAGGTATATGGATGTAATTAATGAGGATTTGAAGCTAGTGGGTGCAAGTGTTGAGGATGCAGAAGATAGGGTTAGATGGAGAGAGATGATTCGCTGTGGCGACCCCTGAAGGGAAAAGCCGAAAGAAGAAGAAGAAGAAGAAGAATTCAAATATCAGTTATGAAAAACTCCCTGAGTCAACATTAGGAAATGAGGAACCTTGAGAGGAACCAGACTCAAATGGGAACCCATTCTCCTCCAGGTGATACCAGTGCGATTATAAATGATTTCCCTTCTATAACCATTTAGTATTTGTTTACAAAGTGCTATTGTGTTACCAGGAAATTAATTTGAGTTTGGTCTGTTTGGTTGAAGTTATCATCTGTTCACTGATGGAGACTTGAGTGCAAAACTATGTATAGCTGGTGTAGTCTTAAGCCGTCTTCATGGTTATAAGTGCTACCATCAGTAGTATCTTAGGAGCATGCAGTTTTAGCACATGGTTTTGTAGGTTGCTTTCAGGAAGAGCTTTTTCATGTAGTCCGCTTGTTATGGAAGTGACAGTCGCAGAGAATGAAGTAAACAGTACAGCTCAAACTCTCAAACTTTTCATTCATGATCCTGTTCCTTATTTGTTACCCTCACTATCCTCACTGTGCTAATATGGCTATAGTGGCCACATTATAGTAGAATAGTACACCGGTTCACCAGGTCTCCAGTAGTTTTAATGGAACATCTTTGCCCATAGTCCTGACAGGTGCCAATAATTCTTGAGTTGACTATTAAGAAAATGCAAATGAAACCAAAATGATTTGTTTATATAGCGTTGCCTTCTATCCTCTTACCATGTCTAGGGAAGCGTGGACAGCAGTCATTCTTTGGCTAAGAGCCACAGTCGCAATAATAGTGGCATCAGTAATTCTAGTGCAGGCAGCTCTGAGGCCACTACTCCAGACAGCGAGAGACCTGCTCAGGCCCTTCTGCGAGACTATGGTAAGTCTAGATGGACACTCAGTGCTGATTTAATTTAGGCAAAGTAAACGTCTGCTGTCTTCACAGAAAAACGTTTTGTTTCCTTTTTCGACAAATAAAGATTGGTCTAGCATAAGCAAATTTGACTAAAATGTCTGTCTCAGTAGGCCTGTTATATAACTTTGTCTATGTATTGCAAACTACATAAATGGCTATGTGTTTGTCTCATCAAGGCATGTTGTCTTCATATACTCTGCATGGTGGCAAACCATTTGTTGATCATTATTTGAATGGTCCGTGTAGCAGGATAATTCAACCTTAGAACCAAGATTTCTGAGAATACAAAAAAACAACAAGAAAAAAAGCTAATACAAAACAGTGTGATGTACAATGCTGTGTTTGTGGTATTTGTGTAGATGCATGGTTTTAGACTGGTTCGAATGCACCTTATTATTTAGAGGGTTGATGTTTTGTGTAAGAGCAACAATCTGTGTTTTTAGTTAGTGCAGCCAGAGTGTAAGTTAATAAGCATGCATGCGTGCTGTTTTTTTAGTTGTTGTTTGTTTGTTTGTTTGTTTGTTTGCGGTTTTTTTGGTTTGGTTTTTTGTTCTTATGTGTTTGACATTACTTTTCTTGTTTCATGTGGCTGCTGGCTGTGTGTCAGTGCTTTGCTTTGCTTGGCTTATGTGTGTGTGTGTGACTAACCCGCTCTCTGTGGCATGCTGTGTGTTATATCCCAGCTCTCCACACAGACACGGCAGCCGGCCTGCTGATCCGCAGCATCCACCTGGTCACCCAAAGACTCAACTCACAGTGGAGGCCTGACATGAGCATTTCGCTTGCTGCCCTGGAACTGCTTGCTGGCCTCGCGAAGGTACACACGATCCTCTAGGACAATGAATGATAAATGGGGAAAATGAGATTTTTAAAAGAAGGTGATATTTCAGTTGGTTCTCTTGGCTTAGGCTCAGACCTAGGTACTGTAGATGCTATGTTTTATTCCTTTCTTAATTAAGACTTACTTCTGCTCTTAGCTTCAGTGCTGAGGCCTTGTTAAGAAGTGGAGCTCTCCAAGGTTATGAAACACAGATGTTTGGTTAAGCAGGTCATGCCAGCAGATTTCTCATCCAGCACCACACCTGGTAGACTGGTAGATAAAATTGGTTAAAAAAAGCTAATGAAGAATTTGGCTTAATCTTAGACTTGGCCTTAGAGTATTCTTAAACTATTCTAACGAAATCAAAAACTTTATCAAAAATATATTTATTTAACAAAGCCAGATGCTTTACAATTATTACAACTTTGAGTTGCTGAGCATTTTAGGAAATCTTAAGCTCATCTGTGACTTCCTGTTTTACTGTGGTATAAATTTCAGGTGACTTAGAGGCCAAATTTGTCAGGCAGCAACACGGGGAATATTAGGGTGTTTTGTTTCAGGTGATTATTAATATTCTTATTAAGAGGTTTACAAGAAAGTATGAACTTACCTGAGAGACGATAAGTATATTTTTTTTTATTAGCAGTGAGGACCTTAGAGAAGAAAAAAAATGGATATTTTCAGAAGATGGCAGCCATTTTTAGCCATCATTAGATGCCACATTCACACCAACAAAAGATCTGGAGGGCATGCATCAATGAAGCCAGATGCTACTTTGACTGGAACCGGTCTCTCTGGTTAGATGAAACAGGAGTAGAATTCTCCAGATGGGTTTGGTGTAAAAAATCGTAAATAATCAGAAAAGAGCAGAATCCCTACTTTTATCCAAATGGAGTATGTGTGGGCTAAGAACATTTTTGAGATAAGGAGCATAACATACCAGAGAATTTTGTATGCATGTCTACCTACAACTGGGTAGTCATTGAATCTTCTGGAAAGACCATATAAAAGGATTCAATTATCACAGAATCAAGTTTTTGTCTTGGCCATCCAAATCCCTGAACCCTACTGAAAAAGTGCGAATCAATTGAATGAATCTCCTCATTTAATGAATCAATTAAATATTGATTCATGGCCATTCCAATGTCTGATCTGAAACCTACTGTAAAAGTGTGAATCAATTGGAATGAATTTCCTCATTTAATTAATCATTTAAATGTTTTGTATTAATGACTAATCTTAGATCACTGGCTCTGTTTTCTTCGGTATATCTATAGAATTCTAAATTCTCAGGTATTACAGAAGAGGACTGAGTTCACCAACATAGCACAGCGTACGCTGCATTTTCAGACATTTCTTAAAACTGTTTCTTTCATTAGGTGAAGGCGAGTGCGGAGTCTTCGGATCGGAAACGAGCTGTGAGTTCAGTTTGTAGTTACATTGTGTACCAGTGCAGTCGACCTGCCCCACACCACTCTAGAGACCTACACTCCATGATCGTGGCTGCCTTCCAGTGCCTCTGTGTGTGGCTCACAGAGCATCCTGACATGCTCAATGAAAAGGTACACAGCCATAATAGGACAACAGAAGATTTTATTGATGTGATGAGTGTCGGTATGCATGTATATAATTTGTAAGATGTTGAGTTTGTGTCTTGCCATTTTTGTTGCAGGATTGTTTGATAGAAGTGTTAGAAATTGTTGAACTGGGCATCTCGGGTAGCAAGTCCAAGACGGGCGAACAGGAAGTGAGGTATAAGGGCGACAAAGAACATAATCCTGCCTCTATGAGGGTCAAGGATGCAGCCGAAGCCACACTCTCATGGTAAGCCGTCATGGTGCTTCCTGCTAATTTAAGATTAGCAAGTAGTCATTTTGTCCCCCTCTGAATTATAAAAATTACTTAAAGTTTTCAGATTTAGAAAAAAAATACTGAACTGTTTAGTCAGTGTTATTACAAGTGGTGCATTTATTGCAGATATTTCCGTCTGACATGTCAGTCACTCCACAGTCACTATCACGTGTCACTCACTGTTTTTTTCTCTTCCAGTATAATGCAGGTGTTGGGGGCATTTCCATCTCCCAGTGGTCCTGCTTCCACCTGCAGCCTGCTGAATGAAGAGACACTGATTAAATACTCCAGGCTGACATCCACATCTCACAGTAACTTCAGATACTTTGTCCTTGACAATTCGGTCATCCTGGCCATGCTGGAGCAGTCCCTCGGCAACGAACAGAGTGAGTTACTGGGATTTATAATGGAGTTGAATGAATGATACACATTATACATCTTTTTCATGTTCCACTTTTTTGGTACACCATAAGAATTTCCTTGTTTTCTTGGTGCACCGTCAATAAAAAAAAATCCATGGTTGAAACTATGGCAAAACCTGGAATAAAACTTAAAATGATACTATATTTAATATTAAGTTAAAGAATAAAATTATATACATTTGATACAAGAGAAATCTCAACACTTTTTTTTAAACTACAAAGAAGTATGCACTTCTTCTAACTAATACATCATGGAAAGTTTTTGATTCTGACTTTGATCTTGCATTTCCTAAATTATTCCTCAGCTCATATGGATATGTGTTTTAAATCTTTTTCAAGTGAACTTGGATTTTTTTTGTATGAAGCAGCAGATTCTGTGCAAAAGAAAGTATCTGGCTGTATAGAAACACCTTCATAACAAAATGCTGCCACACAGTGTTTTAGACACTGTCTGAAAAACCATGTTGACTTTATATCTAACATGTCTATTGTAACAAAATGGCAATGAAGCTCAGTAGCTTGTAGGATGTTCTCATGCATTGTGGTTTTTGGACATTAAACGTATCTTCCTGTGGAATTTTCTTGAGCTTTTACATTCTTTCTTGTGTAAAACACTCGTAACTATAGCTCAGACCTTTTTTTTTTAAGCACGGGTGTGTACAGTGTTTACTAACAGCTCACAATTTTTATTTATCGGTGCATCACCCAGGTGCTCATTTATGCAACCAAGGCATTTTCTAGACATGTTTGTATGTCTTTTTCCAGACCCATGTCCTTCTGTCACAATGCTGATTCGAGGCATGTGTGGTCGTCATGCCTGGACAATGAAACTGTTCCACCAGCCTCGAGGAGCCAGGGCCAATCAGAAGGTAATCTACAGCCCAACCAACCAGTCAGAGCAAAGAAAAAATGTGATCTGAGAGTTTGTATTTTTAAACTCTTTGTTGCAGTACAATTAGTACCAATATCCAGTAAAAAAAAAAAAAAAAAGAAAATAAGAAATAATAATAATTTTTTTATTTATTTATTTATTTATTGATTGTTTTTTTTTTTTTTTTTTTTTTAACTTTAATATTTTCTCTGCTACAGCAGGTGTTTGTTCCTGAGGGTCGGCCAACTCCCAAAAATGACGTCGGGATTCGTTTTAATGTCAAACACAGGCCGTTCCCAGAAGAGGTGGACAAGATCCCCTTTGTCAAAGCAGACCTGAGCATTCCAGACTTGCATGATATCGTAGATAAGGAGGTGAGAAAGGTCTCCTTGGTTGACCGGAAGATCTTTGGTATGCATTTGTGCCTCTATAAAGAAATCTAAATATAATTAGAAAGAGGTGTAATCTGTTTTCACTGACAGGAGACATTAATATCATGTGTAGCAGCCTTGAAGCACTCTGATGCGTTTGTGAGTTTGAACTTGTGTCTGTGGGTGTGTGGGTCACTGTCATAATTCAGCCTACTGACTCATGACACATGGTGATATGTTTGGGCACTGGTTACCATTTCCAATTATACTTGCATGAGTTATTGTTATTTTGAGGACACAGACAACCAAAACAAGATTTTCAGTAAATAAAAACTATATTATGCCTATTGTATTATATAATTCATAGTGATAGTTCGCCATTATTTACCTCTTGTCCTGTGTGTCGTGTTATCGAGAGGAACATTTTAACATCCTGTTACTGAAATATCAATTAAATTAACTTCTTGTTGTATTATTCACTTCATGGGAGCTTTCATTAGCTCCCATGAAGTGAATAATAAAACGTACGTTTGTACGTAGCATCAGTGATCCTGTTTATATTTGAGTGTTTATAGTGTGTGTGTGTGTGTGTGTGTCAGCTGGAACAGCAGCACGATAAGCTGCGTGGTGTGATGGAAAAGCAGATAGATTATGAGACCAGTCTGGAGCACTACACAGAGGAGCTGTGGAGGAATAAACCTTTCCCCGACCCTCTTACTGACTGCAGGCCTCCCCCTCCAGCGCAGGACTTCCAAACAGCTCGTCTCTTTCTCTCACATTTCGGCTTCCTGTCACTAGAGGCGCTCAAGGTAACGGATTACAGTTTATGCAACCGTTTCTTATGCTACGCTTATACGTCAATTTCTTCATCCATTCAATGCTTAACTCTTATCTATTTATTTGCAATAATTATTTCTTTATCTTTTTTTCTTCTTGTCACTTTCCTTTGCCTTCTAAAGATTTGGCCCAGTGCTAAATATTTAATGTGTTTTATTCTGGCTGAATTGCTGAGTATTGTCATTAGAGTTCTAACTGAAGCTGTAGCTTTTACTCCAGAAGGAAAAAAATGCAAAGGAATCACTGCAAACATCAAGATTATAGTGCCCATTGGAATAGCAGTAATCATATGGCTCTGTTTCCTTTTTCTTTCTCAGGAGCCAAATAACAGTCGTCTGCCTCCTCATCTCATCGCTTTAGACTCGGCCACATCAGGCTTCTTTGATGACGTTGGCTATCTGGACTTGTTGCCGTGCAGACCGTGTGACACAGTATTCATCTTTTACATGAAGGCAGGCCAGAAGAGCAGTCAAGAGGTAGGAGCAGGACTCTTATGAGGATCGTATAGGCGTTTATTGATCAAGATTTGCTTTAACGTCTGCTGTGGGATGCTGTGTGTGTGTGTGTGTAGATCTTAAGGAATGTGGAGTCTTCAGCAAGCGTGCAGCCACATTTTCTGGAGCTGTTGTTGTCTCTTGGCTGGCCAGTCGAAGTGGGGCATCACCCAGGCTGGACTGGGAGTGTGTATACCAGCTGGACCATAAACACATCTAATGGCACGGACACACCAGGTACACGCCCACGCACCCACATACACACACAGACAGACTTTATTATACACACGGTTTTATGAGACAAATTACTCAAAGCGTATGTTACTCCATCACACCTTTAATCCCTACATCAGCTTTCATTTCTCTATTCCTGCTGGTGCTTCAGATGAGTTTGTGGCTGTGGGAGAGACGGGAGGAGGAATTTTTAACGGTGAAAAAAGAGTGCTGTACTATGCTGACGCGCTCACCGAAATTGCCTTCGTGGTGCCCTCGCTCACTGACTCCTCAGGTAAACACTAACAGAAGACTAAGTAAATGCTCCTATGATAAAACAGGATAAAAAAGTATAACATTTTATAATTTTATAGATTCAATACAAAATATTTAACACCGGCTGCTTCCAGTCAGTTTGTTATTATCAAATAAATAAATAAATAAATAAATAAGGATAACATGTTGCTCTGGAATAATATGTAATTATTATGTATGTAATCTTATTTTGTTACACACATTGTATTTCCTGAAGATTGTTGATGGGCATTTGAAGTAAGTGTGTGTGTGTGTGTGTGTGTGT